>NC_137339.1:55180872-56380872 GCF_965287045.1 Carcharhinus amblyrhynchos | reverse complement strand
AAAACTTGTAAGAGTACATCCAAGTCAAAGAGACTTGTGTGCAGTCCTACAAGAAACCCAGAAAGCAACCATGCTGGTACAATTGGGAAGACAAATGGCATGTATTGCAAGGGTATTGGAGTACAGGAATAACAAAGTCTTGCTACAATTATACAAGGTTTTGGTGAGACCACACCTGGAATAATATGCCGTTTTGGTCTCCAAATTTAAGGAAGGATATATTTGCATTAGAGGCAGTATGAAAAAGTTCACTGGATTGGTACCTGGGATGAGTAGATTGTCCTATGACGAGAAGCCATATAAATTATGTATATATTCTCTGAAGTTCAGAGAAATGAGAGGTGATCTCATTGAAACATACAAGATTCTGAAGGGACTTGATACTGAGAGGTTGTTTTCACTGACTGGAGAATCTAGTCATGATGTGGAGATGCTGGCGTTGGACTGAGATAAGCACAGTAAGAAGTCTCACAACTCCAGACGGAAGTCCAGATTTATTTGGCAGCACAAGCTTTTGGAATCTCGTGCTCCTTCTCCAGTTGAATAAGGAGTTGTGTTCACAAACAGGTCATATAGGTCTATCGGCCCCCAAATAATAACTTAGAGGTGGAGCAGGCTATAAACAAGCAAATAAATGATGCGTGCAGAAATGGAGCGGCGATAATTATGGGGGGTTTCAATCTACATATTGATTGGTTGACCCAAGTCGGATGCGGTGGGCTTGAGGAAGAGTTCTTGGAATGCTGTCGGGATGGTTTCCTTGAACAGTGTGTGACGGAACCAACGAGGGAGCGAGCTATCTTAGATCTGGTGTTATGAAACGAGGCAGGAAGAATTAGGGATCTTCTTGTGAGGGGTCCTCTTGGGACGAGCGATCATTGTATGATTGAGTTTTTGATGCAGATGGAGGATGAGAAAGTAGGGTCCCGAACCTGTGTCGTCTGTTTGAACAGAGGGGAGTACGATAGGATGAGAGAGGAATTGGCAAATGTAGATTGGGGGCACAGATTGGTTGGTAGGACGGCTGAGGAACAGCGGAGGATCTTTAAGGAGATCATTCTCAGTGCTCAGCAGAAATATATTCCGATGGTAAGGAAGGTATGTAGAAGGGAGAACCAGCCGTGGTTATCAAAGGAAAGAAAGGAGAGTATTAAATTAAAAGCTGATGCGTTCAGAGTGGCTAAAAGTAGTGGGCGATTAGAAGATTGGGAAAGGTTTAAAAATCAACAAAGAATGACTAAGAAGTTGATAAAGAAAGGAAGGATAGACTATGAAGCTAAACTAGCACTAAATATAAAAAAGGACAGTAAGAGTTTTTACAAATATATCAAGAGGAGGCTGGCTAGACTGAATGTTGGACCCTTAGAGGATGAGAGGGGGGATTTAGTGGTGGGAGATGAGGAAATGGCGGAGGCCTTAAATAAGTTTTTTGCCTCAGTCTTCACGGAGGAGGACGTGAATAGTTTGCTGGGTATTAAAGATAGAAGGATGGTAGGAGTTGAGGGCCTGAATGCGATTACTGTCACTAGAGAGGTAGTGCTTGATGGACTAACGGGACTGATGGTGGACAAGTCCCCAGGACCGGATGGAATGCATCCCAGGGTTCTGAAGGAAATGGCAGAGGTGATAGTGGATGCCTTAGTGATTATTTACCAAAATTCGCTGGATTCCGGGGAAGTGCCGGAAGATTGGAAAACGGCTAATGTTACGCCACTGTTTAAAAAAGGTAGCAGACAAAAGGCAGGGAATTATAGGCCGGTTAGTTTAACATCTGTAGTTGGAAAAATGCTTGAATCCGTCCTCAAAGAAGAAATAGCGAGGCACCTGGAAAGGAATGGTTTGATAGAGCAGATGCAGCACGGATTCGTTAAGGGGAAGTTGTGTTTTACGAATTTATTGGATTTCTATGAGGATGTGACTAATGCGGTAGACAGAGGGGAACCAGTGGATGTGGTGTTTCTTGATTTTCAAAAGGTGTTTATAAGGTGCTTCAGAAGGTTAGGGTGCATGGAGTTGGGGGTAAAGTGTTAGCGTGGATAGAGGATTGGTTGTCTAATAGGAGGCAGAGAGTTGGTATCAATGGGTGCCATTCTGATTGGTGGTTGGTGACCAGTGGAGTGCCGCAGGGATCGGTGCTGGGGCCTCAGCTATTTACCATTTATATAGATGATCTGGAGGAGGGGGCTGAGTGTAGGGTAACAAAATTTGCTGATGACTCAAAGATGAGTGGAAAAGCAAATTGTGCGGAGGGTGTGGAAAGTCTGCAGAGGGATCTGGATAGGCTGAGCGAGTGGGCGAGGACCTGGCAGATAGAGTACGATGTTAGCAAGTGTGAGGTTATCCACTTTGGCAGAAATAACAGTAGGAGGGATTACTATTTAAAGGACGAAAAGCTGCAGTATGCTACAGTGCAGAGGGACCTGGGCGTCCTTGTGCATGAGTCGCAAAAACCCAGTCGGCAGGTGATCAAGAAGGCAAATGGAATGCTGGCCTTTATAGCAAGGGGGATAGAATATAAAAGCAGGGAGGTCTTGCTGCAACTGTACAGGGCACTGGTGAGGCCGCAGCTGGAGTACTGTGTGCAGTTTTGGTCGCCGCACTTGCGCAAGGATATTTTGGCCTTGGAGGGAGTGCAGAGGAGGTTCACTAGGCTGATACCGGGGATTGGACTATGAAGAGAGACTAAATAGACTGGGTCTGTACTCGTTGGAGTTTAGAAGGATGAGGGGGGATCTTATAGAAACGTATAAGATAATGAAAGGGATGGGTAGGGTAGAGGTAGAGAGATTCTTCCCACTTAGAAATGATAGCAGGACTAGAGGGCACAGCCTCAAGATAAGGGGGGGCTGCAGTTTAAATCAGAGTTGAGGAGGAACTTCTTCACTCAAAGGGTGGTGAATCTCTGGAATTCTCTGCCTGTTGAAGTGGTGGAGGCTACCTCGCTAAATATGTTTAAGTCATGGGTAGATAGGTTTTTGGTAGGCAAGGGAACTAAGGGTTATGGGGAGAAAGCGAGAAAGTGGAACTGATCCACTTCAGATCAGCCATGATCTTATTGAATGGTGGGGCAGGCTCGAAGGGCTAGATGGCCTACTCCTGCTCCTATTTCTTATGTTCTTATATACAAACACAAACTCAATTTTCAAGCTAATGGTTGGAATGCGAGTTTTTACAGGTAATGAGTCTCAAAGGTACAGACAATGTGAGTGGAGAGAGGACCAAGCACAGGTTAAAGGAGATGTGTGTTGCGCTTTTGGAGGGAAGGGGGCGGGGCCGAATGCGGTGGGCGGGGCCGAGGTCGGTCGTGTGGGGCGGGACTCAATCCGGTGACGAGCGGGAGGTCCAGCAATAATCTGAGCCCGAAGCCGGGGAGAGGATCGGGGCCTGTGACCGGGGAGAGGCCGCGGATCGGGGCCTGTGTCCGGGGAGAGGCCGCGGATCGGGGCCTGTGATCGGGGAGAGGCCGCGGATCGGGGCCTGTGACCGGGGAGAGGCCGCGGATCGGGGCCTGTGACCGGGGAGAGGCCGCGGATCGGGGCCTGTGACCGGGGAGAGGCCGCGGATCGGGGCCTGTGACCGGGGAGAGGCCGCGGATCGGGGCCTGTGACCGGGGAGAGGCCGCGAATCGGGGCCTGGGCCGCTCCAGGATGAGCCGCCTGGAGCAGGATGATCCGTATCTGGTGGAGGAGCCGAGTGACCCGGAGGATGCGGTTTCCAGGTGAGGGCCGGGCCCTGTGTGATCGGTATTGAGTGGCGGCAGGAGGAGCAGCTCCAGAGGGACAGAGAGAGACAGGGGGAGTGTGTGTGTGTGTGTGAGAGAGAGACGGGGACACGGGGAGTGTGTGTGTCTGTGTGTGTGTGTGAGAGTGAGACGGGGGGGGGTTAGTGTGTGTGTGTCTGTGTGTGTGGGAGTGAGACGGGGGGGGGGGGGGCTAGTGTGTGTGTGTGTGTGGGAGTGAGACGGGGGGGGGTTAGTGTGTGTGTGTCTGTGTGTGTGGGAGTGAGACGGGGGGGGGGGGCTAGTGTGTGTGTGTGTGTGGGAGTGAGACGGGGGGGGGGCTAGTGTGTGTGTGTGAGAGTGAGAGTGAGACGGGGACACGGGGAGTGTGTGTATCTGTCTGTCTGTCTGTGTGTGTGTGTGAGAGTGAGACGGGGAGGGGGGGGGTTGTGTGTGTGTGTGTGAGAGCGAGACGGGGGGGGGGGTTAGTGTGTGTGTGTGTGTGCACTTAATAACAACAGTGTAGGCGCTGGAAATACTGAGCGGCTCAGGGGAGAGGAACTGGTTCAGAGAGACACCAGAAAGATTAAAACAACCGGTGATGACCCAGTTTTATACCATCAGATCTGATGAACGATCACTGAGTTGAATTGTTCGCTGCGTTTCTCTCCTGCTTGACCTGCTGAGTATTTCCAGCATTTTGCGTTTTCATTCTGGAAGACTATGCTGCCTGCAAAATGCCAGGGGTAAGGACGTCTTCCTGGGCCTGGAAAACAACTTGTGGGATTGGAACGATCCAGTTATTGTGATCCACGTGGATACCAAGAACATGGCTAGGACATAAGCGAGGCATCTTGAGAGGAATTGCTTGATAGAGCAGACGCAGCACGGTTTCGTTAAAGGGAAGTCGTGTCTGACAAATTTACTGGAATTCTATGAGGATGTGTCAAGGGCGGTGGATAGAGGAGAGCCGGTGGATGTGGTCTTTCTGGATTTTCAGAAGGCGTTTGACAAGGTACCTCACAGGAGGTTATTGCAGAAGGTCAGGGGACAGGGAGTTGGGGGTAGGGTGTTAGCGTGGATAGAGGATTGGTTGTCAAATAGGAGGCAGAGAGTGGGGGTCAATGGGTGCTATTCGGATTGGCGGATGGTGACTAGTGGAGTGCCTCAGGGGTCGGTGCTGGGGCCTCAGCTATTTACCATTCATATAGATGATCTGGAGGAGGGAACCGAGTGTAGGGTATCAAAATTTGCTGATGACACCAAGATTGGAGGAAAGGCAAATTGTGCGGAGGGTGTGGAGAGTCTGCAGAAGGATCTAGATAGGCTGGGCGAATGGGCCAGGAAATGGCAAATGGAATTTAATGTTGGCAAGTGCGAGGTGGTCCACTTTGGTAGGAATAATGGTAGGAAGGATTATCACTTACATGGCGAAAAACTGCAGCAGGCGACAGTGCAGAGGGACCTTGGGGTCCTTGTGCATGAGTCGCAAAAACCCAGCTTGCAGGTGCAGCAGGTGGTCAGGAAGGCAAATGGGATGCTGGCCTTCATAGCGAGGGGGATTGAATATAAAAGTAGGGAGGTCTTGCTGCGGCTGTATAGGGCATTGGTGAGGCCGCAGCTGGAGTACTGTGTGCAGTTTTGGGCGCCGTACTTAACGCAAGGATATTTTGGCCTTGGAGGGAGTGCAGAGGAGGTTTACTAGGCTGATGCCGGAGTTGAGGGGGTTGAGCTATGAGGAGAGGCTGAATAAACTAGGCTTGTACTCGTTAGAGTTTCGAAGAATGAGGGGAGATCTCATTGAGATATATAAGATGATGAATGGGATGGATAGGATAGAGGTGGAGAGACTCTTACCGCTCAGAAAGGATAATAGGACTAGGGGGCACAGCCTCAAGATAAAGGGGGGGCGGTTTAGAACGGAGTTGAGGAGGAACTTCTTCACTCAAAGGGTGGTGAATCTCTGGAATTCTCTGCCCGTTGAAGTGGTGGAGGCTGCCTCGTTAAATATTTTTAAGACGCGGGTTGATGGGTTTTTGATAAGAGAGGGGATTAAGGGTTATGGGGAGAGGGCGGGAATGTGGAACTGAGCCATGACAGATCAGCCATGATCTTATTGAATGGCGGGGCAGGCTCGAAGGGCTAGATGGCCTACTCCTGCTCCTATTTCTTATGTTCTTATAAGAGGTGCCGTATTTTTATTTGTGTTGTGGAGATGCCAGCGTTGGACTGGGGTAAACACACTGAGAAGTCTCACAACACCAGGTTAAAGTCCTGGTGTTGTGAGACTTCATCAAATGAACCTGTTGGACTGTAACCTGGTGTTGTGATTTCTTACTGCATTTTTATTTGACAGGATTTGAGTGTCACTGGCTAAGGGTTTGTTATCCATCCATAATGAATGGCCTTTGAGAAGGGATGGTGATGAGTGACGTTCTTGAACTGTTGCAATCCACTTGGTTTGAGTACGGCTGCAGGGCTGGTTAGGCAGCGTATTGATTCAGTGATGGCAATGTAATTCCAAGTCAGGATGATGTGTGGCTTAGAAGAGAATTTGCATGTAGTGATGTTCCCTGCATCAGCTACTCTTGTCCTTCTAGGTGATGGTAGTCCCAGATTTGGATGGTGTTATCGAAGGCACTTTAGTGAATTGCTGCAGTGCATCTGGTAGATGGCACACATTTCTGCCACTGTGCATCAGAAGGAGTGAATGTTTAAAATGTTGGTTGGGATACCAAACCAGACTGCTTTGTCCTGGATGGTGTTGAGTTTCTTCAGTGTTGTTGGATCTACCCTCATCCAGGCAAATGGAGAATATTCTACCACAGTCCTGACTTGTACCTTTTGAATGGTGGACAGGGTCTTATGTCCTAGCCATGTCAGAAGATGAGTTACCTCAGAACTCCAAGCCTCTAACCTGCTCTTGTAGCCACAGTATTTTGTATGCTGAGGGAATACGAATAGCTAGGAATAAAATTAAAAAGCAGAACCACAGTTGTAATAATTTTTGCATTATGGCCTGAGCCATGAGAAAATAGGCAAAGGTTAAATAAGATCAGAGTTGACTGTGTGGCTCAAAAATTAGTTGGGGTGGGCAACCTTCAGCTGAACCATGCTGGGACCAAGTGTCCCACTGTAACTAGTGCTAGGGAGAGGGCTTTGAACCAAATATTTGGAGAGGTTCACGTGAGGGGAGATTTGGAAAGTTAACCAGAAAGAACAAGACAGAGCTGGAAACTGAATACTCAAGGATATTTGATATTTTCAAATACAGGGAAGTGGGGTTTGTTAAGAAGGAAATCAGTACACTAATGATAAATCGTCTTCGCTCAGTAGCTCAAGATATAAAATCAGTTTAGGTGGAGATAAGAAAGAGTAAACGAACAAAGTCACTTTGAGAGTAATTTATAAACCCCCTAACAATAGAGACACTGGAGGATTTTTGATTTGATTTGTTATTGTCACGTATTGGTTTCAGTGAAAAGTATTGTTTCTTGTGCACTAAACAGACCAAGCGTACCATATATAGAGAAGGAAAGAAGAGAGTGCAGAATGTAGTATTACAATCATAGCTAAGATGCAGAGAAAGATCAACTTAATACAAGGTAGTAGGTCCATTCAGAAGTCTGATGGCAACAGGGAAGAAGCTGTTCTTGAGTCGGTTGGTACGTGACCTCAGACTTTTGTATCTTTTTCTTGATGGAAGAAGCTACAAGGTGAAGGCATGTAAAATCACTGGCTCCAACGCACCCCTCCCTGATGAGCTCAATGCATTCTATGCCTGTTTTGAGCAAGAGGTCAGCGAGAGCATGCCCTCCACCCTTGAAGCCCTGGATGAACCTGTATCCAGGGCCACCTTTGCAGATGTCAGAGTAGCTTTGTTGAAAGTCAACCCATGGAAAGCAACTGGCTAGGATGGTGCACTCAGATCCTGCACAGATCAGCTGGCGGGGGTATTCACAGACATCTTCAACCTCTCTTTACAATAATCTGAGGTCCCTATCTATTTCAAGAAGGTGTCCATCATCCTGGCACCGAAGAAAAACGAAGCAGCGTGCATTAATGACTGTCGGCCGCTGGTTCTGACATCCATCATTACGATGTGCTTCGAAAGGTTAATCTTGGCACAAATCAATTCCAGCCTCCCTCCTGGATCCCCTACAGTTTGCCTACTGTCGCAACAGGTCCACAGCAGATGCCGTTTCCCTGGTCCTGCACTCAACCCTGAAACATCTAGGTAACAAGGACACCTATATCAACCTCCTATTTGTTGACTACAGCTCAGCCTTCAACACTATTTCCACAAAACTCATCTCTAAACTCTGTGGCCTAGGCCTCGGCACCTCCCTATGCGACTGGATCCTGAACTTCCTAACTCACAGACCATAATCAATAAGGATAGGCAACCGCAATCATCCTCAACACCGGTGCTCCACAAGGCTGTGTTCTCAGCCCCTACTGTACTCCTTATATACCTATGACTGTGCAACCAAATTCCCTCCCAATTCGATTTTCAATTTTGCTGACAACACCACTGTAGTGGGTTGGATCTCAAACAATGACAAGAGAGTACAGGAATGAGATAGAATCTGGTGAACTGCTGCGGCAACAATAATCTCTCCCTCAGTGTCAACAAATCAACTTAGCGAAGGTAGCCAGGAGGATGGTTTACAATGTATTTGGGACTGTTTCTTAGAACAGTGTGGTTTGGGACCAACAAGGGAGCAGGCTACTTTAGACCTGGTAAAATGCAATGACAGTAAGAAGTCTCTCAACATCAGGTTAAAGTCCAACAGATTTATTTGATAGTGAGCGCCACAGGCTTTTGGAATGCTGTTCCTTCATCAGGTGAAAGGAGAGTTCTGATCAGAAACAGGGCATTTCCACAAAATGCAATGAGGCAGGATAATTAATCACTTTGTAGCAAAAGAATTGTCTACAAAATTAATCATAATCTGATTGAATTTTACATTGAGTTCGAGGGTCTGAAACAAGTGTCTTAAATAAAGGCACAAAAACAAGAGTCGGCTAAATTGGAAAGGGAAAATAATTAAGAGCAAAGACCAGTGATGGATGTTTAAGGAGATATTTTATAACTCTCAACAAAGATAAATACAATTGAAAAGGAAAGACTCTGAAAGAGGCTGAATCATCTGTGAAACTTCAGGATGGTATCAAATTGCAAGGAAAGATGTACAACAAAAATTGGTGGTAGCCAGAAGATTGGGAGAATTTTAGAAACTGGCAAAGGATGACTGAGAAAAATAGAGGGAGAAATGGAATGTGAAGAAAAAACTATTGAGAAATATAAAAAGAGAAAAGCTTCTGCGGGTATGTAAAAAGGAAAAGACACACAATAATGAATGCTGGTCCGTTGGAGGATGAAAGTGGGGAATTAATGGGAAACAAGAAAGTGGCAGAGACTTTGTTATATCGGTCTTCACAATAGAAGCCTCAAAAGCATTCCAAGAATAGTTGAAAATCAGGAGGCAAAAAGGAGGGAGGAATTTAAAACAATTATAATTGAGAAAAGAAACTGGGAAAACTAATGGTACTAAAGACTGGCAAGACCCCTAGACTTAATGGCCTGCGTGCAAGGATGCTAAAGGAGGTGGCTGCTGATGAGTTCATACCATTGAGAAGGAAAGATTCTACCATTTATGACTAGCTAAGGAATTTGAGAATGGTATCAAATTGAAGAAAAAAGGTATGCAGTGCTGCAAAGGTGTAAAATTTGTTGATGACACCAAGATAGGTAGAAAAGTAATTTTTCAAGAGGAGATAGAGTCTGCAAAAGGGATATTGACATGCTAAGTGAATGGGCAAAAATTTGGCAGTTGGAGTATAACATGGGTAAATGTGAACTTTTACAGAGGGGTGTAGGTGTCCTAGTATGTGAATCAATAAAGTTAATATACAAGTACAGGAAATGATTAGGAAGGTAAATGGAAGGTTAGCATCTGTTGTAAGAGGAATGGAATATAAACATAGTGAAGTTTTACTCTGGTTGTACAGGCCCTTGACAAGACCACATCTAGAGTACTTATGCAGTTTTGGTCGACTTGTTTGAAAAGTATATAATTGCTTTAGAAACAATTCAGAGAAGATCCACTGGATTCATTCCTGGAATGAAGGGCTTAACCTATGAAGCAAGATTAGGCAGGTTAGACCTATACCCATTGGATTTGCTCGTTCTTCTGAATGAGAGGTAACCTTATTGAGACATGTAAGATTCTAAGATGAATACCAAGAGGATATTTCCTCTTGTTGGGAGACTATAACTAGGGGACGTAATGTAAAAATAAGAGGTCAACCTTTTAAAACAGATAAGAATATTTTACGCTCAGGATGGTTAGCCTGTGGCTTTCTGTTCCTCAGGAAATAGTAGATACTGGGCCTTTGAATGTATTCAAGGCTGACGCAGATGTTTTTGTTCGACAAAGGAGGCAAGGATTGTGAGGATTAGACAGGAATGTGGAGGTTGAAACCACAACCGCTTAGTTGTGATCTTATTGAATGGTACAGACTCAAGGGGCTGAATGGCCTCATCCAGCTCCTATGATAATTACTGTTAGACCAGAAAATTTGGGCCAATTTTAGAAACTAGCAAATGAGGGCTTAAAACAAATCAGAGGGGAAAGCATGAGAATAAGCTAGGAATGAATGTCTAAATTGACAGTTAAAGCTTCCACGGGTATCTAAAAGGGGAAGAAGATTTTGAGTTGGTGAGCTGTAAGGTCCCTTTAAATGTTATGTTTCTTACGGTGGGCACAGCCTAATGAATTGCAGTCCAAGGCTGCTGCAGGAGCATGTGTTAGGTGGGTAGATAGTCATCATTGGTCCATTAAAGGTGAGACTGGGGAATTAAAACAGGAAACAAGGAAATGGTGAAGATTTTGAACAAGTATTTTTACCTGCTTTAGTATCAGACCTACTTATAGTCTATGTTCCTATTTGCCCCTCCACCTAGAAGGCAAAAAGTATCCCAGCTGAGGGACAATAGGGAAGGATTAACTTAAAACGAGCATAGGAGAGAAAAGGTGCTGAGAAAATTAATGGGATTAAAGGTGGATAGGTGCCCTGGATCCAGTTGTCTGCACCCTAGGGTCTTAAAGAAAATGGGTAGGATTTTACAGTGTTCGACATCCTGAAACCTTAAAATCCTGCCTAAGGTCAAAGGACCTTCCCATTGTCCATCCCTTGCTCTTTCCAATTCCCAAGGTGAGCGGGGTGGTAAAATTCTGGCCAGTGGGTGTATTTTTTTTTCTATTTTTTCAAGAGACATGGGCTTCACTGGTCAGCCAGCATTTTTATTGACCGTCCAATTAAGCCTTGTGGAAATGGTGGTGATCTGCTGCTACCTATACATCATGTAGATATATGATGTATACCTACATCATACCATGTGATGTAGGTATACTCACAGTGCTGTTATGGATTTCCAGGATTGAGGACCTCTACCACCTAAAAAAACAAAAGCAGCAGAAATCTGGGAACACCAGGATCTGCAAGTCCCCCTCCAAGTCTCACCGTTTCCTGACTTGGAAATACATCCTGTTCCTGCACTGTCGTGGGATCAAAATCCTGCAACTATCTCATTAACAACATTGTGGATGTACCTACACTACATGGATAACAGCAGTTCAAGAGGACAGCTTACTGCCACTTTCTCAAGGGTGATTAGGGATAGAACATAGAACATTACAGTGCAGTACAGGCCATTCGGCCCTTGGTTTCACAGGTCAGCGCAACATCAATCTAAAGATAGTCAGCATGGTTTCATGAGGGGTAAGTCTTACCTCCCAAATTTGATTGAATTCTTTGAGGAGGTAACTGTTTGTAAACGAAGGTAGAGCATTTGATGTCGTGTACGTGGATTTTAGTAAGGCATTTGATAATGTTCCCCATGGTAGGCTCATGAAGAAAGTAAGGAGGTCTGGGATAGAAGGAAATTTGACCGATTGGATAAGTAACCGGCTGTCTCATAGAAGACAGAGGGTGGTGGTGGAGGGAAAATTTTCAGACTGGAGGCCAGTAACCAGTGGTGTACCACAGGAATCAGTGCTGGGTCTTCTGCTATTTGTGATTTTTATCAATGACTTGGAAGAAGGGGCTGAAGGGTGGGTTAGTAAATTTGCTGATGACACCAAAATTAGTGGAGTAGTGGATGAGGTGGAGGGCTCTTGTAGGCCGCAAAGAGACATTGAAAGGATGCAGAGCTGGGCTGAAAAGTGGCAAATGGAGTTTAACCCTGATAAGTGCGAGGTGATTCATTTTGGTAGGACAAACTTGAATGCTGATTACAGGGTCAACGGCAGGGTTCTGAGGAATGTGGAGGAACAGAGATCTTGGAGTTAATATCCATAGATCTCTGAAGGTTGCCACTCAAGTGATAGAGCCGTGAAGAAGGCTTATAGTGTGTTAGCGTTTATTAACAGGGGGTTTGAGTTTGAGCTGTGGGGCTGGGTTTATGCTACAACTATACAGGATGTTGGAGAGACCACATTTGGAATATTGTGTTCAGTTCTGGTCACCTTATTATAAGAAGGATGTGGAACCATTGGAGAGAGTGCAGAGGAGATTTACTAGGATGCTGCCTGATTTGGAGGGTAGGTCTTATGAGGAAGGGTTGAGGGAGCTTGGGGCTCTTCTCTTTGGAGCAGAGGAGGATGAGAGGTGACTTAATAGACGTTCATAAGATGATGAGGGGGATAGATAGAGTGGACGTTCAAAGACTGTTTCCTCGGGTGGACGTAGCTGTTACTTGGGGGCATAACTATAAAGTTCACGGTGGGAGATATAGGACGGATATCCGAGGTAGATTCTTTACTCAGAGTGGTTGAGGTGTGGAATGCATTGCCTGCTGTGATAGTGGAGTCGGACACTTTAGGAACTTTCAAGCAGTTATTGGATAGGTACATGGAACACACCAGAATGATAGTGAGTGGGATAGCTTGATCTTGGGTTCGGACATAGCTCGAGCACCAAAGGACCTGTACTGTTCTATGTCTTATGTTCGTTAAAGCCCATCTAACCTACACTATTCCAATATCATCCATACGTTATGGACATATATACATATATATATATCATATGTGATATATCATATATGATATATATGTGTGTGTTTTCTATATATGATAGCTATATAACAGATATGATATATCATATTATCATATATATGTGTGTGTATATACATATATCACATGTATATATCATATGTATATGACCATATGTATGTATGCGGTCATATATACATATGACCATTTAAATGTCCTTAATGTTGGTGAATCCACTACTGCTTCAGGCAGGGCATTCCATGCTCTTACTACTCAGAATAAAGATCCTACCTCTGACATCTGTCCTATATCTATCACCCATCAATTTAAAGCTATGTCGCCTCGTGCTAGCCATCTCCATCCGAGGAAAAAGGTTCACACTGTTCACCCTATCTAATCCTGTGATCATCTTGTATGCCTCTATTAAGTCACCTCTTAGCCTTCTTTTCTCTAACGAAAACAGCCTCAAATCCCTCAGCCTTTCCTCATAAGACCTTCCCACCATACCAGGAAACATCCTGGTAAATCTCCTCTATACCCTTTCCAATGCTTCCACATCCTTCCTATAATGCAGTGACCAGAACGGTACACAATACTTCCAAGTGCGGCCGCACCAGAGCTTTGTACAGCTGCAACATGACCTCATAGCTCCTAAACGCAATCCCTCGACCAATGAAAGCTAACACTCCGTATGCCTTCTTAACAACCTTATCAACATGAGTGCCAACTTTCAGGGATCTATGCACATGGACACCGAGATCTCTTTGCTCATCCACACTGCCAAGTAACTTGTCATTAGCCCAGTACTTGTATTCCTGTTACTCCTTCCAAAGTGAATCACTTCACACTTAACCTGCATTAAACTCCATTTGCCGCCTCTCAGCCCAGCTCTGCAGCTTATCTATGCCCCTCTGTAACCTACAACATCCTTCCGCACTGCCCACAACTCCACCGACTTTAGTGTCATTCCCAAATTTACTAACACATCCTTCTACACCCTCATCCAAGTCATTTATAAAAATGACAAACAGCAGTGGCCCTAAAATAGATCCTTGCGGTATACCACTAGTAACTGAACTCCAGGATGAACATTTCTCATCAACCACCATCCTCTGTCTTCTTCCAGCTCGACAATTTCTGATCCAAGCCGCTAAATCATCCTCAATCTCATGCCTCTGTATCTTCTGCAATAGCTTACCGTGGAGAACCTTACCAAACGCTTTACTGAAATTCATATATACCACATCAATTGCTTTACCATCATCTACCTTCTCAAAGAATTCAGTAAGGTTTGTGAGGCACAACCTACCATTCACAAAACTGTGTTGACTATCCCTAATCAAATTATTCCTTCCTAAATAATTATAAATCCTATCTCTTATAATCCTTTCTAAAACTTTGCCCACAACAGAAGTAAGGCTGACTGGTCTATAGTTACCAGGGTTGTCTCTACTCCCCTTCTTGAATACGGGGACAACATTTGCTATCCTCCAGTCTTCTGGCACTATTCCTGTAGACAATGATGACCTAAAGATCAAAGCCAAAGGCTTTGCAATCTCCTTCCTACACCCCCAAAGAATCCTATGATAAATCCCATCCAGCTCAGGGGACTTATCTATTTTCATACTTTCCAGAATTGTTAACACCTCCTCCTTATGAACCTCAATCCTGTCTACTCTAATAGCCTGTATCTCAGTATTCTCCTCGACAATGTCTTTTTCCTGTGTGAATACTGATGAAAAATATTCATTTAGTGCCTCTCCTATCTCTTTGGACTCCATGCACAACTTCCCACTACTGTCCTTGTCTGGCCCTAATCTTACTCTAGTCATTTCTCTTATTCCTTGACATGCTTCTAGAAAGCTTTAGGGTTTTCCTTGATCCTACCTGCCAAAGACTTCTCATTTCCCCCCCGGCTCTTCTTAGCTCTCTCTTTAGGTCCTTCCTGGCTAATTTGTAACTATCAAGCACCCTAATTGAGCCTTCACATCCCATCTTGACATAAGTCTCCTTTTTCCCCTTCACAAGTGATTCAACTTCTTTAGTAAACCACGGTTCCCTCACTCAACCACTTCCTCCTTGCCTGACAGGTACAGACTTATCAAGGACACGCAGTAGCTGTTCCTGAACAAGCTCCACATTTCAATTGTGCCCATCCCCTGCAGTTTCCATTCCGCATCTTATGTATCCTAGATCTCGCCTAATAGCATCATCATGTCCAATTTGGCAGAAAGAATAAAAAAGAAACATTATTTAAATGGTGAGAGATTGCAGAGCTCCAAGGAATAGAGGGATCTTGATGTCCTAGTGCACAATTGACAAAAGGCTAGTTTTTGCTAACCTTTCAGATCGGATGGGCAATAAATGCTGGCCTAGCCAGAAATACCCACATCCCATGAAAAAATATTTCAAGAACCTGTCAAATAGAGGATCGGCCCAGTAGCAGCACCTGTTCACCAGGATATTTTCTCCTAGTCTGGAAAACAACCATTCATCAATCACTATTTTCAAGGCAATCTTGTATTTGTGCTGTCACTGCCCCTTTAATGATTTGGGTTTTTATTTTGCTGACATATCTATGTAGAATCATGGAGTTGGTTATTGTGGGATATTAGTAAATTGGATAATTTTGGCAAGTATCTTTGGACTTGAGATTTAGTTCTGTCACCAGTCACTGTTGGAGCATCCCCATCTTTTGACCAAGATTGAAGTGTAATTGTTCTTTACAGATAGGACAGTAAAATTGGTGATAAGCTCTGAATATATATTTGCTTTTTTCAGCTCTGAAGATGAATTAGACATTCTCCTTCATGGCACACCTGAATGCAAACGCAAACTGATCAAGGAGTACTTAACGGGGGAAAGCGAGTCCAGCGGTGATGAATTTGAGAAGGAGATGGCAGCAGAATTGGATTCCACCATGAAGATTATTGAGAACAGCTGGACGTTATCAGCTGACGGTTTGTTCCAAAGTTTTCAATGCTTATCAGTTTCCTGTACAATTAAAACCTATCGTCCCTACTTTTATATTAAATTCTTCTTGCAATAAATGATAACATTCTATTAGCTTTCCTAATAACTTGCTATACCTGAATACTAGCCTTTTGTCAATTGTGCACTAGGACATCCAGATCCCTCTACTCCTCAGAGCTCTGCAATCTCTAACCATTGAGATAATATGTTTCTTTTTTTATTCTTTCTACCAAATTGGAAAATTTCACATCTTCCCACATTACACTCCATCTGCCAGATATTTGCCCACTCATTTACTCTATCTGTGTTGTCTTGTATCATCCTCATGCCTAATTCACAACTTACTTTCCTACGTACCTTTGTATCATTGGCAATTTTAGCAATCGTATCTTTGGTCCCTTCATCTAAGTGTTTAATATAAGTTGTAAATAGTTGAATTCCCAGCACTGAACCCTGAGGCACATCACTCATTACACTCTATCAACCAGAAATAGACCCACTTATGCCTACCCCTTATTTCCTATTGGCTAGCCAATGTATTATCCCCTACACCATAAGCTGTTATTTTTTGCAATAACATTTAATGCGGCATCTTTTATCAAACGCCTTTTGGACACCTAAGTACAATATATGTATTGGTTGCCCTTTAACCACAACACATTGAGAATAGAAGCAGGAATAGATCATTCAGCCCTTCCAGTTCACTTTAATGAATTATGATTTTGTGCCATTATAATTGCCTTTATTTTAATTTAAAATATTAAGTCTTGGACTCTCTCTTCTCTCCCTCAAACTGAATGTGAAATCCAATATAAGATGATTGGGTACCTTCACTATGAGGTAATTAATTAATCCTATCTCATTGCACCATACCTGGTCTAGTGTGTCTTGTTCTCAAATTAGCTCCCAAATGTGCTGTTTTAAGAATTCCGACAGTGCAGAAAGAAACTATCCCAAAAACATTCTTATGAACTCCTCAACTAGGCTACTTTTGCCCATTCGATTTCTCGAGTCTATATGGAGATTAAAGTTTTCCATGATTATCATTGTACCTCCTTTATACTCCTTCCTTTATACTCTGTTCTACCACATAGTTACAGTTAGGGGCTTGGATACCACTCCAATAAGTCACTTCTTGCCTTTATCATTTCTCATCTCTGCCAGATCATACTTATTAATTTTTATTTGCATTATCAGTTCATCTGCTTTGTCTTGAATGCTGTGTGTTCAGATGCACAGGTTTTAATTTTGTCCCTTTATTATGTTCGTAACTCTAGCTTTGGTTACTGTTTTACTCTTACTGGTTGGCACGGTAGCACAGTGGTTAGCACTGCTGCTTCACAGCTCCAGGGTCCTGGGTTCGATTCCTGGCTCGGGGCACTGTCTGTGTGGAGTTTGCACGTTCTCCTCATGTCTGCGTGGGTTTCCTCCGGGTGGTCCGGTTTCCTCCCACAGTCCAAAGATGTGCGAGTTAGGTTGATTGGCCATGCTAAGAAATTGTCCCTTAGTGTCCAGGGATGTGTAGGTTAGCGGGATTAGTGGGTATAATATGTAGGGAAATGGGGGTAGGGCCTGGGTGGGATTGTGTTTGTTGCAGACTCGATGGGCTAAAGGGCCTCTTTCTGCACTGTAGGGTTCTATGATCTATGATCTTAGATTTGCCCCTTTCTGTTCTGTTTATCATTTCTCATATTAATACCTTTCTCTCTTTGCCTTGTCTCTATTCTTTGGTTCACCGCATCTTTTTAAGTTTGATCTCTTGCCCCTAAGAATTAGTGTAAGACCGTCTCTACTTCTCTATTTACTCAGCCGCTCAACCAGTAGTAACATGGTTCAGTGTTGAATGTCCAACAGTATAGATCCCACTTTCCCCAGTCCTGGTGCCAGTGCCCCATGAACCAGAACCATAGAACAGTACAGCACAGTACAGGCCCTTCAGCCCTCAATGTTGTGCCGAGCAATGCCCAATCCCAAGATTAAGCTATCCCCTCCCTATAAGTCTGGAGTGCTCCATGTGGCTATCCAATAACTGCTTGAAAGTTCCTAAGGTGTCCAACTCCACTATCACAGCAGGCAGTCTATTCCACACCCCAACCACTCTGAGTAAAGAATCTACCTCAGACATCCCTCCTATATCTCCCACCATGAACCTTATAGTCATGCCCCCTAGTAACAGCTACATCCACCCTAGGAAATAGTCTCTGCACGTCCACCCTATCGATCCCTGTCATCACCTTATAAACCTCTATTAAATCACCTCTCATCCTCCTCCACTCCAAAGAGAAAAGCCCCAGCTCCCTCAACTTTTCCTCATAAGACCTACCCTCCAAACCAGGCAGCATCCTGGTAAATCTCCTCTGCACTCTCTCCAATGCTTCCACATCCTTCTTATAATGAGGTGACCAGCAATGAACACAATATTTCAAATGTGGTCTCACCAACGTCTGGTACAGTTGCAGCATAACCCCACGGCTCTTAAACTCAAACCCCCTGTTGATAAATGCTAACACATTATAAGCCTTCTTCACGGCTCTATCCACTTGAGTGGCAACCTTCAGAGATTTGTAGATATGAACCCCAAGATCTCTCTGATCCTCCACATTCCTTAGAACCCTGCCATTGACCCTGTAATCTACATTCAAGTTTGTCCTACCAAAATGAATCACCTCACACTTATCAGGGTTAAACTCCATCTGCCACTTTTCGGTCCAGCTCTGCATCCTATCAATGTCTCTTTGCAGCTTGCAAGAGCCCTCCACTTCATCCACTACTCCACCAATCTTGGTGTCGTCAGCAAATTTACTAACCCTCCAGCCCCTACTTCCAAGTCATTGATAAAAACCACAAAAAGCAGAGGACCCAGCGCTGACCCCTGTGGTACACCACTGGTAACTGGCCTCCAGTCTGAAAATTTTCCCTCCACCACTACTCTCTGAGTTCTATGATACAGTCAGTTATTTATCCAATTGGCCAAATTTCCTTCTATCCCACACCTCCTTATCTTCTTCATGAGCCTACCATGGGGAACCTTATCCAACGCCTTACTAAAATCCATGTATACGACATCAATTGCTCTACCTTCGTCCACACACTTAGTTCCTTCTCAAAGAATTCAGTCAAATTTGTGAGGCAGGATACACCCCTCATGAAACCGTGCTGACTCTCCCGGATTAAACTGGATCTTTCCAAATGCTCACAAATCCTCTCTCTCAGGACCCTTTCCATTAACTTCTCCCACATCAGTCTCTGAGCCGTACGCATTCATTTTTCTGATCTTGTTTGCCTTATGCCAATTTTCACATGGCTCAGGTAATAATCCGGGGATTCTTACCTTTTGAGGTTCTGCTTTTCAGTTTGGTCCCTGGCTCCTCTTGCTTAGTTCTCCCTTTGTATCTAAACAACTAGATCCTTCTGTTCTCACTCGAGTTTCTTCTCCAACTCTGAGCAGATGAACCAACCCTATCACTGGGCAGACAACACAGCCTGTAGTGTTCTCTTTACTCTTTTGTAACCCCATGCTGTACCTGTCCTGGGAGTGTTTGATTGGGACAGTATACAGAGAGCTTTACTCTGCATCTAACCGTGTGCTGTACGTGTCCTGGAAGTGTTTGATGGAGTCGGAATAGATGAGCTTTATCCTGCACCTAACCCCATTCTGGACTTGCCCTGGGAATGCTTGATGTCGTCAGTGTAGAGGGAACTTTATTCTGTACCTAAGCCTGTGGTGGACCTGTCCTGGGAGTGTTTGATGGGGACAAAGTAGAGGGAGATTTACTCTGCGTCTAACCCTATACTGGACCTGTCTTGGGAATGTTTGATGGGGACAGTGTAGAGGGAGATTTGCTCTATCTAACCCTGTGCTGGACCTGTCCTGGGAGTGTTTGTTGCTGAAAGGAGTTCTATATCTCACCAGCAGTCCACACCTAATTTTCACACACGAGCAATTTTTTAACTGGTGCATTGATTATCTTGATGTCTTTATCATTCATTTGTCAGGTGCTTCCACAAGTGTTGAAAGCTGTCAAACTCGAACTGTTCCTGGGCCACAGTACTACGATGAAGTCTACTTTGACTCCGACTCTGAGGCTGAAGATGAACAGCGTAAGTCTTCACTTATTCTGCTGACTTATTTGCAGTTAGAAGATCTTCCAATCAGGTAACCTGCTCTATAATGTGGATTATTTTGCAGGACTAAGGACTTTGTGTAATCTCCTCATTTGAACCATAGACTGTCAAAGCACAGAAAGAGGCCATTCTGTGCTGGCCAATAAAACGATCCACCCAACCCAAATCCACTTTCCAACATTTAGGTTAGGTACTTGATGGGGATGGAAATCGTTGACTATAACTGACCCAGAAACACAGTGAGGTTAGATTGGGGCAATACCCTGTTAACACGGCAGGATCTAACATTCATTAACATCTAAAATTAATTCACTGGAATTCAATTCCAAGTCTTTTCTCAAGGTCTCAGGAAGGAATTATGTGTGCCTGAGGGATTAGGTGAATCCAGCCAGGATAACCGTTCCTCAGAATTTTTGGATAATAGATAATGTTCTTGTAAAATTCAGTTTTAGTTGTCTGGTTTTGTCTTCCCCTTGCAATCGCTGCTCCAATAATACATCGTGGAGAATGTGCAACAGTGACCTCCTCAGAAAAAGTACATATTTGGAGGGTTCAGGAATTGTCTGGAGCCACAAGAGACCTGATAAACCTCAAGCTTCTTAATGAGGCACTCACGGATTGGGTGAATATTCAAAGTTGGCTTTACAAGTTCATAGCTTTTGACTTTTCATGTGGGTAATACAGGTGTGATAGCATACTGATTATTTATTCAGCTAATAATCCAAATGCCAGCACAGCTGTTTAATTCAGTATCAAAATAATAGTGTTCAATTCTGGTTGCCACACTATCAGAAGGATGTGGAGGCTTTGGGGAGGGTATAGAAAAGGTTTATCAGGATGTTGCCTGGTATGGAGGGCATTAGCAATAAGGAGAGGCTGGAGAAATTTGGTTTGTGCTCACTGGAACAGTGGAGGTTGAGAGGCAACTCTGAAAGAAGTCTACAAGATTGAGGGACATGTACAGAGTGGATAGTCAGAAGCTTTTTCCCAAGGTGGAAGAGTTAGTTACTAGGGACATTGGTTTAAGTGGTGAGGGGCAAAGTTTAAAGGATTTGTACAAGGCAAGTTTTTTTTACACAGTGGGTGGTGAGTGCCTGGAACTCACTACTGGAGGAAGTAGTGGAAGCAGGTACGATAGTGACTTCTAAGGGCATCTGCTTTCATTCAGTCGGGCAGCATGGCCAGTGCAGGCTTGGAGGGCCGAAGGGCCTGTTTCTGTGCTATAATTTATGTTGTTCCCTTTGTAAATCTAGGGTGAAAAGTGACTCTGAACCTGTTGAACTATTGTTTAAAAGAAAAACAGGTGCACTGGTGCCAATAGGGAGGGTAACATGCCACCTTATCCAGCCTGACCTACACCTAACCCCCTTTCACTGTAATGGTAAATATCATCTCAAGCAGCCCAGCAAACCATTGGGCTCAGTTGTACCAAACCATTACAAAGGAAATTCATCGCAACGTTCTCGGGGAGCTAAATTTGGGTCGTAAGTACCAACCTTGCTAGTGACGTCCACATCTTGGCAATAAATACACAAAATACAATTTGTACAGAAATATGAATTAAAACTTTTGGTCAGTGTGATTTTATTTACCTTATGAATCAGGATTGCTTTGGAGCAATGAAAGTTCCCTTCCTCTGAAATTCCAGAATGAATTTAATGCAACTTGGATAGTCCTACTAATGTTGGCTTAATCTTTGCAGAAGATTGTGATTCAAAGAAGAAACGCAAGAAGAGGCAGAAGGTTCTGACAAACGATGAGCTGTTCTATGATCCGGAACAAGATGATCGTGATCAGGCCTGGGTTGACAGACAGAGGAGAGGGTGAGTGAACGAGACTTTCTCCTGGTGAGGGGGCAACTGAACTCTTAAGGTGTGATTGGAGTTGGTAATGTGTGGTCTATAGGCCCCCTAATAACAACTTGGAGGTGGGGCGGGCTATAAACAAGCAAATAAATGATGCGTGCAGGAATGGAACGGCGATAATTATGGGGGATTTCAATCTACATATTGATTGGTTGACCCATGTCGGACGCGGTGGGCTTGAGGAAGAGTTCTTAGAATGCTGCCGGGATAGTTTCCTTGAACAGTGAAGGAACCGACGAGGGAGCGAGCTATCTTTAGATCTGGTGTTATGTAACGAGGCAGGTAGAATTAGGGATCTTGTTGTGAGGACGAGTGATCATTGTATGGTTGAGTTTTTGATGCAGACGGAGGATGAGAAAGTAGGGTCTCGCACCTGTTTCCTCTGTTTGAACAGAGGGGAGCACGATAGGATGAGAGAGGAATTGGCAAATGTAGATTGGGGATGCAGATTGGTTGGTAGGACTGCTGAGGAACAGTGGAGGATCTTTAAGGAGATCTTTTTCGGTGCTCAGCAGAAATATATTCCAATGGTAAAGAAGGAACGTAGGAGAAGGGATAATCAGCCGTGGTTATCAAAGGAAAGAAAGGAGAGTATTAAATTAAAAGCTGATGCGTTTAGAGTGGCTAAAAGTAGTGGGCGAGTAGAAGATTAGGAGAGGTTTAAAAATCAACAAAGATTGACTAAGAAGTTGATAAAGAAAGGAAGGATAGACTATGGAGCTAAACTAGCACTAAATATAAAAAAGGACAGTAAGAGTTTTTACAAATATATCAAGAGGAGGAGGCTGGCTACACTGAATGTTGGACCCTTAGAGGATGAGAGGGGGGATTTAGTGGTGGGAGATGAGGAAATGGCAGAGGCCTTAAATAAGTGTTTTGCCTCGGTCTTCACGGAGGAGGACGCGAATAGTTTGCCAGATATTAAAGATAGAAGGGTGGTAGGAGTTGAGGGCCTGAATGCGATTACTGTCACTAGAGAGGTAGTGCTTGATCGACTAGCAGGACTGATGGTGGACAAGTCCCCAGGACTGGATGGAATGCATCCCAGGGTTCTGAAGGAAATGGCAGAGGTGATAGTAGACGCCTTAGTGATTATTTACCAAACTTCGCTGGATTCCAGAGAAGTGCCGGAAGATTGGAAAACAGCTAATATTACACTGCTGTTTAAAAAAGGTAGCAGACAAAAGGCAGGGAATTATAGGCCCATTAGTTTAATGTCTGTTGTTGGAAAAATGCTTGAATCCGTCATCAAAGAAGAAATAGCGAGGCACCTAGAGAAGAATTGTTTGATAGAGCAGACGCAGCACGGATTCGTTAAGGGGAAGTCGTGTTTGACAAATTTATTGGAATTCTATGAGGATGTGACTAGTGTGGTAGACAGAGGGGAACCGGTGGATGTGGTGTTTCTCGATTTTCAGAAGGCGTTTGATAAGCTGCTGCACAAACGGTTGCTTCTGAAGGTTAGGGGGCATGGATTTGGGGGTAAGGTGTTAGCGTGGATAGAGGATTGGCTGTCTAATAGAAGGCAGAGAGTTGGTATCAATGGGTGCTATTCTGATTGGCGGTTGGTAACCAGTGGAGTGCCGCAGGGATCGGTGCTGAGGCCTCATTTATATAGATGATCTGGAGGAAGGGGCTGAGTGTAGGGTGTCAAAATTTGCTGATGACACAAAGATGAGCGGAAAAGCAAATTGTGCAGAGGGTGTGGAAAGTCTGCAGAGGGATCTGGATAGGCTGAGCGAGTGGGCGAGGACCTGGCAGATGGAGTACAATGTTAGCAAGTGTGAGGTTATCCACTTTGGCAGGAATAACAGTAGGAGGGATTACTATTTAAAGGGCGAAAAGCTGCAGCATGCTACGGCGCAGAGAGACCTGGGGGTCCTCGTGCATGAGTCGCAAAAACCCAGTCTGCAGGTGCAGCAGGTGATCAAGAAGGCGAATGCGATGCTGGCCTTTATAGCGAGGGGGATAGAATATAAAAGCAGGGAGGTCTTGCTGCAACTGTACAGGGCACTTGTGAGGCCGCACTGGAGTACTGTGTGCAGTTTTGGTCGCTGCACTTGCGCAAGGATATTTTGGCCTTGGAGGGAGTGCGGAGGAGGTTCACTAAGCTGATACTGGAGATGAGGGGGGTTGGGCTATGAAGAGAGACTAAATAGACTGGGTCTGTACTTGTTGGAGTTTAGAAGGATGAGGGGGGATCTTATAGAGACGTATAAGATAACGAAGGGGATGGATAGGGTAGAGGTGGAGAGATTCTTCCCGCTCAGAAAGGACAACAGGACTAGAGGGCACAGCCTCAAGATTAGCGGGGGGGGGGGGGGGGGGCGCGCAGTTTAGAGTGGAGTTGAGGAGGAACTTCTTCACTCAAAGGGTGGTGAATCTCTGGAATTCTCTGCCCGTTGAAGTGGTGGAGGCTACCTCACTAAATATATTTAAGACACGGGTAGATAGGTTTTTGGTAGACAGGGGAATTAAGGGTTATGGGGAGAAGGCAGGAATGTGGAACTGAGCCACTTCAGATCAGCCATGATCTTGTTGAATGGCGGGGCAGGCTCGAGGGGCTAGATGGCCTACTCCTGCACTTACTTCTTATGTTCTTATGTTTTGATGCTTGCTGTTGGTCTGGCTTTCAATGTCTAAAGCCAAACTGTGAGGATTTATCAAACATCATCCGGTTCTTAATTAATTTTGAAATTCTGACAATTCTTAGCTTCCACTTTCAAGTCATCTTCCTCAGCAACTTCTTGAGGTGATTTCTGGTGTCAGTTCAGCATGGTTTTGAAATAAATATTGTATCTGCACAGTGATTTGGAATTAAATGTTTCTATTCTGGATCTGGGTTGCCAGCTGGTTGCTTGTTTGGATGACTGGTGGAAGGAGAAAAAGTCACTCCCTCCTCCCTGTACTTTCAGGTAATTGAAAGTGTGTGAGAGCTGAGAACAATGGTGGTATTTGGATAGTGACTAAGAACAAAGAACATTACAGCACAGAAACAGGCGCTTCAGCCTTACTTGGTCCATATCCCTCTATTCCCTTCCTATTCACGTACCCATCCAGATACCTCTTAAATGTTAGCAACATTTCTGCTTCCTCCACCACCTCTGGGAGCATGTTCCAGGCACCCATCATTCTCTACGTAAAAAACTTTCCCCGCACATCTCCCTTAAACTTTCCCTCTCACCTTGAACCTGTGCCCCTTTGTAATTGACACTTCCACCCTTGGAAAAAGCCTCTGACTATCCACCTTGTCTGTGCCTGTCATAATTTTGTAGACCTCTATCAGGTCTCCCCTCCGCCTCTGTCTTCCCAGTGAAAATATTCCTAGTTTATTCAACCTCTCCTCATAGTCAACACCCTTAAGACTAGACAACATCCTGGTGAACTGCCTTTGCACTCTCTCCAAAGCTTCCACATCCTTCTGATAGTGTGATGACCAGAACTGCATGCAATACTCTAAATGCAGCTTAACCAAGGTTTTATATAACTGAAGTTAAAGTTAGAAACTAAAGAAACAAGCAATTAACTGACACAGGGCTCCAAATCTCAAAAGTAGAGAAGACAAAACCATATCAGTTATAATATACAGTGTCAGGAAATCGTGATAACATGAAAACCAAGGAAACTTAAGTATTTGGGAATATATTCCGCTGGTTGTATGTATTTAAACTACTTAAAAGTGGAAGCTGTGTAGGTGTAGAGAGAGTTTGGCTAGTTTGATGGAGCTAGTACTTTTGATATGTTGATAAGCCTAGCAAACCTTGCGGATAGTGATGAACATTGTCAGAGAATACAGCAGGACAAAGGCTGGAAAATTGGGCGGAGAAATGGCAGATGGAATTTAATCCAGATACATGTGAAGAGATGCATTTCGGTAGATCTAATGTAGTAGGGAGCTGTACAATAAATGGCAGAACCATCAGGAGTATAGACACACAGAGGGACTTGGGGGTGCAAGTCCACAGATCCCTAAAGGTGGCAGCACAGGTGGAGAGGGTGGTGAAGAAGGCATATGGCATGCTTGCCTTTATTGGACGGGGCATAGAGTATAAAAGTTGGCATATGATGTTGCAGCTGTATAGAACGTTGGTTAGGCCGCATTTGGAATACTGTGTCCAGTTCTGGTCGCCACACTACCAGAAGGACGTGGAGGCTTTGGAGAGAGTACAGAAAAGGTTTACCAGGATGTTGCCTGGTATGGAGGGTCTTAGCTATGAGGAGAGATTGGGCAAACTGGGGTTGTTCTCCCTAGAAAGTCGGAGGATGAGAGGTGACCTAACAGAGGTGTATAAAATTATGAAGGGCATAGATCAGCGGGAAGTTTTTTCCCAGGTCGAAGGTGACAAACACAAGGAGTCACAAGTTCAAGATGTGGGGGGGCAAGGTTCAACACAGATGTCAGGGGGACATATTTTACACAGGTGGGGGCCTGGAATGCACTGCCAAGCAAGGTGGTTGAGGCGGACATGCTGGGGTCATTTAAGACTTATCTAGATAGCCACATGAACAGACTAGGAATAGAGGGATACAAACGAATGGTCTAATTGGGCGCATGAGCGGCACAGGCTTGGAAGGCCGAAGGACCTGTTCCTGTGCTGTACTGTTCTTTGTTCTAACCCTGTAAACAGATGTTTACCAAGGGCAAGTTGGTAACAATGGGATGTCGTATGTCAAGGGTTTGAGTAAGGATGTTAGAGATTCAAAGGAGATGAGGTGTTAACTTCACAATTACATTATAAAAGGTGGACTAGCAAAATGATTTCTGAGGAGGTGAGTTCAGATAAGAGAAGATCAGATGGCTATATCAAGAGCAGTTTCAGCCTATGCAAGTTTACAGTTTTGAGAACTCAGCCTGCAGCAGGAAAAGCTGTGCGAACCCCTCAGCAAGCTATTTGAGTGACCAGTTGTGCTGCTGTACATTGGAAGCAACTTCCAAGAGATGCAAGTGCCTGGTGGAGTAACAATTACTGGATTTTGTTTATAGTTTTTAAAACCTGACAGGATGTGGTTTGGGGAGGATTTGCTCTGAGGTTAGAGAAAATAAAGGGATTTGGAATTGGGTCAATTTAAAGAGATTAGGGGTGATTCTCCCAACCCATCAGGAGGCATCAGCAGAGGCCGTTTAGCAGATTCCCTACTGGGTGCCACAGCCTCCACATGAGTCCGGGGCAAGAATTTCTGTATCATCAGCTCCATGACGGAAATCTGAAGTCTTCAGATTTCCTGAAGACCTGCTAGTCTTCCCCCACCCCCTGCATTTCACTTCAGTGGGATTTACAACAGCTCCCCACTAATAAGGAGTTGGCAACCTGACCCTGCTGGAGTGGAGGGAGGCCGTGGAGGCCCCCCCACTCCCTGGGTTAAAGCGGGGAGGTGTCCTTTGGCACTCCCCAGGAGGCATCTTGGCAGTGCCCACTGGGCATCTGACAGTGCCAAGGGGGTGGAACCAGAGGGGCGGGGTCTAGGGAGGAGATTGGTGGGAGGACCTGCTGCCACTCTGCAGTCAAGATCAGTTGCAGAAGGAGGGAAGGAGCTGATCAGTTGGAAGGGGTGGGGTGGCGGGGGGAGTGTTCAGTAAGCCAGGAATGTGTGGTTGCTGAGCTGACCAATGATTGGGAGGCCAGCAGTGTGGGCTACTGTGTACCAATCTGACAGAGTGTTACATGCGCAGTGGCCTGTTCAGCGCTATGCTGCCAGCCTCTCCAGCAGGACTAGGCTTCACCCACTGATTTTCAGTGTGAATCTCACTGGGGCACTCTGCAGTGCAGAGTGGGAGATTCATTTTAAAACTCCCACTGAAAAAACCAGCGGGAGTTACTCCAATTTTACACACATTCGATGCTTGGAATTTTTTGCGGAAAAATCCCAGCCGTTGCTGAGTTAGTTAGGTGTATTTCCAGTTGACTTGCTTGTGTGTTTTATTATTCAATAAATATTTATTTTGTTTAAACTCATCGCAAGCTGTCTGAGACATCCTGCTCTGGTTTTCACATTATAGAGAACAGATATTTCAAGTTTTCCCTTCAGGATTTTGAAATACTGACATTTAAATTTGTTGTGTTCTTTAACAACAGCTTTCCACATCCTCCCATATCAACAATGTATGTGATGACCAAGGAGATCTATAGTGGCACATGTTGTTTCTGAAAGAACAATGATAAAAAGCAGTGAATTTGGAGGTTCAATATACAACAAATGTAGAATCACAAATGGATCAGGCCACAAAGAATTAAAAATTAAATTAAAACTTTGAATATAAAGTATATAAATTGGGATGTAAATGGTAAATATAATATAAAGTCATAATAAGGCCTAACTCCCAACCTTCTTCCTTTGCAGGTATCGTGGGCTGAATAACCAGACAAAGAAGTCAGAAACAGCACCCGTCCCAACCAGTGATGCCATTCTGAACTGTCCTGCATGTATGACCACCCTGTGCCTGGATTGCCAGCGGTAAAAAGTGGCAATTATCTCTTGTGCAGAGATGGGAACTAGTCCCACTGCCGCAGGTTCAGTCCCTGGTCAGTGCTAAGTTTAGTGGTTGCATTGGGGTATTCATACTGGTTCCTGGGATAGGGAGGGAATATCATGCTGTGGATTATTATCCAGGAACCCTTGCATGTTGAGGATGCCAGCTGATATTAGACGGATTTGGCTGTGATGTTCTTAACTGTAGCTGCCAACTGCCTCTGTCCTGGGTCACAAATTAGAAGGCAGGGCATCAAGCATAACATAGGTAGTATTGTAGACAGTAAGGAAGGTTATCAAAAATTGCAGCAGGATCTTAATCAGCTGGGGAAGTGGGCCAAGAAATGACAAATGGAGTTCATTACAAATAAGTGTGAGGAGTTGCATTTTGGAATGTCAAATCGAGGTAGGACTTTCACAGTGAATAGTAGGACCTTAGGGAGTATCGTGGAACAGAGGGACCTTGGAGTTCAGGTGCAAGTTCCTCTAAAGGTGGAGTCACAGGTAGATAGGGCAGCGAAGAAGACTTTTGGCATACTGCCCTTCATCAGTCAGGGCATTATGTATAGAAGTTGGGAAGTTTTGTTGCAGTTGGTGAGGCCACACCTGGAGTATTGTGTTTGGTTTTGGTCAGCTTGCTATAGGAAAGATGTTAAACTGGAGAGAATAGAGAAGAGTTTTATAAAGATGTTGCCAGGACTCGAGAGGCTGAGTTATAGGAAGAGGTTGGACAGGCTAGGGCTTTTTCCTTTGGAGCATAGGAGAGTGGGTGATCTTATAGAGGTATAAAATCATGCTTGTAGGAGACAATAAGAGAAGGGTATGTTAAATTTGCCTAGTGCTTCATAGATGATAAAACTCTGAAGAAAGAAAGAAAGATTTATATGACTTCCTCAGAGAAGCAGGATTTCCCAAACTGGGATCTGCAGAACCCTGGGATTCCATTGGGTATATCCAAGGGTCCTGCGATAGGTCAGATTTGAAAAATACTATGAAGCTGGCCAATGAGTAACCAAAGCAGTAGAAGCTAGTCTTTGGATGGGCTGGAAACAGCGGGAAAATAGGTCTCAAAGCCAGGTACCACGGGAAAGTAAAGAAGAGAGCAGGCAGCAGCCATATGGGCGGGAAGGAGAATGGCCTTGGAACAAGGGAGGAACCAGCCATGCAGCGAGAAATGCAGCAACTTTGAAGCAAGGGAGCAAGAGACAGTGTAAGTGTGAAATAGAGCAAGAGAGATGAGAGTGAGAAAGTGTATCTGTGTGTGAACGGGGTAAGTCTTAGTTTTTTTTTCATCCATTCAAGGGATTTGGGTTTCATTGGCTGGGCCAGCATTTATCGACCATCCCATGTGTGTGTCACAACAGACCTACGTGTGCTGATGTTGCCATCGGGAAGCTTAATGCATCTTTAATCTGTTGCAATAGTAATTCTGATTTTCATCCCCACATTTGGGATGCTGATATGCATCCACCTGGCTTCCTGCTGCCAGTAGCAACACAAGATGTAACAGGACTTAAGTAAGTACAGACACAGGTAAAGTGGAGGTGGGGGTTAGAGTGGAAGAAACAGTTTGTGATTGGGTGGAAGATATGGTTTAAGAGGAGGTGTAAATGGGAAAAGCAGAAATAGGTTTATGGATGAAAAGGGATTGGTTTAGGTTAGAGGGTCATTGTTTTTTAACTGGTCAGCGCAACATCGTGGGCCGAAGGGCCTGTTCTGCACTGTAGTGTTCTATGTTCTGTGTTCTATAACTAATAACAGGGCGACATGGTGACGCATAGAATCATAGAAACTCTGTGGTGCAGAAGGAGGCTATTGCCCCATCGAGCCTACACCAAAAATAATCCCATCCAGGCTCCTATCCCTTTAACTCCATGTATTTACTCTGCTAATATCCCTAGGGATAATCTGTTAGTTATCCCTAGTTAATTGCTACTAGGGGCAATTTTGCAAGGCCAATCAACCTAATGCACACTTTTGTGACTGTAGGAGGAAACCGGAGCAGCCAGAGGAAATCCACACATACATGGGGAGAACGTGTCCTTCCACAATCTGAAGATCTGTGGTTTTGATGGATTGGCCGTGGTAAATGTGTGGGATTATGGGATAGAGCAGGAAAGAGGGCATAATTACAATACTGTCAGAGAATTGGTGCAGGGGTGGCACAGTCGTTAGTACTGCTGCCTTACCGCGCCAGAGACCAGGATTCAATTCTGACCTTGGGACTATGTGTGGAGTTTGCATGTTCTCCCCATTTCCTCCGGTTTCCTCCCCACTTCAAAGATGTGCAGCTTAGGTTGATTGGCCATGATAAATTAACACTAGTGTCAGGAGGATTAGCAGAGTAAATATGCGGATTATGGGAATAGGATCTGGGTGGGATTGTGAACAGTACAGACTTGATGTGCTGATTGGCCTCTTTCTGCGCTGTGAGGATTCTACGATTTTAAATAGCTGAGTTGCTAACTCGAATTCTTGTAGTGTTCCAGCCTGTCAATTTGTAAGTGCCATGTTTATCCCTACCTCTTGCTCCTTGTTCTGTTAACCATTCCTCCACCCGTATTCATATATTACTCCCAGCTCTGAGGTTCTTGACTTGTGTGTGCCACTCTACTGAATGCCTTTAAAGTTGAGCGGTGGAAATAGATGAGCAGATTGGTGCAATTTCTGAGAACTGTTGGCAATGCTTTATTTTAAACTTCACTTTTCATGTTGCTAATTTTGTCTCCCAAACTCCAGGCTTCAGATGGAGTTCGGGAGACGTCTACTGTACCAGTGACAGGAGATTCCGGGTATTTACCAAGTGCAGGGAGCTGCACTATCCCATGCCAAGATGGTACAAGTCTGATTGCTAGTTTCATGTTTTGGACTGTGGAAACTGGTGCTGGTTTCACCAGGCCATTTAATTTGATTTGCTTATTATTGTCACATGTATTAGTATACAGTGTAAAGTATTGTTTCTTGTGCATTATACAGACAAAGCATACTGTTCATAGAGAAGGAAAGGAGATGGTGTAGAATGTTACAGTCATAGCTAGTGTGTAGAGAAAAAGCAATTTAATGCAAGGTAGGTCCATTCAAAAGTCTGATGGCAGAAGCAGTTCTTGAGTCAGTTGGTACGTGACCTCAGACTTCTGTACTTTTTCCTGATGGAAGAGAGTATGTCCGGGTTGCATGGGATCCTTGATTGTGCTGGCTGCTTTTCCGAGACGGCGGGAAGTGTAGACAGAGTCAGTGAATGGAAGGCTGGTTCGTGTGATGGATTGGGCTTCATTCATGACCCTTTGTAATGGCACATTTCAGACACAAATAGGAAATGGTTTGCAGAGTAAATTTATATTCTTTGTGTAATGAATGTTTTCTGCTTTATTCTTTTAGGCATGAATTGTACAAAGAGCAGTACAGGGCTATGTTTGTGATGAATTGTATTATTAATAGAGGAGAAGTTCTCAAATACAAGGAGGCAGCAAACCGGAAGAAAAGAAACAGACACAAGAGAATGAAAGGCCCAACAGAATTAATGCCTTCGCCACAAGATGGGGAGAAAGAAGAGATGTACCATCCAGTGCGCTGTGCAGAGTGTTCACTGGAAGTGGCTGTGTTTGACAAAAATGAAGTGTATCATTTCTTCAATGTTCTTGCCAGCCACTGCTAACAAAAAAGTTGTCAAATTTGAGAATCACCATAATTCTGCTGGTGACTTTTCTCAAAGTTTTCACATCAACAGTTGTCAGAATGGATGTGTCCAGTGTTCTGCTCGACTGATCTGGCACTCAACAGCACTATTTAATACCCTAACAGTCTGGTGGGTAACTGACCTACAGAGCAGTTGGTTCCATTTTTGGCCTATGCTAAATTATAGTCCCCACTGGTAAATTCATGTGACTGGACTTGCGCTGGCCTCTCAGTTACCCCACTGCTACTTGCACAGAAAGAACATTTATGTTGAGATACTCTGAACCTGAGATGTCAATCCTACCACTAAAGACCATGGAGGAGGAAACAATGTAAAAGCATGATTGTTTTATCTAGAAATAATGATTTACTGTGATCCTTGTAATCTAAAGGATGTTACTAAATAAATTGCCTTGCTATTTAATCAGTTCAATGGCATTTATGTTCAAAAAAAACCAAATTTAATCAACTTAATGGTTTGAGAAGGCAATAGGAAAAAGGCTAGCAATGGAGCAACCTGTTGTGAAAGTTAGATTACAACAATTGTGAAAATTAAAGTTCCATAATTGTCAAAAAAAAACTGTCAGGTAATGGAAAATGATTATTGGCCTTCATAAGGCCAATATTGACGTACACAGGATAAGTATAGCTAAAACCTTGTTCCATAAACACTACATTCCAGGCTAGGACAACAGGATGAAAATAAAAAAACAAATTAACATGACAATTACCAAATAGCAAGATACGGGGACATATTATGCTAATGAAGGATTGGTTTTCTATTGAATAAGAAAGGGAAAAAGGTTATGCTATGGATATGTATGTCAATGAAAGATGTGAAAAATCTCTTGGTTCCTGATTTGCTGTAATTGACTATAACTGCTGAGCTGTCTCTATAACCTCCAAACTGCTCCAGTTATCCCATATTGACCATAGAGTTTTCCTTGTGCACAAATAATTAAATAACTTGCATTGGATGCATGGTGTCCACTGTTGTTTGTGTAAAGAGTCGAGGGAGTACCTTTAGATTGCTGTTAACCAAGAGAGCTCTGACACTCATAATTATTCCTTTCATGGGCTATGCTTTGAAGCCCAGATATTTATAATTTGTTATCCTGTCTAGTTGACCAGAAGAGCATTGTGTTATCGCAATAAGATAGAGAACTAGGATGAGTGGAGGAGATTGTCATTTTGTGGATCCACCCACTCTTGCAGGTAGCTGTATGTATGAAAAAGCAGCCTATACATAGAAGAAAGCTCCTCTTCTCCCAGCCCAAAGTGGGAGCCTCTGCCCAGGTCTTTGCAGCAGGCTTATCCAGTGGGTCAGATTTAGCGCACCAAGCTTCAGGATCTGGCCATGGAGCCAGTACAGAAAAGTGCAGAATGAACTGCACCTCTGATGACAGGCTGTTTCTATCCAATGTTTGTTGCTGAGGATCAATGAGCAGTGGGAAGATGAGCTTTTATTTCAGTGTGAACTCTCTCTACTTCCGGCTGTGCTGTACAATCCTCTAAAGGGAAAGAGCAGGCAAGGTGGTGTGGGTAGGGGAGGCTGTGAAGATCCACAGTCACAATAGTGCCTCCACCTCTGACCTCAGGCAGCTGGAGTACCAGGAAGTGCTTCACCTAGGCCAAAGGCAACTTTTCCTTTTATAGGCTCGGGGTGTTGCTGGCTAGACCAGTGTTTATCTACCCATCCCTAGTTGCCATTCAGAAGGTGGTCGTGGTGAGTTGCCTTCTTGAATCACTGCAGTCTCTGAGCTGTAGGTAGCTATCAAGTGACAGCGAATAGTGAGTGACTTGGAGGGGAACCTCCAGGTAGTAGCATTCCCAGGTATCTGCTGCTCTTGGCCTTCTGGATCTGCTTCCAACACACAGTTTTGTACAAATTTTGCTGGGGTCAGTGCAGAGTAGGTGCCAGCAGAGATGAATTTGTAATTAAATGTTTTCTTGAAATTCATGTTTAATATTGTGCCTAACATCTTGCTGATATCAATTCTTTTCTTACAGAAAAAGATATGAAAAGGCCTGCCCTAGAATTTCCTCAACATCCCTTCTCCTCTCTTAAAATGCTCATTTAAAAATCTGCTTGCCTCAGTATCAAAGATTGTTTTTGTGATGCTCCAGTGAAGTATTTCAATATGTTTTATTCCATTAAAGTGCACTATGGAAACAGTGACATTGTAACCCAGAGGCCAGGTTCATACTCCCAATATGGATTCAAATCCCATGATGGTAGCTGGTGTAATTTAAATTGATAAATCTGGAATCAAAGTTGTTTCAGGAATGATACCATCATTGTTTTTTTAAAAAATCTGGAAGAAGTCACAGTAATGTGATTGACTCTTAACTGCCCTCTGAAATGATCTAGCACCCACTCATTTGTAACAAATCACTACAGAAAAGGCAAAAAAGAATAAAACTAGACAGGCAGTGTGTTATCAAACCACAACACGAGTAATGGTAATTAGGAGTGAGCACCAGACAGTCCTTGGAGAGAAAATGTCCCATCATTGATGACATCCTCCAGGCTGTGTAACTCCCAACAATGCTAAATGAGATAGATTCAGAACAGAGCTAGCAGCAAAACTCAACATCCACAAAACACTCTGGGCCATCTAGCAGCATATGTTAGACCACATGGCCTGTTAGATCCCTCAGTCCACCATTACCATTGAGCCATAGTTCAATTTGTGCAAGAGAACGTTCCAAAAGCAGCCACCAGATGTACTTAAGAGTGAGGTACAGGACAAGTACAAATAATGGAAGTAGCCATGTGTTAGACAATTAAGTGTTTCCTCATCCAATGGGTAACATTAACATTTTGCATCCCTGCCACATCCAAACATTAATGGTGATGGGCAATTAGACAACCACCAGAGGAGGCTGCACAAATATCCTCATCCTCACTAATGGGTGAGGACACCGCATCACTGCAGAAGATATATTTTGCACCATCTTCAGCCAGAAATGTCAAGTGGGATGATCCAGCACAGCCCCAGTCTAAAGCCAATTTGATTCACTCCATGTGATAAAGATACAGTTGCCCTGATAGCATTCCAGCAATAATACTGAAGACCTGTGCTCCAGAATTAGCTGTGCTCCTGTGGCTACAATACTGGAATATTGCCCTGGTATATAGTGTCCATTTAAAAAAAATTCAGGCAATTTTTGTCCCAATCCACATAGAATCCCTACCATGCAGAAAGAGGCCATTGGGCCCATCAAGCCTGCACTGACAACAAACCCAAGCCCTATCCCTGTAATCACACGTATTTACTTTGCTAATCCCCCGACACTAAGGAGCAATTAAGCATAGCCAATCCATCTACCTCGCATATCTTTGGACTGTGGGAGCAAATCGGAGCACCCGGAAGAAACTCATGCAGACATGGGGAGAACAGGCAAACTTCACACAGGCAGTCACCCAAGGCCACAGTTGAACCCAGGTCCCTTGTGCTGTGAGGCAGCAATGCTAACCACTGTGTCACCATGCAGTATATCGAAGTGTCATTATGCTATAAAACAGCATTAATTCAGCAATAATCTGTACATTGATGCTCACTTTGGATTAGATGCTATTTTGCTCCTGAACTTATCACAGCTGAATTCAAGAGGTGAGGTAAGAGTGTTATAAAGACAAGATTTTACTGACTGTGACATCAAGAAGCTCTAGCAAAATGAGTGACAATGGCAATCAACAGGAGACTTCATAAAAAGGCACTCAAGATGGACAGAGGTGAATCTTCACAAAGAGTGCGAGAGGGCATTAAGAGACAGAGCCAGGGGTTACAAGAAACATCTAAAAGTGGCATCACGGGTCAGGCAAGTTGATTCATTGGCAAGTATAGGCCTTTCCATACTTGGTTCACAGCACATGATTAGTGAGTGCAAGATGAGTTATTACATTGCATCTCACTGCAGTAAATGCTAAAAACTTAATGTATATCAATGCAGTTCAGCCATATGCAATGTGCATCTTGTGGGATGTGGGAAGTGGAGCAGGCATAAAGTGCTATCAATGACGACATCTTATGATGATACTGCACCTTTAAGAATTTGTCATGCTCCTTGTGCATCATCTATTTAGAACAAAGAACAAAAACAGCCCGGGAAACAGGCCCTTTGGCCCAACAAGCCCGTGCCGCCATTTTGACATCACCAATTCCCCCTCCACCCATGATCCTTATCTATGCTTTGGCATTCCACATTGAGGGAAACTAATTTAGAGACAATTTATTACCTCCAGTCAGCCTAATAGCACATCTTTGGGGTGTGGGAGGAAACCGGAGTACCCGGAGAAAACCCACGCAAGCACGGGGAGAATGCGCAAACTCCCACAGACACTAGCCCAAATCCATGTGTCTGCACAGCAATCAGTGATAGCCACTGAGCTGTTGTGTTGCCCAGCATCTGGTCCAGTTTAAGCACACACTAACGACATGAAGTACTAGGCTACTCTTGAACATCCAAGAGCAGCCCTAGTACGACCCATCGCATGTATGCCCCTCGTTGGGCAACAAGGCGGACCGACTTAAAACCTGTGAATTAAAAGAGAAAAATATTTAGCTGTTCTTTTATTACCAATGACTCTATAACCAACATCCTGTATTGTTACTGCAGCAGCATAATCGCTAGAATGTTTGTTTTAACTAATATTGTTCTGCCGTCCTTAGTGTTCTTTTGGGGTTTGCAGAATATGATTGCATGGATGCAGCATAGGTTCATGAAGGGCAGGTCATGTTTGACTAATTTGGTGGAATTCCTTGAGAACATTGCATGCGCAATGGGCAATGGGGAACATGTGGATGTGGTGTATCTGGATTTCCAGAAGACATTTGACAAAGAACAAAGAACAACCCAGCACGGTAAACAGGCCCTTCGGCCCAACGAGCCCACACCGCCATCTTAACAAAACATTTTCCTACACCTACCTTGACCCGTGTGTATGCGTACGGTACCCCTATTGTAACCAGATTCAGGGGAAAATAGTTTAGGGACAATTTGTTATACCAATCAGCCTAAGAGCACATCTTTGGGGTGTGGGAGGAAACCGGAGCACCCGGAGGAAACCCACGCAACCACAGGGAGAATGCGCAAACTCCGCATTCTATTTGTGGACTCAGCCCCACTTACCTGCCCGCTCACCATAACCCTTAATTCCTTTACTGTTCAAAAATTTATCTATCCTTGCCTCAAAAACTTTCAATGAGGTAGCCTCAACTGCTTCACTGGGCAGGGAATTCCACAGATTCACAACACTTTGTGTGAAGAAGTTCCTCCTCGACTCAGTCCTAAATCTGGTCCCCCTTATTTTGAGGCCATGCCCCTAGTTCTAGTTTCACCCACCAGTGGAAACAATTTCATTGCATCTATCTTATCTGTTCCCTCCATAATCCTATATGTTCCTATAAGATCTCCCCTCATTTTTCTGAATTCCAATGAGTATAGTCTCAGTCTACTCAATCTCTCCTCATAAGCCAACCCTCTCAACCCTGGAATCAACCTAGCGAATCTTCTCTGCTCCCCCTCCAGTGCCAGTATATCTTTTCTCAAATAAGGAAATCACAACTGTACACAGTACTCCAGGTTTGGCCTCACCAGCACCTTATACAGCTGTAACGTAATCTCGCTGTTTTTAAACTCCATCTCTCTAGCAATGAAGGACAAAATTCCATTTGCCTTCTTAATTACCTGCTGCACCTGTAAACCAACTCCTTGAGATTCTGGCACAAGGACACCCAGGTCACCCACAGACACTGGCCCAAATCCATGTGCCTGCACAGCTAGTAGTGATAGTCACTGAGCTGTTGTGGTACCCATCTGCTGGTCCAGTTTTAAGCACACACATCAATGCGAAGTACCAGGCCACTCTCGAAACATCCAGAGCAGCCCACGCACAACCCCCGAGTGCATGCCCCTCGTTAGACAACAAGGCGTTACATCAAAGGCTACTGCATAAAATAAAGGTGTGCATGGTGTTACGGGCAATGTATTAGCATGGATAGAGGATTGGTTAACTAACAGAAAGCAAAGAGTGGGGGTAAATGGGTGCTTTTCTGGTTGGCGATCAGTAACTATTGGTGTGCCTCAGGGATCAGTGTTGGGACCGCAATTGTTTACAAATTACATAGATGATTTGGAGTTGGGAACCAAGTGTAGTATGTCAAAATTTGCAGATGACACTAAGATGAGTGGCAGAACAAGTCTGCAGAGGACACTGAAAGCCTGCAAAGGAATATGGATAGTTGAAGTGAGTGGCAAGGGTCTGGCAGATGTTGGTAAATGTGAGGTCATCCATTTTGGTAGGAGTAACAGCAAAATGGACAATTATTTAAATGGTAAAAAATTGCAGCATGTTGCTGTGCACAGGGACCTGGGTGTCCTTGTGCCAGAATCTCAAGGAGTTGGTTTACAGGTGCAGCAGGTAATTAAGAAGGCAAATGGAATTTTGTCCTTCATTGCTAGAGAGATGGAGTTTAAAAACAGCGAGATTACGTTACAGCTGTATAAGGTGCTGGTGAGGCCAAACCTGGAGTACTGTGTACAGTTGTGATTTCCTTATTTGAGAAAAGATATACTGGCACTGGAAGGGGAGCAGAGAAGATTCGCTAGGTTGATTCCAGGGTTGAGAGGGTTGGCTTATGAGGAGAGATTGAGTAGACTGAGACTATACTCATTGGAATTCAGAAAAATGAGGGGAGATCTTATAGGAACATATAGGATTATGGAGGGAACAGATAAGATAGATGCAATGAAATTGTTTCCACTGGTGGGTGAAACTAGAACTAGGGGCATGGCCTCAAAATAAGGGGGACCAGATTTAGGACTGAGTCGAGGAGGAACTTCTTCACACAAAGTGTTGTGAATCTGTGGAATTCCCTGCCCAGTGAAGCAGTTGAGGCTACCTCATTGAAAGTTTTTGAGGCAAGGATAGATAAATTTTTGAACAGTAAAGGAATTAAGGGTTATGATGAGCGGGCAGGTAAGTGGGGCTGAGTCCACAAATAGATCAGCCATGATCTTATTGAGTGGTGGAGCAGACTTAAGGGGTCAGATGGCCTACTCCTGCTCCTAATTCATATGTTCTTATGAGCTACGTTTACATAGAAGAATCAAATCAGATGCTCACAATGTGAGTGGAGAGAGTGTTATGTATTGTCTCCAGCCAGGACAGTTAGTGAGTAAATGCATCAAGACATCCCTGTTCACGTACTCGAATCCTCTCACTGAAGGATAACATACATCATATTTTACTGCCTGCTGTACTTGCGTACTTACTTTCAGTGACTGGTGCACAAGAATACCCAGGTCTCACTGCACATTCCCTTCTCCCACTTTATGGCCATTCAGATAGTAATCTGCATTCCTGTTTTTACTACCAAAGTGGATAACCTCATGTTTATCCACATTATATGTATCTGAGCAAAGAACAAAGAACAAAAAAAAGCCCGGGAAACAGGCCCTTTGGCCCAATGAGCCCGCGCTGCCATTTTAACATTACCAGTTCCCCCTCCACCCATGACCCTTATCTATGATTATGGCATTCCACATTGAGGGAAACAAATTTAGGGGCAATTTATTACCTCCAATCAGCCTAATAGCGCATCTGCCATTTGTTCATGCACTCACTCAACTTGTTCAAATCACACTGAAAGATCTCTGCATCCTCCTCACAGCTCACCCTTCTACCCAGCTTTGTGTCATCTGCAAAGTTGGAGATAATACATTTAGTTCCCTTATCTAAATCAACAATATATATAATGAATAGCATATTCCAGGATAAACAACTGTAGCTATGTGGATAGATTGGCGAGATTGGGACTGTTTTTCTTGGAGAAAAGAAAGCAGAGGAGACTTGATAGAAATAGTCAAGATATTGAGGGGTACACATAGGGTAAATGGAAAGAGCATGAAGACCTAGAAAGCACAGAATCAAACTAACTGGTAAAAAGAGTAAGAGTGATGAAAAGGAATTTCACTTGGCGAATGGTTGGAGTCTGGAATGAACTTGCTGAGAGGTTGGAGGAGGCAGGTTTGGTTGAGATTGTCAAAGGAGAATGGGATTGCTAACAGAAAAGAATGTGCAAGGTCACGGGGCTAATGTAAGGGATTGGGACTGGGCAAAATGTTCTTTCGGAGAGCAGTATAGAATTCATGGCTTCCTCCTGCACTGTAAAGATTCTGTGATCTGGAATGTGCCTTTAAGAAATATATTTTTAATCATGTTCTCTTCAGTTGTGAGCATGCTTTTTTTTGTTATTGGCATCATGAGGTCTGTAGTGGCAATTTTTTTATTGCCACTTAAAAGGTTTAAATAGGGGTTTGTTGATTTTTACTTTTGGCCTAATGCAGTCTCTGGGATTTTTATGACCCTGAATTGTTGGAGAAAGAATGATGACTAGGCAAGGTTCCTTTGGACAGTTTAGTTCAGTTTAGACAAAGCTGTTCTGGTTTTCAAGCTGCTATGATGTGGAGATGCCGGCGTTGGACTGGGGTAAGCACAGTAAGAAGTTTCACAACACCAGGTTATTTGGTAGCACAAGCCACAAGCTTTTGGAGCACTGCCCCTTCATCAGGTAAGTGGGAGTTCTGTTCACAAACAGGGCATATAAAGACACAAACTCAATTTACAAAATTGTGTGGTGTCGTGGTCACTGTACTCCCGGAGGCCTCTGAAAGAGCCATTGTTCCACATGAAATCCCCATTTAAACCTGAATACAACACCTGAAAAGAAAACACAAGTCTGCTCACCACTCACCATTTTTGAGTCCAATAATCCCAAAGCAATCAAAAATTTTAATCCCACAAATAACCCCCAATTCAAACCATTATTTTGTAAATTGAGTTAGTTTACCTGTGTGGGGATAATCATCAGGATTTAAGTTTCTCCTTGGGCACAAACTTTTGGCAAAGATATTTCTTCCTTGGTGTTTACAGTCTGCTTTCTCCTGTGACCTTCAGCCTTGTCAGCCAGTAGCTTCTTGCAAGCCTAGTTTGCCTTTAGTTTATGAATGTACTCCATCAAAATACACATATTCCTGAAGACATTATCCTTCATCTTCAGATACAGGCTGTGATACACTTGGTGATTGATTTTCTTGGGCTCCCTGTATCTGCGAAACGGACACTTCAGAATGCTCATTCTTCTCATCCAGGCCAGTTTCCCCTGCATGTGGGTATTAGCTTTACCTTTTCACTTATCAATGCTCACGTGCTGGCCCTTCCTGCGTGTAAGGGTGTTCTTCTTGCGTGAGTGTACAGTCACAGGCTTGCGGACAATTAGACTATTTTTAACCATTTCTTTGATCTACTAATGGGAATTAGCACGGGCAATCTCATGCGTTTTATTAGAACATAAGAAATAGGAGCAGTAGGCCATCTAGCCCTTCGAGCCTGCCCCGCCATTCAATAAGATTATGGCTGATCTGTCATGGCTCAGTTCCACTTTCCCGCCCTCTCCCCATAACCCTTAATCCCCTCTCTTATCAAAAACCCATCAACCCGCGTCTTAAAAATATTTAGCGAGGCAGCCTCCGCCACTTCAACGGGCAGAGAATTCCAGAGATTCACCACCCTTTGAGTGAAGAAGTTCCTCCTCAACTCCGTTCTAAACCGCCCCCCCCCTTTATCTTGAGGCTGTGCCCCCTAGTCCTACTGTCTTTTTTGAGCGGGAAGAGTCTCTCCACCTCTATCCTATCCATCCCATTCATCATCTTATACGTCTCAATGAGATCTCCCCTCATTCTTCTAAACTCTAACGAGTACAAGCCTAGTTTATTCAGCCTCTCCTCATAGCTCAACCCCCTCAACTCCGGTATCAGCCTAGTAAATCTCCTCTGCACTCCCTCCAAGGCCAAAATATCTTTGCGCAGGTGCGGCGCCCAAAACTGCACACAGTACTCCAGCTGCGGCCTCACCAATGCCCTATACAGCCGCAGCAAGACCTCCCTACTTTTATATTCAATCACCCTCGCTATGAAGGCCAGCATCCCATTAGCCTTCCTGACCACCTGCTGCACCTGCAAGCTGGGTTTTTGCGACTCATGCACAAGGACCCCGAGGTCCCTCTTAGGATCCAGTCATACCTTCCTGCCATGGTGCAAACCTCTGGAGGCCATCCTCTGCTAAAGCCTGAGCCCACTCGTAACCACTTTTCAATGGAAGGGTATTTGCCAATATCCACAAAGTAGGTCCAACTTTTTAATGTACATATCTTGTCCAACTTCTCCACACAATCCTCCAACCTAGTGAGTGGATAGGAATCCAATTTTGTCATTGCGTTGACCTTCCAATAATCCACGCAGAATAGTCGAATACCATTAGGTTTAGGGACCAATGCAACTGGGGAACTTCATTCACTGTCGCAAAAACCCAGTCTACAGGTGCAGCAGGTGGTCGAGAAGGCAAATGGGATGCTGGCCTTCATAGCGAGGGGGATTGAATATAAAAATAGGGAGGTCTTGCTGCAACTGTACAGGGCACTGGTGAGGCCGCAGCTGGAGTACTGTGTGCAGTTTTGGTCACCGTACTTACGCAAGGATATTTTGGCCTTGGAGGGAGTGCAGAGGAGGTTCACTAGGCTGATACCAGAGTTGAGGGGGTTGAGCTATGAGGAGAGGCTGAATAAACTAGGCTTGTACTCATTAGAGTTTAGAAGAATGAGGGGAGATCTCATTGAGACGTATAAGATGATGAATGGGATGGATAGGATAAAGGTGGAGAGGCTCTTCCCGCTCAAAAAAGACAGTAGGACTAGGGGGCACAGCCTCAAGATAAAGGGGGGGCGCAGTTTAGAACGGAGTTGAGGAGGAACTTCTTCACTCAAAGGGTGGTGAATCTCTGGAATTCTCTGCCCGTTGAAGTGGTGGAGGCTGCCTCGCTAGATATATTTAAGACGTGGGTAGATAGGTTTTTGATAGGCAAGGGGATTAAGGGTTATGGGGAGAAGGTGGGAAAGTGGAACTGAGCCACGTCAGATCAGCCATGATCTTATTGAATGGCGGGGCAGGCTCGAAGGGCTAGATGGCCTACTCCTGCTCCTATTTCTTATGTTCTTATTACGTACTTTGACTTAGCTCTATTAAGTCATTTTGCAGCATCACTTCTACTTCCTTTTGTACCTGCTCTGCTTTGAGAGGATTAAGCCATTAAGGGTTTTGCTTTATTAGAACAGCATTCCCTACATCAACCTCGTATACTCTGGCACCTGTCCTCCCCACTTTTTTTCTACATTGCTCCTGATATCTTTTTAACAAGTCTTTCAGTTCAGTTCTCTGTTTTTGGGACAGATAACTTACTACCTGATTCCAGTTTTCAAAAACTTCTGCATTGTTCCATTTATTTTGAGGCACATCAAAATCCACACCCTCAGCATTTTGATTCCTCACTCTGAGAGGCCATAACTAATACCAGATTCTCTGGTTCCTGCTTCCTGTCATAATATTGTTTGAGCTCGTTCACATCTCACACCCTAAAAATCTTTTTTCTATCCGGCATTTTCACTCAATAATTTACCTCATTGAATTTTGTTCTAATTTGATAAGGACCACTATATCTTGCTTTGAAAATAATCTCCTATAATTGGTAAGAGCACCAATACTTTACCCCAGGGGAAAATGTCCGAATTGTAGATTGATTATCAACTTCTTGCTTCATTAGGTGCTGTGACACCTTCAAATATGTTAAGCTAATTCACCTACACTATTTAATCTTTCAGAATTAAACATCATTGTCCGACCCTTTACCTGCTCAGGTTTTTCTTTTACCATTTCATCAGACATAGTGTCAGCTAACTGTATCTTACCTCCTTCATCTTTCCTTTGTACTGTCCTTCTTGCTTTAAGTCATGTCTATGGGATCTTGTCACCACACAGTCTGACACATTTCCGGTGTATTTTTCTTTTAGTTCCTCAGTTCCCTGGGTTCTTTTTGGCTTTTCTACTACCATGGGCATCACTTCCCACCTCTGATCCAGCTATGTTGTCTCCCAGAATAAATCGTATCCCTGAAACAGCCATGTTTTCTATCACTTCCACTATTACTTCCTCAGACTGGATTGGATTTTCAAGTCTTACTTTACACACAGGAACAATACTCATTTCTCTATTTAGTCCACAAATTACACTTCCCTTGGGCAGTATTTCAGAAGGAGTGCAAATATTTTCATCTCTTCCTATTAGAGATGGGGTGGCACGGTAGCACAGTGGTTAGCGCTGCTGCTTCACAGTTCCAAGGACCTGGGCTCAATTCCCAGGTTGGGTCAATGTCTGTGTGGTGTTTGCATATTTGCCTCATGTCTGCATGGGTTTCCTCCCACAGTCCAAAGATGCGTTGGTTAGGTTGATTGGCCATACTAAAATTGCCTCTTAGTGTCCTGAGATGCTTAGGTTAGAGGGATTAGCAGGTAAACATGTAGGGATATGGGAGTAAGGCCTGGGTGGGATTGTGATCAGTGCAGACTCGATGGGCAAATGGCCTCTTTCTGCACTGTACGGTTTCTATGACCTTTTATGACCAGCTCCAGTATCTCTTAATGTTTTAACTTCTTTACCTATTCCCCCATTCTACCTAAGTAAACCTTATAGGTGAAGTCTTTGTAAAGATCGGGTTCTGCTTTATCCTCCAGCCTGTGACTAGGCTGTGCAGTCCCCTTCAGCTCAACTTCTTTTGGGATTTATTTCACTACCCTTAACTAACCCCACTGGTTGAACCTTTTCTATCACTTCCTTTTTCTCAGGGCCTTTCTTAAGCCACTAGCACTGTGCTTTTGTATGTCCCAACTATTGGCAGCTAAAACACCTGAGGTCTTTTACCTCTTCCAATCCTCTGGATTGTCCTTTTTCACAGGTGGTAAATTAGTCCCAGTGTTATCTACTTTTGGTTTTTCATGGATCTCCCCTCCCTCAATCTTTATCCTTCATGGAATAAGATTGATATCAAAAGCCAATTTTTAATTTATGCACTAATGTGCATTCATCCACCATCCCTGCAGCTCTTCTCGTTAACTGAACCCTGTTCTGTCTGTTCCTCGACATGAGTTCTTATCATGTCTAGCAATGAGTTTTTGCACTCTTCCAGCAGAATTATATTTCGAAGGACCTCATAAGTCTTTTCCATCTTTGAAGGTTTCACCCATCTATTGAAATTGTTCTGTTTCACTCTTTCAGATTCGATATAGATCTGACCTGGTTCCTTTCATACGTTCCTGAATTGTTTCTGCTATCAACTCGTAAGCATTCAAAACAGCCTTCTTTACTTCTTCATAGTTTCCTGATGCTCCTCTGACAATGCTGCAAACACCTCAGTAGCCTTGCCCATCAACTTGGTCTGAATTAACCACACCTCCTCTGGCCATTTCATCTGTGTAGCCAATTTGTCAGCGTATGAAAATGGCTTCCGCATCCTTCTCCTCGAATTTTGGTACTGTTTGGACGTATTTGTATCTATCATTACCAGGTGGTTGGCTATGCTGAATCTACACATTATAACTTCTATCTGGTACTTTTCCTCCTGCCATTTGAAGTCTTTTTCTTTTCTAACTCAAACAACCTCTCTCTTTCCCTTTCTTCTGCCAGGGCATTCTCTTTTTCCCTTTCTATCTCTCTCTCTTCTTTCCCTTTCTTCTGCTAGGTCCTTTCTCTCTTTCATTATCTTCTCTCTCCTTTGCACTTTCTTCTCTCTGTTCTTTCTTCTGCCTCCAATCGCCTCATTTCCAATTTAATTTTTTCTAACTCTACTTTGTTTGACCGTTTCTCTGCTATTCCTAAATGCTTGACTAACTTCTTTACAAGTTCAGCTGTCTTACTATCCCTGGTTAAACCTAATTCCAGTCTGTCTGCCAATCCCACAAGTATCAACTTTCTCTGTATTTCTACAGTTTCTTGGTAAAATTGGAATGCATCTTCAACCCTCAGAACATTTTTAGCAATTTCCAGAGCCATTTCCTACTTTTTGCTTGAAACTAAACTAAATAGATTTTCCCACCTCTCACTGAAAATATGTTTAAATATCTGAGACTGTTCAGATTCTGGACAAGCCCCCAGTTTTGTTATGACATGGGGGTGATTTTTCCCTCAGCTCGATTTTGGAAACACCCTAAGGGATATACCTCTCCTCGTAATTTTGTATGTGTGTATGAGGTAGTAGGAAGTTATTGGTTTTGGTCAATTAAAGCAGGATCCGACGACACTCTCCATCATGAACAATTATCAGATCTTTATTTTTAAAACGGGTGACGACCTTATTAAAACAATTAACAAACTGAATAAAATTGCCAAGACAATTACATATTTCAAATATTACAAGATTCCTTCAGGAATAATGAAATAAATCATTACAGAATTCAGTCAACCTCAAATAATATACAAATAAGCAACTTTTGGAAGTATGAGCTTTCTCCATGTTTGGAGCACTTTCTGAGTTGACACCTTTATTTAAATGATGATTTTATGAAGACACACATGAAACTGTAGGATTTCCTCCGGGTGCTCCGGTTTCCTCCCACAGTCCAAAGATGTGCTGGTTAGGTTGATTGGTCATGCTAAAATTGCCCCTTAGTGTCCTAGGATGCTTAGGTTAGAGGGATTAGCATGTAAAATATGTAGGGATATGGGAGTAGGGTCTGGGTGGGATTGTGGTCGGTGCAGACTCGATGGACGAAGGGCCTCTTTCTGCACTGTACGGTAGGGTTCTATGAGTGGGAGTTCTGTTCACAAACAGGGCATTAAAGACACAAACTCAATTTACAAAATAATGGTTGGAATGCGAGTCTTTATAGGTAATCAAGTCTTAAAGGTACAGACAATGGGAGTGGAGGGCCAAGCACAGGTTAAAGAGATGTGTATTGTCTCCAGCCAAGACAGTTAGTGAGACTTTGCAGTTTGGGATTATCGGCAGAAGGACGAAGGCCAGGGATTGGGGCTGGCCATCGGGGGGGGGAGGGGGGGGTGTTCAGCAACGGGGGAGGGGGAGGTGGTGGTGTCGCTGTGCAGGCCAGCAATTGAGCTGGCCACAAATCGGGAGGCCAGCAGTGCACTGACAGATCGGTGCTTGGGCAGTGGCCCACTCAGTGCTGCAATGCTGGCCTCTCCAATGGGAATAAGTCGTGCCCACGGGCTTTTAATGGGATTCCCACCACAACACTTTGTGATGCACTGAGTGTGGGAGATTAGTTTTGAAAATTACATTGAAAAAAAACAGCAGGATTTACTTCATTTTACTCGGCACTTAGAATTTGTTCGGAGAATTCCACCCAAGAAAGTTGAAGTTCAATTAACAGGAAGTTTTTGATCAGGAATAGACGGAGCATGAAATGCCTGATTTTAGTTTGGGAAAGTTGGCAGTTATAGCAGAAGTATCTAGAAATAGAACAGTTGTATCAGAAAACATACCCAAAAAAGGAATGAGTATATGCCAGAATGTTATTACATCAAAAATAATGTCTTAATGAGAAAACATATTCAGGAGGATGTTTATCAAGTGGCATTGCCGGTAGGATATAGAAAAAAAGTGTAGCATTTGAGGTACCAGGCAGAGGTCAGTTGGGACTAAGGAAATCCCACGCTAGAATCCCCAAAAAATTATTGGCCTGGACTGCATAAGGTGTGGTTAAATTTTGCCGATCAGGTCACATGTCAAGTAATAGGGAAATCTCAGGTGGTGATAAAACCAGTCATCTTAATACCCATTTCAGTGTTGAGGAATCTTTAACAAGCATCTCAATTGTTTGTGTAGGACCCCTCCTTAAAACAAAAGTGGGGATCAATATCTATTGACTATAATGAATGTACCTACTAGGTTTCCTGAGGCCATTTATTATGCAATATTACAGCTAAAAACATTGTAGAGGTGTTACCTGATTTTTTATATTAGATATGAACTACCCACAGAAATACAGTCAGATCAAGGATCAAATTTTACATCAAAGTTATTAAAAGAAGTTATTGATAGCTTCGATATAAAACAACTTAAATCAACTGTGTGCCATCCAGAATGGCAGGGAGCATTAGAGCAATGGCATCAAACTTTAAAGACAATGTCAAGATTGAAGGATTGGGGTAAGGGAATTCTATTTTATACTTTGCAGTTAGGTATGCACCGAATGAATCAACAGAATTCAGTTTATTTGAATTGATTTTTGGTCACAAGGTAAGGGGACCATTTAAATTGATTAAAGAGAAGTTAGTGAGTCAGCATTCTGAGACAACATTATTGAACCATGCGTCAAATTTTAGAGGAAGATTGAATACAGTAGGTGAATTGGCCAGACATTTAAAAATGGCGCAGCATGCGCAATAAGAAATCAAAAATTCCTAGTTTTGCTAGTGGGGGTAAAGTCTTAGTATTGCTACCAGTGGTAGATGAACCTTTAAAAGCAAGGTTTAGTGGGCAAGGTTTGAAAGGAAATTGAGTGAGGTGAATTATTTGTTACATACACCAGATAGAAGGAAAACTCACCGAGTGTGTCACGTGGGTATGTTTAAAAGGAATTTAATAGGGAAGAAAAGCAGAAGGGGGAGATACAAAGAACAAAGAACAACCCAGCACGGGAAACAGGCCCTTTGGCCCAACGAGCCCGCGCCGCCATCTTAACAAAGCATTTTCGAAATGCTTTGGAGATGTTAGTGATTACAACTCAGTGAAGAACCAAATCCAGATTACTCTGGATTTGACATTCCTCAAACTAAATTAGATAATGAGGAAGTTGTTAGAAATTAGGATAAATTATTGAGTTGCCTTCCAGAGGAAAATCGAATGGATCTGAAAGAGCTATTAAAATCACATGGATAAGTATGTGGGAATAAGTTTGCAAGTACTATGATGGCTATATTTGATATAGTTGTGGAAAATGCTGTTCCAATTAAACAACATCCTCGCAGACATAACCTTCTCAAATTGGTGCAGGTTCAGGAGAAACTGATGTTTACTCAGTCTGAGATACAATAGCTGAAACTCTCGATTGATCACATAAAACTGGTGGAGGTGAAGAACAACGTGTTACTGAACAGTAATATGAACAAAAAGTGAGCAGGTGTGGAGGCAGATTCAAGACAAGTTGACTGTTTCAGAACCTGTTCCTGGGTTGTTCAAATAGCTTGAACATAAATTACAGGACTGTCAAATACAGCTCACCATCTATGTGAAAAGTGTAGATGAATCAACAGTCATACGTGAGCTCAACAAGGAGATTGAGGAGTGGAAGTATCCTATTACTGTGGACAAAAGGAAAGAACAACAATGTGAAATGAGACTGCTGAAATTGTGCCATAATTTAAAATGAACTGCTGGCACAGTGATTCTGTACAGTCTGCACTGACATGGATACCCAGTGAAACAGCACTCTACACAGCTGGCATTCAAATAACTTGTGATGGCTTTTGCATCAGCTTAACTGCCACAGAATGGGCTGAAATGGGTTCTGATGCCCAGGAAGGCAACCTGCTGTGTACCTTTGCCATAGAGTGTACTGAAATTGATGGTGCAGATCTAGAGTAAATAAAGAAGTTGAACTGCTTGGCAGAAAAACTAAGGCCAATTAACAAGGGGCAGAGATAACATGACCTTTCTAAATGGTCCTGACTACACACATGTAATGTGCATTCTGCCTAGTTCACTGAGGACATTACGATGGTAAATTAGCTCTGGTAATGACAGAAGATCAAACTTGGAATCAACATAGGATTAAGAACTACAGGAAAATCTGGGAGAAGCATCGTGTCAAGAAGTGTTTGATGGTGAAAAACAAGGATTATATTATTTGCACGTTTTGATTTTGTAAAATGTATATTTATTGTAGAGTACTAGTTGTGTGAAACTGAAAGGGATTGAAAAATGAATCCATTTTTGAATATTGAATATTCTTACATGGGGGTGGGGGGTGAAGGTGTGACATTATTGCGCCTTTAAGAAACGTATTTTTAATTTTGTCTGCAGTTTGTAAGCATGCCTGTTTTTGAGAGGTCTGTAATGGTTTTTTTTATTGCAACTTAAATGGTTTAAATGGGGGTTTATTTTTATTCTGGGCCTAATGCAGTGTCTGGGATTTTTATGACCCTGAATTGTTGGAGAAAAGATGGATAAGTCAGGTACCTTTGGACAGTTTTACTTTGTTTGGTTCAGTTAAACTAATTAGGGGGGGGGGAGGGTGTGAGGGTAGGTGACATTACGAGGCCTAAAGTTAAGGAGAGGGTACAGGTAAGGGTAGAGGCCGAGGATGTCCCAGTAATAAAGGGAGTGGGGGGGCGTGAGTATGGTTGGTGGCATTCCAGGAAATAGGGTCCAGGCGAAGGCTGGGATGAAGGCACTTTACCTGAATGCACGAAGCATTCGGAATAAAGTGGATGAGCTGGTGGCGCAGATCGGCACAAATGGATATGATCTGGTGGCCATTACAGAGACGTGGTTGCAAGGTGACAGGGACTGGGAGCTGAATGTCCAGGGGTATCAAGTGTTTAGGAAGGATAGGCGGGAGGAAAAAGGGGGGGGGGGCGTAGCTCTGCTGATTAAGGATAGCATCAGGGTGGTAGCAAGGGATGATATTGGAGCCAAGGAGCAGAAAGTGGAATCGTTGTGGGTGGAGATTAGGAACAACAAAGGGAGGAAGACGCTGGTGGGTGTCATCTATAGGCCCCCGAATAATGATCTGGAGGTGGGGCAGGCTGTTAACGCGCAAATAAGTGCGGCGTGCAGGAATGGGACAGCTGTAATTATGGGGGATTTCAATCTGCATATTGATTGGTCGACCCATGTCAGACGCGGTGGGCTCGAGGAGGAGTTCTTGGAATGCTGCCGGGATAGTTTCCTTGAACAGTGTGTGTTGGAGCCGACGAGGGAGCGAGCTATCTTGGATGTGGTGTTATGTAATAAGATGGGTAGAATTAGGGACCTTGCGGTGAAGGATCCTCTTGGGGAGAGTGATCATTGTATGGTGGAGTTTCTGCTGCAGATGGAGGAGGACAAAGTGGGTTCCCGGACACGCGTCCTTTGTTTGAACAGAGGGGAGTATGGTAGGATGAGAGAGGAATTGGCGAATGTGGACGGGGGGAGCGCGTTGGAAGCTAGGTCTGCTGAGGAGCAGTGGAGGATCTTTAAGGAGATCTTTCCTGGTGCTCAGCAGAAATTTATTCCGATGGTCAAAAAGGACCGTAGGAGGAGAGGTAATAAGCCGTGGATTACGAAGGAGGTGAAGGAAAGTGTTAAATTAAAAGCGGAGGCATTTAGAGTAGCTAAGAGTAGTGGGCGAGAAGAGGATTGGGAGAGGTTTAAATGTCAACAAAGATTGACAAAGAAATTGATAAAGAAGGGTAGGAGAAACTATGAAGCTGGGCTAGCGCTTAATATAAAAAAGGATAGCAAGAGTTTTTATAAGTATATAAAAAGGAAGAGGCTGGCTAGGGTGAACGTTGGACCCTTAGAGGATGAGAAGGGGGACTTAGTGGTAGGGGATGGGGAAATGGCTGAGGTCTTGAATGACTTTTTTGTTTTGGTCTTCACGGAGGAGGACGTGAATAATTTGCCGGGTGTTAGAGATGGAAAGGTGGTAGGACTGGAGGGTCTCAATGACATTACTGTTACTAGAGAGGCGGTGCTCGACAGACTGGAGGGGCTGATTGTGGACAAGTCCCCAGGACCGGATGGAATGCATCCAAGGGTTCTGAAAGAAATGGCGGAGGTGATAGTGGATGCCTTGGTGGTTATTTTCCAGACGTCGCTGGATTCCGGGGAAGTGCCGGAAGATTGCAAAGTGGCTAATGTTACGCCGTTGTTTAAGAAGGGTGGCAGGCAAAAGGCGGGGAATTATAGGCCGGTTAGTTTCATGTCTGTTGTAGGTAAAATGTTAGAATCCGTCATCAAGGAGGAAATAGTGAGGCATCTTGAGGGGAATTGCTTGATAGAGCAGAAGCAGCACGGTTTCGTTAAGGGGAAGTTGTGTCTGACAAATTTACTGGAGTTCTATGAGGATGTGTCTGGGGCGGTGGATAGAGGAGAGCCGGTGGATGTGGTCTTTCTTGATTTTCAGAAGGCGTTTGACAAGGTACCTCACAAGAGGTTATTGCAGAAGGTCAGGGGACAGGGAGTTGGGGGTAGGGTGTTAGCGTGGACTGGTTGTCAAATAGGAGGCAGAGAGTGGGGGTCAATGGGTGCTATTCGGATTGGCGGTTGGTGACTAGTGGAGTGCCCCAGGGGTTGGTGCTGGGGCCTCAGCTATTTACCATTTATATAGATGATCTGGAGGAGGGAACTGGGTGTATGGTGTCGAAATTTGCTGATGACACCAAGATTGGTGGAACGGCAAATTACGCGGAGGGTGTGGAGAGTCTACAGAAGGATCTAGATAGGCTGGGCGAATGGGCCAGGAACTGGCAAATGGAATTTAATGTTGGCAAGTGCGAGGTGGTCCACTTTGGTAGGAATAATGGTAGGAAGGATTATTACTTACATGGAGAAAAACTGCAGCAGGCGACAGTGCAGAGGGACCTCGGGGTCCTTGTGCATGAGTCGCAAAAACCCAGCAAGCAGGTGGTCAGGAAGGCGAATGGGATGCTGGCCTTCATAGCGAGGGGGATTGAATATAAAAGTAGGGAGGTCTTGCTGCAGCTATATAGGGCATTGGTGAGGCCGCAGCTGGAGTACTGTGTGCAGTTTTGGGCGCCGTACTTACGCAAGGATATTTTGGCCTTGGAGGCAGTGCAGAGGAGGTTTACTAGGCTGATGCCGGAGTTGAGCTGAGGGGAGGCTGAATAAACTAGGCTTGTACTCGTTAGAGTTTAGAAGAATGAGGGGAGATCTCATTGAGACGTATAAGATGTTCAGAAAGGACAGTAGGACTAGGGGGCACAGCCTCAAGATAAGGGGGGGCAGTTTAGAACGGAGTTGAGGAAGAATTTCTTCAAAGGGTGGTGAATCTCTGGAATTCTCTGCCTGTTGAAGTGGTGGAGGCTGCCTCGCTAAATATTTTTAAGACACGGGTTGATGGGTTTTTGATAAGAGAGGGGATTAAAGGTTATGGGGAGAGGGCGGGAATGTGGAACTGAGCCACGACAGATCAGCCATGATCTTAATGAATGGCGGGGCAGGCTCGAAGGGCTGGATGGCCTACCCCTGCTCCTATTTCTTATGTTCTTATGTTTAGAAGAGGCTGTCCTGGTTTTCAAGCTGCAATCAGGATTTGTCTCACTCTCTGTTGTTTTGGGAAGCTGTTCTGACTTTGAGCTTGTCTGTGTACATGTGTCAAGAAAGCTACAGAATCTAATAACACGCAAACATAAAGCTTCCTGTGCTAATCTCTAAAAGGATGTGTGTTTATAAAGTTTCATTGGTTGGAACAGTGCACTTTGCTTTTAAGGCTTACACAATATCATGGTTGTTTTTTTCTTGTTTGTGATTGGTAAAAGTTACTACTGATTTTCTACGTTAACTATATTAAATAAGCTTTGTTCGATAAAAGCTCCCTAGTTGGATGTTTGAATCATATCTGCTTACCCGCGCCAAATTCAAAGTGTAAAACTTTAGTCTAGGCTGACTTCAAAAAAATGCCTTGGAGTTCTGACTTGGATTATAACAGTGACAAAGTTGTCACTAGGTTGGAATCATACCTAGCAAAAAGGGAAAACGCTTGTTCATGTGGGCTCACCAACTGCCCCAATTTTTATTCATTCATGGGATGTGGATGTCACCAGCTGGGCAAGTATTCATTGCCCATTCCTGAGGGCAATTAAGAGTTGACTACATTGCAGAGGATCTGGAGTCACATGTAGGCCAGACCAGGTAAGGACAACTGATTTTCTTCCCTAAAGGACATTAGTGAACCAGATGAGATTTTACAATAGTTGTTTCATTGTCATCATTGGACTTTTAATTCCAGATTCTTATTCAACTCAAATTGCACCATCTGCCGGGGTGAGATTCAAACCTAGGTTCCCAGAGCATTAACATGGGTCTCTGAATTAGTAGTCCAGCAACAATAATACCTTGCCATCCATTCTCCAAGCATTGGAGAAGTTCCTCAGGGTAGGTTCAACCGTCTTCAGCTGCTTCATTGATGACCCTGCTTCCATTATCAGGTCAGAAGTGATGTTCGCTGATAACTGCAAATGCTTAATATCGTTCACAACTCTTCTGCTACTGAAGCAGTCCATGTTCGAATGCAACATGACCTGGACAACATCGGGTTTGGGCAAAGTGGCAAGTAATGCTGATATCACACAAGTGCCAGGCAAAGATCATCTCCAGCAAGAATTTAACCATAATTACTATTACTGAATCTCCCAAAATCAACATCAGGAGTTACCATTGACCAGAAAATGAATTGGCCTAGTCCTATAAATTCTATGGCTATAAGTGCAGGTCAGAGACTGGGAATGCTGTGATGAGTTATTCACTTCCTGAATCCCAAGGCTTGTAAACAGCGTCAACAAGGCACAAGTCAGGAGCGCAATGGAATACACACCACTTGCCTGGCTGAGGGCAGTTTTAACAACACTCAAGAAGCACGACACTATATAGGACAAAGCAACTCGCTGGATTGCCACCCCTTCCACAAACATTCAATCCCTCTACCACTGCTCTTCAGCCGCACCTAAACCCACGACAGTTATCATCTACAAAGGACAAGTACAGTAGATAATAGGAACACAACCAGATGGAAGTTCCCCTTCCAAGCCGCTCAGCCAACTTAGAAATATACCACTGTTTCTGGGTCTAAGTCTTGTAATTCCCTCCCTTACAGCACTGTGGGTGCATCTATACAGGCGACACGGTAGCACAATGGTTAGCACTGCTGCTTCACAGCTCCAGGGACCTGGGTTCAATTCCCGGCTTGGGTCACTGTGTGTGTGGAGTTTGCACATTCTCGTGTCTGCATGGGTTCCCTCCGGGTTCCTCCCACAGTCAAGATGTGCGGGTTAGGTTGATTGGCCATGCTAAAATTGCCCCTTAGTGTACTAGGATACTTGGGTTAGAGGGATTAGTGGATAAAATGTTTAGGGATAGGGGGGTAGGGCCTGGCTGGGATTGTGGTGAGTGCAGACTCGATGGGCTGTAGGGCCTCTTTCTGCACTGTAAGGTTCTATGATTCTACACCTTGGGATCCCTTCTGGAGCTTTGTAACCCTCAACATGAAGTACAGATTCATTAGCTGTAGAGGGGTGGTATGTGGTAATCAGTAGCATGGTGGCACAATGGTTACCATTGCTGCCTCTCAGCACCAGGGACCCAAGTTCCACTGTGGCCTTGGGTGACTGTGCAAAGTTTATACATCCTGTGTCTGCATGGGTTTCCTCCAGGTGTTCTGGTTTCTTCCCACACTTCAAAGATTTGCAGGTTAGGTGGATTTGGTAAATGCGTGGGTTAAGGGGATGGGCCTGGGCAAGGTGTTGAGAGCCAGTTCAGCCATCGAGGCTGCACAGCTTCCTTCTGCACTGCAGGGATTCTATGGTTCCTTGCCCATATTTGGCCTGATTGTAATGAAATTTCATCAGTTCTGGAATCAATGTTGAGGAATTTCCTTCCAATTTTATATCTCTAAAGTTGTTACCTCTGTTAGTATCTTGGATATTCTCTGTAATGTATGATTATGATTGTCAGATACTTGTCTGAGATAGCTCTGAGTTTTGGCACAAGCCCCGAGATGTTAGATGACTTTGCAAGGTGTACAGGGCTGGGTGGTCCATTCAGTTTAATTCATTATTGAGCTCTTTTTAGTGGTGAGTGGTTTGCTGGCCATTTCAGAGGGATTTAAGAGTCAATCACATTGCTATGGATATGGAGTCACATGTAGGTCACTGGATAAGGATGGCAGATTTCCTTCTCTAATAGACATTAGTGAACCAGATGTTTAATTAAAATTCCAGTACCTGTTGTGGTGGGACTCAAACTCAGGACCTCTGGATTACTAGTCCAGTAACAATCCCACCCCAAATATCAGGGCAACCACAATCCCATATACCCAGTAGGGATTTGTCATGACTTCATTTTGCTTCTTGCTGAGTGCATATCTTGCCGCATTATAAAAAGCATGTCTGCTTTGTGCAGTAGCAGGTTGTACTCACTGTCCATGAACAGAGTGCAGCATTGCAACAGGCTCCGCTTACAAATGTAACAAACAATGACATTGACCAGAAAACAGATTTATTCTATTAGTATAATTAGGATTGCACCAAACTAAATTGTTGCTCATTTTCTTGAAAAATCAAATAGGATTTGCTTTGCACACCTTCAATGAGAAAGCATTAAATGTTCAGAGCAGATCTTTCAGTCAATTAAAACACTTGCAGGTGAGACTTAGAGTCTAAATGTATCTCAGGCAACTATTAGCATATTAGAAGTGATTTCAAATCATTGGCCCTTGTCCAGGAACGGGGACAAAACAGCTCCAGAATGAAGGCCATTTTCGTCTTGTCTAACTAAATCCTGATTTTACATCTGAAAATGCAATAACCCGAGAAACAAAATGGCCTTGCGATATTTTATAGCCAAGATTGAGTATGATTAAAATGTCCACCTTTATTGAGTAACAAGTTACAAATAGTGATTATAAACTAAATACAACAGCTATAGCAATAACCCTGGAATCAAGTTACAAACATTATAGATAGCTACAAAACTCTGCAAAAAGGGATTTTGAAAATAATACTGAACTTAAAGTAGCATACATTACAACCTAAACCTATCTGAAAAATTGGGAGTGTGGGGAACTGTTAGTTGCTGCTCACTGGGTTTGATTTCCACTTTCCTGTAATGTCGAACAGGATTTGCTTTGTGCACCTGCAAAACAAAAAAGTTAAAAAAGTCAGAATTGGTTTTTTAGTTTTACAATCTCAGCAGAGGGCCCGAAAAGCTTTACTGATTGACATGAAGACACTAGATTCTGAGGTACGGAATGCGCTGCTGCAAATATCAAAAAGAATGGAGTATTACTAAAGAAATCCTTGGGCCAGGAGTACTTTGTCCCCTGTTGAAATCAAAACCCTGCATATATTGGACTCTTTCAATGAAACAGCTACATTACCAGGTAAAATTTTATTTGGAATAAGTATTAAGGTTTTAAATAACCAGGACGGAAGTTTACTAACATTGGCAAAGCAGAGAAAACCTTTCTGGTGCAACTGACCATTGAAGCTTTTAACTACTGTGGTTGATTATTAAGTTAAATAACGTAACTGATCAATGCTTGAACATTTTGCCCTGATCTTTAGTTTTTTAAAATACTTGGTGCATCCTATTAACCATCCCGTCCAGTGATAATGAAAAAAAGGCTCAAAAACAGCAAAAATGAAAATTAGATATAAATTTGTAAAGTACTATGTTTAATCATAATTGGATTTCCAGCAACATACTGATGTAAAGTCTAAACTTGTTTCTCACTCAAGAGACTGTCGAGCAAATCTGAAAATTTGGCATAATATTAAACACGAATTTCAAAATAAGAACTGAAGTTGAGCAAAATAGAACTGAAGTTGAGCAAAATAGAGTCATAAAAATGAATATTAAAGTATAATAAGCAAGTGTGTAGCACTTCCAGCTCCCTCCCAGACCTTTTGGGCAATGTACATAAAGTAACTGCCCCCAGTAGGGCAAATGGTTTGGAAATGACAGTTTTCAAACATCTGCCCTCAGGTGGGATGCTGTCCCCAGCTGCATTCCTAATGAAATTCCTTTGAAGCTGGGCCCTGGGGTACAAGGAGGAGCTTCTTCAGTCTTCAGGTGAGTCAATACATGGAATGTGAGCCAGACTTATGGACTCATTCTGCTCATTATTCTTGGCCCCGCTATTCCTGGGCACTAGCAGCAGCCCAGAGAATGCCACCCTGGAGGCCCTGCACTTCAGCCTGGCCCCCAACTCCCCGAACTGCCTACGTATACCCCAGCTGTTTTTGTTCTTTGCTGTTGCACTCCCTAGGTCATTCCTTGACTTTCCAGCCCTCCAGTTCCCAAACTCACTGCTGCTTGTGGGGCAAACAATCTGATTGGAAGACTAGTGAACACATTTGCTGCCAAGAGACTCCAACAAACATAGGGAAAGAAAACGGCCCGTGATTAGAGAAACAACTCAATGCAGATCCATTCATTCAAGCTTACCTATTTAATTGATATCTTCAACTGGCTCTGGAAGCAACATAGATGGGCTTCAAGGGTCACATTCAACCCTCAGGTCATTTAGAACATAGAACGTACAGTACAGTACAGGCCCTTCGGCCATCAATGTTGTGCTGAGCTATGTCCAAACCTAAGATCAAGCTATCCCATTCCCTATCATTCTGGTGTACTCCATGTACCTACCCAATGACTGCTTGAAAGTTCCTAAAGTGTCTGACTCCACTATCACAGTCCAGGCAGTCCATTCCACACCCCAACCACCCTGAGTGAAGAATCTACCTCGGACATCCCTCCTAGATCTTCCACATGATCCTTATAGTTATGCCCCCCTAGTAACAGCTACATCCACCCAAGGAAATAGTCTCTGCATGTCCACTTTAGCTATCCCCCTCATCATCTTACAAACCTATATTAAGTTGCCTCTCATCCTCCTCTGCTCTAAAGAGAGTGCCCCAGCTCCCTCAATCTTTCCTCATAAGGCCTACCCTCCAAACCAGGCAGCATCCTGGTAAATCTCCTCCAATGCTTCCACATCCTTCTTATAGTGATGTGACCAGAACTGAACACAATATTCCAAATGTGGTCTCACCAATGTCCAGTATTAGTTGCAGCATAACCCTGCAGCTCAAACTCAAACCCCCTGTTAATAAACACTAACATACTATGAGCCTTCTTCGTGGCTCTATCCACTTGAGTGGCAACCTTCATATATCTGTGGATATGAACTCCAAGGTCTCTGTTCCTCCACATTCCTCAGAGTCCTGACCCTGTAATCTGCATTCAAGTTTGTCCAACCAAATGAATCACCTCGCACTTAAACTCCATCTGCCACTTTTCAACCCAGCTCTGCATCCTATTAATGTCTCTTTGCAGCCTGCAAGAGCCCTCCACCTCATCCACTACTCCACCAATCTTGGTGTCATCAGCAAATTTACTAACCCACCCTTCAAACCCCTCTTCCAAGTCACTGATAAAAATCACAAATAGCAGAGGACCCAGCACTGACCCCTGTGGTACACCGCTGGTAACTGGCCTCCAGTCTGAAAATTTTCTCTCCACCACCACCCTCTATGAGACAACCAGTTACTTATCCAATCAGCCAAATTTCCCTCTATCCCTCACATCCTTACCTTCATGAGCCTACTATGGGGAACCTTATCAAATGCCTTACTAAAATCTATGTATACAAAATCAACTGCTCTACCTTCGTCTACACACTTAGTTACCTCCTCAAAGAATTCAATCAAATTTGAGAGGCAGGACTTACCCCTCTCAAAACTGTGCTGACTATCCTGGATTAAACTGCATCTTTCCAAATGGTCATAAATCCTATCTCTCGGGACTCTTTCATTAACTTACCAACTGAAGACTAACTGGCCTGTAATTACCAGGATCATTCCTATTTCCTTTCTTGAAGAGAGGAACAACATTTGCCACTCTCCAGTCCTCTGGCACAATCCCTGTTGACAGTGAGGACACGAAGATCAAAGCTAATGGCTCCGCAGTATCATCCCTTGCCTCCTAAAGTGTCTTAGGGTGTATCCCATCTGGCCCAGGGGACTTATCCACCCTGGGGTTTTTTTTAAATTGCTAATACCTCTTCCCTCAGAACATCTACCTCCTCCATCTTATCAGCCTGTATCACACATCCTCAAAAACATGGCCCCTCTCCTTAGTGAGCACTGAAGAAAAGTATTCATTCAATGCCTCATCTATCTCTTCTGACTCCATGCATAAGTTCCCACTATCACTGACTGGCCCTAACTTCACCCTGGTCATTCTAGCTAGCTAGATGGGCGGAGAACTGGCTTGGCCATAGAAGACAGAGGGTAGCGGTGGAAGGGTCTTTTTCTGGCTGGATGTCTGTGACTAGTGGTGTTCTGCAGGGCTCTGTACTGGGACCTCTGCTGTTTGGTGATATATATAAATGATTTGGAAGAAGGTGTAACTGGTGTGATCAGTAAGTTTGCGGACAATACAAAGAAGGCTGGACTTGTGGATAGTGATGAACATTGTCAGAGAATACAGCAGGATGTAGATAGGCTGGAAAGTTGGGCGGAGCAATGGCAGATGGAATTTAATCCAGATAAATGCGAAGTGATGCATTTTGGTAGAACTAATGTAGAGGGGAGCTATACAATAAATGGCAGAACCATCAGGAGTATAGGTGCACAGAGGGACCTGGGTGTTCAAGTCCATAGATCCTTGAAGGTGGCAATGCAGGTGGAGAAGGTGGTGAAGAAAGCATATGGCATGTTTGCCTTTATAGGACAGGGTATAGAGTACAAAAGTTGGCGTTTGATGTTGCAGCTATATAGAACGTTGGTTCGGCCACATTTGGAATACTGCATCCAGTTCTGGTCGCTACACTACCAGAAGGACATGGAGGCTTTGGAGAGAGTACAGAAAATATTTACCAGGATGTATAGGGGGTCTTAGCTATGAGGAGAGATTGGGTAAACTGGGGTTGTTCTCCCTGTAAAGACAGAGGATGAGGGACGACCTAAGAGAGGTGTATAAAATTATGAAGGGCATAGATAAGGAGAACAGTGGGAAACTTTTTCCCAGGTCGGAGGTGACGAACACAAGGGGTCACAGGTTCAAGGTGAGGGGGGCAAGGTTTAACACAGATGTCAGAGGGATGTATTTTAAACAGAGGGTGGTGGGGGCCTGGAATGCACTGCCAAGCAAGGTGGTAGAAGCAGACACGCTGGGATTGTTTAAGACTGATCTAGATAGCCACATGAACAGACTGGGAATGGAGGGATAGTTAGAACAGTCTAGTTGGAAGCATGAGCGGCGCAGGCTCAGGAGGGCCAAAGGGCCTGTTTCCTGTGCTGTATTGTTCTTTGTTATTTCTCACACAAGAGTAAAAAGCCTTGCGGTTTTCTTTCATCCGACCTGCCAATGACTTCTCATGCCCCCTCCTAGGTCTCCTAAGCCCTTTCTTTAACTCATTCCTGGCTACCTTGTAACCCTCAAGCGACTGACCTGAACATTTTCATCCTTACATACGCTTCCTTTTTCCTCTTGACAAGGCATTCAACCTCCTTTGTGAGCCTTGGTTCCCTCACTCAGCCATTTCCTCCCTGCCTGCCGGGGACATACCTATCAAGGACACGCAGTACTTCTTCCTTGAAAAAGCTCCACTTTTCATTTGTGCCCATACCTAACAGTTTCTGTTCCCATCTTATGCTCCCTAATTCTCGCCTAATCGCATCATAATTTCCCCTGCCCCAATTATAAACCTTGCCCTGCCATGTGACCCTACCCCTCTCCACTGTAACAACGAAAGACACCGAATTGTGGTCACTATCTCCAAAGTGCTCTCCCACTTGACCCAATTCATTACCCAGTATCAAGTCCAATGTGGCCCCACCTCTTGGCTTATCCATATATTGTGTCAGGAAACTCTCCTGCACACACTGTACAAAAAGTGTCCCATCCACACTATTCAACCTATAAAGATTCCAATCAATATTTGGAAAGTTAAAGTCACCTATGATAACTACCCTGTGACCTCCACATCTATCCATAATCTGCTTTGCCATTTCCTCCTCCACATCTCTATTACTATTTGGGGGCCTATAGAAAACTCCTAACAACATGGCAGATCCTTTCCTATTTCTAACTTCAGCTCATATTACCTCAGGAAGCAGATTGCCCTCAAAATGCCTTTCAGCAGCCATTAAATTATCCTTGATTAACAATGCTACTCCTCCACCTCTTTTACCGCCTTCTCTACTTTTACTGAAACATCTATACCCCAGAACTGCCAACAACCATTCCTGTCCCTGTTCTAACCATGTCTCCGTAACGGCCACAACATCATAATCCCAAGTACCAATCCACACTCCTAGTTCACCTAACTTATTCCTGATGCTCCTTGCATTGAAGTAGATGCGCTTCAACCCACCATCCTGTCTGCTTGTACACTTCTGTGACCTTGATACCTTCCCTCAATACCCCCTGACCCTCAACTCTGGCTTTTGGACTACATCTCATTTTCCCAACCCCCTGACAAATTGCACAAATGACAAATTGTCCAATGTGTTGGACAAGTCGGATGTAAACATTGTTGAGGCACACTTTGGAAGTGGTACAGCTCCTAAATTGCCTCATTGTTGCAAGAGCCATATATTCGAGTAGAAGTCCTAACCGACAGAGTGGGTAATGGCTAGAATGACTTTCTAATCCATCCTCCTCAAAGCCCAGGGCCAGCTTCAAAGGAACATCAGCAATGCAGCTGGTGACTGCACCCCACCCGAGGGCAGATGTTTCAAAACTCCCATCTCCAAACCAGTTGCCCTACCAGGCAGTTACTTTAAGTATATCTTCCAAAAAAAAATTTGCTTTCCACTAGAGGACAGGGCCATCTGAATGAAGAAACTGAGCAAGCCAGACAGGCTAGTGTATTACGTCTGAATTTTTGCACAATGCTTTCATAAGCACTAAATCATCCAAGACAAGGCAGTTTAAAAATTTGCTAAATTACCAACTTCATGTAAAAACAGTCTATTACCCAAAAGGTCAAGGTACATTCAAACAAATATGTTGTTTGCTTAGTTATTGAATGCTGGCTATTTTGTCAATGACAGGTTACAGAAATTCAAACAATGTGTCGCATTTAACAATCTCAGCTGAGTATAGTTGTTGAGCCCTTTTCACCTATAATGATGAGTTTGACTACCATGAAGTTAGCAATGATATTTAAAAATTAAATTACCTGCAGGATCTTTGGAAAGAGATTGTGACGTGTTTCCTTCATGTTAATAAAATAATTTATGCAGCAACTTGTGAATTATTGAGCAAATATATTGAATAGATTAAAATCTGAAACAGTCTGATGTAAACACTTTGCAAATTTTGAATAGGGTCACTATAGTTACTGAATCCATTCTGCTATTGGGAAAGGTTTACCATCTGTTGCCACATATCAAATAGAATAGTATGACGAGGGAGAAAGAAGAAAAAACTGGAAAGACTGGCAACATAAAACGCATCCTAAAAATATTTTACTAGCTTGTAAGTAGTTAACAGGTAATAAAAGGAGATTTTTTTTTAAATACAGGCACTGGACAAAGCTGGAATACTAACAAACTTGTATTGACAAGAGGATTGGTATGTGGCAAATGTTCACCCTTATTCAAGAAAGATGCCAGGCCAATCCCAGCAACTACAGGCCAGTTAGCTTACCATCAATGGATTGGGGGGGGGGGGGGGGGGGGCGGCTGTGGTGGCAGTGGAGAACAGGCATTTAATGGAGTTTTCAATTAACTGAACCAGTGTAGATTTGTAAAAGGCAGATCAGACTCAACTAATACTATTGGATTTTGATTAAATAACAATGGAGTTTAATGAAGGATGTTTTTCTGCATAGATTTTAACCACATGACAACTAGTTCATAAATTTGAGGTTGACAATTTGTTGTTTAGAACTTGAGTATTACTTTAAACAATACACTTATGTCAAAGCTTTTCATTTTGCACTCATTAAGACAATCACAAGAATATGAAATGTAAAGGGAACAACAACTTATCCTACAAGAGAAGTGCTAACTGATTAATAAGTTGACTCCATGGCAACACCTCTACCAACCAGGGTCCATTTCTCACTAAATATAAATTGTTGTTCCTTTTATGATTGGTGTTCTTGTGATTGTCCTGATGAGTGCAAGTTTTGACAAAATACCCTTTTCAATAACACCAAGGTTCATGCAGCAAGTAGGAAGGAGTGTGTCCCAAATGGATAAAAAAAAGTTCAAGACAAAGTTCATGGTAAATGGTTATTTTTCAAATTGGAGGATGGCAGGCAATGATATGCTCCAAGGGTCATTGTTAGAGCAATGCTTTTTTGCTCCTCTTAATGATGTGGATTTTGGAATAGAGCAAAATTTCAAAAAAGATGCCAACATTCAGGAGTGATTCAGCTGAAATGTGAAACATTATGACAGGTTTAGATATGATAGACAAGAAAACACTGTTCCTATTATCAGATAATCTAAGGACTAGGGAAACATAAATTTAAGATTTTAGGCAAGAGATGCAAGATGATGGGAGAGAGAGCTTTTTAAAAAGCAGCAGTTGGTAATGACCTGGAACACAAGGGTGGTGGAAGCTGTAACAAAGATTTCTGAAGCAAATTGTCTGGGCACGTGCAAGGAACAAAGCTGAAGAGCGATGGGAATTGAATGGGGAACCAGAACTGCTTCAGAGGGTTGGCACGGACTTGATGGGCGTAAGAGCTTCCTTCTGTCATGACCAGTGCACGTCCATAAGGAATTGCAATTCCTCTGGGCAGAGGCTAAAGTACAGTATCTAACACAAATATCATAAGAACTTCAATTTAATTTCATCTTTCCAAAACTCAAATGCTGTTTCCAAATCCAAGGAATCTCCAAAAAGACCCGTAAAGAGCTCATCTATCAACAGTGAACCTTTGTTCTAACCTCCAACCTCAATATCCAAAGCTTTTAAGAATTTGGCTCATGGTACCTCGATCAGTTTGCTTATTCTCTCGGTAGTCCTTTCTCATCCACACAAGAGCATTGAACCTGTTGGGGTATTGTGAGGGCTAAGGCTCCTCCATTGTTATGTTTTGGATCCTCCATACCTGCCACTCATAGCCCAACTTTCCTGACACTGACTATGAACTGACCCGGTGTCTAGGTAAGTTTCCCGCTCTCTCGTGCATTGCAATGTCCAAAGCCCAGGCTCTGAGTCGAAGTTTCTGAAGCTGCAGACACTTACGGCAAATGTGATTGATATTTGCATTTAACTAAAAATATTTCATAAGTTTATATTGTCATTCAATGATTGTTTGTTGTTATAGCTACTACCAGTTGAAACAAGGGCCCAGTTTATACAGGGAAAAGAATCTCAAACTCAATTATCTACTTGCGCACCTATCGAATGTCTCCAGCCAGCAGATCTCCAATTTCAACATTTCCACTTCCTTGTTGGACCACTTCCACCTTCACTTACCAATTGATCTCACTGCATTCAGTCTCCAGCTGTCAACTTTGATAGACTTATGCCAGAAGCTATTGGAAATTCTAATTGTTCAGAGCAATTGCGCTCAAGTTACCAGATAATCAGCTACTTACCAGCTCCTGTCGAAGTCGGGCTGTTTCTTCTCTTTCACGTTCTTCAATTTCTTTTTGTTTTTGGTTTTCTAACTTCTCCCGCATGGCTTCTTTCTCCGCTTTACGCATTTCAAATTCTGCACGCTCTTTCGCACGCTTCTCCGTTGCCAATTCAAACTTCTCCTGAACTGTGGAATCAAACTTTTCTAAGTTCGAAAAGCAAGGATTCAAATAAGATATTAACAACTTGTGACAATGAAAGAACAAAATTACATTAAGCGGAGTGATCCAAAGAAAAAGGAAACAACAAATGGACAAACATAAAAAGGAGCTTCCTTCTGCAGCAACTTATCCACCTCAAGCTAAAACTTTCTTTCTTAGTTGAGACCAGGCAAACAAATCCTCTGAATTCCAATTTGAGAAGACAAGAATCTTTCTCTACTTCCCCATCCCATCATTTGTATTTTGAGCAACAGGGGCAGAATTTCAGAATATTCTTTCTACTAACACTTCCAATCTCAAAAAGAAGCTTCCATGTGCCAATGCTAAAGCTGCTTTGAAGCTCAGTTTCTTTTTCATACCAAGTACTCGCTGTTCTTCAATCTATCCAAAACTTAAATGCTGTTTCAAATCTAGGGAATCTCCATTATCTTGGCCAAAAGGACCTATAAGAAAACTCACTTGTCAGTGAACCTAACCTCCAATCTCAATATCCAAAGCTTTTAAGAATTTGCCTCATTCACCTCTATTTTTCAAATATACTCACCAATATTTTCTGTTTCTCACAATAAAAGGTGAATACTCAGTATCTGCTTAATTCTATTTCCAGGGCCTCAACATGTGCATCAATCGTTCACTCCATTTAAAACACAGTCTTGGCACAAATTACCTTCTTTATTCGTCCTTTCTACTTCCGCATTCACGAACACCACTCCACTGAGATCAATTAAAAGTAGACAATCCTTCAGAAATACGTGATCGACAACAATAGCCACCTCCATAATGATAGCATTCAGCAACTGAAGATCTCAGACAGAAAACAACTTTGAGCTCAACCAAGAGAACGCTCCCATCCTCAACCTATGAGATGCCCAGGCTAGTAGTAACCATTAGTATTCTGTAATCTCAAATATGCTCTATGTTCCAACACCAAAATTGCACTTTTAAACCCCAGTTGAGATGCAAATTGTTCAAATATGAACACACACACACACCCAATTGTTCTTCACGATTCTCCCCCCATTCCTCACCACTTTCAGTCTTGACAACAAGCAGCACCCACCCACCCCCATTCCCCTCCAAAGCAAGATCTTCAAATGACTGAAAGATAACAAAATTACCTATCAATGATCGATCTGCCTTCCTTGGTTGAAATGGTTCACGGTAAATAACAGAATTTGGATTGGCTTTAAAACATGTTGCTTCCTTCTGTTGTCTCAATTCTTCTTTCATCTGTATGAATAAATCAAATCTTGTTCAGCATTCAAGTCTCCACAAGGGTGGTGAGGATGACAGTCTACAGAAGTACATAGACAGGTTATGTGCATGGGCAAAAACTTGGCGGATGGAAATTAATGTAGGAAAATATGAGGTTATGCTCTTTGGTAGGAAGAATACAGGGGTTGAATATGGTTTAAATGGAGAATGTGCTGCAGTTTCTACTCCGAGGGGATTTGGGCATCCTTGTGCAATCACAAAAAGCTAGCATGCAAATTCTGCAGGTAATTGGGAAGGTAAATGGAATGTTGGCCTTTATTTCAAAGGGAATGGAGTATAAAAACAGGAAAGTCTTGTTAAAGAAATACAAGACACTAGTTAGACCACACTTGGAATACTGTGAATAGTTTTGGCCCCTTATTTAAAGGAAAGAAACATGGGCATTGGAGACAGTGCAGTGAACAGTCACTGGATAATCCCAGTGTGGAGGGATTTTCTTACGAGGAGAGGTTAAGTAGGTTGTGCCTACACTCGGAGTTTTGTGCCTACACTCGGAGTTCAGAAGAATGAGAAGCAACCTTATTGAGGCATATCTCAGGAAGCTTGACGTGGTAGATGCTGAAAGGGTGTTTCCTCTTGTGGGAGAGTCTAGGACTAGAGGGCATAATCCCAGAATAAGGGGCACCCAGTTAAGGCAGAGATGAGGAAGAATTTCTTCTGTCAAAGAGTAATGAATCTGTGGAATTCTGTATGGTAGAGAGCTGATTTATAGTCTAGGTTGTCAAGTATGTTAAAAACCAAGATTGACAGATTTTTAATCAGTAAGAGAATTAAGGATTTTAGCGATACGGCAAAAGTAGGTGAAGATTACATCAGAGCAGTCATGGTCTCACTGAATGACATAACAGACCCAATGAGCTAAAAGTCCTACTTCTGCTCCTATGTTTGGAAAACAAAAAGTATAGCACATATGATCAGAGCAACTTGCCATCTGTGCCCAGCGCTGGTCTCGAATAGCACCACGTTCATCTAGACGTAAATGGAATGGTTGCACTTTAGTTGGAGACTTTACCACCTTCTCTGGTAACCGACTTGAGTCAAAGTCAGGAAGCAGCTGTGCTTTAAAGGTAGGGAACTGAACAAGACAGACAATGTAGACACTCCAATAAGCAACAATTTTTAAATACATTTAAATTGACAATCTGAATTGTATTTGTTCATAAATGTTGTAACTGAAAATTATACATTTAGCATTCAGTTAACTATGGTATAGAGTCTTAGAGCATAGGTCATCACATTTTGACAGCACTGTCCAAATTAGTCCCACAGACAAGCTACTCCTTCCAGATCTTAAACCTCTATGTGGTGAATTATTTTAAATTTATGATCTCTGGTTACTGACCTACTTGCACCATCAAGTTCTTTGAAGCTCTGTTATATGTAGCCTTGACCGTTTCTACTCTAAAAGGAATAGTCTCAGTTTCTCCACGTAATGAAGCTGCTTCGTTTCAGGTAAACTTCCTCTAATTTCTCTAGAGACTTGTGGTGCTTAAAATTGTACATAATAATGTAGCTGAGGCCTGATTAATGATTTGTAAAGTTCAATGTGCCCATTCACAAAACCTTATCAACTAACCTATCACCAAAGATTTATAATTATGCATACCTTGAACTGGATTCAGTTGAAGAGTTGACATTTTTAAATGATTACCTCAGTCAGTTCCTTGCGCAATTCTTGTATTTTCTTCTCTTTTAATGCTTCCCTCTGTTTGTCCCGGGCTTCAAATGAAAATGGCTGAATTTCTACAATCTTCTCTTCTGAGCATTTTGGCTTGAATGGAACAGCAGAGTGTGGCATGGGATTTGCTTTAATCACATGCTTTTCCTCCTGCAAGTTTCAACAGGCGAGAAAAAATTTGAGCTCTGCAGTCAAACTTGGACACAAAGCTGCATAATTCTAGCAACAGGTGTGCTATTTTAGAATCTGGACACAAGTACTCCAGGTCTCTGCAAAGAGACTCATGACTAAATTGCAGAGTTTTGAAACAAAGCACTTTAGTCAATATTGAATGACTAATGAAGCATTAAAGTTCATTAACTACTGCCTAAGACACTGGGTTTTTAAAATCCAGTAAGGGTCACTGATCTTTTTGGGAATCAGCCATGACATCACCATACATTCAGACTGAATTCAAAAATCAGACTGCCATTTTCTAGCACAAGTAAAGACTCACCCTATTTTTTTCTTCAACAATTTTATCATTTCCAGTTGCTGCTCCTGCAGTAGCGCTCTCAAGCATTGGTGGCCTTCAGTCAATACACTATCACATCCAAACAGCACTAACTTGCAGCAACTTTCTTTCCCTTGTTGCCCAAAGACCAACAATGGCTCCTGATCAAGCAATGTCTTTATCTCAAAATTCTTATCCTTGTTTTCAAACTACTCTCTGGCCTTGTCTCACCCCATTTCCACTCTCCTCCAACCCCACAAGAGATATTTGGCTTTGAATTTTGATTTCTTGTGCACCTCTTGATCCCAAACCTCAGAATTTGCTCACTACACTACTCTGCCTTTCTACCTTGCTTTCCTCCTTCAAGACATTCCTTACAACCTAGCTCTTTAATCAAGCTTTTAGTCATTTGGCCCAACATCTTATCACGTGGCTCAATGTCAGACTTCATTTTAGAATGACCCTGAGATACATCCATAAATGTTTTGTCAAAAGTGCTGTACAAGTTATTAATATTGGTTGGCATGGACACAATGGACCAATAGCTGCCTTCCAGGCTACGTAATTCTACAATTCTATGATTGTGCAGACTGCTTCCTGAACTGCAGTAGGAACGAATCATTTGGTTTGTATTCGCAATGGTCAGAGCATCAATTTTAATCAATTTGGTTATTGGTGGTAATCTGCAAGGGTAATCATTATTCTTACCTTCTCTTCCTTGTGCGGAATTCGCACACGATTCTTGATTGTGAAAGCTGGAGATTTAGGCATAGTTATGGGTAGCAGTCTTTTCTCTGGAACACCCTACAAGGAAGTATGGGAACATGTGAAACAGTCACAGATAAAAAAACTCACTTTGATACAAAAGGTCAATCTATCAGCAAATGAACTTGCTTCAGCTTGACAAAACAGCACATTAATCTCAAGAAAGTAAAATGTTCTTTAATCAAGTTTGATGGAAAATCTTAACAGGAACCTTGGGACCAATAATCAATTTTATTCAATGATAGTTACAAACTATCAAAGGCATCAACCATAAACAGCTGAAAAGTATAACCATAGGTATTACGATAGAATCAGACTTTTATGGCTGTACATAATCTCGAAATTCAATAAGATATTCACTTTCTCTTGTAGGGGAAAAATGCTTACCACAACATCTTCAAGTATCCTAGTGGGACAGGGCCGTGAGTGGAAACTGTGGTCCTCCGTTTCCTCTGGCTTTCTGTTTTCCTCTCGTTCACGGATGCGTTTTTCTATTTCCAAATCAAATCCAATAGGCTTTGTTGGTTCCTTAACAAGTGGCTTCTTTGGAAGAATGGGACCACCCTCCAGAAGTCTGGGATTTACTTCCTGGGCTTTGAATTTGTATCTGAAGAAGGAATCCAGTCTAAATGAATTTCCAGTCCAGTTTTTGTCACAAACCACTAAATTGGAGCTTCAAGATGAAATTGCAATTAGGTGACTTTACTTTCTTTTGACTACAGAAGGGGAAAGTCATACTGGAGCAGTGCTCCCCACAGCCCCTCTAACACTCTATTCAAAACCTCACCTATGGAAAAGAGAATTGTGGACATGCTTGAAACAGTCGGTGACAATCAGACCCAGAAGAGCACTTTAACATATCTCCAAGTTTAGTTTGATGTACATACACACCAAAACATAAAATAAACCAGAAACTACAATCCTGGACAGTATATAAAAACTTTAAAAATAGACCTAATTCCAAATCCATCTAGGGAAGGTACTAGGACTGAGGAAGTCCTGACTGCAGTGTTCTACAGGCTGAACAGACATTTGTAGCCCCAGTCAGAGAATCCCCGTATAAGTTTGGGCCGTAACTTCACTGCTCTTTCTTAGATCCGTGTTATAATGGTACAAAAGCCACAAGTGGCTGAAGGAACAATAACTCCCCCTTACATGCAAGCCTCTTCTCCAGATTTATAAAGGAGACGACAAGGGCTGTGTAAACTAATCGTAAATCCCAGGCCTTGACAATTTCATGATCTGCTCACTATTGTGGTCTGAAACTGAACGCTCACATCACATTTTAGATCACAGTCATGCAACTGGAAGAATCCTGGGACTGGATGTAAAACAAAGTACCGGCAGTGAAGAAACTTGGTGCATCAGCTCGCAGATAAAATACACCAGGCTTTTGAAACATTGCACTTACGACTGTATTTTCTCCAACTCTTCAGCTTCTATTTCAGCGGTACTCTTGCAGGTTGTTGGTCGAGCACGGGCCTTTGTCGCCAGCATTGGAGTATGAGGTCTTGTTAGCTTGATCTTTTCAGCCACCTTGCTAGGACCTAGGAAGAAGGGAGAGCAAGATTTCATCTTCCATTATATGTTTGCAACATCTTTGAACTTAGTCACAGGGAAGCTATTGTAAAAACAAAAAAGTTTCAAGGACCTTTGTGCAAGGTCTTGGTTAAGTCTCAACAATATTGTTCAAAATTCTAGTATTTATTGTGGGAAATAGAGGCCTTCAAAAAGATTCCAGGGGGAACCAACATCTGATGTAAAACACATCACAAAAAACTGTCACCCAGAAAGGCACCAACTCATCTGGGATAGTCAGCATGGTTTTGTTCAGGGAAGATCACGTGTTACTAATTTAATCAAATGTTCTGAGGAAGTAACAATGAGGGTTGATGAAAGTGGTACAGTGGGTGTTATTTGCATAGAATTTAGTACAGCATTATAAAGGTCCCACAAGGCAGACAGGTCAGAAAAAGGAGATCCCATGGGATACGTGGAAAGGTGGTGAGATGAATCCAAAATTAGTTCAGTGACAGGGAACATAATGATTAATGGGTGTTTTTTTTGTGAATAGAAAGTGGATTCCAGTGGCATTCTGCAAGCCTTAGTGTTGTTTATATTAATGCTTTAGGCTTAAATGTGGGATGTATGATTGGAACATTTGAAAAGGACAAAAATTGTCTGCATAGTTAACTGATGGGGTTAGCTGTTGTCTCCAGAATGATAGCAATGGCTTGACTGAGTAGACAGAAAAGTGGCAAATGGAAGTTAATCTAGAAAAGTGAGAGGCAATGCATTTTAGGAGGGCAAGCAAAGCAAAAATGTTGAGAGGTTGAGGAAGTGGGGGGGCCTTGAAGTGCATGTCCACAGGTTCTTGGAGGTGGCAGGTCAAGAAAGTGTATGGAATACCTTTTTTTATTGGGTGAGGTATTGAATCCAAAAGCAGGAATTTAATGATGGAACTATACAAAACACTGGTGAGGCCATAAGTGAAGTATTGTGTACAGTTCTGATTATCATATTACAGGAAGGGCATAATTGCTCTGGAGAGTGCAGAGGAGACTTACAAGAATATTGCTAGGGCTTGAGAGTTGCAGCTATAAGGAGAGATTGGATAAATTTAAAAATCGATTTTCTTAGAATAGAGGAGGCTAAGGGGTGACCTAATTGAGGTGTACAACAATTCTGAGGGACCTAGATAGGATAGACATGGAGGATCGATTGATTGTTTCCCTTGGCAAAGAGGTCAGTTACTGAGGGGTGTAGATTTAAGGTGATTAGTAGGATTAGAGGGGACATTTTTCACCAGAGGACAGTGGACATCTGCAATTCACATTGATGGCTGAGATTGAAAGGCTCAAGTCATTTAAAAAGGAACCTGGATCTGCACCTGAAATGCTGAAACGTGTAAGGCTACAAGTCAGATGCTGGAAAGTGGGATTAAAAGTAGTTTTTGGGCTGACGCCTCAATTTTCAAATGGATCTATTAGTCCAAGGCTGATACCCAAGTTAACAATGTGGACTTTAAGGCAATTTAATTGTTAAAATAATTGAATTGTGTGAATAATTGAATAGAATAATTGAATTAATTAAGCATCTTGTGGAGAATGAATAGACGTGCAGTTAAACAAACAGAACTAGATTAGACACTTGAAGGTCTTTACCCAAGTCTTTAGAATCATAGAATCCTTACAGTGCAGAAGAGGCTATTCAGCCCATCAAGTCTGCACTGACTGTCAGAGTACTGTACCCAGGCTCTCTACCCCACCCTAAAAGGAGGGACCAAGTTTTTGAGAATAAGAGTGTGATACAGGCTGATAGGATGGAAGAGGTAGATGTTCTGAAGGAAGATGTATTAGTAATTTTGAAAAACCTGAGCATCAATAAGTCCCTTGGCCCAGATGAGATACATCCTAGGATACTTTGGGAGGAAACGGATGAGACTGCGGAGGCTTTAGCTTCGAGTCTTTGCTGTCCACGGGGATTGCGCCAGAGGAGTGGAGAGTGGCGAATGTTGTTCCTCTCTTCAAGAAAGGAAGTAGGAATGACCCTGATTATTATAGGCCAGTTAGTCTTACTTCAGTGGTTGATAAGTTAATCGAAAAGGTCCCGAGGGATAGGATTTATGACCATTTCGAAAGATGCAGCTTAATCTGGGATAGTCAGCACGGATTCGTGAGGGGTAAGCCTTGCCTCACAAATCTGATTGACTTCTTTGAGGAGGGAACTAAGTGTGCAGACGAAGGTAGAGCAGTTGCTGTCGTATACATGGATTTCAGTAAGGCATTTGATAAGGTTCTCCAGGGTAGGCTCACGAAGAAAGTAAGGATGTGTGGGATAGAGGGAACTTTGGCTGATTGGATAAGTAACCGGCTGTCTCATAGAAGACAGAGGGTGGTGGCGGAGGGAAAATTTTCAGACTGGAGGCCAGTTACTAGTGGTTCACCATAGGGATTAGTACTGGGTCCTGTGCTATTTGTGATTTTTATCAATGGCTTGGAAGAGAGGGTTGAAGGGTGGGTTAGTAAATTTCCTGATGACACCAAGATTGGTGGTGTAGTGGATGAGGTGGAGGGCGCTTGTAGGCTGCAAAGAGACATTGATAGGATGCAGAGCAAGGCAGAAAAGTGGCAGATGGAGTTTAACCCTAATAAGTGCGAGGTGATTCATTTCGGTTGGACAAACTTGAATGTGGATTACTGGGTCAACGGCAGGGTTCTGAGGAACGTGGAGGAATAGAGCGATCTTGGGGTTCATATCCACAAATCTCTGAAGGTTGCCACTCAAGTAGACAGAACCGTGAAGAAGGCTTATAGTGTGTTAGCATTTATTAACTTGGGGTTTAAGTTTAAGAGCCGTGGGGTTATGCTGCAACTATACCGGACCTTGGTGAGACCACATTTGGAATATTGTGTGCAATTCTGGTCACCTCACTATAAGGAGGATGTGGAAGCATTGGAGAGTGTGCAGAGAAGATTTACCAGAATGCTGCCTGGTTTGGAGGGTAGGTCTTATGAAGAAAGGTTGAGGGAGCTGGAGCTTTTGTCTTTGGAGCGGAGGAAGATGAGAGGCGACTTAAAAGATGATGTGGGGGATAGAGTGGATATGCAGAGACTATTTCTTCAGGTGGGTGTAGCTGTTACTACAGGGCATAACTATAAGGTTCATGGTGGAAGATATAGGAGGGTTGTCTGAGGTAGATTCTTTACTCAGAGTGGTTGGGGTGTTGAATGCACTGACTGCTGTAACAGTGGAGTCGGGCACTTTAGGAACTTTCAAGCGGTTATTGGATAGGCACATGGAGCACACTAGTATGATAGGAAGTGAGATAGCTTGATCTTGGGTTCGGATGTAGCTCGGCACAACTCGAGGGCCAAAGGGTCTGTACTGTTCTATGTTCTATCCCCTTAACTCCACACATTTACCATGGCTACTCAATCTAACCTACAAATCTTAAGGGGCAATTTACTATAGCCAATCCACCTAACCTGCACATCTTTGGACTGTGGAAGGAAACTTGAGGACCTGTAGGAAACCCATACGGACAGAGAGAACTCCACAAATGGCTGGAATTAAACCCCAGTCCCTGCAGCTGTGCTCACCACTGTGGAATAATTTTCTAGCTTGTGCATTAAATCTGCATGTTCTGCAACATTCAGGAATAAAAGGACTTTTAAGGGGCGTCTTGACAAGTACATGAATAGGATGGGAATAGAGGGATATGCTCCCCAGAATGGTAGGGGGTTTTAGTTACGTTGGGCAGCAGAGTCAGTGCAGGCTTGGAGGGCCGAAGAGCCAAAGTTCCTGTCCTGTAATTTTCTTTGCTTTTTGACTTCAGAATCCTTGAAAGAGGAAGAATTGCTGCGTATGGAAAAGATTTGTAGGGATGTATCTTAGTTGCCCGTTGCCAGGAGCTTGATTTGAAAATACAAGGACTATGATGCTTATTTATGACATAACTAACTGGAACAAGAGCAATGGGCCAGCAGATCTTCATTTATGATGAAAAATCTGAGCTAACTCAAAATAACATTAAGTTATTTGAAAAGTAGTGCCTTGAAAGGCTGGAAACAGGTCAAAGGGGAATTTGATAAATATTTCAAAAGGAAACATATCATTAGAATCCCTACAGTGCAAATGGCCATTTAGCTGTCGAGTCTGCACCAACCACAATCCCACCCAGGCTCTATTCCCACAATCCCACATATCTCCCCTGCTAATTCCGACAACAGGGTCAATTTAGCATGACCAATTGACCTAATCCACACAACTTTAGACCTTGGGAGGAAATTCGCACAGAATCGGGGTGAACATGCCCGAAGCCAGAATTGAACCCGGCTTCTTGTGCTGTGAGGCAGCAGAGCAAACCACTGTGACACCATGCAAAACTATGGGGATTGGGCTTAATCAGATACATGGATACCTCTTTCAAAGTGAATTGTTGAATGACCTATTTCTGTCTTTAGTTTAAGCAGCACACCAGAGCAAGGCCAAAAACGTTTGAAAACTGGTTACTTTACATAGAATCTTGGAACAGAAAATAGTTTGTAGCAAGGCTATCCATTTTCTATTGTACTCAATATTGAACAAGTGTAAACTTTGTTATGCATTATGGACCAACTGCTCTTTCAAAGTCAGCATCACTGAGACTAATTGGCACAATTTGCAAATACACACTGCTCTAACTCAAGAGCTCAGTGTTTTTAAGAAATGGAAATAAAAGCACATGTAAACAGAAGCCAATTTGTCAGAATACAGCAAGGCCAATAAACAGTGCTTTAAAGGGCATCACCATCCTAGATGGATATGACACAGAAATAGGCCATTTGGTCCAATCATTTCATACCGGCACTTACACAGACTTTAGAGTAACATACACTGGAGTGCAGATCTGGAGCAGCTGCACTGAAAGGGAGGAGTATCAGCCTCAGGCTGTGAAAAAACTTTTGAGCAAGAAGAGGGAAAATTCGCCCTCAAAGCAATTTCAAGTGGAAGGAATGCAGTCAGTCCTTGGTCAGGGCCTTGATAGCCACCCATCACATGCTATAAGGGCTCTTCAAGAGCTGACAGAGGGGCACAGGCCAGGGATACACCATGGTGCTTCATCGAGTACCAGAGCACACACTGACTTTTTGTGGTAGGTACAAAATCAGATGTCTCATCTGTTTAAAAGTAGAGGGAAACACCAGATTACCTTCCTCCAACTGATAACTGCTCCTCAGTTGATATCGTGATGGTGTACGACATTGAAATGCCTCAACCTGTTCTGCTAGAGATACATATCCTTGGGAATCCATAGCTTCATACTTCCTTTTATTTCCACAAGAAAGATTGAAAGGTTTTGGTACTGTAGCTCCTTTGTGCCCACGTGTCTGTGTAGCAAGTAATCAGCATTATTGAAAGCAGATAAGTGATTATAAACACAGCAAATTAATGTACATTAAGATTTTGTTAGTTGCTGCTGTATCAAAGTGGTTTGATTATGGATCAAAAAATATGCTTGTATTTAAATAGCATCTTTCACAACCACTGGACATGTTAATGAGCTTGACAACCATTTTTGAAGTTTAGTCATTGCTATAAGGAATTAAAGCCAATTTGCACTCAGTGAAGTGATTATGAAAAAAAAATCTATTTTTGCAATGCTGATTGAGGGATAAATATTGGCCAGAACACTGGTGATAACTCACCTACTCAGCTTTTGAAATTGTACCAGGAGATCTTTACAGCTACCTGACCAGATGGATGGGGGCCTGGGTCAACATTTCACCTGAAAGATAGCACTTTGGACAGTGCAGTGCTCCCTTAATACTATCTTGGGAAATGTCAACCTTGACTTTTACATTGAAGTTCTGGAGTAGGACCCAACCGTTGACTCAAAAGCAGTACTATCAAGTGAGCCATAACACTGCGATGATCAGGCATACTAAAAGCAACCAGTTAGGAATACAGAATTGAGAACTGCTGGAAAAAAGGAGACGTCAAAGCTTTGCATCTGACACTTGGACAGTATAAACTGCTGTTTTCCCCTCATACAGGCATTCTTGCAAAGTGTCCTGATGAGTGCAAGATGAAGTGCTTCAACATGTCTCTTCTATCAATACACAAAGTAGGCCAAACATATTTAAAATCTAGCTTTTTCCTCAGACAGCATGAATACTACAAATTGCCTCTTTCCTTCCAGAAAAGGATATTTTAGCACTGCAAGTAAGCACCAACTTATTGCAGGACTATTAAACAAATGAATAATCATATGTCAAAGATTTAAATGTAATTTTTCCTGATATTTTCCTTGTCTAATCCCAGCATGGTTGTTATCTTTCAAAATTCTTTAGATTATGGAAAAGTTCCTGTGGACTGGGAAGTAGCAAAACTAACTCCACTAGTTATGGAGGAAAGGAAGAACTACAGTCAGTAGCAGGGAATATGTTAAAATCTATTATTAAGGATGTGACATTTAGAAGACTAAGTAAAATTAGACAGAGACAACTTGCATCCATGAAAGGGAAATAATGTTTGATAACTCCTGTTGGAAGTTTTTTTTGAGGATATTACTTGTATCGTAGATGAAGGAAAACTAGTGGACATGGTGTATTTGGATTTTCAGAAGATGTTTGATAAATTCCACTAGGTTAGTAAATAAAAATGAGACCATGTGTGATTGAGGAAAAGCATACTAGTATGGATTGAAAATTGGTTAACAGAAAGAAAGCAGAGAGTAAGAATAAATGGATCATTCTCAGGATGGCAGTCAGTTATTAGTGAGATACCATAAGGATCCATGATCTACATAAATGATTTGTATGTGAAGACCAAATGCAATATCTCCAAATTTTCCAATAACATCAAACTGGATGGAAATGCAAGTTGAGGAGGATGCAAACAGACTTCAAGAGGACTGGGACAGGCCAAGTGAATGGGGCTAAAGCATGACAGATGGAACGTAAATAAATGTGAAGACTGTCTGTATGGCAGTTGCATGTTCTCCCCATATCTGCATGGGTTTCCTCCATGTACTCTGGTTTCCAGCCCCCAGTCCAAAAATGTTTGGGTTAGGTTGATTGGCCATGTCCTTCAGTGTCGGGAAATTAGCAGGGTAAATACATGGGGCTACCAGGGTAGCGTCTGGGTCAGATTGTTGTCAGTGGGCCAAATCGCCTCCTTCTGCACTGTAGGGATTCTATGATGGAGACTTGGTCTGTATTCTGAGTTCAAAAAAATGAGGGGTGACCTCATTGAACTTACAAAATTCCTATATTGTAGATGGGATGATTCCCATTAAATTCAAATTGCAAAAAGCTTACGATCCAGGCGGACTTCATAAAATATTCTGGAGTCCAAAACCAGGAAACATCATTTCAGAATAAGGGATAGGCCATTTAAGACATAGTCAAAGGTATACAAAAGGTACTGAATCTTTGGAATTCTCTACCCAGAGGATTGGGCAAGTTCAATTATTGAGCACGTTCATGACAGAAATCAGTCGATTCCTGGATACTATTGATATCAAGGGATATGAAAGGGACATTGAGCTTGATGATTAGCCATGATCTAATTGAACCAGGCTCGACAGGCTGAAAGGACTACTTCTTAATGTTGTTTTAATTTCAGAACGATTTATATCCTTGAAAATTAAACGCATAGTCCTTAGTTTTTTAAAGCCACATTTTTGTTATGTCACCATGTCACGTTCCCACATAGTTGTGTGCATTTGTACCTCATAAATGTTATTCACCACTTTGCATTTACATGTGGATTGAAACAACTTTTGCCTTCATCATAGTCCACTTTTACCCAATATGGAGCTATTCCACATTGAGTAAAAGTGTTGTCTGTAGTATTGTCCAACATGGGTAGTTGTGAGACTCGGATGGGGACTTGCAGGAGGTGGTATTCCCATATATTTGCTGAGGATGTTTGCCCTCAGTGGAGTAAAGGATCAGAGGGCACAGTCTCAGAATATAGGGGCTGAGATAAGGAGAATATTTCTCTCTAAATGGCTGAGGGTCTTTGGAACTCTGTCATAGAGAACTTTGGGGGCAGAGTCCTTGTGTATATCTAAGGCTGAGGTAGATAGATTTTTGATCAGCTAGGAAATCAAGGATTATGGGAAAAGGGCAGAAAAGTGGATGTAATGTCAGATCAGCCATGATCCTTTGAATGGAAGAGCAGGCTGGAAGGGCCAAATGACCCACTCCTGCTCTTATTTCTTATGCACTCGTTTTAAGCACCTTATTCCTCTTTACCCCAAATGTTGATGCCCAACCCCTAGCCAAATTAGTTTAAACCATCCCCAACCACAACAATGAACCTCCACAGGACATTGGTCAGTGACTTGTTGAGGTGTAACCTGTCCCTTTTAAATAGGTGCACAGAACTGGTACCAATACCAAAATAATCTGAAGTCCTCACTCCTGCATCATAACACAACCCACATGTAGATCATCTCCTAGTATTTCGACTGCAACTACTGTGCAGCACTAGGAGTAATCCAGAGATTAAAACCTTCGACATCCTGCTTTTTAAACTTTCTCCTCAACTCAAAGTTTGTTTTGCAGGACCTTGATATGTATTGTGCCTTTAATTTTTTTTCCCCTTTAAAAAAATGTTGTCTGCAGTTAAGCTGCTTTGGGATTTTTAAAAAATTGTTGCCAAGATGTCTGCTAAAAATCCTTTCATTACTGCTTCAATGGTTTAAGTGTAGTTTTGTTTATTTTTAATCTGGGTGGCAGTTGTGTTTTTGACAGTATTTTTCTTGACAATGAATTCAAGATTTCACTTTCAGTTTGGCTGCTGTTTCAGTTTAAAATGCATTTGGACATCAGACTGAAAAGCAGCATTTCTTTCTCTCCCTACTTTTGGAAGTTCTGCTGACTGCTGGAAACAAGTCTCCTGGCCCTCCAAGAGTGAAAATTCTGCCACTGGCGGTTTGCTAGCTAGTAACTAAAATCTCTGAATTCAAGTTTGTTTGTGTATCAAGTGAACTGTAGCATCCAACCAAAAGGACTAAATTCCATCTTCACATAAGCATTTGTATTTTCTATGCTAAAACTGTGGCAAGGGTTTTGCTTATGGGATTTGTTTGAGTGGAACGGCAGTTAGCTGTTAAGGTTTATATATCATATTATATAAACATCATGGTTTCTTTTTTCTTGTTTGTAACTGGTAAAAGTTATTGCTAATTTTCTTTATATACATGTTAACTATATTCTTAAATAAACTTTCCTTGATAAAAGCTCCCTTGTGGGTCATTTGAATTGCACCTGAAGTGAAACTTCTCATGCTTACCATAGCCAAATTCAAATGACAAAACTTATGATCCAGGCAGATTTCATAAAACACCAAATTGACCCTACACTATTCTCCCCTGAATCTGGCTACAATAGGGGTACCATTCGCATACACACGGGGCAAGGTAGGTGTAGGAAAATGCTTTGTTAAGATGGCGGCGCGGGCTCGTTGGGCCGAAGGGCCTGTTTCCCGTGCTGGGTTGTTCTTTGTACTTGATTGAGTTTCTGACCTGTATTTAACATTACTCTCACTGTCAGTTTTTCCAACTCACTCTTTGCAGAATATTTTGGACCCTTTCAGTGCGCTCTTTTACCTCGGTATCAGCCAGCCAACATGCCATACAAGACTCACAATGACAGTTAAGGAAATGCCTGTCTTTGGCTCAGGGTATGAAATCTCCTTTAATGGCTGCATTTCTACATTGGCCTTCCCTTGTATAGCCCACAGAGATATTGTGACCATTTTTGAGAAGATGTTCAGTTAACCTGAACAGTCGAGCTGCACAGATTGCAGCTTTAACTCCTCAACAGAGGATAATTTAACTTAAGTTATTAACACTGACCAGATTTAAATATTTTCCAGCATAGTAATTTAAATCCAACAGGGTAAGCTGGGTTTGACAAGACAGAGAAGATGGTTCTACTTGTGGCAAGGTCCAAAGTTAGGGGTTATTAACACAAGTATATCACTAATAAATAAAGCCAGGCAACCAGTAAAGCTTCTTGAGGATGATCACCACCAGGAACCTTCCCAAACAGATTGTCCAAAACTTACAATAAGATAGCATTAGACATCCAAAGACAAAAAGGTTGAACGAGAGAGAAAAGCCACTAGTGGCTCATGGAAGAATCTATTTGTTCATTCTTTATTGCAATTTAAACTCAAGCGATTTTTAATATGGAAACATTAGTTATCAACAAATAGGGAAGGTGTTGAAAATAAATCAGTCTAATATTTCCCATCCCACGCATTCATTGCAGTACTGTCTCTAGCTGTGTAGAACAAGAGATCAAACTACTCACAGAAAACTGCTGATGTTTACGGAGTTCACTAGTGAAGTCTACTTCCTTGTACGCTTTGTCCACTTGACTTTCACCATGTGCTTTAATGCGCTCATCTGTGTGGAACTTGATATCCATTGGTTTTGTGGGTGGAATGTGTGTTCTTTTCTTGTTCTGACCTGAAATTTATAGGTCTAAACTAAAATATTGCATTTAACAGTAACCTCCTTGGTCATGTATAGGGAAACTGTTAAACAAAGATACAATTTGGGAATTTTTCACTTTTAAAAAAAATACAGTCCTGAAAAAATAAACACAATGCCAAAAGCAACTAACTAACTAAAGAAGCTGACATTTAGGCTCAAGGCTCTATTCATAGGGAAGAAAGCAAAAATAGTTAGTCCCTGAATGGTTCTCAGTTTTAGCAGATTGTTAATGTCCAGTCCCATCAAGAAATGGTTATTTTTTACTTCACCTCCAAACTGCAGCTACACAACAGCCCAAAAGTTCATGTGCAAGTTGGCCATGAATGTGTAACCACACAAAATAATTTAAAGGGCACAGGCACTTTGCTATGTACTGCAAAAAAAAGAGTTCAATTAATTGATCCCATAATATAACTGAAAAAGTCACTCCAACCACCCTACATTATTAAGGTGACAAAAAATGTTTTAAATGATTTGAATTAAGCTGCATTGAACCAACAGGTGTAAACTCAATAATGCTGAGGAAAGAGAGCACATGATTCATCAGATACTATGTTTGTTAATTCCAATAAACATCACTGCTTTCCTTCATGGAGTATAATTTCAACTTGCTCACGAAATTTTAAGATCTTCTGCACAGGTATAATACTTAAAACTTCCCCAGTAACTCAGTTGATAAAGCCAGTGTGCTATCACAGGCCAAGTCTCATGTTACATCCATAGTTTGTAACAAGTTACCTAATCTCAGCAGGACAGCTACAATTAACGACATCATTTTTCTGTTAGCAAGCGGTAAGAGGGAGGGAATTTTTTTTTCCAGATCACTGCTCCTTGACTGCTATAAACAACTGCACAAATGGAAGGGAGTGGACAACTATGCTGATTAAACTCAAGTTATAGCCTGCCAACTTGTTGCACCTAGGCTCAAATATATACAGGCTGACTTTAATGTGTGAGAATCTTTGCCCAACCTCTGGAAGAAACAATAAAACAATTCTGATACCTGCACCAGATATGGCCAACTTCAGTGTTTCCTCATTAATTCTCCTCTGCTCAGCCATTTCTTTCTGAAATTGAGCAATCTTTTCCATCTCCAACTCTTCCGTGCTTTTTCCCTTTGAACCCATATGTTGCTTCCTCCTATAGGGAATCAAAATAGATGAATCTGAATAAGTAATCTTTGGCAAATTCTCAGCTACCAATCAGGAAATTGTTTTAGAATCACGTTTTGTAAAAAAAAATCAAACCATGTATTCGTGATTTTTTTATGTCTTAATAGATCGTCCCATTTTACTACAATTTGACAGCCTTGTTGCTAACCTCAACCCAGAATTACTGACACCAGCCATTCCTCTTCTAAAAAGGAAAACCTTCATTTTTACAAAGTAAAGGCAGAAATGTTCTCATCCCAATATTCCAAGGAGACAGGTTCTTCATTAGATGAAGTTAAAATTCAAGTCTGACACAAAAGTGGAGTTATTTTTCAATTCAGCAGAAATAGACCCAAATGAACCTGGTTCAGCCCTGAATATGATTCACAGCAAAATGCAATCCCAATAGTTATTTGGGAATTTGCTGGTGTTTCAGAGTGGATGAATGAACAAATCCCTCCCCACACTTGGAGCAGGTGAACTGCCTCCCCAGTGCGAACTCACTGATATGCCTGCAGCTTGTATGACCAATTAAATCCCTTCCCACATACAGAGCAAGTGAATGGTCTCTTCAGTGTGAATTTTCAAATGGCCTCAGATGTACAGCATCTGGCGCTTTTCCCCTCCAAATACACCAGATACTGCCTGGAATGAATTCTCTGGCCGTTTACATCACTACTGCCAATGAGAACGGAGAGTTTGGCAATCAGTCTGATCGTCATTCACTGCAGCAAGACTGGAGAATTCCATGCTGCAGATGAAGTGAGAGAATGTGGCCCCTTGTTTTAAAACCACAGAAAACTTTTATCTTACTTGATCGTTCCACACTAGTACTTCAATCTTTCATCTTGTTGACTTTCCACAGCCTTCTAATACTCGAAGTATGAATGCCCACAATTTTTTGTTCCGTTCTCACAAAACAAAATCCCACGTCATTGCCAATTTTCTTTTTGTAATGTCCTAATTATGTGAGGGTTCGCGAGTACAGATGTTCTCTACAGACTAGAAACTGAAACTAAACAGCAGACTGTGGAACACCGTAACGACACCATCAGCTCTTAAAAGCAATCATGCAACCATGTTTAAAAATTTGTTCATGGGATGCTGCCGTCGCTGACTGGGCTAGCATCTATTGCACAACTGAGGGCATTTAGGAATTAACCATTTTGCAGTCGATCTGGAATCACACGTAGGCCAGACCAGGAAAGGGCAATAGATTTCCTCCCCTAAAGGACATTAGCAAACCAGATGAATTTGTACAACAATCAAAATGGTTTTATGGTCATTAGAATTTTAATTCCAGATGTTTATTGAATTCAAATTTCACCATCTGCCATAGTGGGATTTGAACTCAGGTCCCTAGAGGATTATCCTGGATTAGTAGTACAATGGCAATACCACTAACTACTGCCTCCCATAGAGATTTTTCAAGAAGTATAATGCGGTCTGCTTTGTTCAACGACCCCTTATTTGAAACTGTCCTACACAAACAGAAGAGGGGGTGGAATTAAATGACAGCTGAATCTCTGGCCAGGGGTTCAAACCCACAACCTTGGCATTATTAGCACCACGTTGCAACTATCTGGGCTAACTGATTTAAACATATAACAGTAGGTAAATTGAGAAATCTTCTGGAATCCATAGGAATATGATCTGAATATATCAATATAGAACAGCCAAGCACAATAATATAACAAAAACAGGGAACTAGTACATTGACAAGGAATCAAACTGGCATATTGTCATTTCATGCTGAGGATTTCAGGTTAGCAAAATACAAAATTGAGATAAATTGACGGATTCTATCAAGTTGACAATGAACATAAAACTGTCACTGTGAGCTAAACACAGTAAGACTGTCCACAACTTGTATTAACAACTGCATCACAAAATAAGTAGGAAGGCAACTTAAGATATGCATATCCTTTCTTAACTTCAGAAATAGCACTTACTTGAGAACAGTTGGTGTGCCAGGCAAGGTCAATTTGGTACGGTTGCGAGATACACTCCCTGCTCTACTCCCAGAGCATTTTCCAGACAGAGCTCTAATAATACAAGGAAGATTTTTTGTTTCAAGTTATCCCAACCCAGAAATGAAGCTCATACCAGATGATTGTTGTTTTAATACATCTGTTAGACCACACAAGAAGTTGAATTACCACGATGTAAAGTACAACTAGGTTAACTCGTCTACTTGACACAAAGTTTTAGAATCTGCGAAGCAGAACAATATTGATGGTGTGGGTTCAAATAAAGTCATCCATCTTACAATTGATGAACTTTGATTGCAAAAATGGCCAAGCAAGAACTACAGAAAGCAAACTATTCATTCCTCGTTTTAAAATTTGCCTGAAATCCAATTAAGCTCAACATCAAGGAATAAGGTAACTGTTAAAACAGGCAGTGCTTAAAGAGCCAGCAATAACTTTAAAGATCCAACTAAAAAAATGCAGCATTTTCCAAATACTGGTCAGAATGGAAGGATTCTGGCTTGGAAACTTGTTCTCCCATGAGAATTCCTAACATTTGGACCACTTTCCTTTCAGGCAAGAAGTAGAAAATCAGGGAAAGACAAGAATTATCTTGCTGGTTCAGAATGAGGCCACACTCCCACCTTCTTTTCCTCCAACCCCCAGTTAAACATGCAAAAATCTGTCAAAGAGGAAGTTTAAACAAAGGAGCTTACAGCCTAGCTTTTTTGTTAGTTGGAGGCTCTGAAGATTCTAGATCCTGAGCTCTTCTTGCAGCTCGCACCATGCCCAATTGTTTAGATGACTGCCTGGTCGATCTAGTGAAAATGAAAAATTTAGACAAGATTGAAGCTATTACCAGATACAATGCTAGTGAAATAAAACTTTGCCCTGACAACATTCACTTGTTTCAACACATTGCCCTGAATCCAATGAGTGCTATTCCTCCCAGATTTCCTTCCAAATCTATATCCATTCATTCCCATATCTTGCTAACTTACCAAAACAGAAAAACGATTAATGTAGAAATTTATTTCAGGTCACCCAATTTCATATTTGATCCTTTTAAATTTTTTTTGAGCATTGCTGGATATTTATTACCCACCATAATTGTCATCGAGAATTTGGTGGTAAACTAACTTCTTGAACCATTGCAATTTCATGTGGTATAGCTATACTCAAGTGTTAACCTTGCGTTGTCTGTCTACCATTCCACATTAGGATAAATTTAACAAGCTCATATTTGGCTCCCATATGCAAGTCATGTGCAGAACAGATAGAGGTGTAAAATATCACTGGCTTTTGTAGCAGTCTCACTTAATACCATTATCATCCTGGCTGAATGCAATCCAGACTGGTTCAGCAGCAACAATAATTGGTACAGTCATACACTTGATACCACATTTATTACTTGCCTTCTCAGTGGTATCGTTTTGCTAGAAGCAGTTTTGCTGGAGTTCTCTCTTGATGCTTCCACTGAGGTTGTCAAGTTGTGTGGTGGTCTATCAACAGTGTCTGCTGGAGAGAAAAAAAGTAAACAATACTAAATAGGACTAAGTATATAAAACTGAACAACCATATTTAAAAAAATAATTTCTCCACATTAACTGTCGTAAAAGTTTGAACTTATTCTACAATAATTAAAGAACACGCAACTGTTCAATTCTAACCATATGATACGGAATCTGTATAGTATACCACGCAATCTTCAGCTATGGTTCAGTGGTAGCACCCATCAGTATCAGAAAGTTGTGGATTCATGTATTAACTAAAATGCAGGCTTGGGCGCAGCATTGTTGGATCAGACATTAAACGAAGAGGCCACTTGTTCCTGTGAGCGGATGTAAAAGATCTCATGGCACTATTTCAAATAGCAAGTAACTCTTGAGTTGTGCACAATATTTATCCCTCAATCAACATTACAAAAGCATATAATCTGGACATCACGGTGAATTTGTGGAAACTTGCAGTACACAATTAGCTGCTGCATTTCTAACATTACAGCAAAGACACTAGTTTTTGAAAAAGTACAGTATGCAGGGCTTTATTTATATTGAGGCATTCCTTACACTTCCCCACCACTAGTTCATAAGGTTCATATTTTGCAAACTTGAAAATATGCTACAAAAAGACTGCTATACAAAACCTCAAAGCTCTGGGCATTCAAGACAAGATCTGGAATTACACAAGAAAAAGGAAGTAGTTTTTACTTCAAGAGTAAGATGTGTGCGCAAGTAATGGAAGGGAGTGAAATGCCGGTTGAAATGCTGAACTGCACAGTTCCCAAATAGGGATGGCCAGATTTCAGATTGCCAAAATAGTAACAAACTTCAGGTGAATAAACCAATGAAATGGACTTTTCACCTGACAATATGGAACCTGTCATTATCTTCAGATAATTACCCAATTCCTTTTTGAAATCCATGATTGATTCTTCTTCCAGATCATTCCAAATCAATCATACATTGCATAAGGATTTTTCTTGTGTCATTGTTGGTTTTAATCAACCAAATTAAAATACACATCCTCTACTTCGCAACCCTTCCACCAACATAACAATTTTCCCCATACAGATTCTCAATCTTGAGTATGCTAATCAAGTCTCCCAATCTTCTCAGAGGAGAGCAGCTGCAGCCTCTCCAATTGATCCTGTGACTCAAGCTCCTCATCCCCAAAACTTTTCAGATCTGTCCTGCACCCTCTACAAATGCCTTTAAATCCTTCCAAAGTGCCCAGAACTGGACACAAAACTCCAGTTGAGGCTGAACAGGTACCTCAGAGATTCATGAAAACATTCCTGCTTTTGTACTCTATACCCCCATTCAGAAATCCCACGTGTTTTATCAACCTTGTCTGCCAACTTCAATGATTTGTGCACATATACACCAGTTCCAGCATCACCTTTAGAAATGTCCCCCCCACCCCACCCCACCCCACACCGAATCTTGCTTCTCCTCAGTAGTCTGCCAAAATGCAGCACACACTAAATTGAATCATTTCACCAGCCTACGGCCTCAGGAAATCTACTACACTCCTCATGAGATTTCCATGGTTTGTGCGATCTACAAATTTTGAAATTATTCCCAGCATGACCAAACCTAGGTCATTAACATTAGAATTGCGAATATAATTTCAACCTCAACTCTAGCACCCACTTACCCCCAATAACCTATCTGCCTCTTAATACTCAATTCTGCTTCCACTGCCTTTTGAGGGAGTTCCAAATACTCACAATGCTCAACAAGTTTCTACTCATCTCTACTCTAAATGAGGGTGACACCTTATTTTAAGCAGTGCTTCCCCCTACCCCCCCCCTCCAACCAATTTCAGGATCTCACAGGATGAACAATTTCCCACATTATACTCCAGTTGTCAGGTCTTCACCGACTCGCTCAATCTATTTATATTCCTTTATTTATACAAATTACAATAAGTTGAGGCCCCAGCATCCCATGGCACTCCATTTGTTAAAGGGACAACAACTGACTTCTTGCCTTTATCATTTTTCATCACTACCCAAACTGCTTCTACATCCTGAATTTAGGCCAACACTCTCTGTTGTGTTAATATCCTCATTAATTAACTGACCCATTTCCTGACCTTCCTAAATGTCACTATGTCTCTATAATGGCTATCAGATCATATTTATTTTGATTTGAGCTATCAGTTCAACTGTTTTATTTTAAATTCTATGTACATACAGATATAGCATTTATTTTTACCCTTGTTTTTGTAATCTCAAGCCTCACTTGCTGATTTACTCTTAAATTTATGCTTTCTGTTCCTTCCCGTCAGTCCGTTTATCAATTCTCACATTAATACCTTTCTCGCTTGTCCTGCCTTTACTCTTCGATTTACCACTTAAACCTAACAGTGAGGGGAACGGTTAAAACCCTCTCTACTTCCCTAGTTATGCCACTCAATAGGACATAGTTGAAAGAACCATTCAGTGCTGCACTTATCTTACCATCTTCATCCAGGTTCTTCTACTCTTGAACACTTTGTTTTATGTAGCCTGTCTAAAATGAATCACTTCCCACTTCTCTGCATAAAATTCTATCTGCACCTGCCTACCAATTCCAGCAGCACACCTCATGTTCTTCTGAAGTTCTACTTTATCTTCCTTACACTTCATAATGCCCCCAGTTTTGCATCACCTGCACATTGTGCCCTGTATGCCAAGATCTAGCCATGATATGGCTACATGCTGTGCTATTCAGTTACAGCGGCATTGAACCATTAACCCTTTCATTGACACTGCTAAGTCACAGGTGAAGTAGCAATTTGCCAAATAGGTGCCTTTAAGAATGACGGACAGTTTTGTTAAACTGTCAAATTGGAGATATGAGACACTTCATTGAGTGTTTAAAGTATTGGTCAGTATCAGACCTTATTAGAATTTGGATATAATAATCCACCTCTGTTTAACTCATTCACAGATGAACCAAAGCAAGAGAGTTCTGTGTTGTATTTATATCTGGGAGGGAAGAGGAGGGAGAGAGAGGCTGTGCTCAGCACAGTGAAATTTATATAGCATGTCTAAAACACAGCAAGTGTCGGATGCTAGACTCCAGATTGTTAAGGTGCTGAAGGTTATTTGAGTGACCCACAAGCCAATTGTGGACATTGGCTGATCCGTTAGATTGAGGTGGGTGGGACAGTGGTTAGCACTGCTGCCTCAGTGCCAGGGACCCAGGTTCTATTCTGGCCTCAGGTCACTGTCTGAGTAGAGTTTGTATGTTCTCTCCATGTTTGCATGGGTTTCCTCCAGGTGCTCCAGTTTTCAGTCCAAAGACATGCAGGTTAGGTGGATTGGCTATGTTAAATTGCCCCTTTGTGTCAGGGGGACTAGCTCGGATAAATGCATGAGATCATGGGGATAGGGTCTGGGAGGGATTGGGGTCGGTGTAGACTCGATGGGCTGAATGGCCTCCTTCTGCACTGTATGATTATTATTTCAATGCCAGTGATGGACTGAGGTAAACACAGTAAAAAGTCTCACAACACCAAGTTAAAACCTGGTGTTTTAACCTGGTTTCACGAGATTTACTGTGCCAAGATCTAAGCCATTAACACATACAAGAAAAAGATACTCAACAATGACCCCTCGGGAAGTTTTCCCCCGGACCAAAAAATATCCATCCCCCACTGCTTTAGATTCCTGTCACTCAAGTCAATTCCACATAGAATCCTACAGTGCAGAAGGATGTCATTTGGCCCATCGAGTCTGCACCCACCACAATCCCACCCTATCCCTATAACCCCACACATTTACCCAGCTATCCTGCCCCCCGACACTAAAGGGCAATTTAGCATGGTCCATCTACCTTATCTGCACATCTTTGTACTGTGGGAGGAAACTGGAGTACCCAGAGGAATCCCATGCAAACACTGGGGGAATGCGCAAACTCCTCACACACAGTGACCCAAGCTGGGATTCGAACCAGGACCCGGGTGCTGTAAGTCAGCAGTGCTAACCACGCCGCCCATGTTGTTACTGCCTCTTATTCCCACACCTTTTTCGGGTCAAACAAGTAAACAAACTTAAATTACGTTCGGACAAAGAAAAAGGGGGCAGCTCCCCAAAAGGAGGGGGAACGGCCCGAACAGAAACAAAAGGTACAAAGGAAACTTAAAACACGTCAAATCAAAATGTGATTATCGGGGTCTATAAGGCACCTCAGCCCCTGCGGTGCCCAACGGGCACGGAAGGCCTCGACAGTGCCCGCGGACACCGCGTGCTCCCTCTCCAGGGACACCCGGCCGCGAACGTAGCCGCGGTAGAGGGGCAGGCAGTCGGGACGGACGGCCCCGTCGATCGCCCGCTGCCTGGACCTGCCGATGGCGCGTTTCGCCAGGCCCAGGTTCACGAGGAGGTCGGCGTCCCGACCCTCCCCTCTCCGCACCGGGTGTCCGTAGATCAGGAGCGTGGGACTGAAATGCAAACAGAACATCAATAAAAGGTTCTTCAGAAAATCAAAAAGGGAGTGCAATCTATAACACAAAACGTAGACGTGGTCCACGGACTCCACAAGGCCACAGAAAGAGCAGTCTCGGGAGCCCGTGAGCCAGTGAATCCTACTGTTGCACGGCACCGCCGCGTGCAGCACCCTCCACCCCAGGTCCCCGAGGTAATTGGGGGAGATCCCTCCGTAGAGGGACCTCCGCCGCCCGGCGGCAACAAGGCCTGCCAAGGTGTGTCCGGGCGACGGGCGAGGGAGTGGTAGCGGAAGGTGTGCAGCAGCAGCCCGTACAGGAAACGCCTCCGCGCGCTGGAAAAGGGCACGGAGGACATTCCCGCGAGGCGGCTCGCGCTGTGGGGCACCTGACCCGGGGAGGGGGCCTCTTATTCCCACAAGCTGCAGCATGGTGCACAGTCTGTTGTGCAGAATTCCAAGTGCCTTTTGATTAACAGATATCCTTAATTTACCCACATTTACACAGTTGACTGTTCATTTTGTCCCAGATTATTGTTTTTGGAAGCTTCCCCACTAACAAAGGTTAAACTGATTTTCCTGTAGCTACTGAACTTATTTTACACTCTTTTTGAACAATTTGCAATTCTCCAGTAATCTGACACCATCTCGAGTCCAAGGAAAACCCGAACATTACAGCCAATGCCTCTGAAATTTCCACACACATTTCCTTCAGTATCCTTGGATGCATCACATCCAGTGTCTTGAGAACTTGAAGTATAGATGGCCTATCCAATAGCTTCTCTATCATTTCAAAAGCATTCTACAATGAATGATCTCTCCTCATATTTAGAAAAGTCAACAATGATTTCACACAATATTGATAAGCTGATTTAGTACTAGTCAATGTTGTAATACAGAAGGAAAGTCAAATTCTTACTTGTAGGTGCAATATCTTCATTCAGCTGGCTTGATACTGCGTTTAGTCCTTCTTCTTCACAAAGTTCATGTGATTGTTTTTTCAAAGCCTGAGTTTGGGTAGCAGGTGCTTCCACAGGGACAGGACTATTTGTTGTTCCTTGCTCAATTTGATGATCTAGCATAAAGCAGACAATATATTCAAGATGCAACAATAGGTTTGCAGGATTCCATTGCAGGAGCACATCATTTTGTACATTACCTACATTGCACCAGGGTCTTCAATCTAAGGTCTGCAGGATCAGTGGATTTCAGTCTGGCTGGAGTCAACCAAATCACACGCAAATACTTTCCAAATCAAGATTTGCATATTACCACCTCATTAAAAATCAGGCAAAACAATCTGAAGATTGATGCTCTTACTTCAATTTTTTAAAAACAACCCTCAAATTAAAAATAATACTTGAGAAACTCTCAGCAGGTCGGATGAAGGGTAGTTGCTATTCTGGTCATTTCAGACAATGAGATAGAGAATCTGGTAAGCTCATACGGCAACAATAATCTCTCCCTCAAAACAGAACAAAGGAGACTGTCAACAATTTCAGGAAGTGGATGGAGAACATGACCCTGTCTACATCAATAGGGACAAAGTAGAAATGGTCGAAAGCTTCAAGTTTTTAAGGTGCCCAGATCATTAAAACCTGTTGTCGCTCCCCCCATGCCCACACTATAGTTAAGAAAGCTCAACACACCCCTACCTTCTCAGAAGACTAAGGAAATTTGGCATGTCAGCTACAACTCTCACCAACTTATACAGATGCACCATAGAAAGCATTCTTTCTGGTTGTATCACAGCTTGGTATGGCTCCTGCTCTGCCCAAGACAGCAAGGAACTACAAAAGGTTGTGAACGTAGCCCAATCCATCATGCAAACATTCTTCCATCCAATGACTATGTCTACACTTCCCACTGCCTCAGCAAGGCAACCAGCATAATTAATGTCAGTGCTGGGTCCTCTGCTATGTGATTTTTATCACTGATTTGAAAGGTGGGTTAGTAAATTTGCTGATGACACCGAGATTGGTGGAGTAGTGATGAGATGGAGGGCTCTTGTAGGCCACAAAGAGATGTTGATAGGATGCAGAGCTAGGCAGAAAAGTGGCAGATGGAATTTAACCCTAATAAGTGCGAGGTGATTCATTTCGGTTGGACAAACTTGAATGCTGATTAGAGTCAATGGCAGGATTCTGAAGAATGTGGAGGAACAGAGAGATCTTGGGGTTCATATCCACAGATCGCTGAAGGTTGCCACTCAAGTGGATACAGCCATGAAGAAGGCTTTAGTGTGTTAGCGTTTATTAACAGGGGGTTTGAGTTTAAAAGCCGTGGGGTTATGCTGCAACTATACCGGACCTTGGTGAGACCACATTTGGAATAGTGTGTGCAATTCTGGTCACCTCACTATAAGAAGGATGTGGAAGCAATGGAGAGTGTGCAGAGATTTACCAGGATGCTGCCTGGTTTGGAGGGTAGATCTTATGAGGAAAGTTGAGGTTTATAAGATGATGAGGATAGATAGACTGATGTGCAGAGACTACTTCCTCGGGTGAATGTAGCTGTTACCAAGTGGCATAACTATATGGTTCATGTGGAAGATATAGGAGGGATGTCCGAGGTAGATTCTTTACTCAGTGGTTGGGGTGTGGAATGCACTGCCTGTGATAGTGGAGTCGGACACTTTAGGAACTTTCAAGCAGTTATTGGATAGGCACATGGGGCCCACCAGAATGATAGGAGTGGGATAGCTTGATCTTGGGTTCGGACATGGCTCGGCACAACATCAAGGGCCAAAGAGCCTGTACTGTTTTATGTCTTAAGGACCCCGTGCACCCCGGACATACTTTCTTTCACCTTCTTCCGTTGGGAAAAAAATACAAAAGTTTGAGTTTACATACCAACCGACTCAGGAACAGCTTCATCCCTACTGCCAGACTTTTGAATGGACCCACCTTGCATTAAGTTGGTCTTTCTCTACACCCTAGCTATGACTATAACACTACATTCTGCACTCTCTCCTTTCCTTCATTATGAACGGTATATTTTGTCTGTATGATATGCATGAAACAATACTTTTCACTGTATGTTAATACATGTGACAATAATAAATCAAAAAGTAACTGTTTCAATCTCAGATTTCCTGGATATTAATAATGAAGTTTGACAAGGTTCCATCAGAAGTACTGCACTCAGTCCCACAATATTAAGTGGCTATTGATCAGTTCATATGGTAATATTGAGAATATGGTAGCATTCCCAGAGAGCTAAGCTGCTTAGAGTGCATAACTGATAACCTTAAAATTAGGGGCAAAAACGAGGAAACACTTCACAAAGAGTAGCGAATTCCAGCACTTTCAAGAGACAATAGATATTAAACTATGGGAAATTTTCAACGCAGAGGAAGAGGCTGGTGTTTGGCAGACAACATCCTTGATTGAAAATATGCTGCCATGCCTTTGTGGTTATTGGATCAATACGCCAGAACTTCCTTCCTAACAGAATTGAGAGTGTATCTATACCAAATGGACAGCTCTGCATCAAGAACGCAGCTCACCACCATCTTCAAAAATCTGCTGGCCTTACCACATGAATTAATAAAAATGTACCCCTTGAGGAGCCTCCAAGCCTAATTTCTCATGAGGCCTCTAATACTCTTAAACACTTTGGAACGGAGTGTCTTGCTACTTTGAAAAGGACGTTTAATAAACACTGGAAACTTTATCCAGTTGAACAAAGGGATTGGAAGGTGGAGTGGGGTGATAAATACGATTGAACTGTTTGCTGCAGTGAAGTGTGAGTATTGCCCGGGACCTCAATCTAACACCCGTTGCCCACAAATAACCCGGGGAACTGGCCGACTACCTGGCGGGGGTGGGGGGGGGAGTGGATCCTTGGCCCTGGGTGGGCGAGGACACCCCCGCCCGCCTAGAGATGTTGACCTAGCCAGGGAACGGTGGGGAAGTCCTCGCCACCCCCGTTCCCAGTGAAATCGGCCCGCCGCCACTCACCGAACCAGCAGTCGGCCCTGGGGTCGTCCTGTTCCTGCAGGTTGCTGAAGTCGATGTGAGTCGGAGCATCGTAACTCCAGGTGAAGTGCGAGTCTGCCATAGCTCCGGGCTCTGTCTCTACTGATCTCTCTACTTCTGTTTCTCACTCTGTGTTATACAACCCTCTGCTATTCTCTAGGATAATTCCTCTCGCTTCGCTCTTGGTATATTTTCTCTCTATTATCTGTCACTCCTCTATTTCTCTATCCTATATTTATCCCCTCTCTCTCTCTGCGTCTCTCTCTCTCGCGCTCTCTCCAGTTTGAATCCAGCCGTTGAACCGTTAAAGGTTTGAATTGCCCGTTGACCAATCACCTCCCACTTCTCAGAGCCGCCGCAGTTGATTGGTCGGATGACGTCACAGCGGGGCGGTTACCCAAGGGACGGTCCCAGAATTCCCCGGGCGCTCATAGACAGAGATCTCACACACCCCCTCTATCTCAGAGGGGGTGTGTGAGAGATTCTCCTGTCTCCAACCCGGGCATTCAGAGAATCAGCGATTATCTGTGCCCCTTCTCTTTCCGGGGCGGTTAGTGTATGTACGAGAGAGAACTCCTCCTGTTGCCTTCTCTGGGCGGTTACAGTGTGTGTGAGAGAGCGAGAGCTCCTCCCCGCGTCTTTTCCGTGCGGTTTCAGTGTCAGAGAATGGGTGCCCATCCATTCTCTCCTCGTCCGTAAGATCAAACTGGAACCTCCCACTTCAAACGCAGCCAATGGCGTTTCGCTTGATCACGGCTCAGTCACGTTGACCAATCCACAATCTCAGCCACCCTTCGGAATCAGCGAGCAGGCGCACTGATTGACCAATCAGCATCAGGTAGAGGCCGGTTGAGGTTTTAATTCTACCAATCGGCAGTGAGAAGGCGGGGCTGGTTGGGGGAGAATGGAGTCAGGTGACCCGGGGGGGGAGGGGTACCTTTTTGTATCACCAGCAGGTGTGATGGAATACTCTCCAGTTGTTTCGGTGAGTGTGGCTCTAACAAGTCAGTAAGCTCATCCAGGGCTCACTTCATTAATACACAGTGGTAGCCATTTGTACCATTTAAAATGTGTTGCAGCAACTCACTTAAGGCTCCTATTTCAACACCTTCCAAACCCATGACCTCTACAAGGCCATGGGCAGCAGATACTTTGGGGGACCACCACTTGCAAATTCACCTAAGTCAATTACCATCCTGACTTGGAAATATATCACTGTTCCTTCAGTATTACTGGGGTGGCATAGTGGTTAGAACTGCTGGCTCACGGTGACCTGGGATCAATTCCTGCCCAGAGTGACTGAAGTTTGCACATTCTCCCTGTATCTGTGTGGGTTTCCTCTGAATGCTCCAGTTTCCTCCCACAGTTCAAAAATATGGTGGTTAGCTTGATTGACATAGTAAACTTGACCCTAGTGTCAGGGGTCAGTAAGTAGGGTTATGGGAATAGGGCCTGGGGGGGATTGTGGTTGGTGCAGACTCAATGGGCTGAATGGCCTCCTGCATTGTAGGGATTCTATGATCTATACTCCAATCCTGGAAATCCTTCCTGAACAGCACTATAGGTTTACCTACACAGTAAGAAGTCTCTCAACACCAGGTTACAGTCCAACAGGTTTATTTGGTAGCAAAAGCCACTAGCTTTTGGAGTGCTGCCCCTTCGTCAAGTGAGTGGGAGTTCTGTTCACCAACAGGGCCTATTAAAAACACAAACTCAATTTACAGACTAATGATTGGAATGAGAGTCTTAACTGGTAATCAAGTCTCACTCCAGATGATGAGTGGAGATGAAGTGCATCAGATATTACAATGAGATGTACCTACATTTCATGGTTTGCAGCAATTCATGAAGGCAGCTCACCAACACCTTTATAAAGGACAATTAGATATGTGCAATAAATATTGGCCTTCATCATAGCCCTCAAATCCCATAAATGATAAAGCAGACACTTGTTAAAAAAACAATAACAGCTTAAAACAATCCTAAACATAAACTTAGAACCTGAAAACAAGTAATTGGATGGAATTTTGTAAAACAAATAAAAAGCCTATTTTGCACCCCAGATGTCCTTCCAATCAATTGTGTACTTTTAAAATTTATTCACTTTTTTGTGCAATTCCAATTGACAATCAATTTGAACATGTGTCAACCAATTGGGTGACATGGTGACACAGTGGTTAGCACTGCTGCCTCTCAGCAAAAAAAAAGACGGCCGGGTGTCCCTGGAGAGGGAGCACGCGGTGTCCGCGGGCACTGTCGAGGCCTTCCGTGCCCGTTGGGCACCGCAGGGGCTGAGGTGCCTTATAGACCCCGATAATCACATTTTGATTTGACGTGTTTTAAGTTTCCTTTGTACCTTTTGTTTCTGTTCGGGCCGTTCCCCCTCCTTTTGGGGAGCTGCCCCCTTTTTCTTTGTCCGAACGTAATTTAAGTTAGTTTACTTGTTTGACCCACCCAAAAGACTGACCCGAAAGACCGACCCGAAAGATCATGGGGGATTTTGGAGTGAGGGGTTTCTTCCCAGTGCTGAGGAAAAAAGACCAGAAACCTGGGCTCAGTTGCTGGCTTGGGTCACTGCCTGTGTGAAGTCTGCGGGTTCCCCCTGCCCCCTCTACCGTGGCTACGTTCGTGGCCGGGTGACCCTGGAGAGGGAGCACGCGGTGTCCGTGGGCACAGTCGAGGCCTTCCGTGCCTGTTGGGCACCGCAGGGGCTGAGGTGCCTTATAGACCCCGACAATCACATTTTAATTTGACGTGTCTTAAGTTTCCTTTGTACTTTTTATTTCTGTTCGGGCCGTTCCCCCTCCTTTTGGGGATCTGCCCCCTTTTTCTTTGGCTGAATGTAATTTAAGTTTGTTTGCTTGGTTCGACCTGAAAGAACACCCCCCCACCCCCCCTGGTGTTTGTGTGTGTTTCCTCCGTGTGCTCTGGTTTCCCCCCACAGTCCTAAATTGTGCAGGTTAGACTGATTATGCTAAATTTACCCTAGTGTCAGGGGATTAGCAGGGTAAATGCATAATGTTACAGGGACAGGGCTCGGGTAAGGTTGTTGTTGGTGCAGGCTCAATGGGCCAAATGGCCTCCTTCTGCACTGTAGGGATTCTGTTGGTAGCAAGCTGCTACAAACAGAATGATCAAAAATTCTGATCTTGTGATATTAGTTGAGACACAAATATTGGTCAGAACACTTCCTGACTTTCATAAATGTTAGGCTCTAAGTTCTGCTCAGCTGGAGACAGATGCTGAATCTTAGGGACCATCAAAGAACAGGATGCTCTGAGAAGCATCCCAACCACACTATGCACTATGGTAGAGTGTTGTAGGAGAGGTCTGTCTCAAGCATGAGTGGCATAATGTGGTTTTTGTAACGATATCATCATTCATTGGAAAGAATGGCCACCTGCATGGTGCATCAAACCACACATATACGTGTCGGCCCTGACTAATGGCTTACATACTCAGAATGCCAAATAAATAGGGTTGATAAAACGCTAGCCTTTTTTGTTCATTGTCCCACTGATGTGCATCAGTGTTCTCAGCATGTCCCCCCTTGAAGTGTGGCTAGGCCATAAGAGGGAGGATATGATGGTGAAAGTGGACATAGAAATAGGAACTCAGCTTGAAGCATTTCCACTTTCAACCCACTACTCAGGTGATCTTCCTGTCCACAGTCCCATAACCTGCTTTGTGTTCCAGTGGTTAAGACAACACCTGCACAGTGTAGGTGAAGCAGCCTTTGCAAAGTCCTCAATGGCTCCAAAATCTAAGGTCATTTACCAAGAGCAACTGAGCAATCACTAAACCTGGGTCTGAGTAACCTACCTCTCTTCTGCTAAAGCCAGAGAAGGTGGTGGCGAACTGAGAGACACATGTGTTTCCCCACATGGACATTTGAACACAGGGGAGTACGGTAGGATGAGAGAAGAATTGGCGAATGTTGACTGGGGGAGCGCGTTGGAAGGTAGGTCTGCTGAGGAGCAGTGGAGGATCTTTAAGGAGATCTTTCTTGGTGCTCAGCAGAAATTTATTTCGATGGTTAAAAAGGACCGTAGGAGGAGAGGTAATAAGCCATGGATAACGAAGGAGGTGAAGGAAAGTGTTAAATTAAAAGTGGAGGCGTTTAGAGTAGCTAAGAGTAGTGGGTGAGAAGAGGATTGGGAGAGGTTTAAAATTCAACAAAGATTGACAAAGAAGTTGATAAAGAAGGGTAGGAGAAACTATGAAGCTGGGCTAGCGCTTAATATAAAAAAGGATAGCAAGAGTTTTTATAAATATATAAAAAGGAAGAGGCTGGCTAGGGTGAACGTTGGACCCTTAGAGGATGAGAGGGGGGACTTAGTGGTATAGGATGGGGAAATGGCTGAGGTCTTGAATAACTTTTTTGTTTTGGTCTTCACGGAGGAGGACGTGAATAATTTGCCGGGTGTTAGCGATGGAAAGGTGGTGGGACTGGAGGGTCTCAATGACATTATTGTTACTAGAGAGGCGGTGCTCGACAGACTGGAGGGACTGATTGTGGACAAGTCCCTAGGACCGGATGGAATGCATCCGAGGGTTCTGAAAGAAATGGCGGAGGTGATAGTGGATGCCTTGGTGGTTATTTTCCAAACGTCGCTGGATTCTGGGGAAGTGCCGGAAGATTGGAAAACGGCTAATGTTACGCCGTTGTTTAAGAAGGGTGGCAGGCAAAAGGCAGGGAATTATAGGCCGGTTAGTTTAACGTCTGTTGTAGGTAAAATGTTAGAATCCGTCATCAAGGAGGAAATGACGAGGCATCTTGAGGGGAATTGCTTGATAGAGCAGATGCGGCACGGTTTCATTAAGGGGAAGTCGTGTTTGACAAATTTATTGGAGTTCTATGAGGATGTGTCTAGGGCGGTGGATAGAGGAGAGCCGGTGGATGTGGTCTTTCTTGATTTTCAGAAGACGTTTGACAAGGTGCCTCACAAGAGGTTATTGCAGAAGGTAAGGGGGCATGGAGTTGGGGGTAGGGTGTTAGCGTGGATAGAGAATTGGCTGTCAAATAGGAGGCAGAGAGTGGGGGTCAATGGGTGCTATTCGGATTGGCGGTTGGTGACTAGTGGAGTGCCCCAGGGGTCGGTGCTGGGGCCTCAGCTATTTACCATTTATATAGATGATCTGGAGGAGGGAACCGAGTGTATGGTATCGAAATTTGCTGATGACACCAAGATTGGTGGAACGGCAAATTGTGCGGAGGGAGTGGAGAGTCTGCAGAAGGATCTAGATAGGCTGGGCGAATGGGCCAGGAACTGGCAAATGGAATTTAATGTTGGCAAGTGTGAGGTGGTCCACTTTGGTAGGAATAATGGTAGGAAAGACTATTACTTACGTGGCGAAAAACTGCAGCAGGCGACGGTGCAGAGGGACCTCGGGGTCCTTGTGCATGAGTCGCAAAAACCCAGCCTGCAGGTGCAGCTGGTGGTCAGGAAGGCGAATGGGATGCTGGCCTTCATAGCGAGGGGGATTGAATATAAAAGTAGGGAGGTCTTGCTGCAGCTGTATAGGGCATTGGTGAGGCCGCAGCTGGAGTACTGTGTGCAGTTTTGGTCGCTGCACTTACGCAAGGATATTGTGGCCTTGGAGGGAGTGCAGAGGAGGTTTACTAGGCTGATGCCGGAGTTGAGGGGGTTGAGCTATGAGGAGAGGCTGAATAAACTAGGCTTGTACTCGTTAGAGTTTAGAAGAATGAGGGGAGATCTCATTGAGACATATAAGATGATGAATGGGATGGATAGGATAGAGGTGGAGAGACTCTTCCCGCTCAGAAAGGACAGTAGGACTAGGGGGCACAGCCTCAAGATAAGGGGGAGGCGGTTTAGAACGGAGTTGAGAAGGAACTTCTTCACTCAAAGGGTGGTGAATCTCTGGAATTCTCTGCCCGTTGAAGTGGTGGAGGCTGCCTCGCTAAATATTTTTAAGACGAGGGTTGATGGGTTTTTGATAAGCGAGGGGATTAAGGGTTATGGGGAGAAGGCGGGAATGTGGAACTGAGCAGCGACAGATCAGCCATAATCTTATTGAATGGCGGGGCAGGCTCGAAGGGCTAGATGGCCTACTCCTGCTCCTATTTCTTATGTTCTTATGTGCTCCAGGGTACAGTACTGCTGAGCCCTCATCAGTGGACGATCAAGGTTAGTGTGTGTGCAGTCTGTCCGACATTGGGAGTATCTCAATCTGCTACAGTTTAACTCTCACAGGTAGTCCCTCAGGTTATACACAATACAGCTGCAAAATTTCTTTCAATTTTTGGAAATGGTTGGAAACATCATACTCTGATCATGATGAGTATAGTGCATCAAATATCATGTGGACATAGATATGTTGAATAAAGCTCTGACCCCACCCACCCAGAAGATACTGACTGCAGTTGAAAACCAAACACTATGACAGAAACTGTTACATACAGAGCCTGTGTCAAGAGAAAAAAGCTGGAGTGGGATCAAACCGTCACAAGGGTGGAGCTTGAACATAAGGATGTGGCTGGCCTCTTATCTTACAGAAGCAGCAGCACCACGACCTCCTCCCCTGTCCCTGCTTATTGCCCTTGCCTTCTGCTCCAGCAGAAAGAGGACCCTGTGAGTACGGCAAAGACTGGAGGGGGTACTCAGAGACCATTTGCCAAGGTGGCTGAAGAGATGGGTTTCTGGATAATGGATAGAATCTCAACAACTTCTATCCCTCCATCTCATCCAGGGAGAAGGAATAGTTCCATCTGGATGGCTTTCCCCCACCACCACCACCCCACTCCCCCATTTCTTTGAGCGTGATGGCCTTCAGCCGCATACAGTAGGCACCCTCCACCAGGGCAGACATGCACCTCAATGGAGTGTAGCTCTAGATTCAAGTCATAGAATCACAGAATCCCTATAGTGCAGAAGGAGGCCATTCAGACCATCAAGTCTGTACCAACAATAATCCCAACTGAATTTATCCCTGTAATCTCACATATTTACCCTGCCAGCCCCCCTGATTAAGGGGCAATTTAGCAAGGTTGGTCAATCAACCTCACTTGCACATGTTTAGACTGAGAGGAAACTGGACAACCCAAAAGAAACCCACAAAGACGAGCAGAAAATGTGCAAACTCCATACAGACAGTCACCTGAGACTGGACTTGAACCCAGATTCCTGGCACTGAGGCAGCAGTATTAAACAATATGCCACTGTGCTGCCCTCAGGGTCACTTTCTGGAAATCAATTCATTGATATGTCCTTAACTCAGTTGGCAGCAGGGACAGTCCACATAGCTGGCATTTGAAGGGCTGCTAGAGGAGAACCATCCACTCAGTCCCAATCAGACCCTCTGGAAGGGGCTGCCAGCTCACTGTGGAGGTACAGAGGGAGGCAGTGGAACATCAAGTAGGGATTCAAGAGTCAGTCAGCAGACAAAGATGAACAATGGGGGAGTCAGTCCGCATTCTGTCCGAAGTCGTGGCTTTGACATGCAAGTGCCTTAAGATTACCATGGGAACATACAAATATATGAATGAGGAACATTCTTTATAGAACCTTAGTTAAGCTGCATTTGGAATATAGTGTTCAATTCTGGTTGCCACACTACCGGAAGGCTTTGGAGAGGGTACAGAAAAGTTTTACCAGGATATTGCCTGATATGGAGGGCATTAATGAAAACAACCCCAAATCCCTCAGTCTCTCCTCATAGGACCTCCCCTTCATACCAGGCAACATCCTCGTAAACCTCCTCTGCACCCTCTCCAAAGCCTCCACATCCTTCCTATAATGTGGGGACCAGAACTGCACACAATACTCCAAGTGCGGCCGCACCAGAGTTTTGTACAGTTGCAACATGACGCTGCAGCTCCTAAATTCAATCCCCCTACCAATAAACGCCAAGACACCGTATGCTTTCCTAACAACCTTATCTACTTGATTCCCAACTTTCAGGGATCTATGTACACATACACCTAGATCCCTCTGTTCATCCACACTATTCAGTGTCCTAACGTTAGCCCTATACTCTACACATCTGTTATTTCTGCCAAAGTGCATTACCTCACACTTCTCCGCATTAAACTCCATCCTCCACCTCTCGGCCCAGCTCTGCCTAATAGTTCCCCTTCCTAATAGTTACCCACGTGCCTTCTTCCCGTTGCCCTGGTGTGACTACTTGCTGATAGCTCCTGTCAATTATCTCCTCACTCTCTCTAATGAGCCGAAGGTCCTCGAGCTGCATTTGCAGCTCCTTAACCTGGTTCCGTAGGGACTGCAGCTCCACACACCGAGCACAGGTGTGGATGTCTGGTAGACCAGGAGCCTCCAAGACCTCCCACATGTTGCACTGGCAACAACATACTGGCCTTACACCCATACTTGCCCCTTTTTAGTAACCCAGAGGAAAAAGTAAAAAAAAACTTATAACTTACCTTGCCTCACCCTTATCTCTTTGGCCCTGTGAGTCAAAGCCCTTACAGCACACTCAAAAACAAAAACAAACTTACCTGCTCTCAGTCAGAGCCCCCCTCTTTTTTAGGTTAGAGGAGGAGGGAGGGTTGGGATACTCTACCTATGTAGAGTATCAGGATTCCTCACCGCTCTAATTTATAGTAAGGTTAAAAAAAAACTCTACCCGAGTGTCTTCTCAACTGCTTCCGGTATTAAATTTAAAGAAAAAAAACTAGTAAAAAAGTTAGCTTTAAAAAATCGCTCTACTCACCCACAAGCTCTCCACTCGCAAATCGCTGCCTCTCTTCAGTGCTCCCAAGGAGCCATGATCTTATTGAATGGCAGGGCAGGCTTGAAGGGCTAGATGGCCTACTCCTGCTCCTATTTCTTATGTTCTTATTAGCTATGAGGAGAGGTTGGAGAAACTTGGTTTGTTCTCACTGGAATGACGGAGCTTGATAGAAATCTACAAGATTATGAGAGGCATGGACAGAGTGGATAGTCTGAAGAGCTTCTTCCCAGGGTGGAAGACTGAATTACGAGGGGGCACAGATTTAAGATGGGAGGGGCAAGGCTTGAAGGAGATGTACAAGGCAGATTTTTTACAGAGATGTGGGCGCCTGGAACTCGTTGCTGGGGGAGGTAGTAGAAGCGGATACGATAGTGACTTTTAAGGGATGTCGTGACAAATACATGAATAGGATGGAAATAGAGGGATATGGTCCCCGGAAGGGTAGGGGTTTTCAGTTAAGTTGGGCACCATGGTTGGTGCAGGCTTGTAGGGTCACAAGACCTGTTCCTGTGCTGTAATTTTCTTTGTTCTTTGTTCTTTATTCTGTGAAGGTTGGCAACCACCATGCAGACCTTGGTGCAGAAGGTCTTGCCAGGTTTGCGCTCACTCTGTACTCCATGGCTGCATACCCTGGTGGGAACCTATTGCAGAGACACCTGAGTGGTCCAGGGATCTGAATCACATCTTCAGCAGTTCTATCATCTGTCCTATGAGAGAATGTGTGGAGCTGTAAGAAATGTTGTACCTCTCCTCAGCACAGTCATCAGCCAGTGCTTAAGTGGGTAGTCCTCATCCCAGTGCAACCATCCCAGCAGACATCTGGCCCCCCGAAAATCCCAAGAATCTGGGAGTGACTGAGGATATAGGAGTCATGGCAACTCCATAGTACTTAGCATACCAGTGCAGCATGTACTTGCAATAGTCACACATTAGTTGCACAGTGATGGTAGCCTTTGCTGTGAAGCTGGGGAATCGTCTCCCCAGTCTATCTTTGTACAGAGCAAACCTGACATGGTGATGGGACTTTCTATGAAGGGCATAGGTCACCTCCTTTGTGCAACAGTAAGTTGCTGACTGAGAAATGCTGCACAGGTCCCCTGTTGATCTCTGGAAAGACCCAGTGACAAAGAAATTGAGCGTTACAGTAACCTTCAAAGCCAGTGGCAGAGGGAAGCCCCCAAACTCATGTGATGTCAGGTCTTCATGAAGAATGTGGCATCTGTGATTTACGAGGTCCTGAGACCATCGCAAGCATCTGGGGCCCTCACTCATTTGTAAGTAGGAAACTCTTTGATAATAAACACTTGGTGGATCTCTTCTCCTCAGCCTCTTGTTCTTGCTCAGGTTCCACCTGTCCATGTCCCCCAGGCAGGGCTTTCTGTTGGAGCTGAATGCATTGACATGTCATAGAGATTTACAGCATGGAAACAGGGCCTTAGGCTCAACTTGTCCATGCTACCCATTCTTTTAAGAAACCTGTAAGCTAATCCCAATTGCCCACATTTGATCCATATTCCTCTATACCCGTCTTACCCATGTAACTGTCTAAATGCTTTTTAAAAGACAAAATTGTACCTGCTTCTGCTACCACCTCTGGCAGCTTGTTCCAGACACTCACCACTCTGTGTGAAAAAATTGCCCCTCTGGACACTTTTGTATCTCTCCCCTCTCACCTTAAACCAATGCCCTCTAGTTTTAGACTCCCCTACCTTTGGGAAAAGATATTGACTATCTAGTTGATCTGCGCCCCTCATTATTTTATAGACCTCTATAAAAGCACCCCTCAGCCTCCTACACTCCAGAGAAAAAAGTCCCAGTCTATTCAGCCTCCCCTTATAACTCAATCCATCAACTTCAACAAGACATTCCAACTCCTGTATTCAATGTTCTGAACGATGAAACCAAGCATGCCGAATGCTGCCTTCACCACTCCGTCCATCTGTGACTCCACTTTCAAGGAGCTATGAATATGTATCCCTAGATCTCTTTGTTCTGTAACTCTCCCCAATGCTCTACCATTAACTGGGTAAGTCCTGCCCTGGTTCAATCTACCAAAATGTATCACTTCGCATTTGTCTAAATTAAACTCCATTTGCCATTCATCAGTCCACTGGCCCAATTGATCAAGATCCCATTGCATTTGGAGATAACTTCTTTCACTGTCCACGATGCCACCAATCTTAGTTTGTCATCTGCAAACTTACTAACCATGCCTCCTATATACTCATCCAAATCATTAATATAAATATATTTATACATTTATGGGACACCTGTCCCTTCTTCGCTCCTCTATTGAATAAGGACTTGAAAATGTGCAGCATTGAGCCCTGGTTCATTGGTCCATGTGCCTTCATTCTGAAATTAAACATCAAAAACAACAATGATTAAAATGTGCTGAAAGGAAACCTGTGATTGAAAGACCTATGGGAGATGAGCACAGCTTTGGGTGCCTTGATTGCATTGTGTCTAATGCAGCCTTACCCTGAGACAATAACACACACACACAGGTGACATCTGGAGCCTTCTGTAATGTGATAAGATGGGAATGAAATGATTAGACCAAAGTAGCTCAGCACTCCATTCTTTGAAGTGGCATACAAATGACCTTTCAGTTGCTCATGGTTCAACAGTGGAACCCATATTCATTTTTAACATGTGACTGCCCTGCATGGATCGGATGGCAGATATGATGAAGCTGTGCCCTTCACGCTTGCCTTTACTATCTAAAGCTGCATTCCTACCCTTATACTCCATTGACATTGAGGATGCTAAGTTTTGTCTATCCCTTTAACAGCACTGAATGAAATGATTGACTTCCAGTTGTGTAAAAACCTCAACAAGGCCCATGAGATTGGCCTCTTGAAATTTGAGTTCTCTGATTGAGGTAATGATTGCACGTTGAATCTGCTCCTAGGTCTAGCAAACCTTGCCACCTACAAGGCCATGCAGCAGGCAATCGAGGGGGTCATCCAACCCGACTATCTGCCCCTCTACAGCGGCTATATGTCCCTGGAGAGAGTACATGCAATGTCTGAGGGCTCCGTTAATGTCTTCCATGTCTGCTGGCACTGCAGGGACTGGGGTGCACATTGACCCCTTTAATCATATTTTGATTTGATGTGTTAAGTTTTCTTTCCAGTTGTCTTTTGTTTCGGGCAGTTAAGGGCGTTCAAATGGTCTGTGGATAGGCATATGGATAACATTGGAATAGTTTAGGTTAGAGGGTCATTGGATTGGTTCCACTGGTTGGTGCAACATCGAGGGCCGAAGGGCCTATACTGCGCTGTAATGTTCTATATTCTATGTTAACTTTCTTTTGAGTGCTGCCTCTTTTAATTTGTCCCTGAGTTAATTTGATTTACTTTATTTGGTTAGCCAAAAAGATTGGCAGGCATTCATTACCAATCGGTGAGTTTCACCAGTGTCAAGACCTTGAATTGAGCCTATACCTTGTGGTTCCTGTGGCACAAAGCACACTGAGCAATTTCTGAACAAAACTTTATAACCAAAGCTAAATCAAAATCTACATTGAACAAACGCTTCTTTGTCCTCTCAAGACTTTGAAGAAATGCCTAGATGGAATAGAAATCTGTCCGTATCAAATTAAAGAAAAAAGTCCCCATAAACCCAGATGACCATAGGATGCTCACCCCTTTTATGGGGGAGAGCTGACCAGTGGTGATTTAACCTGAAGATCGCCACACCTCAGAGAAGGGGGAAGGTTGAGAAGGCAGACCTTCATAAATATCCATAATTTATTAAATTAGACTAGCACACTGATGTGTATTTTAAAAAATGGCAGAAAATATGTCCCAAAATAAGTTCGATTGAAGATAATTTGGCTCATTGATCTTTCCAGACACTGCCCAGTCTTCTATTCTAACATCTTGCCGTTGAATGAATGAAACTTCTCTAGAAACCATCTGTGTAAGAGACAAAGAACTTTCACACTTTATTCAGCTTGTTTCACGTGTTTAGAATGTCCCAAAGTACTCCAGCACAACGGAATTATTTTGTAGTGTTGTATGGAGAAATGAAGCAGTTTGTGTCACTGTTGTTGGATGTCTCAGGTGAGGCATAAATGTTGTCTTGTCCTTCAAATAGTGCAGTGGGATCTTTTGATCTGAGAGGCTAACATGGGCAAATCTTATCAATAGCAAGAAATTCAAGAGAGATTGTCCGTTTATTTTGATTGAAGGAACAGAAGCACAGGAATAGGTGTCAAGGAGCGGAGCACAGTTTTGGAGGCCAAGGCGCAATGTGAGGGATGGGCTTGGTATAAGAAGGCGGAGCTCGGTGCCAGGGGGTGGGGCTCAGTGCGAGGGCATGCCTTGGCACAAGGAGGCGGGGCTCTGTAAGGAAACGGTGTTCTGTGTCATGGGGTGGGGCTGGTGCCACGGGGTGGAGTCTGTATAAGGGGGCGGTGCGAGGGGCGGGGCTCTGTAGGATGTGGTTCAGCGCGGGGGGCGTGGCTTAGTCGGAGGAGCCTGTTCTCTAAGGGGACACGCCCACTGACATCGAGGGCGCACCATCCCACTGAGCCGCGCCCCCTGGGACTGAGCACTTCCACTGACACCGAGCCACGCCTCCGGGACTGAACTACTGTGGGTGTGGTTCAGTGCCGGGGGCGGGGCTCGGTGTCAGTGGGTGTGGCGCGGGGGCGGGGCTCGGTGTCAGTGGGTGGGGCTCAGGGGCGGGGACTGCCGGGTCTCTGTCTCTGCCCCCAGCTGTGTCTCTCTCTCCCGGGCCTGGTTCGCTATCTGTACCCGGTCTGTGAGTCTCCCCCTCCTCCCCCACGCCATGCCGGTTCTGTGAGGAGTAGCGGCAGGATGTACAGCAGCGGGGAGCTGGTCACGGACTTTCTCCGCTATAAGCTGTCGCAGCGAGGCCTCAGCTGGAGCCGGCTATGTGAGCAGAATGGGGAGGCGGGCCCGGAGCAGGCCGCAGCCGGCGTGAGTGGCGGGTCCGAGGCTGAGCCGGCCTGCCAAGCCCTGCGGGACGCGGCCGAAGAGTTCGAGCTGCGCTACCGGCGGGCCTTCAGTGACCTGTCGGCCCAGCTGCGGGTGACCCCGGACACAGCGTACCGCCGCTTCGAGCAGGTGGTGGGTGAACTGTTCCGGGACGGGGTGAACTGGGGCCGTCTAGTGGCTTTCTTCTGCTTCGGGGCCGCTCTGAGTGTGGAGAGCGCCGAGAAGGAGATGGGAGCGCTGGTGCCCCGCATCGCCGAGTGGATGAGCACCTACCTGGAGAGCAACCTGGAGCCCTGGATCCGGCAACACGGAGGCTGGGTAAGAGCAACTCTCCGCGTTACCCTGACCCTGGAACCCTCACCCCACCCCCCCTGAGCCTGACTCTGGAACCCTCACCCCACCCCACCCCACCCCACCCCTGAGCCTGACCCTGGAACCCTCACCCCACCTCACCCCTGAGCCTGACCCTGGAACCCTCACCCCACCCCACCCCACCCCACCCCTGAGCCTGACCCTGGAACCCTCACCCCACCCCACCCCTGAGCCTGACCCTGGAACCCTCACCCCACCCCACCCCTGAGCCTGACCCTGGAACCCTCACCCCACCCCACCCCTGAGCCTGACCCTGGAACCCTCACCCCACCCCACCCCTGAGCCTGACCCTGGAACCCTCACCCCACCCCACCCCTGAGCCTGACCCTGGAACCCTCACCCCACCCCACCCCTGAGCCTGACCCTGGAACCCTCACCCCACCCCACCCCACCCCTGAGCCTGACCCTGGAACCCTCACCCCACCCCACCCCACCCCTGAGCCTGACCCTGGAACCCTCACCCCACCCCACCCCACCCCTGAGCCTGACCCTGGAACCCTCACCCCACCCCACCCCACCCCTGAGCCTGACCCTGGAACCCTCACCCCACCCCACCCCACCCCTGAGCCTGACCCTGGAACCCTCACCCCACCCCACCCCACCCCACCCCTGAGCCTGACCCTGGAACCCTCACCCCACCCCACCCCTGAGCCTGACCCTGGAACCCTCACCCCACCCCACCCCTGAGCCTGACCCTGGAACCCTCACCCCACCCCACCCCTGAGCCTGACCCTGGAACCCTCACCCCACCCCCCCCCTGAGCCTGACCCTGGAACCCTCACCCCACCCCCCCCCTGAGCCTGACCCTGGAACCCTCACCCCACCCCACCCCTGAGCCTGACCCTGGAACCCTCACCCCACCCCCCCCTGACCCTGGAACCCTCACCCCACCCCCCCCTGAGCCTGACCCTGGAACCCTCACCCCACCCCCCCCCTGAGCCTGACCCTGGAACCCTCACCCCACCCCCCTGAGCCTGACCCTGGAACCCTCACCCCACCCCCACTTGGTTTCTTTTAGGTCAAACCAAGTAGACAAACTCAAATTGCATTCGGACAAAGTAAAAGGGGCAGCCCGAACAAAAACAAAAAGTGTAAAGGAAACTTAAGACACATCAAATCAAAATGTGATTGTCAAGGTCTGTAACGCACCTCAGCCCCTGCAGTGCCCAATGGGCACAGAAGGTGTCAACTGCGCCCGCGGACACCGCATGCTTCCTCCCCAGGAACACCTGGCTGTGAATGTAGCCGTGGTAGAGGGGCAGACAGTTGGGATGGACCCCGCCCTGCCCCATCTCGCAACCCTGAGTCCTGGATCCAGCAACATGAGGTTGGGCAACGGCCAGCTTCACTCAGCAATCCCCTTTGACCCTCATTCTTAAGCCTGGAGTAAACCTCACCCCCTAACCTTCACAACTCACGCTCGTCCCTTAGACATGCATGTTCAAAACAATATTTATGCACTGCATTTACCATGGCAGAAAGTGCCAAGTCACTTCAAGCGGTTCATCAAACAATACTTGACCAGGGCCATTTACTAGGACATGTCAAAGTTGGTTTAAATGGTGTTTTAGAGGAAGATAGAGGCTGAAATTATTTTTATTCATTCATGTTGCAGATCACAGGCTCACAGTACCAGGGACCTAGGTTCAATTCTGGCCATGGGTCACTGTGAGAGTCTGGATGTTCTGCCCGTGTCTTTGTGGGTTTCCTCTGGGTGCTCAGGTTTCCTCCCGTACTCCAAATATGTGCAAGTTAGGTTGATCGGCCATGCTAAATTGAGCCTAGTAAGAAGTCTCTCAACACCAGGTTAAATTCAACAGATTTATTTAGTTGCATGAGCTTTTGGCCTCTTAAGGTCAAACCAGACAAACTCAAGTTAAATCAGGACAAATTAAAAGGGACAGCCCCCCAAAAAGAAGGGGAACAGCCCAAATAAAATCAAAGTGCAAAGGAAACTGAAAACCGTCAAATGAAAATGTGATTATTAGGGTCAATAATGCACCCCAGCCCCTGCGGTGCCCAACGGGTGCGGAAGGCGTCAGCTGCTTCCGGGGAAGCTTTCAGAGCACTGCTGCTTCATCAGGTGAGTGAAGAATTGGGTTCACGAACAGGGCATATATAGACACAAACTCAATTACAAGATAATGGTTGGAATCTGAGTCTTAACAGGTAATCAAGCCTTTACAGGTGTAGACAACGCAAGTGGAGAGAGAGAGTTAACCACAAGTTAAAGAAAAGTGAATTGTCTCAAGCCAGGACAGTTGTTGAGATTTTGCAAGCCCAGGCAAGTCATGGGGGAGTGACAGTGTGACATGAACCCAAGATCCCAGTTGAGGCCATCCTTGTGTACGTGGAATTTGGTTATCAGTTTCTGCTGGGCATTCTGTGTTGTCATGTCTTGAAGGCATTGTCTGCATCTGTAAAGACTTAATTACCTGTTAAGACTCTCATTTCAACCATTATGTTGTAATTAAGTTTGTGTCCATATGTGCCCTGTTGGTGAACCCAACTGTTCACCTGATGAAGGGCTGTTAGTGCTCCTAAAGCTCGTGCTGCTAAATAAACCTGTTGGACTTTAACCTGGTGTTGAGAGTTCTTACTGTTCCTACCCCAGTCCAACGCCAGCATCTCCACATCATAAATTAACTCTAGTGTTAAGGTGAATTAGAAGGATAAATGCGTGGGGTTAGGGGGAATAGGGCCTGGATGGTATGTGGTCAGTAAACACTCGATGGGCTAAACGGCCTCCTTCTGTACTGTAGGGATTCTATGATTCTGTGATCATTTGTTGATACACCCATGGTGCTGATGAGTACGGAGCTCTATAATTTTGACCCAGCAAGTGTGAAGGAATGTTGATAGAGTTTCCAAGTCAGGATGGTGTGAGACTTTGGGGGAAACTTGCAGGTTGTGATGTTCCCATATGTTTGCTACTGAGTTTGAGGGCTTGGGAGGTGCTGTCGAAGGAACCTGCTGAGTTGCTGCAGTGTTTTGTGTGATAGTGAACACAGCTGTCACTGTGTTAGTGGTGGTGTGCGCCTTTAAGGTGGTGGATGGTGTGCCAATCAAGTGGGGGGCTGCTTTGTCCTGGATGGTGTTGAGCTTCGAGTGTTACTCGAGTTGCACTCATCCAGGCAGTGGAGAGTATTCCCTCATCCTGGTGGACAAGTTTTGGGGGAGACTGGAGGTGAGTTACTCCCAGGGAAGGAACTCCAGAGCTTGGGGCCTCAGCAGGAGACTGCATGGTCATTAATAGAAGAGTGATAAAAGTCAGGGATGTGCAAATGAAGAAGGTCAGGGGGACCAATGTAAGTCAGTGAGTACAGGCTGGATGGGTAAATGAGACTTCGTGCTCATAAGAACATAAGAAATAGGAGCAGGAGTAGGCCATCTAGCCCTTCGAGCCTGCCCCGTCATTCAATAAGATCCTGGCTGATGTGTCGTGGCTCAGTTCCACATTCCAGCCCTCTCCCCATAACCCTCAATCCCCTCGCTTATCAAAAACCCATCAACCCTCGTCTTAAAAATATTTAGCGAGGCAGCCTCCACCACTTCAACGGGCAGAGAATTCCAGAGATTCACCACCCTTTGAGTGAAGAAGTTCCTCCTCAACTCCGTTCTAAACCGCCCCCCCTTTATCTTGAGGCTGTGCCCCCTAGTCCTACTGTCCTTTCTGAGCGGGAAGAGTCTCTCCACCTCTATCCTATCCTTCCCATTCATCATCATATATGTCTCAATGAGATCCCCCCTCATTCTTCTAAACTCTAATGAGTACAAGCCTAGTTTATTCAGCCTCTCCTCATAGCTCAACCCCCTCAACTCCGGTATCAGCCTAGTAAACCTCCTCTGCACTCCCTCCAAGGCCAAAATATCCTTGCGTAAGTGCGGCGACCAAAACCGCACACAGTACTCCAGCTGCGGCCTCACCAATGCCCTATACAGCCGCAGCAAGGCCTCCCTACTTTTGTATTCAATCCCCCTCGCTATGAAGGCCAGCATCCCATTCGCCTTCCTGACCACCTGCTGCACCTGCAGGCTGGGTTTTTGCGACTCATGCACAAGGACCCCGAGGTCCCTCTGCACTGTCGGCTGCTGCAGTTTTTCGCCACGTAAGTAATAGTCTTTCCTACCAAAGTGGACCACCTTGCACTTACCAACATTAAATTCCATTTACCATTTCCTGGTCCATTCACCCAGCCTATCTAGATCCTTCTGCAGACTCTCCACTCCCTCCGCGCAATTTGCCGTTCCACCAATCTTGGTGTCATCAGCAAATTTCGACACCATACACTCGGTTCCCTCCTCCAGATCATCTATATAAATGGTAAATAGCTGAGGCCCCAGCACCGACCCCTGGGGCACTCCACTAGTCACCAACCGCCAATCCGAATAGCACCCATTGACCCCCACTCTCTGCCTCCTATTTGACAGCCAATTCTCTATCCACGCTAACACCCTACCCCCAACTCCATGCCCCCTTACCTTCTGCAATAACCTCTTGTGAGGCACCTTGTCAAACGCCTTCTGAAAATCAAGAAAGACCACATCCACCGGCTCTCCTCTATCCACCGCCCTAGACACATCCTCATAGAACTCCAATAAATTTGTCAAACATGACTTCCCCTTAATGAAACCGTGCTGCGTCTGCTCTATCAAGCAATTCCCCTCAAGATGCCTCGCTATTTCCTCCTTGATGACGGATTCTAACATTTCACCTACAATAGACGTTAAACTAACCGGCCTATAATTCCCAGCCTTTTGCCTGGCACCCTTCTTAAACAACGGCGTAACATTAGCTGCTTTCCAATCTTCCGGCACTTCCCCGGAATCCAGCGACGTTTGGAAAATAACCACCAAGGCATCCACTATCACCTCCGCCATTTCTTTCAGAACCCTCGGATGCATTCCATCCGGTCTTGGGGACTTGTCCACAATCAGTCCCTCCAGTCTGTCGAGCACCACCTCTCTAGTAACAATAATGTCATTGAGACCCTCCAGTCCTACCACCTTTCCATCGCTAACACCTGGTAAATTATTCACGTCTTCCTCCGTGAAGACCGAAACAAAAAAGTTATTCAAGACCTCAGCCATTTCCCCGTCCCCTACCTCTAAGTCCCCCCTCTCACCCTCTAAGGGTCCAACGTTCACCCTAGCCAGCCTCTTCCTTTTTATATATTTATAAAAACTCTTGCTATCCTTTTTTACATTAAGCGCTAGCCCAGCTTCATAGTTTCTCCTACCCTTCTTTATCAACAGAATACAGATAGAGAATGACTGGGTGATAATCTGGCAAATGGCATTCAATGTGGGGAAGTGAGAGGTCATGCGCTTTAGTAGGAGGAATCATGAGGCAAATTATTATCTAAATAGAGGCTGCAGGTGAGTGAAGTACAGAGGGATCTAATGCATTAATCACTGAAAGCTAGCAGGCAGATCCAACAAGTAGTTAAGACAAACAGCATATTTGCTTTTATTGCAAAGGAGTTGGGGTTTAAAAATAGGGAGGTTTTGTTGCAATTGTGCAGGGTGTTGGTGAGGCCTCACCTGGAATACTGCATACCGCTTTGGTCCCCTTACCTTGGAAAAAGATATAGTAAGATCCATTGGAGGCAGTCCAAAGGAGATTCAGCAGGCTATTTCCTGGGGTATTGGGGTTGTCCTATTCAGAGAGACTAAACAGTCTTGGTCTGTAATCCTTGGAGTTTAGAAAAGAGAGGGGTGACCTTATTCGAGCATGTAAGATCCTGAGGGGGTTGGTGCAACTTTTTCACTAGTGGGAGAGTCTCGAACAAGGGACATAGCTACAAGATAAGGGACCAGTCATTTTTTATTTCTTCTGAGGGTGGTGAATCTCGAATTCTGTCCCAAAAGGTAGTGCAGGCTAGATCATTGGAAGTATTTAAAGTGGAAGTGGATAAATACTTGATAGATCAAGGGATAGAGGGTAATGGCACAGAAAAGGAGTTGAGACTGGCATAGATCAGGCACGATTGTATTGAATGGCAGGGTAGACTTGAAGGGCCTGGTGGCCTATCATTCTATTTCTTGTGTGTGTACTCAGGTGATCAAAGGCTCATGTTTTCATCCACCTTATTTATATTTCCATTTGGTTATTCTGATTCCACTGTCTAATGAATTGCTGAATTATTACCAACATTCCTGATGGCGAGACTTCAGTGCACTGATGCCTGAAGCACATCAGTTTTATAATTTATGCAGTTTCAAAGATTTAAGACAGTAGTGACTGATATCTGTTTGTCCTGCTCCTTTCCACAGTGATAGAACATCTTTTTGCTGCTATCCTTCTCACTCTGCTTTGTTATTGATGTAATCTACACCCAAAGAGTTTCATTCATTAAGATGGGAATGATGAGTGCAGCTATTGAATGCTTCTGTTTATAAATATGTGCCTACATCACTGAGCTGCACAGAACTACCAGCCATCAGTTTATTTCTTCCCTGCCATTCACATCGAACCTGCTCGAAAACAAGTAGCAAACAGCTGCTTGCTTTGAAGCATTGCAAAGCTGTGCTCTCAGTACCAAGGTCAAGACTGCTTTAATGGCTGTTTTACACTCTCCAATATTACAAGGGCTGTGGGATCCCACGTATATTGTGCTACCACAAATGGATATCCAGTGACCAGTCCTTTATAGAAAAAGGAAGCAATACAGCATTTCTGTATCTTTTGAAGTTTCAGGGCAACTGCTTACTGGAGACTCTGGTTTCTTGGCAGCCTTCAGGACCTTACCAGCTTGGCTGTTCTGGAAAGTACAATGAGCTGGCATGAACGAATCTTGAGCTATTGATTGTTAAGTGATACTGTTTTTGGAAATTTAATGTGCTTACATGTTTATCATAGTTATGTGTTCTCGCATCAGGTGGAGTACAGGTGAGGGAAAAGTTTAACCTTCTACTACACTGGCAGAGTGTATTTAACCTCAATCTAAGGGAAGCAGCTTCTGTTTATTTTAGTGTGCACCAGTTGAGTGCAACTAAAAACAGGAGGTTAGCATCAAGACACATGGTCCAATCTAGCTAAGTGAAATCATAATCTGGTTGTTCACACAGCTAGTTTCCAACTAACAGTTCACTGGTCGCAGAAGGCCTTGTATATGCAGCTGGACATCTTTTATCCTTAGTGGTTGGGGTGTGGAATGCACTGCCTGCTGTGATAGTGGAGTCGGACACTTTAGGAACTTTCGAGCGGTTATTGGATAGGCACGTGGAACACACCAGAACGATAGGGAGTGAGATAGCTTGATCTTGGGTTCAGACATAGATCGGCACAACATCGCGGGCCGAAGGGCCTGTACTGTGCTGTATTGTTCCACGTTCTAATCTTATGATCCGTCTCCAAGGGAGAAAGAAGAGGCAGGAGCAGCTGGACTGATAAACGTTTCTTGTAAATGTTCAGCAGCTTTTTGTGCGGGGAGCACCAGTCTTGTTTTCCACAGCTTTTATTATAGTCATGAGAGAGTATTAGGCAATCATGGATAGTTTCATGCTGTGATTTGTGACCACTCAGCAGAGTTTGTCAAGCTACTAGTTTGCCGTCTCTACAGAAAGGCACAGGCTTTGTCCATGGCCTGGGCTTGGTTCAGAGATGGGTGAACAGATGTGTATTAATTGCCTAAAATATCCCGTTCTCTTGCAGTGAAGGACATCAGTATTAGTTTTTGTTTCATGCCAAGTGGACAACCTTTAAGTAGGAGGATATTGCCATGGATTTACCCTCTACTATTTATTGCTACATAGACTAATTAGAACCCAAGTGCACCCCTGCCAGTTCCACAGAAATGGAACATTTTAAAGAAAAAATTCTAACAACACACTATTCAGTTGTCAGAATTAGTATGAAATATATGCTTTCTGTTTAAAAATGTTACTGACCTGTTAATGGTTACTTACCTCTTAACGGTTATACATGTGCTTTGCATCATTATTGTTAATTAACCTAATTCTTTTCCAAAAAAGTGCTCATCTTTATTTTCAAGTCCCTCTAAGGTCTGGTCCCTTCCTGTGTGTCCATCCTCAATCCTCCAACCCTCTGAGACATCTGCTCAGAAGGTTATGGGATTGAAGGAGTCAGAGGGATAATTCTGGCCTCTGGCCCATTGTTAAGCATTGTTCCTGTAATGTAGCTGGCAAATGTCATTACTCTGAAGGCACTTTATCAGCTGGTGGTGTTTATTTTTTGCTAACTAACTTTAGAACTTTTTTGATGCATGGTATATTTAAGCCATTCCCTAAATTTTCTTCTGCAGTCCCCCAGGAGGATGACTTGCTTCCATTCCAGTTCAGGGGACTCTTTTATATGGCTGATAAGCCATTTGCAGACTCCACGTATGTGGAGCAGGTGAGGTGTTGAAAGATTTCTGTGCTGTCTCCGACTTTTTGACTTCACCTCTGTTAGCTCCTGACAAAGTCTCAAAAGCACGAGTACTGCATGTGCCCATTGTTATGGCTGGTCCCTGGGCCAGATCCCCCAATTAATGATTATCCCAGATGAGATATTCTTAAATTCTTATGCTTCCGCTTGAGGAGGGATGAACTGGTTCCCCTTCTTTATTCAGTCCCTTCAGTTTGTAGCAGCAAGGTTAAGTTAAAAAGGACCTTTTCCCTTGTGGATGCCTTTTCCCAGTCTGAACATATTTATGATTTAGAAGGGGCCAATTTAACTGGGCTTTCCTGAGTTGGAGTAAGGTTATTAGCAACTAAAATGCAGGAAGAAAATAATAAGAAACCCATGCAAGAAGTGACTCTAAAAATAAAAGTTAAGAAGTCTTTGGCTTGTCAGTGAGGAGTTGCAGTTAAGTTGGGTGATTCTGGTACACTGACTTTGGCAGTTAAGCAATTGGTTTGGAGATTCTTTGTTCTGTATCTGAAAGGAGTTGTCCTGATTTCTTTTTCACTGTCTTTACTTATTTGTGACTTACTTCCAGCAATCAGAAAGAGAAGCTTTTTTACCTCAAGTGCAGGGATGCTCAGTGGATGTTCTTCAGTTGTGACATTCACAGTATACACTAGCACAGTAGAACTAGAACACCAGATTAACAGATAGAGACCAGGGTTGTGGTTGGTTTTAAACCTTTACTTGTGTATTCCTGAAAGAAGAAAAACGCAGAACTGTTTTCAGCTCGCATCATGTCCGCTGTCTGTGAAATTGCTCACAGGTGGTTTCTGCTGAGATGGCAATCAGCCTCCATTATCTTTACGGACGATTAGAGCTCATGAGTGAGTGAGGATATTTAACCTCTTCAGGGATGCTTTGAGGATAACCCTAAAGCATCTCCACTGTCCTCCTGGGAGTCTGCTGCCACGAGCAGGTTCTGAGTAGAGCTGCTGCTGGGAATCTGGTGTCAGATATTCAAGTGACATGTCCTGCCCAGCAGTGCTGGCTTTGCATGACCTCTGCACCTCGATGCTGAGTAAGTTGGTTTGGGAGAGGGCACTGTTGTCAGACTGCCTTTCCAGCCACTGGATTTGGAGAATCTTATACTAGCCATTAGTGGTATTTCTCCAGTGCTTTGACGTGCCGGCTGCCGATTGTCCAAGTCTTTAAAGCATATCGGAGCACAGGAGTCAGTGCCGCATAGTAAACCCCAACCTTCATCTTGGGTTTGAGTTCCTGATCCTCAAATAGTCTTTTCCTCGGTCAGCTGAAGGCTGAGCTGGCACGTTAGAGATGATGGATTTTGTCATCCACGTCTATCTTTGTGGAGAGGAGGCTCCTAAGATATGCAAAACGGCCCACTCTTTCTGGAAGGTGTTGTGATGTGGGAGCTGGCTGGAAGAGGATCTTCATTTTCCAGCCATTTAATGAAAAGCTCATTTTCTTATAAGCTTCAGAGAAGTGATCACTGGAGTTCAGTGTCTGAGTGAATGTGTTCACAAACATCATCTACATATGAATCTTAATTACTGAGGTTGAAGTGGTTTAGAATTGAAGGTGATGTAGGTTGAACTGTTTACCGTCTTCTGTAGATTATCTCCGTGCCTGCGGCTAATTTGCTGGCGGTAAAGGTACAGGATTGCAGTGAGGAACATGGAGAAAAGAGTTGGTGTAATGACACTGCATGTTTACCCTCTGTCTTCACTAAGCTGGGGTCTATTGTGGTCCTGTTCCTGAGGATCACACCTTGCATGTCATTGTGGAATAGGTGGAGGGAAGTTGGTGACAAAGCAAGATCTGAGGAGGATGCACCATCAGCCTGGGCAGATCAAAGGCTTTTGTGAGGTTGGGAAAAGCACTTTACCTAGTGTTTTTCTTGGATTTGCCTAAATAAATATTGGCTCTTGTGCTTAGATTCAAACTAATAATTGACAGAGTGCTAGTTTAATCGCGTTAAATTATTCAAGCGACCAGGTCAGGTGATTTGGTAGCATCAGGCCAGAACCAGGCTGACTCTTTCCCAAGGCTCAGACACACTCCCTCAGCCACACAGGGAGCTGAGTACGACAAAATCAATGTGATTTTACTGTTTTTTAAGAAATTTAAATGTGTGGCTGCATAGGGACATTTAGGTTCTGAGGAGATTGTTAAACAAAGAACAAAAACAGCCCGGGAAACTGGCCCTTCGGCCCAACGAGCCCGCGCCGCCAGCTCAACACCACCAGTCCCCCTCTCCACCCACGACCCTTGTCTAATGTTCTATGGCCATCCGGATTGAGGGAAACTGATTTAGGGACAACTTATTACTGCCAATCAGCCTAAGAGCACATCTTTGGGGTGTGGGAGGAAACCAGAGCACCCGGAGAAAACCCATGCAAGCACAGCGAGAATGTGCAAACTCCCACAGACACTGGCCCAAATCCATGTGTCTGCACAGCAATCAGTGATAGTCAGTGAGCTGTCGTCTTGCCCAGTATCTGGTCCAGTTTAGGCACACACTAACAACATGAAGCACTAGGCCAACCTCGAACAACCAAGAGCAGCCCAAGTGCGACCCATCGCGTGTATGCCCCTCGTTGGACACAAGGTGGACCAACTTAAAACGTGTGAATGAAAAGGAAAAAAACATTATTATTGTACCATCTCCATTTACCTTACCAGGGACACCCCAATGCTAATAACCCTTATTTAAAACAATCTCCCATATCCACCCATCTCCAACCCACTCATGTGCCTGTCTAAGTTACTCTTAAAGGACTCTAGCGTGTTTGTATCCACCACCTTACTTGGCAGAGCATTCCATACCCCCACTACTCTCTGTGAAAAACCTCCCTCTAATATCTGTGTTGTACCTCTCCCCCCTCACCTTAAGCCCATGGCCCCTTGTCCTATGTGTCTCTATCATAGGAAATAGCTTACCTCTGTTTACTCTATCTATACCCTTCATAATCTTATGTACCTGTATTAGATCCCCTCTGTCGGCGTCTTTCAAGGGAAAAGAGCCCCAATTTCTTCAATCTTTCCTCATACCCCAGTCCTTCCATACCAGGCAACATCCTGGTAAACCTCCTCTGCACTCTCTCCAGAGTCTCCACGTCCTTCCGGTAGTAAGGCTACCAGAACTGGACGCAGTACTCTAAATGCGGCCTAACCAATGTTCTGTACAACTGCAACATTAGACTCCAGCTCTTATATTCTATACCCTTCCTATAAAGGCTAACATACCATAGGCTTTCTTCACCACACTCTCCACTTGCACTGCCACCTTCAAAGACTTGTGCACTTGCACCCCCAGGTCTCGCTGTGATTCTGTACTCCTTACGGGCTTACCCTTTATCATATAACTCCCCCCTACATTATTCCGGCCAAAATGCATCACCTCACATTTATCTGGATTAAACTCCATTTGCCATGTATCTGCCCAATCAACCAGCCTATCAATATCCTATTGTATTGCCAGACACTGCTCCTCACTGCCCGCCAATCCAGCCATCTTGGTGTCATCAGCAAATTTGCTGATCACACCACCTACTCCCTCTTCCAAATCATTTATATACACTACAAAGAGAAGAGGTCCCAGTACTGAGCCCTGCGGCACACCACTAGTGACAGACCTCCAGCTAGAAAAAGACCCCTCCACTACTACTCTGACTCCTCTTCGCAAGCCAGTTCTCTACCCATCTAGATACCTGGCCACATATCCCATGAGCTTTAATCTTCTCTACCAACCTACCATGAGGGACTTTGTCAAACGCCTTACTGAAATCCATATAGACGACATCAATGGCTCGTCCTTCGTCGACCGTTTTTGTCACCTCCTCAAAGAATTCCACCAGATTCGTAAGGCAAGACTTCCCCTTTACAAAGCCATGCTGTGTATCCTTAATCAGATCGCAACGCTCTAAGTGCTCATACATCCTATCCCTAAGAATCCTCTCCATCAACTTGCCTACCACTGACGTTAAACTCACTGGCCTATGTTACCCGGGCTATCCCTTCTACCCTTTTTGAACAATGGTACTACGTTCGCTATCCTCCAGTCCTCTGGGACCTCACCTGTGTCCGAAGAAGAGACAAAGATTTGCGTCAGAGGCCCAGCAATCTCATCCCTCGCCTCCCTAAGCAGCCTAGGATAAATGCCATCGGGCCCCAGAGATTTATCGGTTTTAATGCTACCTAAAAGCCCCAACACTTCTTCCCTCGTAATCGATAGATCTTTCAATTGGTCTACCGCTCCCTCGATGACTGTACCAGACATCAAGCCCTTCTCCTTCGTGAATACCGATGCAAAGTATTCGTTCAGGATCTCCCCCATTCCCTCTGCCTCTAAGCACAATTCCCCACGTCTGTCCCTGAGAGGACCGATTTTACCCCTAGCCACCCTTTTGCTCTTAAGATAGGAGTAAAACGCCTTTGGATTCTCCTTAACCCTACCTGCCAAAGCCATCTCATGCCCCCTCTTTGCTCTCCTAACTCCCCTTTTGCGATCCCTCCTGCTCTCTCTGTATTCCTCCAACGCTCTCTCCGTTCCCAGCTGCTTAGACCTGACATATGCCTCTCGTTTCTTCCTAACCAGGTCTTCTATATCTCTAGTAATCCACGGCTGTCTAATCCTACCTTTCCCATCCTTTCTCCTAACCGGCACATGCCTTTCCTGCACCCATTGCAGTTTTCCCTTGAAAGACTCCCACATGCCTAACGTGGTCTTGCCTTCCAACAGCCTATCCCAGTCTGTATCCCTAAGCTCCTGCCTAATCTGGCTGTATCTAGCCTTCCCCCAATTTAGCACCCTTCTCTTAGGACAGCTCTCATCTTTTTCCATTCATATCCTAAAGTAGATGGAGTTGTGGTCAGTATTAGCCACATGTTCACCTACCGCAACCTCAACCACCTGACCCGGCTCATTGCCCAGAACTAAATCCAGCATAGCCCCTTCTCTAGTCGGGCTATCTATGTACTGTTGCAAGGATCCTTCCAATACACATTTTACGAATGGCTCCGCCTCCGCCTCCGCCCCCCCCCCACCCCCCCCCCAGGCACCTTCCAATCCACCCCAGGGAGATTAAAATCTCCCACTACAACAACCCTGTTCTTCCTACACTTATCCAAAATGTCCCTACATATACCCTCTTCCACTGCCCGCGGGCTGTCGGGCGGCCTATAGTACACTCCTAGCGTAGTAATGGCCCCCTTCCTATTCCTCAACTCCAGCCACAGACTCAATTCCCAATCCCATGTTATCCTCCCTCTGCACTGCTGTGATCTGCTCCCTAACTAAGAGCGCCACTTCCCCTCCTCTTTTCAACCCTCCCCTATCACACCTAAAACACTTATACCCTGGAATATTTAGCTGCCAGTCCTGCCCCTCCTTTAACCACATCTGTCACTGCCACCACATCTAAATTCCTCGCGAACATCAAGGCCCTAAGTTCATCTGTCTTACCCGTCACACTCCTCGCATTAAAACAGATGCATTGAAGACCCTCAGGCCCACTTGGATCCTCCTCCTCCTGGGAGATTTTCCTATCACCTGGACTTACCCTGACCTCCAACTCACTCCCACTCCCAGTGCCTGAGCTGTCTTTCTCCTCCCCACCCCCCCTCCATATTAGTTTAAACCCTGCCGAAACACTCCAGCCAACCTCCTAGCTAAAATATGTGTATCCTTCCCATTTAAATGCTCCCTATCCCTCGTATAGAAGTGCCCTTCCTTTGCAAAGACTTGTTGCCTCATTGAGCATATAATTCCATTGCTCCATTACTGCAACCTACAGGCGGCATGCTGGCACAGTGATTAGCACTGCTGCCTCAGCACCAGGGATCCAGATTGGATTCCTGGCTTGGGTCACTCTCTGTGCAGTGTCCGCACATTCTCCCTGTGTCTGCATGGGTTTCCTCCCACAGTATGAAAGGTGTGCTGGTTAGGTGTATTGGCCAAGCCAAATTCTTTCTCAGTCACCAAACAGGTGCTGGGGATTTTCACTAACTTCATTAATGTTGATGTAAATCCACTTGTGACAATAATAAATAAACTTTAAAACCTATGTGAGTTGGGTGGGCATCAATACAACATGTTTAAATAACTGCCCCAGGGTGCTTCTCAAAAATCATAGTATTAGTACAATGCCAATGTTGACTATTCAGTTTGCCATATTTGTGCTAGCTCCCTGCGAGGGTAACTCAACTAGTCCCAAACCCTGTCTTTTTCCAACACCCCTGCAAATCTTTTCAGATAATTACCCAATTCTCTTTGAAAGCTTTGACTGACTTTGCTTCCACCACAATCTTAGGCAGTGCATTCATATCCTAACTGCTCACTGAATTGAGGTTTTTCCCCCTACCTCTTTTTTTTTGCTTTAAATTAGTGTCCTTTGGTTCTTGACTGTTTAGCCAATCAGAGTGGTTTCTCCTTATTTGCTCTGATTTTCAACACTTCTTAAAGGCTCCCGATCAAATGGGTATTTGATCTTCTTTAGTAGGGATTGAGTGAAGTGGCTCAGACATGATTCTTAAAGAAAAGATTTTGAATGCATCTGAAGATAGAGTTTAGGATGAAAATTGAAAAAAGAGCCTTGATGACCGGTGACTTTGTCAGTGCTGGTGAAACTGGGGAGAGGAATTTCAAACCCAGGAGCAGAACATAGAACATAGAACATTACAGCGCAGAACAGGCCCTTCGGCCCACGATGTTGTGCCGACCAGCTTTTTAAAAAAAACAACACTAACCCACTAATCTAAACCAATCCCATTTCGTCCATAAACCTATCCACAGATCTCTTAAACGTCCCCAAACTAGGCGCATTTACAACTGCAGTTGGCAGGGCATTCCAGTCCCTCACCACCCTCTGGGTAAAGAACCTACCCCTGACATCAGTCCTATAACTACCCCCCCTTAATTTAAAGCCGTGCCCCCTTGTGCTAGCTTTCTCCATCCTAGGAAAAAGGCTATCACTATCCACCCTGTCTAAACCTCTAATCATCTTATATGTTTCAATAAGGTCCCCTCTTAGCTGCCTTCTTTCCAGCGAAAACAACCCCAAATCTCTCAGTCTCTCCTCATAGGATCTCCCCTCCATACCAGGCAACATCCTGGTAAACCTCCTCTGCACCCTCTCCAAAGCCTCTACATCCTTCCTGTAATGTGGGGACCAGAACTGCACACAGTACTCCAAGTGCGGCCGCACCAGAGTTGTGTACAGTTGCATCATGACGCTGCGACTCCTAAATTCAATCCCCCTACCAATAAACGCCAAGACACTGTATGCCTTCTTAACAACCTTATCTACTTGATTCCCAACTTTCAGGGATCTATGTACACATACACCTAGATCCCTCTGCTCCTCCACACTATTCAAAGTCCTCCCGTTAGCCCTATACTCAACACATCTGTTATTCCTACCGAAATGAATTACCTCACACTTCTCCACATTAAACTCCATCCGCCACCTCGCGGCCCAGCTCTGCAACCTTTCTAAGTCACCCTGCAAACTATGACACCCTTCCTCACAATCTACCACACCTCCGACTTTGGTGTCAACAGCAAACTTACTAATCCACCCAACTATACCCTCATCCAGATCATTAATAAAAATTACAAACAGCAGTGGCCCCAAAACAGATCCCTGAGGCACACCACTCGTAACTGAACTCCATGACGAATATTTACCATCAACCACCACCCTCTGTCTCCTATCTGCTAGCCAATTCCTGATCCAATTCCCTAGATCACCCCCAATCCCATACATCTGCATTTTCTGCAGAAGCCTACCATGGTGAACCTTATCAAACGCCTTACTAAAATCCATATACACCACGTCAACTGCCTTACCCCTATCCACCTCTTTGGTCACTTTCTCAAAGAACTCGATAAGGTTAGTAAGGCACGACCTACCCGCTACAAAACCATGCTGACTGTCTCTAATCAATTCATTACTCTCCAAATAACTATAAATCCTGTCTCTAATAATCCTTTCCAAAACCTTACCCACCCCAGAAGGTAATAGAAACAATAAATGTGATCTCTCTGAAACAAAAGCATTGGTGGGGAAAGTTGATAAAGGCAGGGTTGGAAGATGACTTGGTTTCGCTACAGGGCAAGGTCTGAAAAACAGAATTCCAGATTAGGACCATGGACCTTGAAAGGAGATTACAGGAAAAGTCCAGACTGAAAGTGACTAAGGTGTTAATATGTATTTTGGCAATGATAAAATGGAAATGGGGGGGAATGTGATCTTATGATGGAATGGATTGCAGCTTAGTTAAGAATTGAATAGAATATTAAGGATTCTGGGTGTTGCATTTACTTTAAGTATGATGTGGAGATGCTGGTGTTGGACTAGGGTAAACACTGTAAGAAGTCCCTCAACACCAGGTTAAAGTCCAACAGGTTTATTTGGTAGCACAAGCCACTAGCTTTCGGAGCACTGCTCCTTTGGGTAAGTGGGAGTTCTGTTCACAAACAGGGCATGTAAAGACACAAACTCAATTTACAAAATAATGATTGAAATGCGATTCTTTACAGATAATCAAATCTTAAAGGTACAGACAATGTGAGTGGAGAGGGGGTTAAGCACAGGTTAAAGAGATGTGTATTGTCTCCAGCCAGGACAGTTAGTGAGATTTTGCAAGCCCAGGCAAGTTGTGGGGATTACAGATGGTGTGCCATGCACTCAAGATCCCGGTTGAGGCTGTCCTTGTGTGCGGAACTTGGCTATCAATCTCTGCTCAGCGACTCTTCAGTGGTTACGGGCATTTAGCCTCTGATCTTTGGGTAAGCTTTCTCCAAGGCAGCCTTCACGACAACGCAGGTCACTGAGCAGAGACTGATAGCCAAGTTCTCAACACGTGAGGCCAGCCTCAACCGGGATCTTGGGTTCATGTCACACTCTCTGTAACCCCTTAAATGTTGTGCAGGTTCCAGCCTCCTCCATCTTTTCAGGCAGAGTTCCAGATTCCCGCAGCCAGTGTGAAAAAAGTTTTTCCTCAAATTCCTTCTAAATCTCCTGCTCCTGATCTTAAATCTAAGTCCCCTGGTTATTGGCCCCTCTGCTGTGGGGAAAAGTTTCTTCCAGTCTACCTTATCTATGTCCCTCATAATTTTGTACATCTCGATCCAGTTCTCCCCTCAGCCTTCTGTGTTCCAAGGAAAACAATTCTAGTCTACCCAGCCTCTCTTCGTAGCTGAAATGCTCCAGTGCAGACAACAACGTGGTGAATCTCCTCTGTACCCTTCCTATAATCTGGCAACCAGAACAGCATACATGTGACCTAGCAAGTGTTATATAAAGCTCCATCATGACCTCCCAGCTCTTGTCTTTATTAGCTGAGGCAAAGAATACAAGTTCCTCGTATACCTCAACTTTTTTTTAAAAAAAAAACACTCCCGTTGTAAAACAGGTCTTTAAGTGAGCAGGCCAGGTAACAAACTTTTGGATGTGGAACTGGGGGAGCAGATGGACCCAGTCATTAGGGAAATAGAATTGAACGACAGCCTGAGAGCATGTTACAACAGGACAGAAGTATGAATGGATAGGGTTTTTTAATGTGGGCATGATGACATTGGTAGCAATATTGCTTTAAGCCGAATGTCAAATAGTTGTGAAACCTGAGTACAAAGTTTGAAAATGACCGGAACTTTGGGTGAATCATTACATTCTTACATGACTAAGGAAACCATTTATGTTAATGTTCCAGTTGAGTGGATGCTGAATGGCACATTATCTACACTTCCCAACTGTTCTTTGGATTTTTTTATCCATTGAAATGTGTGTCTGGGCCAACATGTATTGCCCATCTCTAACTGGCCTTCAGAGTGCATTTATAGAGGGTATTTGAAGAGTCCACTGTGGATCTCCAGACTTCACACCTGCCATGGTGGGACTCGAACCTGGATTACTAGTCCTGTAGCAATACCACTGGGCCACTGCCTCCACTCTTTAATGTATCACCTGATGAAGGAGCAGCGTCTGACAGCTTGTGATACCAAATAAACCTGTTGGACTTTACCCTGGTGTTGTGAAACAACTTACTGTGTCCACACCAGTCCAACGCCGGCATCGCCATATCATACCTTTTAATGTTTGACAGCTGACGACTGTACTGCCACCAACTTGTATATGAGATTGTATTGCTGTTGATTCCATTTCCACCAGCAGAGCCAAATTAATTGGCTTATCACACTATCAACCCAGCACTACACCGCAGGCTTCCACTCCTCTCCTCGTGTGGAAGATGCGTCCATGTATAATATCAGACTGGTTTGTTAACAGCAACATTTCTTTGATATTTATTTTCTGCTGAAAGTCGTTGACATTCTACACAGCCTGCCATTGAATGAAGCTGCCATAGATCAGGTTCTGTTTGGCATTTGCAATTATTTTGTTTGTGTTGTTCAGGGACACAGATGCGTGTCAGTATCTAGAGTTTAGCTGTTTGTTATACATTAGATTGGGGTTCTTTGTGCGCAACACGATTCCACTGACAACAATCAGCTAAGTGACCAGGTCAGCTGTTTTCGTGATGTCCCGAGCCACTAGGGAGACCCTCGTTCTTCAGAATTGGTGCCCTGGGGACATCTGTGAGACCTAGAGCCCCACTTCAATGTCTCATCCAAAGCACTGCACCTCTGTCAGTGCAGCACTGACAGTGTACCCACCTTGGTACTGCAGTGTCAGCCTGGATCATGACCTTCATTCTCAGAAGTCACTTGAATCCACCACCTTCTGACTCGCGAGAGCGCTCCGGCAAGTCACAGCTGACATGTTCAAGTGCTAGACCAAGATAGTGCAAGTGATTACAACTTGCATTAAATATCCCGAGTCATGTTGCTGTGCTCTGTGGCAATCTGTACACTGTATGGTTAAGCAATGATTGAAGTAATGTTTCTGTATCATTGAGAAATCCCTCCCTTATTAATCCAGTGAATTACCCACCAGCTTTCATCATTGCAGCAACATGAGGTTCAATGTGGAGGCCCCAATCCTGGTGGTAAATATTTCCTGCAGTGTTGTGTTCTGTTTTCTGTACCAGGATAAACTTTCCACATTCCTTTTTTCATGTGATTCACATGATTCATGAACTAATTCCAGCGAGAGTGCCGAATAATGGTTACAAATGTCAATTCCTATCATCAGGCATCACTGTTAATTGCAACATTGACCAATCATCTGATAGAATGGGAAGTAATGAGTAAGCATTGCTACAGTAGCAGATTCAACAATTGCAGAGTTGAAGTGTAATGGAAGAGGCTGCTTCTCATCCCCTCAAACTGTGCTGTCAGCCTGGATCTATCTGGGCATTCTCACTGGGCTAAATGACTTCCCCCTGTTCCTATGGTGCACAAGCCTTGTAGGTAGTGTACCATTCTATCTCCGTAACAAGCACAAATTCAGATGCAGCATCACTCATACCTTAAACCGTGTATTACACATCTTACATAGGGCATCTCAGACTGGATTACAAAGGAAATAGGTGAGCAAGACCAGCCTGTAGCTTAGAGTAGAGATGGGACTTAGAACCGAACGTAATGGCTCACGCTGGCTTTCGAGGTGTCTTGCTGGGGCAATGATTGTGGGTTAGAGAGGATAAGAGTCACATGGCAAAATTCTGCATTAGCACAAGGTAGGCTAAGAAATTAATTGAGAAATTAGTGAGAATTTTTTAGTGACAGCAGAATGGATAATGCGCTGGAGGCAGAAGATGATAATCAGTGCAATGGACTGGAAGTGGAATATATTAACCTTTCACTTAGCCCAAGAGTGGGAAAGCTTCATTTAGATTTAATGAGTACAAGTGAATTTGCATTTATATTGCACTGCATCACAGCCTGTAAACATCTCAAAGCATTTCAGAACCAATGAATCATTCTTTTTGGAAAGGCATTCAGTGTTAGGGAAATGGGACAGTCAGTTATTCTACAGCAGGAACCTGTTTATTAGGTGAGGGAACTCTTAATGCCATGGGATCTTTAATGTTGAGTCAAGCAGCCATATGGGGCTTTAATTTAACAGCTGTCTCTGTCCTGCACTGAGCCGAGGTTATATAGTAAGGCTAGAACAATCAGCCTTCTAACTTGAGGGACAAATACGTCTAAAGTAGCCAAGTTGACATTTGCAGCTGAGGGAAGATGGTGTGTAGCAGAGATCCAGGGTATTGTTGAGACAATCTGGGTTCAAATCCCACCACGGCAGATGGTAGAATTTTAATTTGGTAACGATTAAACTATTCTCTTAACCTACCTGGTTCACTAATATCCTTCAGGGACCTGCTGTCTTCACCTGATCTGGTCTACATGTGGTCTACAATGGCCTCTTAAATGGCCTAGCAAACCATTACAAAGTCGATAAAAAGGAATTGAACCAGATGAACCAATCAGCATCAACCAAGGGACCGGAAACGCCAATGACAAACCCAACCATGTTGACCCTGCATGTTGTCCTTATAACATCTGGGAGTTTGAGTCAAAATTGTGTCTCAGACTAGTCAAGCAACAGCATGACACTGAATCATACCTTACAGACAACACCGTCCCACCAGCAGGACAGGCTTAGCAGGGGTGGCGGCTGCAGTGTGTATACAGTCCGGGAGGGAGTTGCCCTGCGAGTCCTTGTGAAGTCACATGGCATCAGGTCAGATGTGGGCAAGGGAGCTTCCTGCTGATGATCATACTTTCAGCTGATGAAACACTATCTTTTCAGTGCAGCTTTTAAATCAGATTTGGGTCTGCAATTTGAAATCTTTAAAGGCTTCACATCTGTATGGCTCACTTATGTTGTGTATCAGATTGAGACAGTAATTAAAGCAAAGAATAATACACATACTCAGAGTCTGAGTCTAGCAGCTATTCAAGTGCAGACAGGCTGGCAACTCTGTAACATGGCTATGTAAAGCCGTTCTTTTAATTCGCCACACCACATGCCTCCAAGTTGAGCAACACTTGGAGGAAGCACTGAGAGAGCAGAATGTACTCTGGATGGGAATTCAATGTCTGTCACCAAGGGTGGCTCACTAGCACCGCCACAGACTGAGCTGGCCAGGCCCTAGTCAGCGACACCCACATCCTGTAAATGAATAAAAGAAAATATGCTGTGCTGCTGTTAAAACATATTTCTGTCAGCCTCTGAAGGTCATGTAACATGCCTGAAACATCCCATAAAATATCTCAGTAGAAGATTGGAGCCGTGAAGGATTTGTGACAGAAAACTGGTATTCTAGCTTTATCATAAACATTCTGACAAACAGGCATTAAGGGTCTCCCCTCGTGAGATCTAGTTCAGGCTTCACCACCATATTTCAGAACTGCTTGTTTGAAAAATTGGCTGTTTGTTGGTCCACCATACGTGAGAGGCAGGAGTTACTGCTGCTTTTAAAACATTTTAGGCTCGGTGACATTGCTTGAGGCATTGTTGTAATAAAACTAGAATGGCAAAGTCTTGTCAGGCATGTGGTGTAGCGAATTAAAAGAACGGCTTTACACAGCCATGTTACAGAGCTGCCAGCCTGTCTGCAATTGCATAGCCCCTAGACTCAGACTCTGAGTATGTATATTATTCTTCGTTTTAATTACTGTCTCAATCTGATACACAAGTGAGCTATACAGATGTGAAGCCTTTGAAGATTTCAAATTGCAGACCCAAGTCTGACTTAAAAGCTGCAGCGGTTAGTTGCACTCAAAAGATTGTGTTTTACCATGAACTTGAATGTAGAGTCTCAGGCTAGACTGATGCTTCAGAACAGTACTGAGGAAAGTTGGTTGTGTCTGAGGTAGGATTTGGTTTTGGTGTTCTGGGTGATATAATCTGGTAAAGCGGTTAAGTGAGGTGACTCTTGACTGTGACTGCAACAAATAAAACAATTGCAATTTGGCATTTTCTGTATGGAGTAGTGAGGCTTTGAAGGGCTCAGTTTGAGTGGGAGTAGGATATTTCAGCAGGAGTCTTTACAGATACACAGTGGGATTGGTGGTGGGGGGAGTGGAAAAAATTGAGTCATTATTGATCTGCAGTAATTTTATTTTATGGAAGAAATCCATACAGATTGGCAGGAAGCATATTGAGGGATGGGCTCTGTATGGATTTGCAGAGAGATGCTTGAAAAGCACCAGATGTCAGTCGAGATTGATTATCGAACCTTTGGGGTTAAGGCAAGCGATATTGGATAGAATCTGTATAGAAGTGAGTGTGACTCACTGCTGCTTGAGAGAATTCTTCCTGTAGTTTCGGGTGTGTCTCATTCTACTGAAAGGGCAGTAGGAAATGCCTGAGGGTTCCTTGATAACCAGAGAAATATTTGTACATGCCTTATTTGTATGATAAAAATTCCAGCAAAGGTTGTTTGGTGGAACAGCTTGACCAGTTTTAAACCCATAACAGACAATCTACCATAAAAAGAAAAAGGAGGCTTATGTTCGGATGAGATTGGAGGGCTCAGATAGTGCACTAGAAAGCTTTAGATTGGCTAGGAGGGAGTTGAAGAGTGAGTTGAGAAGGGCTAAAAGAGGACATGAGAAGACTTTGGCTGATAGGATTAAGGAGAATCCTAAGGCGTTCTATAAGTATGTCAAGAACAGAAGGTTGGTCAGGGCAAGATTAGGGCCAGTTACAGACAGCAGGGGGAAGTTGTGTGTGAAACCGGAGGAGATTGGAGAAGTATTGAACCAATATTTCTCTTCGGTGTTCACGCAGGGGGACATGAATATAGCTGAGGAGGACATTGGGTTGCAGGGGTGTAAAATAGAAAGTATTACGGTTGATAAAGAGGATGTGCTGGAAATTCTTGAGGGGCTGAAAATAGATAAGTCCCCTGGTCCGGATGGGATCTACCCTAGGATTCTCTGGGAGGCTAGAGAGGTGATTGCAGAGCCTCTGGCTCAGATCTTCAGGTCGTCATTGGTCTCTGGTGTAGTCCCGGAGGATTGGAGGATAGCGAATGTTGTCCCATTGTTTAAGAAGGGGAACAGAGACTTTGCCGGGAATTATAGACCGGTGAGTCTTACTTCTGTTGTGGGCAAGGTTTTAGAAAAAATTATTAGGGATAGGATTTATAGTTATTTGGAGTGTAATGAATTGATTAGAAATAGTCAGCATGGTTTTGTAGCAGGTAGGTCGTGCCTTACTAACCTTATTGAGTTTTTTGAGAAGGTGACCAAAGAGGTGGATGGGGGTAAGGCAGTTGACGTGGTATACATGGATTTTAGTAAGGCGTTCGATAAGGTTCACCATGGTAGGCTTCTGCAGAAAATGCAGATGTATGGGATTGTGGGTAATCTAGGAAGTTGGATCAGGAATTGGCTATCAGATAGGAGACAGAGGGTGGTGGTGGATGGTAAATATTCATCATGGAGTGCAGTTACGAGTGGTGTGCCTCAGGGATCTGTTTTGGGGCCACTGTTGTTTGTAATTTTTATTAATGATCTGGATGAGGGTATAGTTGGGTGGATTAGTAAATTTGCTGATGACACCAAAGTTGGAGGTGTGGTAGATTGTGAGGAAGGGTGTCATAGTCTGCAGGGAGACTTAGATAGGTTGCAGAGCTGGGCCGAGAGGTGGCGGATGGAATTTAATGCGGAGAAGTGTGAGGTAATTCACTTTGGTAGGAGCAACAGATGTGTCGAGTATAGGGCTAACGGGAGGACTTTGAATAGTGTGGATGAACAGAGGGATCTAGGTGTGTGTGTACATAGATCCCTGAAAGTTGGGAATCAAGTAGATAAGGTTGTCAAGAAGGCGTACGGTGTCTTGGCGTTTATTGGTAGGGGGATTGAATTTAGGAGTCGCAGTGTAATGTTGCAACTGTACACTACTCTAGTGCGGCCGCACTTGGAGTACTGTGTGCAGTTCTGGTCCCCGCATTACAAGAAGGATGTGGAGGCGTTGGAGAGGGTGCAGAGGAGGTTTACTAGGATGTTGCCTGGTATGGTGGGGAGGTCCTATGAGGAGAGACTGAGGGATCTAGGGTTGTTTTCGTTGGGAAGAAGGCGGCTAAGAGGGGATCTTATTGAAACATATAAGATGATTAGGGGTTTAGATAGGGTGGATAGTGATAGCCTTTTTCCTCGGATGGAGAAAGCTAGCACGAGGGGGCATGACTTTAAATTAAGGGGGGGTAGCTACAGGACGGATGTCAGGGGTAGGTTCTTTACCCAGCGGGTGGTGAGGGATTGGAATGCCCTGCCTGCTGCAGTTGTAGATGCGTCTAGTTTGGGGGCGTTTAAGAGATCTCTGGATAGGTTTATGGACGAAAAGGGATTGGTATAGGCTAGTGGGTCATTGTTTTTGTAACTGGTCGGCGCAACATCGTGGGCCGAAGGGCCTGTTCTGCGCTGTAATGTTCTATGTTCTAAGTGTTCACCCAGCTCGCGCGCTCTCTCTTCTCTCTTATCAGTTTCCTGCACACTGTGGTGTTGGCGTTGATACAACATTCCTACCGCTGTGCAGGACAGTCCACGGAGGACGACTGCAGCACAGCACATTAGCCCCTCGTAACATTTGATCTTGGCCCACTGACCTGTCCGGTAGTGTTCTCTGGCGAGTGTCTCCAATTCAATGGGAGTCAAACAGTACCTCTGCTCAGTGAGATTCGCCTTCTGTAGGGTAATCCAGTTCAAACAAAAGTTATCAATCCTTGTTTCTCTTTCCCACAGACGGTGCCTGACCCACTGAGGATTTTCAGTATGTTTTTATTTCATTTTCTGTACGATAAAAGTTGTTTTAAAATAAAACTTTCGTAGAAAGGTGCAGGGCAGAAGGTGGAGAAATCGTGGAATAGGAGCTACATAAGGAAGCTTAGGCCAGGTACTGGGAATTCAGCCCAGCCAGCCTGAACTGAATTGCTGGCAAAATCTTATCTGGAACTGAGGAGCAAAAATATAAAGGCTGATTGTTCATCAAGTTAATCCTCTCAATGGCTGCACACCAGGAAGATCACAGCCTCAGTCCTGTCTGTGCTGCGTTGGGAAATTTACAACATGTGCCCAGGAATTCAGGCCAGATGTCCTACTTGATAGACAGCTTCCACACAGGTCTTCTCTCAGCTTCATTTTATCCAATCTTTTCTCTTTGTACAGTTCCAGAAAAACATCTTTCTGGCAAATTGCGCGGAGGGTGTGGAGAGTCTACAGAAGGATCTAGATAGGCTGGGCGAATGAGCCAGGAACTGGCAAATGGAATTTAATGTTGGCAAGTGCGAGGTGGTCCACTTTGGTAGGAATAATGGTAGGAAGGATTATTACTTACGTGGCGAAAAACTGCAGCAGGCAACGGTGCGGAGGGACCTCGGGGTCCTTGTGCATGAGTCGCAAAAACCCAGCTTGCAGGTGCAGCAGGTGGTCAGGAAGGCGAATGGGATGCTGGCCTTCATAGCGAGGGTGATTGAATATAAAAGTAGGGAGGTCTTGCTGCAGCTATATAGGGCATTGGTGAGGCCGCAACTGGAGTACTGTGTGCAGTTTTGGGCGCCGTACTTACGCAAGGATATTTTGGCCTTGGAGGGAGTGCAGAGGAGGTTTACTAGGCTGATGCCGGAGTTGAGGGGGTTGAGCTATGAGGAGAGGCTGAATAAACTAGGCTTGTACTCGTTAGAGTTTAGAAGAATGAGAGGAGATCTCATTGAGACGTATAAGATGATGAATGGGATGGATAGGATAGAGGTGGAGAGGCTCTTCCCGCTCAGGAAGGACAGTAGGACTAGGGGGCACAGCCTCAAGATAAAGGGGGGGCGGTTTAGAACGGAGTTGAGGAGGAACTTTTTCACTCAAAGGGTGGTGAATCTCTGGAATTCTCTGCCCGTTGGAGTGGTGGAGGCTGCCTCGCTCAATATTTTTAAGACGCGGGTTGATGGGTTTTTGATGAGAGGGGATTAAGGGTTATGGGGAGAGGGCGGGAATGTGGAACTGAGCCACGACAGATCAGCCATGATCTTATTGAATGGTGGGGCAGGCTCGAAGGGCTGGATGGCCTACTCCTGCTCCTATTTCTTATGTTCTTATTCCTCTGTGTATATGTGCGATTGCAGCGTGTACGTCAGTGTTGGCAAGGTGGTCAGTGTTGGCAGTGCAGCGTGTGCCAGGGCGGTCAGTGTTGGCAGTGCAGCGTGTGCCCTCCCACTGAACCACTCTTCCACACTGCTGTCCAGCAGGTGTGTTGGTCGCTAATTTGACTGGAGGGTATCACAGACTGGCTTGATCCTGTCTTTTTCTGATATGTTTTTAAAGTCATCCAGAATTGGCGACTAGACTGTAATGGGACCCTTTGTCAAAACCCAGCAACAGTGAGGTTGATAAATGGGCTCATAGTTAATTTGATACCAAATGAGCAACTGGATTCAGACCCCACCTTGCTGTCATGTCCTGACGTTGAATTTCTTACATTTGTTGGATGAGAGTTGAAAGATTACTGTGTAAGCTGTTGGATTGTTGTAGAAATCTAACTAACTGTAGCTCCTTATAATCTCTGAAATAGTCTAGCAAGCTCCTTTGTTCTCAGGGGATTGGCAGTAAATGCAAGCTTACTAGCATCACCTATCTCCTCAGAGCAAGTTATTAAAAGCTGTAGATTTCTGATTATTGCCCTGGCTGTGACTGGCTAAGTAAGGAGTCTCAGACCACCAGATTAAAGTCCAGCAGGTTTATTTGGTAGCACAAGCCACAAGCTTTCAGAGCGCTCTGTGGTTTGTGCTACCAAATAAACCTGTTGGACTTTAACCTGGTGTTGTGAGACTTACTATGCCCACCCTGGTCCAATGCCAGCATCTCCACATAATTTAATACAGAAGAGGGGATTGAATCTGTGCACCTTGCCATCTATATAGTTTAGGCAGGGATTTTGTCATGATTATCAAGGAACTCAGCCACAATAAGGTTTGAAACTGTAAATCATGTAATTGTTGAGCTTGGACTGGTATCAAATTTCGTGTGCTGTGGAAGGCAGGGAGTGAGGCTGTCATGTGCTGGGGGTGGGGTGGAGGGGGGGGGGGGCTGGAGGCTGGGGTGGGGTGGAGGGGGGGGGCTGGAGGCTGGGGCGGGGTGGGGGGGGGGGCTGGAGGGTGGGGCAGGGGGGCTGGCATGTGCGGGGTTGGGGGGGCATGGAGGCTGGCGTTGCATGAGGCTAACGTGTGCGGGGTTGGGGGGGCATGGAGGCTGGCGTTGCATGAGGCTAACGTGTGCAATTTCCTTCTTTTCCCAGGACGCCTTTGCGGCACTTTATGGGAACAATGCTGCTGCTCGCAACCGTCAGTTGCAGGATTTGATCATGAAATGGTTTATTGCCCTCACGGCTGTTGGTGCAACACTGGCCATCGCTGCGTACCTGGCCCGGAGGAGGTAACAGCAGTGAGATTACACTAGCGGCAAGCCTTGGTCAACAGCTACTGGATTTAAAGAATATCTCAACAGATTGGCAACACCATGAAAGCTGCACCAATCAATCTCAGCTCATTCCTTTTGTTGGAACTTATCTCTCCGCTATTTGTACTTTATGTATTGTGTACGTGTACTCCGTTTACAGAGATAAAGCATTCAGGCTGGTGCTGTGACAGAAATGGAAATTATCTACAAGTAAATCAACAACATCAGTTAGTAAAGCTAAATTTTTATTCAGGAATATTAAACCTGGAGTGGAGGTGCTGACCACCAACTGATACGGTGAAGATCTGTGTTTGGTGACTGTGCTCTTTGTTGGATTGTCAAGAGTCTCAAGAAAAGGGGCTGATCTCTCTCTGTTGTGGTGTTCACCGTATTAGAGGTGCACCCTATCTGAGTAGAATGGGAGCCTGGCTGTTCAGGAAGGAATTCAAGTCACTAGGATTCCAGAGTGGTGACTTAAAGAAAACATGGGAGAGAGCTGCTCCTTGTTCTTGGGGATGCCAATGTCTTAGTTGAGCGTGAATTGAAAGGAAGTGGCAGCTGATGTCCCCAATGTAAAAACCGCACCCTTTACCAGAAGCTGCTGGGATAACAAGCAATGGAACAGAGGTTTTTTTTTAAACTGAAGTCTGACTTTGACATTTTATTTATGCCAAATTTAAAATTCTGTTCACCTGCTGAAGATGTCACATGGTGTTTGAAAGGGGCGACCCCTCCCGGCATTGGCACTGCACCAGTGCCGTTCCAAGCCTGTTTTCTAAGGGCAGTTCTTGCTGATTTTCAAAGGGATGATGAAGGAGAGTTTGAGTTGGATGTTCCTGGTTGAAGTTCACACTGCCCCTCAGCAGAAGCGAAAGCAGAGTTTTGTCCAATCTGATAAGATGACATGACGTGAAAGATTGTGTGGAGTGCAGGTCCCCACATTTCTTTAATGCGTCAGTTATTTTAAGAAAAGGTTTTTGGCTGTAACGTGTGGATGCTGAAGGTGTGACTACTGGTCACTATTATTCACTGTAACCATTCCATGTAAGCTTGCTGCTCACCAAGTTAGAAGCAAACCTATTTTACACAATGTCTTAAGATTTAAATTAAAATGACTTTTTAAACACTATCTTTTTTTGCAATTCTTCTTTGATGCTATGTGTTGGTAGACAGTTGGTCTAAAGTAATATCTGAAACAAGCCACGTTGCAGCAGGCTGCACTGGGCAGTGATAAGGACAGTAAGAAGTCTCTCAACAGCAGGTTAAAGTCCAACAGGTTTATTTGGTAGTAAACGGCACTAGCTTTTGGAATGCTGTTCCTTCGTCTGAGTGGAGAGCTCTGATTACGAACGGGGCATATAAAGATGCACACAGTTTACAGAATACTGATTAGAATGCAAGTCTTTACAGCTAATCTGCTATTCAAGTCTTAAAGGTGACAGTGTAAGTGGAGATAGTTTTAAGCATAGGTTAAAGAGATATGTATTGTTTTCAGACAGGACACTAAGTGAGATGAGGCAAGTCAAGTCATGGAGGTTACTCATAAGAATGGGATATGGCGTCGACTCGTCGATCGACAGTTCTGACGTGCCACAGCGAAAAACCACACCGACCTCTTCAGAAGACAAACCCAGGACACAGTGGACAGAGTACTCTTCGTTGTCCAGTACTTCCCCGGAGCAGAGAAGCTACGACATCTTTTCTGGAGTCTTCCACATGTCATTGATGAAGATGAACATCTCACCAAGGCCATCCCCACACCCCCACTTCTTGCCTTCAAACAACCGCAGAACCTCAAATAGACCATTGTCACAGCAAACCACCCAGCCTTCAGGTGACCACAACCCTGCCACAGCAACCTCTGCAAGACATGCCGGATCATTGATATGGATGCCATCATCTCACATGAGAACATCATCCACCAGGTACATGGCACTTGCAACTCGGCTAACGTTGTCTACCTGAAACGCTGCAGGAAAGAATGTCCCGAGGCATGGTACATTGAGGAGACCATGTAGATGCTATGACAACGGATGAATGACCACTCGACAATCGCCAGGCAAGACTGTTCCCTTCCTGTTGGCGAACACTTCAGCGGTCACAGGCATTCGGCCTCTGATCTTCGGGTAAGCGTTCTCCAAGGCGGTCTTCATGACATACGACAGTGCAGAGTCGCTTAGCAGAAACTGAAAGCCAAGCTCTGCACACATGAGGACAGCCTCAACCAGGATCTTGGGTTCATGTCACACTGTCTGTAACCCCATGACTTGCCTGAACTTGCGATATCTCACTTACTGTCCTGTCTGGAGACAATACACATCTCTTTAACCTATGCTTAATGCTATCTCTACTCACATTGTCTGCACCTTTAAGACTTCAATAGTAGATTAGCTGTAAAGACTCGCATTCTAATCAGTATTCTGTAAACTGTGTGTGCCTTTATGCTCTGTTTGTGATCAGAGCTCTCCAGTCACCTGACAAAGGAACAGTGTTCCAAAAGCTTGTAGCGTTTGCCTGTTGGACTTTAACCTGGTGTTGTGAGACTTCTTACTGTGTTTACCCCAGTCCAACGCTGGCATCTCCACATCAGTGATAAGGATTCAGTGCTGCTTTTCTGTAGCCAGGAGACCCTGAGGCTAGTTGGCAGCAGCCTATCGCATGCCTCAGCAGCATAGAAAGAGGACATTTGGTCACGTGCCAGTTCTCAGCTATTTCCCCACTGTACTCAAATTTCACACTTAATTCTCTTTTAAACATTATTGAATCTGCTTCCACCACACTTTTGGTCAGTGCATTCACTGGTAAATATTTTTGCTCCTAATGCTTCTAACTCTTTTGCTAATTACCTGCGTCAGCCCATTTAGACCACAATGGGGAATGAGCTTGTTTTCTTGTGTTTATGTAATAGTGGGTGGCATCTTGTTTGGTTAAGTGAGATTGGTGCTGAGAAATGTGTCCTCTGTTTGATCTCCTGTCCACATTTGGATTCCGTGTGCACCAGTAGATTGTAATTGTAGATTGTAAATACTGACCTATTCAAATTCAGAGGAATTAACATCATGGAAAGGATTCCACCTTCGAATACAAAAGCAAAATGCTGAAAATCTGAAATTAAAACAAAGTGCCGGATAAGGAGCTGTTGTGAAGAGAAATTGTTCTGATGAGGGGTCATTGACTTATTACTCTCTCCATATATGCTTATGCCAGACCCTTTGAGGATTTCCAGAATTTGTTTTTAATCCAATTCTGGTGCAGACACACACTGGTGCAAAAGTTCAAGTTCATGGATGCTTCCTTGTCAAGAAGGAACTACAGTTCCTGTGTGTTAACACTTTGTTCCCATTTATTTTCAGCAGCGAATTGTGCAAAAGACATTTTTCAAACAAACCAATGATATTATATGAGCAATCTTTATTATAGATTGCAATTTTTACATTCATGTGACTTCAACAGAAACCCTCGGGAGGTTTACGATTAACATGAGATTAGAGCATTTTAAAGTGGCTGAGTCAGATTCTAACGGAAAACCTGAACTCCGGATTAAGAGGAAAACATTTCTCTAAATTGCAACTTCACTTCTTCCATTCATTCTTCTCGTAATCCCACTTGGAGGCAAATCCTTCTATGGGATTCATTTGCATATCCAGCATTCTTTTAGCCTGCTTTTGCTTCCACTCCTCATTTAAAGTATGCGGCTTGAGTGGATACACTGAAAGAAAACGTAGAAACACAGCATTTAGTTTTGTAGTCAGCAGCAAACGTTCTCTGGTTTTACCCATTGTACAAGCTGTATACTATCAAACTAAAGCTGGCGGTCCACTATTAGTAATTAAATACCTACACTCGTTGCCAGAAGAACAGAAATGTGCTGCTTTACTAGGGTCAGTGAATGAAATCTTGTTTTGAAAACATGAATTCTAACAAATTTTAGAAAGGGAAGGAAAGGGTTGTACAAGGAGGGCGTTTGAGAGATAATGTACAAACAAGAAGCCAGTTTACTCAAACCTGCTCTGCCATTCAATGAGATTGTGGCTAATCAGTGACCTAATTCTCTCTCCTTGCTCTTGTTCCATATTTCTTAATACCTTTGGTTAACACCCTATCAATCTTACATTTAAAAGTAAAATTTCAAATTTAGCATCAATTGCCATTTGTGAAGGAATCACAAACTTCCACACCCTGTGTTTTAGTGTTATCTAACTTCACTCATGAAAAGTCTGGCTTGAATTTTTAGACTATGATACTTAGCTCTAGATTCTCGTACCAGTGGAAGTTGTTTCTATCTTTCCTGTTGCTCTTTATCTCTAACTCAATCTACGTCACCCCTACCCTTCTAGATTTAAGGGAATATAATCCGAGTCGGTGTAGCGGTGCCTCATAATTTACAACATTGCACTCCCTCCAAGACCAGAATCACCTAACGTGAGGTGTCCAGAACAGTAAATCCAGGATGTGGTCTAACCAGGGCTTTGTACTACTGAAGGATGATTTCAAACCTTTGTAATCTAGTCTTGTGATTGAAATGCCAGCATTCCATTAGCCGTTGAGATTATTTTCATGACACACAGTAGCAGCCATGTGTACCATCAAAGTATGCACTGCAAGAACTCACCGAAGTTCCTTTGGCTGCATTTTCTAAATCTATGGTCACTGCCAACTAGAAAAACAAGCAGATACCTGGAAACACCACCACCTGGAAGTTCCCCTCCAAGCCACTTTGAAATATAATTGCTGTTCCTTCGCATTCACTGGGTCAAAATCTTGGAATTCCCTTCCCTAACGGCAAGAAGGCAGCTCACCACCAGGACAACCAGGTATGGGCATTAAATGCTGGCTTAGCTAGCAAAGCCCACATCCCATAGATTCATTTTTTAAAAAACTTATGTAGCTGGACCCAAGTCTCTTTAGACATCAACTGTTTTTATCTTTTTACCATTTAGAACAAATGATCTGGTATATCTCCTTTTGCCAGTTTTGCCCATTCACAATTTATCAATATCCTGTTAATAGATGGAGAGTAGTCGAGGCCAATTATCCCTACCTTCTGTCTCTTGCCGTTCAGCCAGTTTCTTAACCAGGTCAAGATTTGTCTTCAATCAGTATGTTTTAATCACGTGCCTTCTGAAAGTCTATATAAAAAAAAGCCACAGACATTCCCCAGTCCACTGCTTTTGTCACTGTAAAAGATTTAATCAGATGTGACCTACCCTTTACAAATCTATGCTGGCTGGCTGTCCGAACATTTAAGGTGCTCAGTCACTCTACCTATTACTATCGCCTCTATCACTTCCCTAGTATCCTCCTTCCTTTCAAATGCACAATTTTCTAATGTAAAGGAATAGTTTGAGTCACAACACTTTTGAAGGTCATAGATAGCCTATCTACAATATTCTCACCAAATTCCTTTAAAATCCAGGAATGGAAATGATCTGGCCCTGGGGATCTGTCACTCATTAGTGTCATTATCTTATTCATTACTGTTATTTTGCTCAGGTTAATTCTGATGAGTCCCTCTCCCTGATTCAATATTGGTATCATTTGGATATGCTGCTCTCTTCCTTTACTGTAAATACTGATGTAAAGTAATTCTTTTAGTAAGTCTGCCATTTCATTCACAATATTATCCTTCTCAATTTACAAGGGACCCACATTGTACCTGACCACCCTATTTTGCCTGGTGGCTATCTTCTGACTAGTGTGATGGTGATTTGTGCCCTGATCATCAACTGTTCGGGCTTTGCCCAGCTTCCTAAAGTGTCCTATTTGATTATATTAATCTCACAGCATTGGCAAGACTGTTCTCCTGGTTAGCAGGGGTATTGCTTCCTTTGGCATGGAGTGTCCTGCTTCTGTGCTGTTCCACAAACTGGATGAAGTTTACTTTGTACCACAGTTTGCTTTCTGCCCTTTATACAGATCTGTGCTGCAAACTGATTTCACGTTGCCTGATAATCTAGATGGCTTTACAAGGGTTATATCCTCCTTTGAAGCGTGTCTGAGAGTTCTGTTTGCCACTCCAACTATTCTATACCTGTCAAGCTCACATTCAGGTCACCACAATCACTGCTTTTGGTCATTCCATATGGTTCATTAATGAAGGAGTTGACAGGTTCCTCACATTTATTAAATTCAGTCCTTTGAAAAATTTTGTTACTTCCGAGGTTAAAGCAAATATCAAATGATTTAGTTTTACACATAATTCATTAATTTCTTATCGATCATATTATCAACTATCATGCCTGCTGCATAAAGCAGTATGTCAACTCGTTTAACTACATGTATCTAAGGAATTTCTTTATCTCTTCAATTTTGTGGTTGATGTGGACCTTGGATGAGTCCTATTTGACTCATAGAAGAATGGATTACATGGTTAGAATTTTTCAATAGTAAATTCGGTTTTTAAGGTTTCCAAAAATCTAAGATGGTGCTTCTTCACAAACGCTTTTCCTGCACTTGCTGGTTTTGGCAGGATCCTGCAATAAATTGTTCAACAATGGTTGCCTGGATGGTTGGTTTGAGTCTTCCCTGTTTTAGTGCAATGTTTTTGGGTCTTTAAAGCATCAAATCCGGGTTTTTACTGGGTTGCTAACTTGGACCCAATTAAGTTGATTTTTTTTTCCCCCCCGTATTCTCTGGAAGCTCACTGCCATGTGTTCAGACACCAACTTAGGGATCAGGTTTCTCATACTGTGAGTTGAACGGCAATTTCTGACCAGTGTAAAATTTAATTTTTTTCAGGACTTGTGCTGTCTGAGAATTTAAAATTTTTAGCTCATCTTGCTGGGTCTGACTCTGGGCTTTGAAGTTGGACGATCATGGGATTCGATGGAGTCTTCTGCTGCAGTGAGCAATTTAATTTCTGACTTCAGCTTCCAAGTCTTTCTTTGGAGCTTTTAAAATGCACAATTAGAATTATACAGCACTGGAACAGGCTGTTCAGTCCAACCACTCCATGCCGACCATGGTGCCCTTTTTCTGGTGATTTCCTTCTGCATCTTCACTTGTTAAGCATTTCTTCAGGTCAGAATGCTTCTTTGACTTTTCCTTGTAAAGCCATCTAGATTATCAGGCAATGTGAAATCTATTTGCAGCACAGATCTGTATAAAGGGAAGAAAGCAAACTGTGGTACAGTTTGTGGAACAGCACAGAAGCAGGACAGTCCACGCCAAAGGAAACAATATCTCAGCTGATCAGCAGAACAGCCTTGCCAATGCTGTGAGATTAATATAATCAAATAGGACACTTTGGGAAGCTGGGCAAAGCCAGAACAGTTGACGACCAGGGCACAAGCCATCATCACACTAGTCAGAAGATAGGCACCAGGGAAAATAGGGTGGTCAGGTATAATGTGGGTCCCTTATAAACTGAGAAGGATAATATTGTGAATGAAATGGCAGACTTACGAAAAGAATTACTTCATCAGTATTTACAGTAAAGGAAGACAGCAGCATATCCAACCATTTAGTTTTCTTCTCAAAATTCTATGGAATTTTGAGTTGTTCCATTTACTGCCACCATGTTGTAAGGTGTTGGGCATAGTTTGTGGGTCTTATGAAGGTAACCTTAATCTTAAATAGTTCATTAGTAAATATTTATTAACTACTAGAAACTATAAGCTAGGAACTGTCTCTATGCTTGTTTATATACCCATAGCTCTATCCAACACTACACTAACCTCTGGGTGTGCGTCATGTGTTCTCTGACAAGACTGTGTGGGTAGTATTGTGATCAGTCCCACGTTAACTCCTATTTTCCAGACCCTTACAAAACAGGTAACAGGTAGCAAACCAAGGAGGGGCTTTAGATATATTTTTACAAGTTGTTTGGTAACAGTACTAGGCAGGAAAGATTGGAGGTGTCATAGCTCTAATTGGAGAAATTTTGTATGGGCAATTGTAATAAAAGCAGAAGCGATAAGAGAACCCAATATTTATTAGGGTAACAATGGTGCACCAGAAATGTTCACATCTTCTGGAGTCTCTCTTCTTTGCCACAAGCAGCTGAATTATTTACACATCAATAGTGTTGCGTGTGGAGGTCTTGTGATGCAATGGGTAGCATCACTGCCCCAGGGCCAGACTTCTGGGGATCCCACTTAGGGACTTGATGGCCAAGGAAGATGGGTTGAGTATCAACTTCTAAATCCTTGCATCACAAGCCAATGGCTGGGTTAAGAATGGAAAGATTCATAGCTATGTGAGGGAAAGAAATTGGAGCTTCTACCATCTCTATCCCTATCTCCAGGTTATAACATACATGAAAAAGTGTGTTGCCACAGCACTTCTTGTAGGGCTGGTTAGCTCAATGGCAAATGTGGATCAGATTGATGCCAACAGCATTGGGTTTGATTCCTGTTTGGCTGGGGTGGAGTTGAAATCTGTCTCCTTGTCCTATCCATTAGTGGAGATTGTCACACTGTCACACAGTGGGTCCAATCCTGCCTTTGGTCAGACAACTGAAGATGAAGAATGATGAATTAATTTGATTTGACATCTATTTGCACACAAATTCTACACAGTAAAGTTTCTAGAGTGTCTTCAACTACCATCTCTACACCTGCTTCCCCCCACTTCCCCTCTTTCCCCCCACTTCCCCTCTTTCCCCCCACTTCCCCTCTTTCCCCCCACTTCCCCTCTTTCCCCCCACTTCCCCTCTTTCCCCCCACTTCCCCTCTTTCCCCCCACTTCCCCTCTTTCCCCCCACTTCCCCTCTTTCCCCCCACTTCCCCTCTTTCCCCCCACTTCCCCTCTTCCTCCCCTCTTCCCCCACTTCCCCTCTCCATAATTTATTTGAAAGGAAAATTGTGTTTAATTTATTAGAGTTTTTTGTGGAAGTATCAAGCAAGGGGACTTGTAGCTGTGACATACTTGAATTTCCAAGATGCCACATCAAAGGTTGCTACAAAAAAAGAGAAAATGGTGTAAGGGATAACATATATTAGCATGGATAAAGGATTAGTTAGCTAACAGGAAGCAGCAGAGTGCCAAATGGATCAGTACTGGGACCTCAACTATTCACTATATTGGATGTAGGGACTTGAATGATTGGTAGCTAAATTTGCAAATGATACCTAAGTAGATTAAAAAAAAATTGTCATGAGGAGGTAAAGAATTCACAAAGGGATCGGTTAAGAGAATAGATAAAAATTTGGCAGATGGATTATGACGTAGGAAAATGTGAACTCATCCACTTTGGCAGGAAGAGTAGAAAGGCAGTACGCTGATAGAGATCACAGAGCTCTGTGGGATACGTGGTAAAGAGGTGGAAGTGAGACCATGACCAGATCAACCATCATCTTATTGAATGGTGGAACAGGCTCTAAGGGCCAAATGGCCTAGTCCTGATCCCTATGTTTTTAACTGAATATTTACTGTTTATAATATTGAGGTTCTTTCCTCAAATTCACTCCTGATCATATAGAACATAGAACATTACAGCGCAGAACAGGCCCTTCGGCCCACGATGTTGCGCCGACCAATTAAAAAGCAATGACCCTCTAACCTAAACCAATCCCCTTCCATCCATAAACCTATCCACGGATCTCTTAAACGCCCCCAAACTAGGCGCATTTACAACTGCAGCAGGCAGGGCATTCCAATCCCTCACCACCCTCTGGATAAAGAACCTACCCCTGATATCCGTCCTATAACTACCCCCCCTTAATTTAAAGCCATGCCCCCTCGTGCTAGCTTTCTCCATCCTAGGAAAAAGGCTATCACTATCCACCCTATCTAAACCTCTAATCATCTTATAAGTTTCAATAAGATCCCCTCTTAGCTGCCTTCTTTCTAGCGAAAACAACCCCAAATCCCTCAGTCTCTCCTCATAGGACCTCCCCTCCATACTCCATACTCCACACTCCCTTAACCAATTATTTTTTTCTTTCCTATTTTCAATGGATATTCATGTAGCCCTGGGTCTGATCCCATTTGCACCCGCTCTCCATACGAGTATCATGGCTTAGTGCCATTCCCTGACTTTCCCCATACTCCTGTATGTTGATTCTATTCAACTAATCATCTATGCTATCTTAAATATCTTGATTGAATGTGCCTCCAACACATTTCCACACAGTGCATCCAGACCCAGCCACACACTGTGTGAAAAAGTTTTTTCTAATCACATTTGCTTCTTTTGCAAATCACTTCAATCTATGTTTTCTTGTTCTTGATCCTTTTGCAAGGGAAAATGGCATCTCCCTCTCCTCTGTCCAGCCCCTCTTGATTTTGAACATTTCTATTTTATCCCTATTTTATCCTCTTTCCCATTTTTACTTCCAGATTGAGCCTTTGTTTCAGTTCATCCTTTTGCCAAGTTGGCCAGATCACAACTTCCAGCTGCAATGGTCTCTGATCAACTGATGGATCAGCAATTCCATTCTAACTCTTCCTCACCACTGGCCAAACACAAACATCCTTTTGGATAGAGAGCCTGGACTGCCACCAGGACAGCTTTGCTATAATTCTGAAGGTGCGTATATATCCTGTTCAGGGGTTGGAATCTCACACAATTTTCTGAAATCTAACTCTCAGCATCAGAGAAGTGAAACTGACAGTCTTATTATTCAACTTGTGAACCACAGATCAGATTCTAACCATGCACTCAGCGTACTAACTGCAGCCACAAACACACTGCAAGAAGCTGTTAACACATTCAATGAAGTGTGATAAAGCAAGTACCTGATTTGTCACAAAGACTTCAACAGAGAAAAAGCTATTCCCTGAATTGAGAGATGATATAAACTAATCACTGGGTAAATGCATTGAATTGTCCCTGCTAATTGTATCAGTTGAGCTTAAATACATATAATTTGGAGGGAATTGATTGGATAAATGCCTCAATTCATATAAAAAGAGATGTATTGACAGAAGGGTAGAATGGAATCAGGAGATATATATTTGCAATGTTTCACTCTGTGAATAAATCTATTCCAAATAAAGACTGGCTTTGGATTCTTGCTTCACTACCTTGCTCTCAGGAGGAGTACCATACTTAGTGTACTGCCACTTACCATTTTGATAAACTCACCATGATGAACAGGCAGAAATCAACTGGTCATTTCACAGATGTGGACAGACATGTCTTGTGTGTGAGAATGCTGGCACTTTGTGTAACTGTATAACAAATCCAGTATAAGGGAAGATGGTGGAGCAGTGGTAATGTTACTAGACTACTAATCCAAAGGTCTAGGCTAATGCACTGGGGACACAGGTTCAAATCCCACATTGGCAGCTGGTGGAATTTAAATTAATAAACCTGGAATTAAAAGCTAGTCCATGAAGCTATCATTGATTTTTGTAAAAACCCATCTATAATCTCCTTTCAGGAGGGAAACCTGCCAACTAGTCTAGCCTACAAGTGACTCCAGACCACAATAATGTGGTTGACCCTTAACCACCTTCTGAAATAGCCCAGCAAGCCATTCAGTTCAAGAGAAATTAGAGGTAGGCAGCAAATGCTAGCCTTGCCATCTACACCCACAACCCATGAAAGAATAAATTGAAAAAAACATGTGAAAGATGGCTGACTGACCAGGAATTGAATGGCTGAATCAGGAGAAGTATAGATGTGAGTTCGAGCAATGGATAAGAACTTGAGAAATAGTATGCCTTCAGCCCTTGAAGCCTGTGCCACCATTCAATCAGTTTATAGCTGATCATCTACCTTAATATCACCTTCCCACACTATTCCTATAGTTTATAATTCTCTTGATGAGCTGAGTGGGGAACATAGGTAAATAATGTACTGAAACTAAAAGGTGGTGCCCTTTTGATTTGTTAATGGGATGTGAGTATTGCTGGCTGGGTCAGCATTTATTGCTCATCACTGAGAGTATTTAAGAGTCAACCACTTTGCTGTGGACCTGGAATCACATGTAGGCCAGGCCAGATAACATAATAAGAACATAAGAAATAGGAGCAGGAGTAGGCCATCTAGCCCTTCGAGCCTGCCCCACCATTCAATAAGATCATGGCTGATCTGTCGTGGCTCAGTTCCACATTCCCGCCCTCTCCCCATAACCCTTAATCCCCTCTCTTATCAAAAACCCATCAACCCGCGACTTAAAAATATTTAGCGAGGTAGCCTCCACCACTTCAACGGGCAGAGAATTCCAGAGATTCACCACCCTTTGAGTGAAGAAGTTCCTCCTCAACTCCGTTCTAAACCGCCCCCCCTCTATCTTGAGGCTGTGCCCCCTAGTCCTACTATCCTTTCTGAGCGGGAAGAGTCTCTCCACCTCTATCCTATCCATCCCATTCATCATCTTATACGTCTCAATGAGATCTCCCCTCATTCTTCTAAACTCTAACGAGTACAAGCCTAGTTTATTCAGCCTCACCTCATAGCTCAACCCCCTCAACTCCGGCATCAGCCTAGTAAACCTCATCTGCACTCCCTCCAAGGCCAAAATATCCTTGCGTAAGTACGGCGCCCAAAACTGCACACAGTACTCCAGCTGCAGCCTCACCAATGCCCTATACAGCCGCAGCAAGACCTCCCTACTTTTATACTCAATCCCCCTCGCTATGAAGGCCAGCATCCCATTCGCCTTCCTGACCACCTGCTGCACCTGCAAGCTGGGTTTTTGCGACTCATGCACAAGGACCCCGAGGTCCCTCTGCACCGTCGCCTGCTGCAGTTTTTCGCCACATAAGTGATAATCCTTCCTACCATTATTCCTACCAAAGTGGACCACCTCGCACTTGCCAACATTAAATTCCATTTGCCATTTCCTGGCCCATTCGCCCAGCCTATCTAGATCCTTCTGTAGACTCTCCACACCCTCCGCACAATTTGCCCTACTTCCTTCCCTAAAATACATTTAGTGAACCAGTTGGGTTTTTCCAACAATCAACAGGAGTTTCATGGTCGTCAGTAGATTTTTAAAGGCAGATTTTTTTATTGAATTCAAATTTCACCATCTCCCATGTGTCCCCTTGCTAATGAAGAGGATTTGTAATCTGAAGCTCGAAGTAAGACAGTGAACCGTCTGATTCAAGCTCAGGTATTGGCCAGGGAGAGCAATGAAGTCAGTATCTAGAGAATTGTAGATAGTGCCTTCAGTCTTCCCAATGTTTAGCTGGAAGATGTTCTCCTCGTCTGGATGTCAACCAAGGAACCGGACAGATCAGTGACAAAGGAGGGGTTGAGAAGGTGGTGGTGAGTTGGAGCTAGCTGACATTGGCGTACATGTGGAACCCAACATTGTTGTTTTGGATGATATGAGGGGCAGCCACATAGATGAGAAATAGGTTATTCAGGGGCACCGAGGTATTGATACAGGAAGAGGAAACCATTGCAAGGAATACTCGGGATGGTCCAAAACACCTTCCATCCAATATAATGGTGTAGCAAATGCAGCAGCCACTTCCAGCAAGATGCCACAGGAATATAAAGACTGGACTGTCTGTTTCAGTGAGATTGCCTGAATGGTAAATATTGTCTCAGACACTTTGAAAACTCTCCTGTTTTTCAAGCAGTGCCAATGGCCTCTGTTTTAATGTCTTATTTGAAAGTTCAATGGCACTGATATGTCAGCCTTGACTGGGAGCTCAATTCTCTGGATAAGATGTGAATTTGCAACCTTCTGACTCAGGTAAAAGTGCTACCTACCGAGCCACAGCTAACACCATAACATCATTTAGCTGCATACTGCTGGATAAAGAGGCAAATAATAATAACTGGAGCCTTCTCGCTGGGGAAATCATTTTTTTGTGTTTGAACTGAGAACATAGAAAAGCTGCAGCACAGACAGGCCCTTCGGCCCACAAGCTGCGCTGATCATATCCCTCCCTACTAGGCTTACCTATAACTCTCAATCCCAATAAATTCCATGTACTCATCCAGAAGTCTCTTAAAAGACCCTATCGAATTTGCCTCCGCCACCACCAACGGCAGCTGATTCCACTCACTCACCACCCTCTGAGTGAAAAACAAACTGACATCTCCTCTGTACCTACTCCTCAGCACCTTAAACCTGTGTCCTCTCGTAGTGGCCATTTCAGCCCTGGGAAATAGCCTCTGAGAATCCACCCTATCTATACCTCTCGACATCTTATAAACCCCTATCAGGTCACTGCTCATCCTTCGTCTCTCCAAGGAGAAAAGACCGAGCTCCCTCAACCTATCCTCATGAGGCATGCCACCCAATCCACGCAACATCCTTGTAAATCTCCCCTGCACCCTTTCAATAGCTTCCATATCCTTCCTGTAATGAGACGACCAGAACTGAGCACAGTACTCCAAGTGGGATCTGACTAGGATCTTATAAAGCTGCAGCATTACCTCCCGACTCCTAAACTCAATACCTCGATTGATGACGGCCAGTACACCATACGCCTCCTTGACCACATCCTCTACCTGCGAGGCCGATTTAAGAGTCCTACGGACCCAGACCCCAAGGTCCTTCTGATCCTCTACACTGCTAAGAGTCTTACCCTTGATATTATACTTCTTCCTGAGGGAGGATAAGCTAAAGGTACAGCATACTATCTGTGTTTTCCACTCTGAGATGGCTGCTAAGTTTTGGAGAAACTGTCAAAGGCGCCTCCACACAGTCACATCTTGGATGGTAGCCCATCAGCCACTGTGAAACTGGGTGCTGCCTTTACAATCTCCCAATTAAGGAGACAGCACCAACAAAAACCACAGGGCATTGGAACCTAGAACACAGCCAATCCCAAAGTACCCAGCCCCTAACTCCCACTGGGCAGTGGAACCTCCATAGAATCCCTACAGTGCAGAAGCAGACCACTTGGCCCATCAAGCCTGCACTGACAATAATAACACCCAAGCCCTATCCCCACTCCACATATTTACACTGCTAGTTCCCCCTAACTCTAAGGGTCAACTTAGCATGGCCAAGCAACCTAACCTGCACACCTTTGGACTGTGGGAGGAAACATGGGGAGAACGTGCAAATTCCACACAGAAAATCACCAAAAGCCAGAATTGAACCTGGGACCCTGGTGCTGTCAGGCAGCAGTGCTAACCACTTTACCACCATGCTGCCTGTTTCACTCCAAATCCCAGATTTTGTTTGAAGTATTTTTTTAAATAAACAACCTCCTGAACTATAATAATGCACATAAGGTCAAGAGGTCATTGCAGGCCCAACAATGACACAAAGGGAATATAAGTTGGCCCCACTCTTGGTACAAATCTCCCCATCTTCTGTATGTCAATGATGTAAACCTAGTTTAAAGTAGGAACAGTAGGTACAAGGAGAGGCTCACCATAGCATGCTTGCCACCACACTATCAGACCCGTGAATCCAAGAAAGATGAAGGCTCCACCCAGCACCGTCTTCCATTCGTTGCTTGACTTCTGCATGTCTGCGTAGCTCTGATTAAAAGCGATATGATACACTAGGGAAAAACACAAGCACCAATTCAATGGGACAGTTCATACACTCCCTCCCATGCAGGTGTGCAGCTCACTCACAGTGAGTGTGGGTCCCTTATGGGTCTCTGTGAGGATTAGCTGCTGTTTAATATGAATTCCATAAGATGGGCTTCAGAATCCATTCAGAAGGAGGAGGTAAATATGATCATCTACATTGCCGCTCCATATCTTAGTGAAAATGAGATCTGGTGAGAAAGTCTGCTTGAAATCTTTCTTAGAATCATCAGCTTTCTGAGCTGCAAGACTTCAGCTGAAGTTAAGGGAGGGGCGGGGCACATCAGGCTTGTTTGTCTCTGATGTTACAGAAATATAAAGTGACTGGGCTAGGCCAGGAACAGAGTGACTGGAATAAACTGCTGATCTTCAGTGTAAACTCTTTGTCACTTCTCACTCACCAGGGAAAGGTCAAATGGGCAGTGAGTCCTGAGCACCCTCAACTGGACAATTCAACAAGTTGGACAATGCCTTTGGGATATGTGTTTGTCACCAGCAAAGATTGTCTCGTTTATCTGCTCCCTGAGCGGTAGAATGTGCTTGGGGAGTTTGAATCTTCTGCACAGACAACAAAATAAATCTCGATTCCCTTGAAATCAACAGCTTCAATAATACAGATCACAGTAGAACAATTCCTGAGAAAGTGAAATGACAAAATGATCAAATCAGAAGGCACTGTCCTCAGCTCAAGGGATGAGTAGAGGAAGCTTCAGTCTGCATCTAATTCAGCCTGGAGCAGAGCTAGGAGCAGTCCACTCTAACACTGACTACCTGTAAAGCAAAGGGTTCTTTCCCCCAGCACCAACAGTCACTCCAATTGAGGAAAACCTTGGAACCCACAAGCCTCCGATACTCTTACATGTAATTATCTCTTCATTCGTCAGGTTCTTCCAGGACCCTTTCTCCTTTTCCTTCAGGGCCGTCTGTTCCGTATTCAGTTTCCGCACATAGGGAACATCAGGGAGAGGTGTATCCTTCCGATCACAGTACATTGGCACTGACAGGTCCTCAGGTTTGGCAATCTCTGCAGAAAAACAGGCAGCACTGTCAGTGTGTTCAGCCTATTCGTTTGTACTCTCTCCCTCGCAATATAAAGTTATTTCCCAGGGAGACAGATGGCTCTCACTTCTGACTCTCATTCATTATTTCCTAATCACTAACTCACAAACAAACAGTAACTCTTGCTGTTTTTAATCCTTTCGTGTACCAGAGGCACTGAGACTAGCAGGAGTGGCTCTTCCATGTTACAGGTGTTTAGCCATACAATCCTGAAATCTCGGTTCAGTCTAGACCTGAAACTGTCTCTATTCAGTCTGGTGAAAGCAGCAGTCCAAAGATGTGCAGGTTAGGTGATTGGCCATGCTAAATTGCCCATTAGTGTCCCAAGATGTGTAGTTTAGGGGAATAGTGGGGTAAATGTGTGGATTATGGGGATAGGGTCGGGTAGTCCTGGATGAGATGCTCAGTTGGAGGGTCAGAATTGATGGGCCAAATGGCCTCCTTCTGCACAGTAGGGATGCTGTGATTCTATGAATCACAATTCAGATCTGAGTCTCAGTACTAGATACCCCACAAAGCAACTTTAATCATTTGTCTCACTCAAAGATGACAGAGTTCAGGCTGGTGATATTATTTTGGTAACATATTCTGGGGGAATATAGCAGGAGCTTTATCCTGCATCTAACCCCATACTGTACCTGTCCAGAAGTGTTTGATGGGGACAGAGTAGGGGGGGATTTGACCTGTATCTAACCCTGTGCTGTACCTGTCCGGGAGTGTTTGATGGGGACAGATTAGGGGGAGATTTGACCTGTATCTAACCCTATGCTGTACCTGTCCGGGAGTGTTTGATGGGGACAGTGTAGAGGGAGCTTTATTCTATATCTAACCCCATGCTGTACCTGTTCTGGGAGTATTTGATCTGTATCTAACCCCATGCTGTACCTGTTCTGGGAGTGTTTGATGGGGACAGTATAGAGGGAGCTTTACTCTGTATTTAACCCCATGCTGTACCTGTTCTGGGAGTGTTTGATGGGGACAGTATAGAGGGAGCTTTACTCTGTATTTAACCCCATGCTGTACCTGTCCTGGGAGTGTTTGATATTCACTCTATTGTGTTCTCCAGTACTAACATCCTTAAATGTGAGTTGCTGAAAGCTAAGCTGACAGTAGAGAATTTGTCTTTAACAATAATAAAACAGCTTCTGTGATTTGGACATTTTACTGTTTCGGAGTCAGCTGATAGCGCAGACAGCATTGGGCCCAGCTGGGGTAGCATTGTTACCAATATCAGGGTCTCCTTCAGCTTTGCGGCACTGGCTCAATTACCTCATCAACAAGTAAAGGATTATATCTCTGAGTCTCTGAGAATTCCTAAGGAGCTTGAACTTCCTGCTCAGCAACCAGCTTTCTCTCAAGCATATACTGACTACAACCATTGATTGCGTCACAATTATTGTTTTCATCAGATGGCCAGACATGTACACACTCCAACGAGAGTCCCTGGGCCATAACCAGGCAGAATTTCCCACAGTACAGTTTGTTACTGTTCTGTATGATCAATTCTAGTCAGGCCTGGTCCAAGACACCCTGGTTACTCCATGTGAGCCAATGGCAGGGATTCAGCTCGAGTCAGTTGGATACAGAAGCTTACCATGTCCATGTGCTGCTCGAACACCGACGGCAGATAAAAGCCCCCGAGCTCTCAGGAGATTAGTACCTCGAAACACAGACAACCCCAACATCTGTAAAGGAACATTATGTAAATCAATTCACCCAGGAATACAAAATAATTCACTTAAAACAGGTCAGTCCATGACATCAAAGCAGTAATGAAACTGGAATATAAAGTGAACTGGAATATAAGAGAAAACTCTAACAGGTACAGAGTGAAACAGTCTCACAGTAGCTGGTGATAAAGAAGGATCAATGGAAACATTACAGCTACCTGGACCAGAGATTTCTAGTCTAGTCACCTCCTCTGATTGCTTGCATTTCTAAAGCCATCTCCAATGAGTCCAGTTCTCGACCAAGCTGATGTCTGTCCAGAAGGTGTTGGCTACTTATTATCTTCCAACCTCTCTCACATAGCTGGACATACAGAAAGAACTTGCCAGTCATCCAGAGGGCCTGGGATGTTTGGGTGATGTGGGGACAGGTGTTTACAAAGATGCTATGATGGAACTCCATAAAATAGATCTCGCAAAATAAAACGAGAGATTCTGCACAAAAATACACAACTATATATGGACTGCCAACTCCTCTCCCTCTCCTTCATTCCCCCTAGCTCATCACATATCCTCCTTTCATACTCTCCTGTCGATATCTTCCCATCAATTCTGTCTCGCTCTTGTACTAAAAGCTACATTTTTAGAAATATTTCATGATCTTCAGCACTGGAGTCTCCTGTTCAAACCATGGGTAAGGTCTCCGTCTGTTCAGTGTGGATATTGAGACTCTGTCTGCTCAGTGTGGATGTAGAGACTCTGTCTGCTCAGTGGGGACGTAGAGACTCTGTCTGCTCAGTGTGGATGTGGAGACTCTGTCTGCTCAGTGTGGATGTTGAGACTCTGTCTGCTCAGTGTGGATGTAGAGACTCTGTCTGCTCAGTGTGGATGTAGAGACTCTGTCTGCTCAGTGTGGATGTAGAGACTCTGTCTGCTCAGTGTGGATTTAGAGACTCTGTCTGCTCAGTGTGGATTTAGAGACTCTGTCTGCTCAGTGTGGATATAGAGACTCTGTCTGCTCAGTGAGCGATGGAAAGATGGTAGGAGTGGAGGGCCTGAATGACATTATTGTTACTAGAGAGGCGGTGCTCAACAGACTGGAGGGACTGATTGTGGACAAGTCCCCAAGACCGGATGGAATGCATCCAAGGGTTCTGAAAGAAATGGCGGAGGTGATAGTGGATGCCTTGGTGATTATTTTCCAAACGTCGCTGGATTCCGGGGAACTGTCGGAAGATTGGAAAACGGCTAATGTTATGCCGTTGTTTAAGAAGGGTGGCAGGCAAAAGGCGGGAATTATAGGCCGGTTAGTTTAACGTCTGTTGGAGGTAAAATGTTAGAATCCGTGATCAAGGAGAAAATAGCAAGGCATCTTGAGGAGAATTGTTTGGTAGAGCAGACGCAGCACGGTTTCGTTAAGGGGAAGTCGTGTCTGACAAATTTATTGGAGTTCTATGAGGATGTGTCCAGGGCGGTGGATAGAGAAGAGCCGGTGGATGTGATGTTTCTTGTTTTTCAGAAGGCGTTTGACAAGGTCCTCACAAGAGGTTATTACAGAAGATCAGGGGGCATGGAGTTGGGGGTAGGGTGTTAGTGTGGATAGAGGATTGGTTGTCAAATAGGAGACAGAGAGTGGGGGTCAATGGGTGCCATTCGGATTGGCGGTTGGTGACTAGTGGAGTGCCCCAGGGGTCGGTGCTGGGGCCTCAGCTATTTAACATTTATATAGATGATCTGGAGGAGGGAACCGAGTGTATGGTGTTGAAATTTGCTGATGACACCAAGATTGGTGGAACGGCAAATTGTGCGGAGGGTGTGGAGAGTCTGCAGAAGGATCTAGATAGGCTGGGCAAATGGGCCAGGAACTGGCAAATGGAATTTAATGTTGGCAAGTGCGAGGTGGTCCACTTTGGTAGGAATAATGGTAGGAAGGACTATTACTTATGTGGCGAAAAACTGCAGCATGCGACGGTGCAGAGGGACCTCGGGGTCCTTGTGCAAGAGTCGCAAAAACCCAGCCTGCAGGTGCAGCAGGTGGTCAGGAAGGCGAATGGGATGCTGGCCTTCATAGCGAGGGGGATTGAATATAAAAGTAGGGAGGTCTTGCTAAAACTGTACAGGGCACTGGTGAGGCCGCAGCTGGAGTACTGTGTGCAGTTTTGGTCGCCGCAATAACGCAAGGATATTTTGGCCTTGGAGGGAGTGCAGAGGAGGTTTACTAGGCTGATTCCGAAGTTGAGGGGGTTGAAGTATGTGGAGAGGCTGAATAAACTAGGCTTGTACTCGTTAGAGTTTAGAAGAATGAGGGGAGATCACATTGAGTCATATAAGATGTTGAATGGGATGGATAGGATAGAGGTGGAGAGGCTCTTCCCGCTCAGAAAGGACAGTAGCACTAGAGGGCACAGCCTCAAGATAAAGGGGGGGGGCGGTTTCGAACGGAGTTGAGGAGGAACTTCTTCACTCAAAGGGTGGTGAATCTCTGGAATTCTCTGCCCGTTGAAGTGGTGGAGGCTACCTCGCTCAATATTTTTAAGACGCGGGTTGATAGGTTTTTGATAGGCAAGGGGATTAAGGGTTATGGGGCGAGGGCGGGAGTGTGGAACTGACCCACGACAGATCAGCTATGATCTTATTGAATGGCGGGGCAGGCTCGAGGGGCTAGATGGCCTACTCCTGCTCCTATTTCTTATGTTCTTAAGTTCTTATGTAGAGACTCTGTCTGCTCAGTGTGGATGTTGAGACTCTGTCTGCTCAGTGTGGATGTTGAGACTCTGTCTGCTCAGTGTGGATGTTGAGACTCTGTCTGCTCAGTGTGGATGTTGAGACTCTGTCTGCTCAGTGTGGATGTTGAGACTCTGTCTGCTCAGTGTGGATGTTGAGACTCTGTCTGCTCAGTGTGGATGTTGAGACTCTGTCTGCTCAGTGTGGATGTTGAGACTCTGTCTGCTCAGTGTGGATGTTGAGACTCTGTCTGCTCAGTGTGGATGTTGAGACTCTGTCTGCTCAGTGTGGATGTTGAGACTCTGTCTGCTCAGTGTGGATGTTGAGACTCTGTCTGCTCAGTGTGGATGTTGAGACTCTGTCTGCTCAGTGTGGATATAGAGACTCTGTCTGCTCAGTGTGGATATAGAGACTCTGTCTGCTCAGTGAGCGATGGAAAGATGGTAGGAGTGGAGGGCCTGAATGACATTATTGTTACTAGAGAGGCGGTGCTCGACAGACTGGAGGGACTGATTGTGGACAAGTCCCCAAGACCGGATGGAATGCATCCAAGAGTTCTGAAAGAAATGGCGGAGGTGATAGTGGATGCCTTGGTGATTATTTTCCAAACGTCGCTGGATTCCGGGGAACTGTCGGAAGATTGGAAAACGACTAATGTTATGCCGTTGTTTAAGAAGGGCGGCAAGCCAAAGGCGGGAATTATAGGCCGGTTAGTTTAACGTCTGTTGTAGGCAAAATGTTAGAATCCGTGATCAAGGAGAAAATAGCGAGGCATCTTGAGGAGAATTGTTTGGTAGAGCAGACGCAGCACGGTTTCGTTAAGGGGAAGTCGTGTCTGACAAATTTATTGGAGTTCTATGAGGATGTGTCTAAGGCGGTGGATAGAGGAGAGCCGGTGGATGTGGTGTTTCTTGATTTTCAGAAGGCGTTTGACAAGGTCCTCACAAGAGGTTATTGCAGAAGATCAGGGGGCATGGAGTTGGGGGTAGGGTGTTAGCGTGGATAGAGGATTGGCTGTCAAATAGGAGGCAGAGAGTGGGGGTCAATGGGTGCTATTCGGATTGGCGGTTGGTGACTAGTGGAGTGCTCCAAGGGTCGGTGCTGGGGCCTCAGCTATTTACCATTTATATAGATGATCTGGAGGAGGGAACCGAGTGTATGGTGTTGAAATTTGCTGATGACACCAAGATTGGTGGAATGGCAAATTGTGCGGAGGGTGTGGAGAGTCTGCAGAAGGATCTAGATAGGCTGGGCGAATGGGCCAGGAAATGGCAAATAGAATTTAATGTTGGTAAATGTGAGGTTGTCCACTTTGGTAGGAATAATGCTAGGAAGGACTATTACTTACGTGGCGAAAAACTGCAGCATGCAACGGTGCAGAGGGACCTCGGGGTCATTGTGCATGAGTCACAAAAACCCAGCCTGCAGGTGCAGCAGGTGGTCAGGAAGGCGAATGGGATGCTGGCCTTCATAGCGAGGGGGATTGAATATAAAAGTAGGGAGGTCTTGCTGCAGCTGTATAGGGCACTGGTGAGGCTGCAGCTGGAGTACTGTGTGCAGTTTTGGTCGCCACACTTACGCAAGGATATTTTGGCCTTGGAGGGAGTGCAGAGGAGGTTTACTAGGCTGATTCCGAAGTTGAGGGGGTTGAAGTATGTGGAGAGGCTGAATAAACTAGGCTCGTACTCGTTAGAGTTTAGAAGAATGAGGGGAGATCGCATTGAGACATATAAGATGATGAATGGGATGGATAGGATAGAGGTGGAGAGGCTCTTCCTGCTCAGAAAGGACAGTAGTACTAGAGGGCACAGCCTCAAGATAAAGGGGGGGGGGCGGTTTCGAACGGAGTTGAGGAAGAACTTCTTCACTGAAAGGGTGGTGAATCTCTGGAATTCTCTGCCCGTTGAAGTGGTGGAGGCTGCCTCGCTCAATATTTTTAAGACGCGGGTTGATAGGTTTTTGATAGGCAAGGGGATTAAGGGTTATGGGGAGAGGGCGGGAAAGTGGAAATGAGCCACGACAGATCAGCCATGTTCTTATTGAATGGCGGGGCAGGCTCGAGGGGCTAGATGACCTACTCCTGCTCCTATTTCTTATGTTCTTATGTAGAGACTCTGTCTGCTCAGTGTGGATATAGAGACTGTCTGCCCAATGTGGATGTAGAGACTCTGCTCAGTGTGGATATAGAGACTCTGTCAGCTCAGTGTGGATATAGAGACTCTGTCTGCTCAGTGTGGATATAGAAACTCTGTCTGCTCAGTGTGGATATAGAAACTCTGTCTGCTCACTGTGGATGTAGAGACTCTGTTTGCTCAGTGTGGACAGAGCACATTATCCATGTACTCGATCCGCGCATTCCTCTTCACCGGTTCCCCCTTTACCAAGGTCCGAAAATGGCCGCGAGTAGGATCAGGTCTGAAATGGGCATGACGGGTACTTAATTCTTTTGCATGTATTTGAATTGATTTAATGGGCTGCATGCCCATCCTTACTGGCACTTCCCTCTTTACCACTACATTCACCCATCCAGTTTTGGCACGAAACAGACACGCTCTACAGAAGTCAAATTCGGGTGCTCCAGTCAGGGAGGAGGTACGTGCCGAGCTTCTGACAGCTCTTGGGGGCAAAGGAGTGACGGGGAGCTGTGTTGGGTGGTGGGGGGGGGGGGGGGGGGGGGGGGTCGGTGTCCAATGGCTCCCTCCTTGAGATCGGTGGTGGGCTTGGGGGGGTGTGTCCGCTGCCACTCTGCCTGTGATCAGTGAGGGGAAAGGGTGGGAGGGTGTGGGGGCATAACGGGGTCAGTAATGTTGTGGGGGTGGGATAATATCTGTGGGAGCCAGGGGGAGGCATTATCCGGTCCAGGAGGGATGTGTCAGAGGAGCCGCACTCACTTTTTTTCTGTGCATGCGTAGTTGGAGGCTCCAATCAAAACTGCAGGATATCGGGTGCGATAGCCCTGCACACAGCCTTGTGCTGAGCGATTCTTTTCAGGCACAGTGCGTGTGGGGGCGCCTGAGAATGGGACTAAAAGTCGGATCCGAAACATCCCAGTTTCAAGTCTGCCCAACACTTAGAATCGAAATGATAAAATAGGCCCTCTGTCTGCTCAGTGTGGAGACTCTGTCAGCTCAATGTCGCGGTCTCTGTCAGCTCAATGTCGCGGTCTCTGTCTGCTCAATGTCGCGGTCTCTGTCTGCTCAATGTCGCGGTCTCTGTCTGCCCAATGCCGCGGTCTCTGTCTGCTCAATGTCGCGGTCTCTGTCTGCTCAATGTCGCGGTCTCTGTCTGCCCAATGTCGCGGTCTCTGTCTGCTCAATGTCGCGGTCTCTGTCAGCTCAATGCCGCGGTCTCTGTCTGCTCAATGTCGCGGTCTCTGTCTGCCCAATGCCGCGGTCTCTGTCTGCTCAGTGTGGAGACTCTGTCAGCCCAATGCCGCGGTCTCTGTCTGCCCAATGCCGCGGTCTCTGTCTGCTCAGTGTGGAGACTCTGTCTGCCCAATGCCGCGGTCTCTGTCTGCTCAGTGTGGAGACTCTGTCAGCCCAATGCCGCGGTCTCTGTCAGCTCAATGCCGCGGTCTCTGTCTGCTCAATGTCGCGGTCTCTGTCTGCCCAATGCCGCGGTCTCTGTCTGCTCAGTGTGGAGACTCTGTCAGCCCAACGTCGCGGTCTCTGTCTGCCCAATGCCGCGGTCTCTGTCTGCCCAATGCCGCGGTCTCTGTCTGCCCAATGCCGCGGTCTCTGTCTGCCCAATGCCGCGGTCTCTGTCTGCTCAATGTCGCGGTCTCTGTCTGCTCAATGCCGCGGTCTCTGTCAGCTCAATGCCGCGGTCTCTGTCTGCTCAATGTCGCGGTCTCTGTCTGCCCAATGCCGCGGTCTCTGTCTGCTCAGTGTGGAGACTCTGTCAGCCCAATGCCGCGGTCTCTGTCTGCCCAATGCCGCGGTCTCTGTCTGCCCAATGCCGCGGTCTCTGTCTGCCCAATGTCGCGGTCTCTGTCTGCCCAATGTCGCGGTCTCTGTCTGCTCAATGTCGCGGTCTCTGTCTGCTCAATGTCGCGGTCTCTGTCTGCTCAATGTCGCGGTCTCTGTCTGCCCAATGTCGCGGTCTCTGCTCAATGTCGCGGTCTCTGTCTGCTCAATGTCGCGGTCTCTGTCTGCTCAATGTCGCGGTCTCTGTCTGCCCAATGTCGCGGTCTCTGTCTGCTCAATGTCGCGGTCTCTGTCTGCTCAATGTCGCGGTCTCTGTCTGCCCAATGTCGCGGTCTCTGTCTGCTCAATGTCGCGGTCTCTGTCTGCTCAATGTCGCGGTCTCTGTCTGCCCAACGTCGCGGTCTCTGTCTGCTCAATGTCGCGGTCTCTGTCTGCCCAATGCCGCGGTCTCTGTCTGCTCAATGCCGCGGTCTCTGTCTGCCCAATGCCGCGGTCTCTGTCTGCTCAATGCCGCGGTCTCTGTCTGCCCAATGCCGCGGTCTCTGTCTGCCCAATGCCGCGGTCTCTGTCTGCCCAATGCCGCTGTCTCTGTCTGCCCAATGCCGCGGTCTCTGTCTGCCCAATGTCGCAGTCTCTGTCTGCTCAATGCTGCCGCATCCATGTCCTTCTAAGATAGGGAATTACAAAGTTTCACAAACATTTGAATGAAGAAACTTTGCACCTAGGTCCTTGATGGCCAACTCTGGATTCTGAGTCCAACAAAGCTTGTGTTTGTCAATTATTTTTCTCTAGAAGTGAATATCTGTGTTCTGTTTGCATTTTTATGGGATTATCAATCTCATTAAGCCCTCCTGATCCAGTCAGTCCCGGCTGGGAAAACAGATTTTCAGCACCTACCTTGTCAAGCTCTCTCTTAATCTTACATGTTTTAATACCATCATCTCTCTAACCTTCAGAAAGTATAAGTCCATGTGACTCAATCTCTCCACACTGACAACCCCTTTCTGCCAGCAGTCAATTTAGTGGCCCTTTGTTGCGCTGCCTCAAAGGCAGGTATTACTCCAGGTGTAAGGATTTACTCAAAATTATCTGACCAATCCATGTTGTAAACCTCTATGACTCTAAATCCTGAGAACAATTTCAACATTTGCATATGACATAAAACTGAAGGTATAACTAATACTGAAGAAAACTGTGACAATATACAAAAATAACATTAATAAACTTGCAGAATGGACATGTTGATGGCCAAAATGATTTCAGCATAGATATGGGTTAAATAAGAGAACAAGGAGGTCACATACTACTGAAAAAACAAGAGGTTAAAGAGAGGAGCATAAAGGGGCACATATTCTTAAATAATTACAAGTAGCAATGGCACGAGAGGACAGTGGTTACACTGCTGCCCCTTGGCACCGGGGACCCAGGTTCAAGTCCGGCCTCGGGTCACTGTGTGGAGACTGCACGTTCTCCCTATGTCTGCATGGGTTTCTTTTGGGTGCTCCCGTTTCCTCCCACAGTCCAAAGATATGTGGGTTAAGTTGATTGGCCATGCTAAATTAACCCTAATGTCAGGGGATTAACAGGGTAAATATGTGGAGTTATAAGAACATAAGAACATAACATAAGAAAATAAGAAATAGGAGCAGGAGTAAGCTTCCTAGCCCTTCGAGACTGCCCCGCCATTCAATAAGATTATGGCTGATCTGTCGCTGCTCAGTTCCACATTCCCGCCCTCTCCCCATAACCCTTAATCCCCTCGCTTATCAAAAACCCATCAACCCGCATCTTAAAAATATTTAGCGAGGCAGCCTCCACCACTTCAACGGGCAGAGAATTCCAGAGATTCACCACCCTTTGAGTGAAGAAGTTCCTTCTCAACTCTGTTCTAAACCGCCCCCCCTCTATCTTGAGGCTGTGCCCCCTAGTTCTACTGTCCTTTCTGAGCGGGAAGAGTCTCTCCACCTCTATCCTATCCATCCCATTCATCATCTTATACGTCTCAATGAGATCTCCCCTCATTCTTCTAAACTCTAACGAGTACAAGCCTAGTTTATTCAGCCTCTCCTCATAGCTCAACCCCCTCAACTCCGGAATCAGCCTAGTAAACCCCCTCTGCACTCCCTCCAAGGCCAAAATAACCTTGCGTAAGTGCGGCGACCAAAACTGCACACAGTACTCCAGCTGCGGCCTCACCAATGCCCTATACAGCTGCAGCAAGACCTCCCTACTTTTATATTCAATCCCCCTCGCTATGAAGGCCAGCATCCCATTCGCCTTCCTGACCACCTGCTGCACCTGCAGGCTGGGTTTTTGCGACTCATGCACAAGGACCCCAAGGTCCCTCTGCACTGTCGCCTGCTGCAGTTTTTCGCCACATAAGTAATAGTCCTTCCTACCATTATTCCTACCAAAGTGGACCACCTCGCACTTGCCAACATTAAATTCCATTTGCCAGTTCCTGGCCCATTCGCCCAGCCTATCTAGATCCTTCTGCAGACTCTCCACACCCTCCGCGCAATTTGCCGTTCCACCAATCTTGCTGTCATCAGCAAATTTCAACACCATACATTCGGTTCCCTCCTCCAGATCATCTATATAAATGGTAAATAGCTGAGGCCCCAGCACCGACCCCTGGGGCACTCCACTAGTCACCAACCGCCAATCCGAATAGCACCCATTAACCCCCACTGTCTGTCTCCTATTTGACAACCAATCCTCTATCCACGCTAACACCCTACCCCCAACTCCATGCCCCCTTACCTTCTGCAATAACCTCATGTGAGGTACCTTGTCAAACGCCTTCTGAAAATCAAGAAAGACCACATCCACCAGTTCTCCACTATCCACCGCCCTAGACACATCCTCATAGAACTCCAATAAATTTGTCAGACACGACTTCCCCTTAACGAAACCGTGCTGCTTCTACTCTATCAAGCAATTCCCCTCAAGATGCCTCGCTATTTCCTCCTTGATGACGGATTCTAACATTTTACCTATAACAGACGTAAACTAACCGGCCTATAATTCCCCACCTTTTGCCTGCCACCCTTCTTAAACAACAGCGTAACATTAGCCGTTTTCCAATCTTCCGGCACTTCCCCGGAATCCAGTGACGTTTGGAAAATAACCACCAAGGCATCCACAATCACCTCCGCCATTTCTTTCAGAACCCTCGGATGCATTCCATCCGGTCCTAGGGACTTGTCCACAATCAGTCCCTCCAGTCTGTTGAGCACCGCCTCTCTAGTAACAATAATGTCATTCAAGCCCTCCAGTCCTACCACCTTTCCATCGCTAACACCCGGCAAATTATTCACGTCCTCCTCCGTGAAGACCGAAACAAAAAAGTTATCCAAGACCTCAGCCATTTCCCCATCCCCTACCACTAAGTCCCCCCTCTCATCCTCTAAGGGTCCAACGTTCACCCTAGCTAGCCTCTTCCTTTTTATATATTTATAAAAACTCTTGCTATCCTTTTTTATATTACGCGCTAGCCCAGCTTCATAGTTTATCCTACCCTTCTTTATCAACTTCTTTGTCAATCTTTGTTGACATTTAAACCTCTCCCAATCCTCTTCTCGCCCACTACTCTTAGCTACTCTAAACGCCTCCGCTTTTAATTTAACACTTTCCTTCACCTCCTTCGTAATCCACGGCTTATTACCTCTCCTCCTACGGTCCTTTTTAACCATCGGAATAAATTTCTGCTGAGCACCAAGAAAGATCTCCTTAAAGATCCTCCACTGCTCCTCAGCAGACCTACCTTCCAACGCGCTCCCCCAGTCAACATTCGCCAATTCTTCTCTCATCCTACCGTACTCCCCTCTGTTCAAACAAAGGACGCGTGTCCGGGAACCCACTTTCTCCTCCTCCATCTGCACCAGAAACTCCACCATACAATGATCACTCTCCCCAAGAGGATCCTTCACCACAAGGTCCCTAATTCTTCCCGCCTCATTACATAACACCAGAGTTATGGGAATAGGAACTGGATGGGATTGTGGTTGGTACAGATTTGATGGGCCAAATGGCCTCCTTCTGCACTGTAGGGATTCTATGATTAATACCATAAAAATGCAAACAAACCTCTGAGATTCACATGTAGAGGAACAGAATTGAAGAGCACAGCTATGTTAGACTGTACTGGGTCTTGGTTCGACCACCTTGGGGGATATTATGCACGGTTCCTGCAATGACACTGGAGAAGTTTATAAAGTGTATTTATTAGTGTCATCAGCAGGCTTATGTTAACACTGCAATGAAGTTACTGTGAAAATCTCCTAGTTGCCACACTGCAGCACCTATTCACTAAGGGAGAATCTAGCCTGGCCAAGGCACCTAACCAGCACGTCTTTTGGACTGTGGGAGGAAACTGGAGCATCCAGAGGAAATCCACACAGACATGGAGAGAACGTGCAGACTCCGCACAGGCAGTGACCAAAGCCAGGAATTAAACCTGGGTGCCTGGCACTGTAAGGCAGCAGTGCTAACCGCTGTGCTGCTAAGGATAAAACCAAAATGAAGAGGTTCTGAATATTTGGAAATGCAGAACAGATGTAATTTTTTCCCCTGGAAAGCAGAAGACCAAAAGGAACCTGATAAATAGATTTAAAGGGGTTAATAAGGTAGCTATGGTGAAAATGTTTCCACTGTGGGGAAGGTCAAAACCAGTCACTAAATCCAACAGGAAATGCAGGAGAAACATTTTATGGAGAGAGTTGTGAGAATATGGAACACCCATCAAAATGAACCATTCAAGTAAATAACACAGATACCTTTCAGAAGAAGCTGAGAAATAGAACAGTACGTTGATAGGGTTGCTCAGATGGAGCAGAAACACAGGCACAGATTGTGTTAAAATTCAATTTAGTTCTGTTTACAATCTTCAGAGTTTTAAAACCTAATCTGAGACTCTCCTAATCACAACCTCAATCACCTCCTCTCATGCCTCACAAATACAACTGATGCTCATTGAGTTAGAGTAAAGGCTTTAAAGTCTGGCACCTTTTGTGACCCCTGTGCCTTGTGACTATGAGACTATGCCAGAGAATGTATCTCAGGATGACAATCAGGGACTCGTGCCCTTTGGCAGATGATCATAAAGCTCCAAACAACATTGCTATCCAGGCAACAGCTGGTGTGTGACTGAAGCCTTTGTTTTTTTTTCATTTCTGCAAGTTTCTCCCTCCCAACAGGACAGATCACCAGGATTGTTCCAGATCACACTGTACAAACTACAGTCTGTTAAATCACTCATTCTGCACACACTCTCTCCACCAGCCTTTTCTTCACTACCCACCCATTCACTAGATTTTCTCGAAACTCTGCAAACTAGCATTCTCCCAAACTTTCCACTCACTCTCTGCAGATTATTTTTATTCATTCCTACATCATCTCATCCTCAGTACCCCCTCCCCCCGCCTCATCCCCCTCTTTTCTCACTCCCCCTCTCTCTCATTCCCGGTTCTTGGGTATTTTCTTGGCTGTAGTTGTTGGAATTGCGCCACTCGGAGTTTTATTTTTAAACAGGGAACCTCGGCATCGAGAGAGCGAGAAAACAGTGTCCTGTCTGACCTTCCAGACTCCGGGGCAGTTTATCCGGAACCCCCTTCCCCAGGACTCAGCCCTGAGCTTTCCCAGCTTACCCAGTCAGCTCTTTACAAGGCGTTATGTTCTTACCGTGCTGTGTACAGTGAGCTGGTACCGTGCTATGTACACTGAGCTGTACAGTGTACACTGTACCGTCCACTCTCTCTCTCACAAACAAGAGGTTGGTGCCAAGACTCAATGCAGCATCATGGGACAGCCAAGGCTAAACTTTCCCCAAAACTTTCCCAAAACTTTTCCCGGGGTTGTAGTTATGCCAAGAACCTCAGTGGGCAGGTCAGCGGTCGGGTTTGGCGGTGCTCCCTCCCGCAGAGCTGCTGTCTGGCCTCTCGCCAGCTTGGCCCCGAACCATGGGCAACTCGGAGCCCCAGCCAGCCGACCGAATGTACAGACAAACCAGCGAAGTGAGTGCAAAGCCACAGCAAGAGGTTTCACCCAACACACACACACTGGAAACCTCAACACTGCAAACACCCAGCAGGCATCATGACTCCGGGAAAATGTTATACTGACCCTTCACGCAGCAGCACAAATCCTCAAGCTGCTCCCCTCCAACTCAAGCTAAGCAAAATCAAATATGCTGGTTCAAGTTACCTTCCCCAGGAGGAGGAGCAGATCACGTATTTCTGAATTGGAGCCAGTCACGTATTTCTGAATTGGTGTCAGTGGATTGAAGTCATTTTTCAACAGGTGTCACAAGCAGCAATAAGAAACTACTGTACTGATGTTGGGGGGTGGATCAAATTTAAATACCTCCAAATCCCTTCAAAATGGTGTCATGGGATTTCTGTCAACTCTCCTGACAGCACACTATAAAGTATATGATTATAGAAAGTGAGAGGGTTACTTAAAAAATAAAGTAGGAGAGCAAAGAGGGGACATGAAAAAACACATAAGGAGACAACATAAAGGAAAATCCAAAAGGTATTTTATAAGCATATTAAGGGCAGGAGGATGAAGAGGGACAGTAGGGCCCACTTGAGACCAATGTAGAAATTTGTACGTAGAAGTTTTAAATGAGTATTTTGCATCTGTGTTCTGTATGGAGAAGGATGGTGTGGGTATAGAAACCTGGGATTTATATTAATTGTGATTTACTAAAATAACATTGAGAGGAAGGAGGTATTAACAGTTTAACAGGCCTATAAGTGGATAAATCCTCAGGCCCAGATGAGATATATCCCAGACTGCTGTGGGCGGTAAGAGAGAAAATTTCAGAGGCTCTGATGCTAATTTTTAATTCTTCTCTGGCCACAGGAGAGGTGTCGGGGGACTAGAAAACAGCTATTGCAGTATCATTATTCAAGAAGGAAACTAGAGAAAAAAACAGGAAATTACAGTCCAGTGAATCTAACGTCAGTGGTAGGGAAACTATTGGAAAAAGTTCTGAAGGACAGAATGAATCTCCACTTGTGGAGGCAAGGATTAATCAAGGATAGTCAACATGGCTTTGTCAAAGGGAGACCAAATTTGATGGAATTTTCGAGGAGGTGACTAGGTATGTAGATAAGGGCAGTGCAGTTGATATAGTCTACATGCACTTCGGTAAGGCTTTTGATAAAGTCCCACATGGAAAGCTGATGAAGAAGGTAAGAGCCTATGGGATCCAGGGCAATTTGGCAAATTGGATCCAAAATTGGCTTAGTGGCAGGAGGCAAAAGGTAATGGTGGAAAGTTGTTTTTGTGACTAGAAGCTTGTGTCCAGTTGTGTTCATGATGTGGCGATGTCGGCGTTGGGCTGGGTTAAACACAGTAAGAAGTCTCATAACACCAGGTTTATTTGGTAGTAAAAGCCACTAGCTTTCAGAGCATTGTCCCTTCATCAGGTAAGTGGGAGTTCTGTTCACAAACAGGGCATATAAAGACACAAACTCAATTTACAAAATAATGATTGGAATGCGAATCTTTACAGCTAATCAAGTCTTAAAGGTACAGACAATATGAATGGAGAGAGCGTTAAGCATAGGTGAAAGGGATGTGTATTGTCTCCAGACAGGAAAGTTAATGAGATTTTGCAAGTCCAGGCAAGTCATGGGTGTTACAGATAGAGCGACATGGACCCAAGAACTTGGATGAGGCCATCCTCATGTGTGCAGAACTTGGCTATCAGTCTCTGCTCAGCAATTCTGCGCTGTTGTGTGTCGTGAAGGCTGCCTTAGAGAACACTTACGTGAAGATAACAGGCCCAATGCCCGTGACCACTGAAGTGTTCCCCAACAGGAAGAGAGAAGTCTTGCCTGGTGATTGTGGAGCGGTGTTCATTCATTCAATGTTGTAGTGTCTGCATGGTCTCCCCAGTGTACCATGCCTCGGGACATCCTTTCCTGTAATGTATCAGGTAGACAACAGTGGCCGAGTTGCAAGACTATGTACTGTGTTGATGATCCGGCATGTCTTGCAGATGTTGCTGTAGCAGTGTTGTGTGGTGTTGTGGTCACTGTTCTCCTGAAGGCTGGGTAGTTTGCTGCAGACAATGGTCTGTTTGAGGTTGTGCGGTTGTTTGAAGGCAAGAAGTGGGGGCGTGGGGATGGCCTTGGCGAGATGTTCGTCTTCATCAATGACATGTTGTGTTGCGCAGGGATTGTTTGGGTCCCTTGTTGTTTGTCGTGTAGGTTGATGATCTGGACACGAATGTGGGGGTTATGGATCAGTAAGTTCGCAGATGACACAAGAACTGGTGGTATGGTAAATTGGTGATGTGACAAAGCCTTAGATTACAGGATGATATAGACATGCTGGTTGGATGGACAGAACAGTGGCAAATGGAATTTAGCCCTGAAAAGTGTGAGGTAATGCACGTGTAGACAATTAATAGGGTAGGGAATATAACTCAGGAGAGAGCATTACCGAGCCACAGCTAACAATTAACTGTGGTAGCGTCAGGCAGCAACATTTTCTCCCAGTCACCCTGCCTCTTTTCCTTGGTTCTGACTACATTTTCACTCTCTTAAATCCAAGGGATGCAGATTTGTAAGGATTGGGTGGGTAACTGATTTGGCCATTCATCAGCAAATCAGGTTGGTTCATACAAAACACAGCCAGGTTCTGGTCTTGCCTGCTAAAACTGCTCACTGCTCCAGGATCTTCCACTTTTTTTGCCACAGCTGACTGTCTTCTCAAAACCTTTCCCCTCCACTCTACCTTTAAGAAGTATGAGGAGCTCCTGGACTTCTTAGTTATTCAAAGTGAGACAATCCAATCAGCTGTTTCTGCCTTGTCCTTCCCTTCCTCCTGCCCACCTGACCAAACTTATTTTAATGCTCCCCCTATGCCCTAACCCTGACCTCACATCTTTCTCAAGTTTCTCTCCGTTCTCCCCTCATGCCCTTTCCGAGTTCATCTTGTCCATGAGACCCACTTCCTGTTCTCTCCAGCTACTTCCACTGCTGATCACCCAACTTCTCCTCTGCTTCCCATGTAATAATGTAAATAATTTTCTTTTCAGGTGTGGTTCCTCCCTGCTTTTGAATCTACTGTTATTGCCCTGACCTCAAAAAACCAATCCTTTGACCCCACTGTCATTTCAGAATATCGGCCTATTTCCATCTTCCCTTTCCTCTTACAGTGCTTGAATGTCTTGTCACTTGTTACTAGTGGTGTACTGCAAGGATCTATTTTAGGGCCACTGCTGTTTGTCATTTTTATAAATGACCTGGATGGGGGTGTAAAAGAATGGGTTAGTAAATTTGCGCATGACGCTCAAGTCAGTGGAATTGTGGGCAGTGCGGAAGGATGTTGCAGGTTACTGAGGGACATAGATAAGCTGCAGAGCTGGGCTAAGACGTGGCAAATGGAGTTTAATGCGGATAAGTGTGAAGTGATTCACTTAGGAAGGAGTAACAGGAATACAGAGTACTGGGCTAATGGTAAGTTACTTGGTAGTGTGGATGAGCAGAGAGATCTCGGTGTCCATGTGCATAGATCCCTGAACATTAGCACCCAGGTTGATAGGGTTGTTAAGAAGGCATACGGTGTGTTGGCTTTTATTGGTAGAAGGATTGAGTTTAGGAGCCATGAGGTCATGTTGCAGCTGTACAAAACTGTAGTGCAGCCGCACTTGGAGTATTGCGTACAGTTCTGGTCACCACATTATAGGAAGGATGTGGAAGCATTGGAAAGGGTGCAGAGAGGATTTATCAGGATGCTGCCTGGTATGGTGGGAAGGTCTTATCAAGAAAGGCTGAGGGATTTGAGGCTGTTTTTGTTAGAGAGAAGAAGGTTACGAGGTGACTTGATAGAGGCATATAAAGATGATCAGAGGATTAGATAGGGTGGACAGTGTGAATCTTTTTCCTCGGATGGAGATGGCTAGCATGAGGGGACATAGCTTTAAATTGAGGGGTGATAGATGTAGGATAGGTGTCAGAGGTAGGTTCTTTACTCAGTATAAGAGCGTGGAATGCCCTGCCTGCAACAGTAGTGGATTTGCCAACATTAAGGGCATTTAAATGGTCATTGGATAAACATATGGATGATATTGGAATGGTGTAGGTTAGATGGGCTTTAGATTGGTTTCACAGGTTGGAGCAACTTCAAGGTCCAAATGGCCTGTACTGCGCTGTAATGTTCTATATTCTTCCAAATCCATTCCTAACTTTCCCAGAACACCATGTCTGAATTCCTCCAAACAGAATTCTGCCCCACTGCAGTGCTAGAATGGCTGTTATCAAAGTCACAAATGAGATCCTGTGTGACCGTGACAAAGGTAAACTCTCCCTACCAACCACGCCCCCCCCCCCCAACCATCCTTCTCCACAAGTCTGCAGCCTTTGACACAGTTCACCAACCATCCTCCTCCAATAGTGTCTGGCTGGGTGGGACTGCTCTCCCCTGGTTCCATTCTAATCTATCTAACCCTAGTCAGAGAATCACTGGCAATGGCTTCTTTTCCTGCACCCACTCTGTCACCTCTGGTTTCTCCGAAGAATCAACCCTTGTCCCTCTCCTATTTCTCACCACATGCTGCCCCTTGGTGACATCATCCCAAAGTACGGTGTTAGTTTTCACTTGACACTGACAACCCCCAGCTCTCCCTCACCACCAGCTCTCTCCAATCTCACACTGTCTATAAATTATTAATTGCTTATCCCATATCCAGTGCTGGATGAGCAGAAATTTCTTCCAATTAAATATCAGGAAGACTGAAGTCTATGTTTCCGATCCCTGCTCCAATCTCCATTCTCTAACTACCAACTCCATCCCTCTCTCTGGCAGTCAGTGTGTTCAGAATCTGGGTGTCATATCTGGCCCAGAGATGAATTTTTGATCTCAGATTCATGCTATTTCTAAGACTCTGTAAGATTCCCTAACTTCACCTCTGTTTCAGCTACTGAAACCTCATGCATGACTTTGTTTCCTCTAGATTCAATTATTCCACCCCGTGTGTCTTCATATCTATATCCCTGAGGTCATCTGAATCTTAGCTGCCTGAGTCCAAACTCGCACTTAATTCTGTTCCCCTATCACCTCCTGTGCTTGCAGACCCTACATTGGCTCCTGGTGAAGCAACATTGTAAAATTCTCATCCTTGTTTTCAATGAACCCCTCCCTATCACTGTAATCTCCTCCAGTCCCACTACCCTCCAAATTCTCTGTGTTCTTCTAATTCTGGCCTCTTGTACATCTTCAATTATAATTGTTCTCCCATTGGTGGCCATGCCCTTGGCCCTAAGTTTTGCAATCGTCCCATCCCCCTTCCCACCTCCCAATCAGTCACCTGTCTGACTTTATCTCACATTCTTGTTTTAAAATACTCCTTAAAACCATCTCTTTGACCAAGCTTGTGGTCATCTGATGTAAGATTTCCTTATGTGGTTTGGTGCCATATTTTATTTTCTAATGCTTCTGTGCACATCTCATTATGTTAAAGGTGCTATAGGGATACAAATAATGTTGCAGAATGCTGGGATTATCAGGATAGAAAGGGTCCAGGTACAGCATTTAATTTTACCTTAAAGTAAGATAACCCAGTTTTGTTGCAAATTTTATTTAGATTAATGCCAGCTAACTGATTTCGTTTTCCAGTAATTGAATGTGACTTCTAATGATACAGAATATAAATGCTCCAAGTGTAATCCTCTACCTCCCTAATCTCTCCAATACCCTTGCTTTGTCAGACTGTCCATTGTGATTTACCCAAACCTGGATGGATGAGCCACAATTTTCTTCAATTAAACACTGGATAAGGTCAAAGCGATTGTCTCTGGCATCAAATGCTGTTTGCAAACAGCCACCTTTTTCAGGCTGAACTTCAGCATTCAATTTGACCCTGAGCTGAGCTTCTGGCTATCACAAAGGCTGCCTACTTTCACTTGTCACTTTATCCATTTTTGCTTCTGCCCATCCATCTGCTGCTGAAATCCTCATTAAGCTTTTGTTATCTCCAGAATGGACTATTCTAATTTGCTCATGATTGTCTTCACCTTCCACCTTCCACTTACTCAAATTTATCCAAAGCTCTGCTGTCTGTATCCTATCTCATGGTAATATAGAAACTAGAAGCAATAGGCCATTTGGCCCTTCAAGCCTGCTCTACCATCTGTTCATGGCTGATCCTCAAATTCAATATCCTGATCCCTTCTTCCCCTAATATCTCTTGATCCCTTTAACCCCAAGAGCTTTATTTAATTTCTTCTTGAAATCACACAACATTTTGGCCTCAACCATTTTATGTGGTAATGAATTGCACAAATTTATCATTCTCCAAGTGAAAAAATTTCTCCTCATCTCAGTCCTAAAAGGTTTACCCCTTATCCTCAAACTATGACCCCAAATTCTCGAGACCCCTACCATCAGGAACATTCTTTCTGAATCTACCCTGTCCAATCCCTGTAAAATTTTGTAAGTTTCTCTGAGAAACTTATAAAACTCATTCTTCTAAACTCCAATGAATACAATCCTAACCAACTTAATCTCTCCTCATATGACAGACCTACCATCCTAGGAATCAGCCCAGTAAACCTTCGATGCACTCTCTCTGTAGCAATGACATCTTCCTCAGCTAAGGACACCAAACTGCACACAATACTCCAGGTGCGGCCACACCAATGTCCAATACAATTGCAGTAAAACATCCCTATACCTATACTCTCATTATGAAAGCCAACATACCATTTGCCTTCTTTACTATCTGCTGTACCTGTGCCCTTACTTTCAGCAAATGATGCACTATATCCACCTCTCTCAATTTACACTCATTCAAATAATAATCTGCCTTCATATTATTGCTACCAAAGTGGATAACCTCACCTTTATCCATATTATACTGCATCCGCCATGCATGTGCCTACTCATGCAGCCTGTCCAAATCACACTGAAGCATCTCCGTATCCTCCTCACAGCTCACCTACCCAACTTTGTATCATCTGCAAACTTGGAGATAATTAGTTCCCTCTTCCAAATCATTAACATATAATGTGAACAGTTAGGATCCTAGCATAGATCCCTACAGTACTCCATTAGTCACTGTCTGAAAATCAGAAGAAGACCCATTTATGCAAACTCTTTGCTTCCTGTCAGCTTTCTATCCATCTCAAGACACCAAGCGCAATCGCACATGCTTATTCACACAGTCATCTGTTATGTGAGACTTTGTCGAAAGTCTTCTGAAAGTCTAAATAAATCACATCTGAAGTTCTCCTCAGTCAACTCTACTAGTTATGTGATCAAAGAATTCCAATAGATTCGTCAAGCATGATTTCCCTTTTGTAACTCCATGCTGACTTTGTCTGATTATACCACTGCTTTCTTACACCATCATCTCTGTGCTTGCTGATTGGCTTCTAGTCAACAATACTTCAATTTCAAAATTTTCAACTATGTGGTCAAATGGTCCTACCCATCATACCTCTATAAATTCTTCCAGCTCTACATCTTTTCTGAACTTTATGTTCCTCCAGCTCTGGGTTCCTTTCTCCCATCACTGTAAGCTATGGCCATCAAGGCACTGTGCTATAGACCTTGCTCCATCTTTCCAGCTCTCTCTCCTCCTGTAAGAAAACATAAGAATGTAAGAACTGGGAGCAGGAGTAGGCCATTTAGCCCCTCAAGCTTGCTCTGCCATTTAATAAGATCATGGCTGATCTTTTTACAGATCACAACTGTACACAATATTCCAGGTGTGGACTCACCAGCACATTATAGAGCTGCAGCATAACCTCTCTGTTTTTAAACTCCATCCCTCTAGCAATGAAGGAAAAATTCCATTTGCCTACTTAATTATCTGCTGCACCTGCAAAGCTCCACTTACCCACCCGCTCCCTATAACCCTTAATTCCTTTACTGTTCAAAAATCTATCTATCTTTGCCTCAAAAACATTCAATGGGGTAGCTTCAACTACTTCACTGGGCAAGGAACTCCACAGATTCACAACCCCTTTGGGTGAAGAAGTTTCTCCTCAACTCAATCCTAAATCTGCTCCCCTTATTCTGAGCCATGCCCCCTAGTTCTAGTTACACCTACCAGTGGAAACAACATCCCTGCTTCTATCTTATCTATTTCCTTCATAATTTTATATGTTTCTATAATACCCCACACCCCACCATTCTTCTAAATTCCAATGACTATAGTCCCAGTCTACTCATAGGCCAACCCTCTAAGATCAACCTAGTCAATCTCCTCTGCATTCCCACCAGTGCCAGATGGAGTCACCAGCAGGTGCTTTGCTATTGGAAGTCCATTTGATTATGTTCAGAAGATTGATTGAAGGGACTTTAAAAAAAGGACAGTGGAATATTCCAGCTGGTGGGGCAAGGAGAAGAGATTCCAGTGAAGACAGGAGGAGCTTGGGACTTTATATATAATCTCTGGTGAGAGTGTAGTGTAATGTATACATGCGACATGGGCTTTTGGTTGTGATAATAAGTTAATGGGGAATACCTTTTCTATAGTTTAATGTGTTAGTTACCTACTAAAGAATGTTAAATGCTAATTTTAGTTTGTTTGGTACAGTAAAAGTCTTAAAACATGAAATCTTGCAGTGCTATTCTTAGTTTCAGTCACTGGGAACCTATGAGGGCGATTCTCCCAAAACTGCAGAATTGATGGGAAAACTGTTCTGGATCATTACTGCTTTATCAGTTCAACATCACACTCGAATCTCCCCATTCTGTGAACTGCAGAGGTCCCATTCATGAATTTCATTAAAAACCCAGGGGAGCAAGGCCTATTCATGTCAGAGTCAGATAGTTCTGGAACTCTGAGCATGTGCAGTGGCCACAATCTATCAGTCTCTCCGTTTGCTGGCCAGCCCAATCGCTGGCCAGCCCGGGACCACTGCAGTGCTGCCCTTCCAACCCTTCAACACAACAATTCCCAGGCCAGCCCTGACCCCTCCACCTCGATGCGCCCCGATAGCCAGCCCACACTCGCAGCAGTAGCAATCCCCCCATCCCCCTCACCCTGGCAGACCCACCCCCCTGGTGACCCTCCCCTGAGGTCAGACCCTTGCCCTTGGGAGGCAGGCCTCACCCCCCACCCCCCCACCAGCCTGCCCCAATCACTCCCTCACCCCATCCCAAATCTACTGCCATGCAGAGTGGCAGAAGAGCCACCCACCTCCATCTCCTCCGACTACCCCTAGGCCCTGCCTTCAATAGGCACTGTCCCCTTGGCACTGCCTGATGCCTGGTGGGTAATGCCAAACTGCCTCCTGGGCGTGGGAACTTTGCTCCTTGGGCAGTGCTGGGAGCACAGGATGGCACTGCCAGGGTGCCCATGCCCAGGTGGCACCACCTCCCCACCATCTGACTGGCTTGGCTGGGGGTGGGGGGGGGGGGGCCTCAATTGCCCCCCCTCTTCATTCCGGCTGGGTCTCCCAAACCTGGGGAGCTAGTCTAAACCCTGCCGCAATGAAGTACTCCTGGCAGGATGGGAGATTCTATTGGGACTGGCAAGTTCCCAATAATGACATTGAAAACATACTTAAACTACATTAAAAAAAGATTCAAATGACTTACCTGTCTTCCTGCCGGTTTCCAGTGTGGTCTGGACTCCAACTGTTCTCCGCCTCTGGGAGATGCACATGCATTCCCGACGTAGGACCAAATCTCGGAAAAAGGCTGACAGCGCGCATCTCCCAGCCCAAAAAATTGTGGATCATGATGGGAAAATCAGCCCCTATATCTCTTTTTAAAAGTTATTCATCACCAAGGGGTCATAACAATACTTGCGGTGATATTTTCTGTTTAATTCCTTGTGTTATCATCTTAGGTAATGATGTGACTCTTTCCTTCTTTGTTGTAAGACGATTAAAACAAATTGTAACTGAACGACAAAGTAATCACAAAAAGAAATGAAATAGTCATTACAGTGTTTATGAGCTCTCTCTATATAAAAGTTAATCCTTATGGTTATATTTTGTACATGTTGGGATTATGAATCTTCCTTCACTAAATTGTAACTTTCATAGATCATAGAATCCGACAGCGCAGAAGGAGGCCAATCGGCCCACTGAGTCTGCACCAATTACAATCCACCCAGGCCCCATCCCCACAACCCTAACTAGTCCCCCTGGCAGTAAGGGGAAATTTTAATATGGCCAATCCACCTAACCCACACCTCTTTGAACATCTTTGTCTACAGACTTGGGACATACATTGAATGAACGACATTTCCAACATCTTTGAGAACCTAATGCATGAAAGCTGTGATCACGGTTAGAAAAACTCCTGTTCCAGTCAACAATGGTGATCCCTAACTGAGATGTTGATAACATGAGCTTCCTTGAAATCTGCATAAGTGTGGAAAAATATAAATAACTATAGTCAGAAATAGTTAAGTAAGTGAAATAGGCAGAATGTGGACATCTTGTCAGTAGTACCCCTTGCTTCAAGATCAGAGACTCTGCTTCAAATCCCACTCCTAGTCTTGTTGGCCACAAAGGCACCTGGTCGGATAAGGCAGTAAGTATTGGTGCCAGTCCCCAGCCCACATAAATGTGGGTAAGTGGCAGATATGACATTTGGCCATAGAACCATCTGCCAAATTTTATATTAGTTGATATGAAAGGTGATCAACCAGCAATGAGGGGAAAAAAAGGATTCTGAAAGTGGATAAAGAGAAGCTCATGAGTTCAAATACATAGTCTCCTGAATGAGTGAGTGCTGCTAAGCAAAGCCATAAGAAGTATTACAGCATTTTGAGTTTTTAAATAGAGGCACTGAGTACACGGGGAAAGAAATAATGATAAATTTACACGGACAATGGCCAGATCAGTATTAGGTATTATAGGAAAGATATTCAAGCTATAATATCAGAATATTACCAAGAATGGGAAAAATTAGGAGCTACTAAAGATTCATGAATTCAATGTTCAAATTTGAGTGTGTATGTATGTGTGTGAACTTCGAGTGTGTATGTGTGAACTTTGCGTGTATGTGTGTGAACTTTGAGTGTGTATATATGTTTGTATGAGTTTTGAGTGTGTGTGTATGAACTTTGAGTTTGTGTGTGAACTTTGAGTGTGTGAACTTTGAGTGTGTCTGTGTGTATGTGAACTCAAGTGTGTGTGTGTGTGTGTGTGTGTGTGTGAACTTTGAGTGTTTGTCTGAACTTTGAGTCTGTGTGTGTGTGTGTGTGTGTGTGTGTGTGTGTGTGTGTATATGTGTGAACCTCAAGTGTGTATGTGTGTTCACGAAAGCCAGTCCATATTTTATAATTTTACGTGGGTTAGCTTAAACATAATAAAACTAATCCCTCTGTTAAACTCAAGAAAACCTGTTCTGTTGGTTATTTTATGATCACAGTGCTTAGTGAAGTAAGTACTCACTAAATTAGCAACTGCATCCCCGAGTTCTCAAGGACGTGGTTCTGGAAACAAGGTGCATTGGTGATCATTTTTCAACATTCTATTGACTCTGGAAGGAGTTCCAGTAGATTGGAGGGTAGCTCATTAAAACAGCAGGGAGAGAAAACAGGGAATTATAGGCCAGTTAGCCTGACATCAGTGATGGGGAAAATACTGGAGTCAATCATTAAGGATGTAATAACTGAGCATTTGGAAAGGAGTGACAGGATCGTTCCAAGTCAGCATGGATTTACTAAAGGGAAATCGTGCTTGACAAATCTTCTGGAATTTTCTGAGGATGTAACCAGTAAAGTGGATAAGGGTGAATCAGCGGATGCTGTGTATCTGACTGTGTATCAGCCAGGATCATACTGAATGGTGGTGCGGGTTTGAAGGACCAAATGGCCTACTCCTGCACCTATTTTCTATGTTTCAACCAAATGAGGAGAGGGCAAAGACAGGGCACCATTTGACCCCTCCTCACCTGTCCATAATACCATCCAGAACAATATAACCAGATGGCTCGGCATGCCATCTGGTACCAACGCACAGCAGTAGCATTGTGTACAAGATACATTGCAGCAATTCATCCAGACACCTTCAACAGCACCTTCTACACCCACAACCATCTACAAGGACAGGGGCAGCAGATGTATGGGAACACCAACACCTGCAAGTTCCTTTCTAAGTCATATCCCTGATTTAGAGCTATATTACTGATTCTTAATTCCCTGATTGTTACTGGAATGAAAATTTACAACTCCCATCCTAACAACCATGAGCAGTAGTTAAAGAAGGCAAATCACCATCACCTTCTCAAGGCAATTAGAGATGGGCAATTAATGCCTTACCAGCGATGCTCATATCCCTAGAATAAAGAGGAAAATAGACCATTCAGCCCCTCCAGCATATTATATAGAAATAGAAGGGCATTCAGCCCTACAAACGTAGTATCCCTACAGTGCAGGAAGCCACTCAGCCTATTAAGTCTGCATCAACTCTCCAATAGGGAAGCTTACCCCCAGGCCCTATCCCAGTAACCTCACATATTTACCCCACTTATTCCCGTAATCCACACATCGTGAGGTACTAAAGCTAAATTTACAAAGAACAAAACAGCCCGGGAAACAGGCCCTTTGGCCCAACGAGCCCACGCCGCCATTTTAACATTACCAGTCCCCCCATCACCCATGACCCTTATCTATGCTTATGGCATTCCACATTGACGGAAAACTAATTTAGGGACAATTTATTACACCAATCAGCCTAATAGCACACCTTTGGGGTGTGGGAGGAAACCGGAGCACCCGGAGAAAACCGACGCAAGCACGGGGAGAATGCGCAAACTCCCACAGACACTGGCCCAAATCCATGTGTCTGCACAGCAATCAGTGATAGTCACTGAGCTGTCGTGTTGCCCAGCATCTGGTCCAGTTTAAGCACACACTAACGACATGAAGCGCTAAGCTACTCTCGAAATAACAAAGAGCAGCCCTCGTACAACCCATCGCGTGTATGTCCATCGTTGGACAACAAGGCAGACCGAAGCACCCGTGAATTAAAAGAGAAGAACATTAGTATCATCCACATCCTTATACATTACCAGGGATGTCCCAAGGCTACTGAACCTTATTTAAAACAATCTCCTATATCCTCCCGTCTCCAACCCACTCATGTGCCTGTCTAAGTAACTCTTAAACAACTCCAGCGTGCCTGCCTCCACCACCTTGCTTGGCAGAGCATTCCATACCCCCACTACCCTCTGTGTGGAAAACCTCCCTCTAACATCCGTGTTATATCTTGCCCCCCTCACCCAAAGCCCGTGGCCCCTCGTAATGTGTGTTTCTATCATAGGAAAAAGCTTACCACTGTTTACTCTATCTATACCCTTCATAATCTTATACACCTCTATTAGATCTCCCCTCAGTCACCTTCTTTCAAGGGAAAACAGCCCCAATTTGCCCAATCTTTCCTCATAACCCAGTCCTTCCATACCAGGCAGCACCCTGGTAAACCTCCTCGGCATTCTCTCCAGGGTCTCCACATCTTTCCAGTAGTAAGGTGACCAGAACTGGACGCAGTACTCCAAATGTGGCCTAACCAACGTTCTATACAACTGCAACATTAGACTCCAGCTCTTATACTCTATACCGCTTCCTATAAAGGCTAACATACCATAAGCTTTCTTCACAACCTTCTCCACTTGTACTGCCACCTTCAAAGACATGTGCACTTGCACCCCCAGGTCCCTCTGCGTTTCTATACTCTTTACAGGTCTACCCTTTATCATATAACTTCCCCCTACATTATTTCGGCCAAAATGCATCACCTCACATTTATCAGGGTTAAACTCCATTTGCCATTTATCTGCCCAATATACCAGCCTATCTATATCCCATTGTATTGCCAGACATTGCTCCTCACTGCCCGCCAATCCAGCCATCTTAGTGTCATCTGCAAATTTGCTGATCACACCACTTACTCCCTCTTCCAAGTCATTTATGTATATTACAAAAAGAAGAGGTCCCAGTACTGAGCCCTGCGGCACACCACTAGTGACAGACCTCAGCTAGAAAAGGACCCTTCCACTACTACTCTCTTTCTCCTCTTACCAAGCCAGTTATCAATCCATCTAGATACCTGGCCTTGTATTCCATGAGCCTAAATTTAGCATGGCCAATCAACCTAACCCTCACATCTTTGGATTGTGCAGGGAAACCAAGCGCCCAGAGGAAACCCAAGCAGGCATGGGGAGAATGTGCAAACTCCACACAGTCATAAGAACATAAGAAATAGGAGCAGGAGTAGGCCATCTAGCCCTTCGAGCTTGCCCTGCCATTCAATAAGATCATGGCTGATCTGTCGTGGCTCAGTTCCACATTCCTGCCCTCTCCCCATAACCCTTAATCCCCTCGCTTATCAAAAACCCATCAACCCGCGTCTTAAAAATATTTAGCGAGGCAGCCTCCACCACTTCAACGGGCAGAGAATTCCAGAGATTCACCACCCTTTGAGTGAAGAAGTTCCTCCTCAACTCCGTTCTAAACCGCTCCCCCTTTATCTTGAGGCTATGCCCCCTAGTCCTACTGTCCATTCTGAGCAGGAAGAGTCTCTCCACCTCTATCCTATCCATCCATCTTATATGTCTCAATGAGATCTCCCCTCATTCTTCTAAACTCTAACGAGTACAAGCCTAGTTTATTCAGCCTCCCCTCATAGCTCAGCCCCCTCAACTCCGGCATCAGCCTAGTAAACCTCCTCTGCACTCCCTTCAAGGCCAAAATATCCTTGCGTAAGTGCGGCGACCAAAACTGCACACAGTATTCCAGCTGCGGCCTCACCAATGCCCTATACAGCCGCAGCAAGACCTCCCTACTTTTATATTCAATCCCCCTCGCTATGAAGGCCAGCATCCCATTCGCCTTCCTGACCACCTGCTGCACCTGCAGGCTGGGTTTTTGCGACTCATGCACAAGGACCCCGAGGTCCCTCCGCACCGTCGCCTGCTGCAGTTTTTCGCCACGTAAGTAATAGTCCTTCCTACCATTATTCCTACCAAAGTGGACCACCTCACACTTTGCAACATTAAATTCCATTTGCCAGTTCCTGGCCCATTCGCCCAGCCTATCTAGATCCTTCTGCAGACTCTCCACACCCTCCGCGCAATTTGCCGTTCCACCAATCAAGGTAAGAAAGGGTTGCAGATGCACCTTAGAAAGCATTCTTTCTGATTGTATCACAGCTTGGTATGGGCTCCTGCTCTGCAAAGACCGCAAGGAATTACAAAAGGTTGTGAACGAAGCCCAATCCATCACGCAAACCAGCCTCCCATCCATTGACTCTGTCTACACTTCCTGCTGCCTCGGGAAAAGCAGCCAGCATAATTAAGGACCCCACGCACCCCAGACATTCTCTCTTCCACCTTCTTCCGTTGGGAAAGAGATACAAAAGTCTGAGGTCACGTACCAACCGACTCAAGAACAGCTTCTTCCCTGCTGCTGTCAGACTTTGAATGGACTTACCTTGCATTAAGATGATCTTTCTCTTCCCCCCCCAGCTGTGACTGTAACACTACATTCTGCACTCTTTCATTTCCTTTTCTATGAACAGTATGCTTTTTCTGTATAGCACGCAAGAAACAATACTTTTCACTGTATGTTAATACACGTGACAATAATAAATCAAATCAAAATTACATTCAATACCTTGCCCAATAAAGGGAAGCATTCTGTATGTTTTCTTCATCACCTTATCCACCTATCCTGACACCTTCAGGTACCTGTGAACATACACTTCGGTATCTCATTTCCCTAGCCTGTTTACTCCGAGGCTAGAATCAAAGCAAGGTCCCAGGCTGTGAGGTAGCAGTGCTAACCACTGTGCCACCTCTATTACATAGAAAGAGGAGGCCATTCAGCCCCTCAAGCATATTACATAGAGAAGAAGACCATTCAGGCTCTCAAGCTTGTTATACAGAATATAACAAATAGGGGCAAGAATTAACTAACGGTTAATTAATTAACTATGGTTGACTGTCCACCTCAACTCAACTTCCCTGCTGTAAGCCCATATCCCTCGATTCCCTGAGTGCGCTTAAATCTATCCACCAATGTCTTGAACATATTAATTGACTGAGTTTATCCACAGTTCTCTGGGCTAGAGAGTTCCAAGTACCAGCAACATTCTGGAAATTATTCTTCATCTCAGTCCTACACCGGTCAACCCCTTTTCTTGACCCCTAGCTCCAGACTGTCCAGCTGAAGGAAACACACTCTCAGCACCCTGTCCGCATCACAAACCAGCTGTCCAGTCCACTCAGCTAAACTGACTCGCCAGAATAGCGGAGGCTCAAGCACTGATCCTGTCAACAGTCCACTAATTACAGCCTGCCAACCCAATGATATTCATCGACCTTTTTGCAATAGTTACTGTGCTGACCACATCAGAGCCGGAGCTTCTACCTCTCTGGCTAATGTTCATGAGTACATTATCTGACTGTTTATAGTTACATCCCTTGCTTCTCCCTGATGTTCCCATCTTAAATAGCATGGATTGAATCTGAGACTGTCATTTCTTTGAAGGCCTCAATCATATCTAATCTAATAAGTTACAAAAAGTCCCAGCTCTCTTTGCTTGTTTTGGTAACTGACAGACTTTACATTAGATATCAATCTAATTAACGGCTGCTTCTGCACATTTTCAGAGCCTCTGCATCCTGTTAGGTGGGATGGCCAAGCCTGAGCACAGTAGTCCAGACATGGCCTGACTGAGGCATCATGTAAAGACAGGTCTGAAACTCTCAGCTCAGCTGGGAACTCAATTAGAACAAAACAGAATCTCTACAGTGTAGAAGGAGGCCATTTGGCCCATCGAGCCTGCACCAACAACAATCTCACCCAGGCCCTATCTCCGTAACCCCACATATTTACCCTACTAATCTCCCCCTAACACTAAACAGCAATTTATTATAGTCAATCAACCTAACCCACAGATTTTTGGAGTGTGGGAGGAAACCGGAGCACCCGAAAGAAACCCACACAGACACTGCAAGAACATGCAAACTCCACACAGTGACCCAAGCCAGGAATTGAGCCCGGATCCCTGGCACTGTGAGGCAGCAGTGTTAACCACTGTGCCCTAAAACAAGAGGTTTTTGTGGCAAGAGCCAGACCATGTTCTTTGGGAACTAAAGTTGACCAATGCTCCATCCCTTTCACCTTCAGGTCAAACTATCTGAGGGTTCTGGGGATATGGTTAAAACTGGAATGGTGAAACTAGGCATGGTGGAAAGAATACTGGTCATGTGGGCGTGACTCCCTCTTCATTACAGCTAAGAAGCAGGTTAAGAGGTGTGAGGCACTCTCTGTTGCTGTGTGCAATTATCCTCCACCTCTTGATTGTGCCTTTGCAAAGAAGGTCTGGAAAGAGATGCACTGGTTTGGCAGTTCTTCATTCTCAGCAGTTCCATAACACAGGGGGCTCTGTACTGTATGGGATGTTCCCAGGAATGCACTCCAAGAGGAACATGAATGGCTGCTGGACTACCATCAACTCACAGAAAGACACACTTTGGTCTGCCCAAAACTTGATAGTCTTCTAAGAAAATTGCTGTTGACAAGTGAAAGGACAATATGCTGAACTTTCAGTAAAGCTTGGGGCAGCTGCTGCAAAGGCATAATGGCCCTTCAGCCACTGTACGCAGACTAGGAACTGTGCAGAACACCTTATGTTTAACTTGCAGTGAACGTTATAAATATTGACTGCAATTGTATGTTACTACATTTCAAATATCAAATGGATTTTTTTTGCACTATATAATGTCACGTTTGAACCATCTTTAATGTACTTTTATAAATTTTATGAATGAAGTATATTTTTGGGAAAAAGTGGAAATGTTATTTGCACTAGTGGTTTCTGCAGTCACTGCTCACAGTTAACAGCGAAGTTTAATTCTTGATCAGTGATCTCTGCCCATTGGCATTTTCGGATCTGTCAGAAATACTCAGTTTTCCACATTCAGTACATGAAAGGGAGATACAGCAGAGTAGTAATGGTTAGACTAATGTTGCGAAGTTGAGTTTGTAAAGATGTAAAAATGCTAGAGGGAAAAACATTGTGTGGTCCCTTAAAAAGCTAGTTTTGGTTTCAGTGTTTGGAGGTTTAAAATGCAAAGTACATACTGAATCCAAGCTGAAATCCAAGACCAGGCAACAGGATTGCCTTGGTAACAGGCTTCAAGCATTTGAGTGTTTGAATTTTGCCCGATCAATTTAAAGCAGGGACTCAGCTACCAAGAACCTATTGGATTTGAATTTGATGATGTTGAAAAAATCAGACCAATCCTGTTGTAGGAAAATTGATAGGTCTTCACAGGTATAAAAGAGATTGCAAGAAGGAAATACACATAGTTAGCAACTACCACCTCTTAAGACTCTCAAGACAGCAGCTTTCCACCCTGCCAGCGTTATATATCTCTTAAGAGAACGCACCATCTAACCAGCGAAAGGTACCAAATCAAAAAGAATTCAGACAGAGAAATCAACCAAGAAACTCCAGAAGGTTCAAAGACACAAAACCTGGTTGTTTATTTTTTGAGAGTGTCTAAATTCTATTATTACTTTTTTGTTAATGAATGGGCATTGTATTTATATTTATTTGAGCAGCATTTCATTAGAATCTTATTTTGTTTGGTATGCTACTTGTTAGTTAAAGTTCCCTGTTAGTTTAATAAATAAATTGTTCAGTGTTCATTTTAAAGTGAGTGTCAGGTATTTCTGTTAGTTAACCACTACATATTCCTGAAGGACAGTTAACTTCCCCACACACTTTTAACAGATTACGAGGCAAGAGATTCCTCTTTGGAGGATTTCGCGTTACTTCTTTAGGTGATCAACTTCCCGGCATAACAGTAAGATGATTTGAATATATGAGTTTGTAGACAAGACATGCTTGGCACTCAAGAGTCAGGCTGGGGAGGGCAGACATTAGTTCAGCAGAACTGTTTAGAAATTTTCCTTGCCTTAACTCTGAAAAGAGACAAATATTCTGAAGACGTCCTCTTCAACTGGGAACACTAACTCTCTTTCTCTCTCACCACAGGTGCTGCCAGACCTGGTGAGTATTTCACACACAATCGCTTTTTATTTCTTAGCAAAAATGATGCATTCAGGTCTTCTGAGTGCTGTTATTTGCCAATCACAGCTCATATTCCAATTCACTTCCTCACAATGAGCCTGCTATGAGATCAGAGTCACCTCAGATTCACAGTGAAACTTTGGAAGTGGAAACATTCACACAGACCTTTATAGAATCCCTACAGTGCAGAGGTAGGCCATTTGGCCCATCAACTCTGCACCAACTCTCCAACACAGCACTCCAAATCAGACCCTATCCTTGTAATCCCATATTTACCCCACTAATCCCCCTAACCTAACCACAGCCAATTCACTTAACCTAGACATTTTTGGAGTAGGGGAGGAACATAGAACATAGAAAAACTACAGCACAAACAGGCCCTTCGGCCCACAAGTTGTGCCGAATATATCCCTGTCTACTGTGCTTACCTACAACCCTCTATCTTACTAAGTCCCACGTACTTATCCAAAAGTCCCTGAAAAGAACCTATCGAATCCGTCTCCACCAACACTGCTGACAGCTGATTCCATGCACCCACCACCCTCTGAGTGAAAAACTTACCCCTGACATCTCCTCTGTACCTACTCTCCAGCGGTCTAAACCTGTGTCCTCTTATGGCAGCCATTTCTGCTATCCCACTTAGAAAGGATAGCAGGACAAGAGGGCACAGCCTCAAGATAAGGGGAGAGCAGTTTAGAACGGAGTTGAGGAGGAACTTCTTCACTCAAACGGTGGTGAATCTCTGGAATTCTTTGCCCGTTGGAATGGTGGAGGCTACCTCGCTAAATATATTTAAGTCACGGGTAGATAGGTTTTTGACAGACAAGGGAATTAAGGGTTATGGGGCGAGAGCGGGAAAGTTGAACAGATCCATTTCAGATCAGCCATGATCTTACTGAATGGCGGGGCAGCCTCGAAGGGCTAGATGGCCTACTCCTGCTCCTATTTCTTATGTTCTTATTTCAGCCCTGGGGAAAAGCCTCTGAGAATAAGAACATAAGAACATAAGAAATAGGAGCAGGAGTAGGCCATCTAGCCCTTCGAGCCTGCCCCGCCATTCAATAAGATCATGGCTGATCTGTCGTGGCTCAGTTCCACATTCCCGCCCTCTCCCCATAACCCTTAATCCCATCATTTATCAAAAACCCATCAACCCGCGTCTTAAAAATATTTAGCGAGGCAGCCTCCACCACTTCAACGGGCAGAGAATTCAGAGATTCACCACCCTTTGAGTGAAGAAGTTCCTCCTGAACTCCATTCTAAACCACCCCCCCCCTATCTTGAGGCTGTGCCCCCTAGTCCTACTATCCTTTCTGAGCGGGAAGAGTCTCTCCACCTCTATCCTATCCGTCCCATTCATCATCTTATACGTCTCAATGAGATCTCCCCTCATTCTTCTAAACTCTAACGAGTACAAGCCTAGTTTATTCAGCCTCCCCTCATAGCTCAACCCCCTCAACTCCGGCATCAGCCTAGTAAACCTCCTCTGCACTCCTTCCAAGGCCAAAATATCCTTGCGTAAGTGCGGCGACCAAAACTGCACACAGTATTCCAGCTGCGGCCTCACCAATGCCCTATACAGCTGCAGCAAGACCTCCCTACTTTTATATTCAATCCCCCTCGCTATGAAGGCCAGCATCCCATTCGCCTTCCTGACCACCTGCTGCACCTGCAGGCTGGGTTTTTGCGACTCATGCACAAGGACCCCGAGGTCCCTCTGCACCGTCGCCTGCTGCAGTTTTTCGCCACGTAAGTAATAGTCCTTCCTACCATTATTCCTACCAAAGTGGACCACCTCGCACTTGCCAACATTAAATTCCATTTGCCAGTTCCTGGCCCATTCGCCCAGCCTATCTAGATTCTTCTGCAGACTCTCCACACCCTCCGCACAATTTGCCGTTCCACCAATCTTGGTGTCATCAGCAAATTTCAACACCATACACTCGGTTCCCTCCTCCAGGTCATCTATATAAATGGTAAATAGCTGAGGCCCCAGCACCGACCCCTGGGGCACTCCACTAGTCACCATCCGCCAATCCGAATAGCACCCATTGACCCCCACTCTCTGCCTCCTATTTGACAGCCAATCCTCTATCCACGCTAACACCCTACCCCCAACTCCATGCCCCCTTACCTTCTGCAATAACCTCTTGTGAGGTACCTTGTCAAACGCCTTCTGAAAATCAAGAAACACCACATCCACCGGCTCTCCTCTATCCACCGCCCTAGACACATCCTCATAGAACTCCAATAAATTTGTCAGACACGACTTCCCCTTAACGAAACCGTGCTGCGTCTGCTCTATCAAGCAATTCCCCTCAAGATGCCTCGGTATTTCCTCCTTGATGACGGATTCTAACATTTTACCTACAACAGACGTTAAACTAACCGGCCTATAATTCCCTGCCTTTTGCCTGGCACCCTTCTTAAACAACGGCGTAACATTAGCTGTTTTCCAATCTTCCGGCACTTCCCCGGAATCCAGCGACGTTTGGAAAATAACCACCAAGGCATCCACTATCACCTCCGCCATTTCTTTCAGAACCCTTGGATGCATTCCATCTGGTCCTGGGGACTTGTCCACAATCAGTCCCTCCAGTCTGTCGAGCACCGCCTCTCTAGTAACAATAATGTCATTGAGACCCTCCAGTCCTACCACCTTTCCATCTCTAACACCCGGCAAATTATTCACGTCCTCCTCCGTGAAGACCGAAACAAAAAAGTTATTCAAGACCTCAGCCATTTCCCCATCCCCTACCACTAAGTCCCCCCTCTCATCCTCTAAGGGTCCAACGTTCACCCTAGCCAGCCTCTTCCTTTTTATATATTTATAAAAACTCTTGCTATCCTTTTTTATATTAAGCGCTAGCCCAGCTTCATAGTTTATCCTACCCTTCTTTATCAACTTTTTTGTCAATCTTTGTTGACATTTAAACCTCTCCCAATCCTCTTCTCGCCCACTACTCTTAGCTACTCTAAACGACTCCGCTTTTAATTTAAAACTTTCCTTCACCTCCTTCGTTATCCATGGCTTATTACCTCTCCTCCTACGGTCCTTTTTAACCATCGGAAATCCACTTGATAAAACCAGAAACCGGAGTACCCAGAGGAAATCCATGCAGACACGGGGGGTGAATGTGAAAACTCCACACAGTCACCCAAGGCCAGAATTGAACCCAGGTTCCTGGCTCTGTGAGGCAGTAGTCATAGAATCATAAAATCTCTACAATTCAGGAGGCCATTCAGCCCATCGAGTCTGCACCAAGAACATCCCACACTTGGACCCTATTCCTGTAACCCCACATTTACATTACCCTGACACTAGGGTCAATTCAACATGGCCAATCAACCTAACCTGCACATCTTTAGACTGTGGGAGGAAACCAGAGCATCCAGAAGAAACAAATGCAGAATGTACAAACTCCACACAGATGGCGTGCTAACCACTGTGCTACCAACCTTACCCCCAAGGTCCCAACAGCAGAAGGACCAATGTTTTTTGGAAAATTTGATCATATACCTCCTTCTTACCACCCTCAATCCGAGACATAATTGTCATTAGTTAGGGATGCCAGCAACAAGCTGTCAACAAGTCAAACCATTTCAGCCGTGCATACCTTTGTAAAATTCTCTTCACCAACCCCTCCCTCCTCCCCCAAGCCCAATTCCAGCTCACCAGCATGGTCTCACTGATATCAGCATCAATGTTCTTATTGTTCTGAGTGCAACTTGTGGGAAACTTTAAAGCTTTCTTGACATAATCATCGTTTTCTCTTGATCACTTAAAATAGGAGGACTTGATTTAATTCAATCTCGATTATTGGAACCATGTTCTGCATCCAGACAAGTCTCTTCCACCAAAGGAAATTCAACAATTCTCTCTGGTCAGATATTTTAATCAGCATTATTCACGAACTGCTTGCTGAACTCAGTTATTCTGTTTTATGTATCTATGATGAATTTTATATGTGTGTGCATTGTTTTTGCTGGAAAGCCTCTGTATCTGTTGCTGATTGAGTTTCCGTGTATATGTTTCTGTGTACTGGGTCTGTGGGTGTACCTGTGCCCTTCATGGAATATCCTGCACACTTAACCCAGCCAAACTTAACCCAGTTCTTCTATCCTAGGTAAAGCCTTAAAAAATGTTGGAGCTGCATTGCAGGTTAAACAAAGCCAGTGGGGCTAATCCTTAAGATGTGGTTCTTCATTAGAACTGAGGCGCAGCCAGTGTTAGCTGACCTTTCTCCTTCTAGGGTTGCTGGACCTGCTGTGTGCTTGCAGCATCTTCTGTTTTTATTTCACACTTCCGAACATTCATAGCCTCTTTTCTTTTTACATAAAATTCTTTTGTTTAAAATAAGTTGCCATCAGCTGGTGGTGCTCAAAACACGAACAGTTCTTACCATCAGTGCTCTGATTCTGAAAGAGTGAAATACAAAACATCAGCTCCATGTAAACTGTGCATTACAATATTTCTTGACCTGATACTCCCTATGCATTAATTGAGCCCAAACCCTTTCTATTCATAAAGATCATAGGGTCAATGAAATGCTGGGTGTCCTCATGTATGTCATATCAAGAGTAACCAGGCACCCAGGGAAAACTCAGTGTCCCTCTGAAAGCTTCAATTGGCAGATGTCCCTGGGTGAAGGAATACAGGGAGAAAGCTGCATGGTATGGTAACGTTCTCTTTCACAGGTTGCCTGCCACAGATGATCATATTTATGGTAGCCTGTCCTGGGAAGTCCAATTTCCTCTCCCACGTGCTGATCTACACATAGTGCAAATGTCTCAGGATAATGGTGAATGTAGACCGGACACCTGAGACATAGCTACACCTTCATGTGCTGGGCCTTTGCAAAATCCTCTCTCTTGTCAAAGACGTAGAGCCATTGAATTCATTGTGCAGACGGATGTTATTCGGCTCATAGAATCTGCACCAACTCTCCGAAAGAGCATCCCACCCATGTCTTCCCCTTTACTCTATCCTCATAACACCATGCATTTACCATGGCTAATCCACCTAACCTCTACATTTCAGGACATTAAGGGATAATTTAGCATGGCCAATTCACTCAACATGGCACATCTTTGGACTGTGGGAAGAAAGTGAGCACCGGAAGGAAACCCACGCAGATACGGGAAGAATGTGGAAACTCCACTCAGGCAGTGACCCGACACCAGGTCCCTGGCGCTGTGTGACAGCAGTGCTAACCACTGTGCCACTCACTATTGCATGTTTGCAACAAAACAATGTTCAACAGCTTGTGAGGTAAATAACAATCAGTAAGACGATGGAAAATATCAAAAGCAAAACTCTGCAAAATGCAACTTCCCAGCAAAAACTGACAAAGCGCAAAGAGAAACTGCAAACTCCAAAAACTTTATACAAAGCTAGCTGTAAAAAGAATATTTCAATAAGTCAAGCTCGAGATCTCTGTTACACACAGAGTATGGGTAAATAGCATATGTCTGCACTCACAGACAAACTCGATTCCAATAAATAAGTACTAGGAACTACGATATAGTTGCCATTACAGAGACTTGCTTAAGGGAAGGACAGGATTGGCAGCTTAACATTCCAGGACACAGATGTTTCAGGTGGTATAGAGGAGGATGTAAAAAGGGTGGGGGAGTTGCACTACTGGTTAAGGAGAATATCGCAGCTGTACTCTAGGGGGACACCTCAGAGGGCTCATACAGCAAGGCAATATGGGTAGAGCTCAGGAACAATGAAGGTGTAGTCACAATGTTGGGGGTTTACTATAGGCCATCCAACTGCCAGCGGGAGATTGAGGAACAGATATATAGGCAGATTTTGGCAAGATGTAAAAGTAACAGATTGTTGTGGTGGGAGATTTTAATTTCCCCTATATTGACTGGGACTCACTTAGTGCTAAAGGCAAAGTTTGTAAGGAGCATCCAGGAGGGCTTCGTGAAACAGTATGTAGATAGTCCAACTAGGGAAGGGGCCATACTGAACCTGGTTTTGGGGAATGAGCCTGTCCAGGTGGTCAATGTTTCAGTAGGGAAGCAGTTCGAGAACAGTGACCCCAACTCAGTAAGCTTTAAGGAGCTGATGGATAAAGATAAGTGTAGTCCTCAAGTTAAGGTGTTAAATTGGGAGAAGGCTAATTACAAAAAATATTAGGCGGGAACTGAAGAATGTAGATTAGGGGCAGATGTTTGAGGGCAAATCAACATCTGGCATGAGGGAGGCTTTCAAGTGTAAGTTGATAGGGATTCAGGACCAGTACATTCCTATAAGGATGAAGGATAAGTATGGCAAGTTTTGGGAATCTTGGATAACGAGAGATATTGTGAGCCTGGTCAAAGAGGAAAAGGAAGCATTTGTCAAGGCTAGGAGGCTGGGAACACATGAAGCAAGTGTGGAATACAAGGAAAGTGAAAGAAACTTAAGCAAGGAGTAAGTAGAGTTAAAATGGGTCATTAAAAAGCAATGGCCAGCCAGATTAAGGAAAATCCCAAGGCTTTTTACACATATATAAAGAACAAGTGGGTAAGCAGGGAGAGGGTTGACCCACTCAGGGACAAAGGAGGAAATCTATATGTGGAGCAAGAGGAAATGGACAAGGTATTTCATGATTACTTTGCGTCAGTATTCACCAAAGAGAAGGACCTGCTGGATTATGAGTCTGGGAAAGGATGTGTAGATAGTTTGAGTCATGTTGTGATCAAAAAGGAGAAGGTATTGGGGTTCTTGAGAAACAACAAGGTAGATAAGTCTCCAGTGCCTAATGGGATATACTCCAGAATACTGAGAGAGGCAAGAGAGGAAATTGCTGGGGCCTTGAGAGAAATCTTTGTATCCTCACTGGCTACAGGGGAGGTCCCAGAGAATTGGAGAATAGCCAATGTTGTTCCTTTGTTTAAAAAGGGTAGCAAGACTAATCCAGGTAATTACAGGTCGGTGAGCCTTACATCAGTGGTAGGGAAATTATTGGAGAGGATTCTTCAAGACAGGATTTATTCCCATTTGGAAATAAGTGGATGTATTACTGAGAGGCAACATGGTTTTCTGAAGGGGAGGTCGTGTCTCATGAACTTGATCGAGTTTTTCGAGGAAGTGACAAAGATCATTGATGAGGGTTGGGCAGTGGATGTTATCTACATGGATTTCAATAAGGCCTTTGACAAGGTCCCTCATGGCAGACCGGTCCAGAAGGTGAAGTCGCATGGGATCAGAGGTGAGTTGGCAACGTGGATACAAAACTGGCTCAGTCAAAGAACAGTAAGAAGTCTCACAACAGCAGATTAAAGTCAACAGGTTTATTTGGTAGCAAAAAGGAGCGTTGCTCCTTCGTCAGGTAAGTGGGAGTTCTGTTCACAACAGGACATATAAAGACACAAACTCAATTTACAGAATAATGATTAGAATGCATGTCTTTACAGCTAATCAAGTCTTAAAGGTAGAGAGAATGTGAAAGGAGAGAGCATTAAGCACAGGTTAGAGAGATGTGTATTGTCTCCAGACAGGACAGTTAATGATATTTTGCAAATCCAGGCAAGTTGTGGAGGTTACAAATAGTGTGACATGAATCCAAGATCGCGGTTGAGGCTGTCCTCATGTGTATGGAACTTGGCTATCAGTCTCTACTCAGTGACTCTGCACTGTCGTGTGTCATGAAGGCCGAATGCCCATGACTACTGAAGTATTCCCCATCAGGAAGGGAACAGTCTTGCCTGGTGATTGTTGAATGGTGTTCATTCATTTGTTGTTGTAGCATCTGTGTGGTCTCCCCAATGTACCATGCCTCAGGGCATCCTTTCCTGCAGCGTATCAGGTAGACAATGTTGGCCGAGTTGCAAGAGTATGTACTGTGTACCTGGATGGTGTTCTCACATGAAATGATGGCATCCGTGTCAATGATCCGGCATGTCTTGCAGAGGTTGGTGTGGCAGGGTTGTGTGGTGTCGTGGTCATTGTTCTCCTGAAGGCTGGGTAGTTTGCTGTGGACAATGGTCTGTTTGAGGTTGTGCGGTTGTTTGAAGGCAAGAAGTGAGGTTTGGGGATGGTCTTGACGAGGTGTTCGTCTTCATCAATGATATGTTGGAGGCTCCGGAGAAGATGTCATAGCTTCTCCGCTCCGGGGAAGAACTGGATGACGAAAGGTACTCTGTTCACCGTGTCCCGTGTTTGTCTTCATAGAAATTACAGAAATTATAGAAACCCTACAGTACGGAAAGAGCCCAATCAGCCCATCGAGTCTGTATCGACCACAATCCCACCCAGGCCCTACCTCCATATCCCTACATATTTACCCACTAATCCCTCTAACCTAAGCATCTCATTAACTAGGGGCAATTTTTAGCATAGCCAATCAACCTAACTTGCACATCTTTAGACTGTGGGAGGAAACCCATGCAGACACGAGGAGAACGTGCAAGCTCCACACAGACAATGACCTAAGCCGGGAATTGAACCCAGGTTGCAGGAGCTGTAAAGCAGCAGTGCTAACCACTGTGCTACTGTCCTGTCCTCTTCTGAGGAGCTGTGGCGCATCAGACTGTTGATCGATGAGTCAGGTGCCATATCCTGTTCTTATGAGGGCATCTTTCAGCATCTGGAGGTGTCCGTTGTGATCCTCCTCATCTGAGCAGGTCCTGTATATACAGAGGGCTTTCCTTAGGGGATGGCTTCTTTAATGTGTTTAAGGTGGAAGCTGGAGAAGTGGAGCATCATGAGGTTATCCATGGGCTTGTGGTACAGTGAAGTGCTAAGGTGACTCAGTCACTGAGCAGAGACTGATAGCTGGGATCTTGGGTTTATGTCACACTATCTGTAACCCCCATGACTTGCCTGGACTTGCAAAATCTCACTTACTGTCCTGTCTGGAAACAATACACATTTCTTTAACCTGTGCTTAATGTTCCCTCCTCTCACATTGTCTGTACCCTTAAGACTTGATTAGCTGCAAAGACTCTCAATTTACAGAATAATGATTGGAATGTGAGTCTTGTGCTACTGTCCTGTAAACTCAATTTACAGAATAATGATTGGAATGTTTGTGTCTTTATATGCCCTGTTTGTGAACAGAACTCCCACTCACCTGATGAAGGAGCAACTCTCCGAAAGTTAATGGATTTTGCTACCAAAAGGATGACCTCAACCGGGATCTTGGGTTTACGTCACACTATCTGTAACCCCCACGACTTGCCTGGACTTGCAAAATCTCACTAACTGTCCTGTCTGGAGACAATACACATCTCTTTAACCTGTGCATAATGTTTTCTCTTCTCATATTGTCTGTACACTTAAGACTTGATTAGCTGTAAAGTCTCACATTCCAATCATTATTCTGTAAATTGAGTTTGTATCTTTATATGCCCCGTTTGTGAACAGAACTTCCACTCACCTGACGAGTAGGAGTTCTGATGAAGGAGCAACGCACCAAAAGCTAGTGAATTTTGCTACCAAATAAACCTGTTGGACTTTAACCTGGTGTTGTGAGACTTCTTACTATGTTTACCCCAGTCCAATGCCAACATCTCCACATCATGACTACCAACGGTCAGAGAAGACAGAGGATAGCAGTGGAAGGGTGCATAGAAATACATCATAGAAACCCTACAGTGCAGAAAGAGGCCATTTGGCCCATCAAGTCTTCACCGACCACAATCCCACCCAGGCCGTACTCCCATATCCCTACATATTTTCCCACTAATCCCACTAACCTACACATCTCAGGACTCTAAGGGGCAATTTTAGCACAGCCAATCAACCTAACCCGCACATCTTTGGATGTTTCTGAATGGAGGGCTGTGACAAGTGGTGTTCCTTAGGGATCAGTGCTGGGACCTTTGCTGTTTGTGAGATATATATGATTTGGAGGAAAATGTAACTGGATTGATTAGTAAGTTTGCAGACGACACAAAGGTTGGTGGATTTGTGGATAGTGATGAGGACCATCAGAGGATACAGCAGGATATAGATCAGTTAGAGACTTGGGTGGAGAGATGGCAGATGGAGTTTAATCCGGACAAATGTGAGGTCATGCAATTTGGAAGGCCTAATGCAGATAGGAAATATACAGTAAATGGCAGAACCCTTAGGAGTATTGATAGGCAAAGGAATCTGGGTGTACAGGTACACAGGTCACTGAAATGGCAACGCAGGTGGAGAAGGTAGTCAAGACAGCATACAGCATGCTGACTTCATCGGCCGAGGTACTGAATTTAAAAATTGGCAAGTCATGTTGCTGCTTTAGAGAACCTTAGTTAGGCCGAACTTGGAATATAGTATTCAATTCTGGTCACCACACTACCAGAAGGATGTGGAGGCTTTGGAGAGGGTACAGAAAAAATTTTACCAGGATGTTGCCTGATATGGAGAGCATTAGCTATGAGGAGAGGATGGAGAAACTTGGTTTGTTCTCACTGGAGCGACAGAAGTTGAGGGGAGACCTGATAGAAGTCTGCAAGATTATGAGAGGCATGGACAGAGTGGATAGTCAGAAACCTTTTCCCAGGGTGAAAGAGTCAATTACTAAGGGGCATAGGTTTAAGGTGCAAGGGGCAAGTTTTAAAAGAGACGTACAAGGCAGATATTTTACACGGAGAGTGGTGGGTGCCTGGAACTCGTTGCTGGGGGAGGTAGCGGAAGTGGATATGGTAGTGACTTTTAAGAGGCATCTAGACAAGTACATTGACAAGTTCTATGTTCTATAGTTTAGTTTAGAGGGTCATTAGATTGGTCCCACTGGTCGGCGCAACATCGAGGGCCGAAGGGCTTGTACTGCGCTGTAATGTTCTATGTTCTATGAATGAGATGGGAATAGAGGGATATGGTCCCTGGAAGCGTAGGAGGTTTTAATTAAGTCGGGCAGCATGGTCGGTGCAGGCTTGGAGGGCCGAAAGGCCTGTTCCTGTGCTGTAATTTTCTTTGTCCTTTGTGACAATACTGGTGGGCAATGGTCACACAATAAATTAGTCCCTCAGGGTTCACTCCACTCCAGGAGCCCAAACTGCATCTAGTGAGGCTCAACACTATCACACGTAACTTTGCAGCATGAGTGAAATGTTGGAATATTGGAATTAGTAACAAGTAGTACTAAAAGAATACTGACCATTCCTGCACATTGAAAGCCTTATCAATGTCTGCAGTTTCTGAATTAGAACATGTGCAAATCACATCAGATTGAAGATACATCACTGAGTCTCCAGCTGTTTCCCCACATTTCATCAGCAAAGTGAGCAATCAGGACAGTGCCGGGATGTGGATAATCCCAGGGTGTGGATAGTGTCGGGGGCGGATAATATCGGGAAGGGGATACGGCCAGGAAGTATGATGTGAGTGGGACCTGTGATGGCAGTGGGTTGAACCAAGGGAATGCTGACTCTCTGAGAAGCGTATTTCCATGTTGAAGGTCCCGAGCCTGATAAGTTGCTTTTCCTGCGCTTGACCTGTAGTTGTTTGATACAATAGATGTGATGTTTTGTACTCACTGGTCACAGGCATTCCCAACAGGATCGAGTGCAGCAGCGTCTAGTTAGCCGACATGGTGAGGGTCTGCACATGATTCTCCGACATGGAAGTCGAATTCGGTCAGGGAGCCACTGAAAGAATCTGTGAAGAGATTACAAGATTCAAGAACAAGTTACAGTAAAATATAAATGACGAAGATATGGAAAAGGGTTGGAAACCAGATAGAAAACTCACAATACAGGATATTTGATGATTGTGCCAGTTTTGGCTGTTGGTAAGAAGTATCCTCATCCCACTGCTCCTTTCCAACATCTCTGCACATTTCTGCTTTTCAACCATACATTGAATTCCTTTCTGAAAATGACTACTGATTCTCCTTCCACCTTCCTTTGAGGTGAAGGAATTAAGATGTGTTTTCTTTCTGACCTCATTGAAGGGATGGTCTCACTTTGGAGATCTTTCTCAAGAGGGAATGATGCCATTAGCACCATTTTTAATTCTCAATCTGGATTTTTCTTGAAGGGACTATGTTCATTAGGGGTCTTTTAAAAAGGGAGTCTCTTGGTGAACTTTTTAAATTATAGTGAAAGAGACGAATAAGCTGATTGAAACTGGCCTGCAAGTTTAAGCACAGATATAAAGGATAAGGCAGTGGTCACTCTTTTTTTTAAAACAAAGTTTATTTGTTAGTCATAACTAGGCTTACATTACACTGCAGTGAAGTTACTGTGAAAATCCCCTAGTTGCCACACTCTGGTGCCAGTTTGGGTACACTGAGGGAGAATTTACCATGGCCAATGCACCTAACCAGCACGTCTTTGGACTGTGAGAGGAAACCGGAGAACCTGGGACGAAACCCACACAGACATGGAGAGAACACGCAAACTCCACACAGACAGTGACCCAAGTCAGGAATTGAGCCCCAGTCCCTGGCACTGTGAGGCAGCAATGGTAACCAATGTGCCACCCCTAGAGTTTCAATGTTATTCATGATGTGAAGAGGTGAACTTTCAGTTAAATCAAATATCTCAGTGATAATGATTGGCTCAGGCTTCAGCGCTGCATCAATGCCATGTGTATTACTGCTGCTGTGAAGATATATGCGACTCAACATTTTTGCACACTTTTGTGTTTCCTGCTATAGCAGCACTGAGTCAGCACTGACGTCCCTATAGAACAGCAGTGAGCGTGGGAATAAAAGGATGAAGTGGTTACACCCCAATTTTTTAAATTTGTTCCTGTATTCAAGTCTCAAATCTTATAGTGAGTGAATAAGAGAGTGGGTGGATGAGTCAGTCAGACATGGGGAGAAGGTCCATGCACAGTGACCCAAGCCAGGAATTGAACCTGGGTCCCTGATGCTGTGAGGTAGCAGTACTAACCTCTGTGCGCCATGCTGCTGATAACTGGTGTTGGAGATAGGCCACATGAAAGTGAGAGAGGAGTGGAAGAAAAATGGTTACAGACAGAAGCTTGAAGCAGCACTAATATAGTCATCGATGCAACTGAGGAGGTTTGGGAGAGGACCTGAGTAAATTGGAACAAGGAATGTTCCACAAACCCAACAAAAAGACAGGCACAACTGGAACCCATGCAGGTACTCATAGCTAAAGCTTTTATTTGCAGGAAGTGAGACAAGTTAAAGGAGAAATTATTTAATGGCAGAACAAGTTTATCTAGGCAGAGGAGAGTGGTGATGGTTAAGGTTGTTCAGGTCTCTGTTTGAGGAAGAAGCGGAGAGCCCTGAGACCCTCCTGGTGGAGCATGGAGGTGTAGAGGGATTGGACATCCATATGAAGAGGAAGTGGTTAGTGTTGGGACATAGGAAATTGTTGATGTAGTGCAGAGAATCAGAGGAATCATAAACATAGGTAGGAAGGGAACTGGACAAGGGGAGTGAGAATGAAGTCAAGATAGAAACATAGAAAAACTACAGCACAATACAGGTCCTTCGGCCCACAAAGTTGTGCCGAACATGTTCCCACCTTAGAGATTACTAGGCTTACCTATAACCCTCTATCTTACTAACTTCCATGCACTTATCTAAAAGACTCTTATAAGACCCTATCGAATCTGCCTCCACCACCGTTGCCGGCAGCTCATCCATGCACCCACCACTCTCTGAGTGAAAAACTTACCGCTGACACCTCCTCTGTACCTACTCCCCAGCAGCTTAAAACTATGTCCTCTCGTAGCAACCATTTCATCCCTGGGAAAAAGCCTCTGACAATCCACTCGGTCGATACCTCTCAACATCTTATACACCTCCATCAGGTCACCCCTCATACTTCTTCTCTCCAAGGAGAAAAGGCCGAGCTCCCTCAACCTATCCTCATGAGGCATGCTCCCCAATCCAGGCAATATCCTTGTAAATGTCCTCTGCATGCTTTCTATGGCTTCCACATCCTTCCTGTAATGATGTGACCAGAACTGAGCACAGTACTCCAAGTGGGGTCTGACCACGGTCCTATACAGCTGCAACATTATCTCTCGACTCCTAAACTCAATTCCTCGATTGATGAACACCATATGCCTTCTTAACCACAGCTTCAACCTGCGTAGCTGCTTTGAGCGTCCTATGAACCCGGATCTCAAGATCCTTCTGATCTTTCACGCTGCCGAGTCCTACCATTAATATTATATTCTGCCACCCTATTTGACCTACCTAAATGAACCACTTCACACTTATCTGGGCTGAACTCCATCTGCCACTTCTCCGCCCAGTCTTGCATCCTATCAATGTCTCGCTGCAATCCCTCCACACTACCAACAACACCTCCAACCTTTGTGTCATTAGCAAACTTCCTAACCCATCCCTCCACTTCCTCATCCAGGTCATTTATAAAAATCACAAAGAGTAAGGATCCCAGAACAGATCCCTGGGGCACTCCACTGGTGACCGACCTCTATGCAGAATATGACCCATCTATAACCTCTCTTCTATGGGCAAGCCAGTTCTGGATCCACAAAGCAATGTTCCCTTGGATCCCATGTCCCCTCACTTTCTCAATAAGCCTTGCATGATGCACCTTATCAAATGCCTTACTGAAGTCCATATACACTACATCTTCTGCCCTTCCTTCATCAATGTGTTTAGTCACATCTTCAAAAAATTCAATCAGGCTCGTAAGGCATGATCTGCCTTAGGAAGGAATGAATTCAGTAAGGCATGAACAGGCTGATATGACCTACCGACATTCATGATTCCTCTGATTCTCTGCACTGCATCAACTATTTCCAGCGTCCCAGCACTAACTGCTTCCTCTTCACTATGGATGTCCAATCCCCCTACAACTCCATCCCCCACCAGGAGGGTCTCAGGGCTCTCCGCTTCTTCCTCAAACAGGATATGATGGACACATTTTATACATCTTTTTGGGATTAATGAGGATAGAACGGGCACTTGTAAGATATTTTGCTGAGGAAAACTCCAATGTATTGCTAAATCTAAAAGATTCAACATTCAAAGAGTGGCAAAGTGAAATCACACAATAAAAACAACAACTGCTAGCCTTTAACGTGGCTATATGTTCCAAGCCATTCCATAGGATTATTATCAAGTAAGATTTGACTGGGCAACTGGAAATCTGAAACAAAAACAGAAAATGTTGGAAATTCTCAGCAGCTGTGGAGAAACATTGTTTCCTGTTATGGACTCATTGGTCAAAATTCAAAAGAGTCAGGGGGCAGAGCTGAGTATGGTGACCATTACTAAGGAGAGGTTGCTAGGGAAGCTGTCTGAAGATGGATAAATTACCAGGGCCAGATGGACTACACCCCAGAGTTCTGATAGAGATAGCTGAAGATAGTGGAGACATTAGTGGTGGTAAATCTTTTAGATTTCAGGAATCACTGGAGTCAGGGAGGGTCCCAGATGCCTAGAAAATCGCTAAGGTAACACTCCTGTTTAAGAAGGGAGGGAGACAAAAGACGGGAAGTTACAGACTGGTTAGCCTGATCTTGGTCAGTGATAAGATTTTCGGGACGTGGCAATGTGGCGTTGGACTGGGGTGAGCACAGTGAGAACTCTTACAACACTAGGTTAAATTCCAAAGGTTTATTTGATAGCATGAGCCACAAACTTTCAGAGCACTGCTCCTTCATCAGGTGAATGGGAGATGTGTTCGCAAACAGGGCATATAAAGACACAAACTCAATTTGCAAGATAATGGTTGGAATGTGAGTCTTTATAGGTAATCAAGTCTTATAGGTACCGACAATGTGAGCGAAGAAAGGGTTAAACACAGGTTAAAGAGATGTGTATTCTCTCCAGCCAGGACAGTTAGTGAGATTTTGCAAGACCAGGCAAGTCATGGGGGTTATAGATAGTGTGACATGAACCCAAGATCCCGGTTGAGGCCGTCCTCATGTGTGCGGAACTTGGGTATCAGTCTCTGCTCAGTGATTCTGCGTTGTCCTATGTCGTGAAGGATTCCTTGGAGAATGCTTACCCGAAGATCAGAGGCTGAATGCCTGTGACTGAAGTGTTCCTCAACAGGAAGAGAACACTCCTGCCTGGTGATTCTTGAGTAGTATTCATTCATCCATTGTCTCCCTAATGTACCACACCTCGGGACATCTTTTCCTGCGGCGTATCAGGTAGACAACATTGGACGAGTTGCAAGAGCGTATACTGTGTACCTGGTGGGTGGTGTTCTCACGTGAGATGATGGCATCTGTGCTGATGATCCAGCACGTCTTGCAGAGGTTGCTGTGGCAGGGTTGTGTGGTGTCATGCTCACTGTTCTTCTGAAGGCTGGGTAGTTTGCTGCGGACAATGGTCTGTTTGAGGTTGTGCACTTATTCGAAGGCAAGAAGTGGGAGTGTGGGGATGGCCTTGGCGAGATGTTCATCTTCATCGATGACATGTTGAAGGTTCTGGAGTAGATGTCATAGCTTCTCTGTTCTGAGGAAGTACTGGATGACGAAGAGTACTCTGTTTGCTGTGTCCCGTGCTTGTCTTCTGAGGAGGTCGGTGCTGTTTATTGCTGTGAGAACTGTCGATTGATGAATTGAGCGCTGTACCTTGTTCTGATGAGGGCATCTTTCAGCATCTGGAGATGCATCTTCATGCACAGGTTCAAATAAGACTCCTTCACCGCACAGAACCTTCAACCAAAGCTTTACACTAGATACATTGATGACATTTTCTTCCTTTGGACATATGGCGAACAATCACTGAAACAACTATATGATGACATGAACAACTTCCATCCCACCATTAGACTCACCATGGACTGCTCTCTGGAATTGGTTGCATTCTTGGACACACACATCTCCATCAAGGACAGTCACCTCAGCAGTTCACTGTAACCCAAGCCCATGGATAACCTCACAATGCTCCACTTCTCCAGCTTCCACCCTAAACATGTTAAAGAAGTCATCCCCTATGGACATCCTCTCATATACACAGGATCTGCTCAGATGAAAGATGTCTTCATAAGAAAGGGATATGGCACTCGACTCATTGGTCGAAAGTTCCGACGTGCCATAGTGAAAAACTGCACCGACCTCCTCAGAAGACAAACATGGGACACACAGTGGACAGAGTACCCTTCGTCGTCCAGTACTTCCCCGGAGCCTTCAACATGTCATCGATGAGATAAACATCTCGCCAAGGTCATCCCCACACCCTCACTTCATGCCCTTAAACAACCCCACAACCTCAAACAGACCATTGTCCACAGCAAACTACCCAGCCTTCAGGAGAACAGTGACCACACCACCACACAACCCTGCCACAGCAACCTCTGCAAGACACGCTGGATCATCGACACCAATGCTATCATCTCAGGCGAGAACACCATCCACCAGGTACATGGCACATAGTCTTGCAACTCATCCAATGTTGTCTACCTGATATGCTGCAGGAAAGGATGTCCAAGGCATGGTACACTGGGGAGACCATGTAGGCGCTACAACAACGGATGAATGAACACTGCTCGACAATCACCAGGCAGGAGTGTTCTCTTCCTGTTGGGGAACACTTCAGCAGTTCACAGGCATTCAGCCTCTGATCTTCGGGTAAGCGTTCTCCAAGGTGGCCTTCACAACACATGACAACGCAGAAACTGATGGACGAGTTCTGCATACATGAAGCTGGCCTCAATTGGGATCTTGGGTTCATGTCACACTATCTGTAACCCGCACAACTTGCCTGTGTTTGCAAAATCTGTAAGAAGTCTGACAACAGCAGGTTTAAGTCCAACCGATTAAGTCCAACAAATCAGTTGGACTTAAACCTGGTGTTGTCAGACTTCTTACTGTGTTTACCCCAGTCCAACGCCAGCATCTCCATATCACCTTTGCAAAATCTCACTAACTGTCCTGTCTGGAGACAATACACACCTCTTTAATCTATGCTTAACCCTCTCTCCACTCACAATGTCTGTACCTTTAAGACTTGATTACCTGCAAAGACTCACATTCCAACCATTATCTTGTAAGTTGAGTTTGTATCTTTATATGCCCTGTTTGTGAACACAACTCCCACTCACCTAATGAAGGGGCAATGCTCCGAAAGCTTGCGGCTTGTGCTACCAAATAAACCTGTTGGACTTTAACCACTGAGGCTTCTTGCCAAGATTTTCGGGTCCATTATTAAGGATGAGATTTTGGAATACTTGGAAATGCATGGTAAAATACGGTAAAGTCAGCATGGTTTCACCAAGAGAAGGTCATGCCTGACAAATCTGTTGGAATTCTTTAAGGAGGTAACAAGCAGACAAAAGAGAGCCAGTGGATTTCCAGAAGGCCTTTGACAAGGTGCCGCACAGGAGGCCGCTGATGAAGGTAAGAGCCCATGGTGTTAGAGGCAAGGTACTAGCACGAATAGAGGATTGGCTGACTGGCAGAAGGCAGAGAGTGGGAGAAAGAGTCCTTTTCAGGATGGCAGCAGGTGACTAGTGAAGTTCCACTGGGGTTAGTGTTGGAACCACAACTATTCACTTTATATAGCAATAATCTAGATGAAGGAACTGGGGGCATTGTGGCTAAGTTTGCAGATGATACAAAGATAGATGGAGGCTCAGGTAGTATTGACGAGGTGGGGAGGCTGTAGAGGACTTGGACAGGTTAGGAGTGTGGACAAAGAAGTGGCAGATGGAATACAATGTGGAAAAGTGTGAGGTTATGCACTTTGGTCAAGACGTAGATTATTTTCTAAATGAGAGAATTCCGAAATCAGAATCGCAAAGGGACTTGGGTGTCCTAGTTCAGGGTTCTCATAAGGTTGACTTGAGTTGGTAGTTAGGAAAGCAAATGCATTGTTAGCATTCATTTTGAGAGGAACAGAATACAAAAGCAGGGATGTTCTGCGAAGGCTTTATAAAGCTCTGGCCAGTATTTTGTGAGCAATTTTGGGCCCCGTCTAAGGAAGAATGTGCTGGCCCTGGAGAGGGCCCAGAGGAAGTTCATGAGACTGATCCCAGGAATGAAGAGCTTGACATATGAGGAGCGTTTCAGGACTCTGGGTCTACTTGATGAAGTTTAGAAGGATGAGGGGAGGATCTCATTGAAGCTTACAGACTACTGAAAGGCCTGGATAGAGTGGACGTGGAAAAGACGTTTCATTAGTAGGACAGACTAGGATCAGCCTCAGAATAAAGGGATGACCTCTTAGAACCAAGATGAGGAGGAATTTCTTCAGCCAGAGGGTGAAGAATCTATGGAATTCATTGCCACAGAAGGCTATGGAGGCCAGGTCATTGAGTATACTTAAGACAGGGAGCAATAGGTTCTTGATTGTAAGGGGATCAAAGATTACAGGGAAAAAGCAGGAGAATGTGGTTGAGAAACTTATCAACCATGACCGAATGGCAAAGCAGATGCAATGGGCCAAATGGCTTAATTCTGCTCCTATATCTTAAGACCATAGTATTATTTCAGTATTTTGCATTTGTACTCCATATGAAATAAAAACAGAAATGCAGTTCTGAAGTGCTGCTTAACCTGTTGAGTATTTCTAGAATTTTCTGACTTTATGAAGGAGATATTACAACAGGAGACCAGAAAATGAGTCATGCAGTTGTGAGGATAAAAGGCAGAGAGTCTTAGGGATGTATATATGAATTGAATGCTCAGATCATTTGAAGATAGCAAAACAAGACAATACAACAATCTCCTAGTTCAGATATATTAATCAATTTCAAAGACATACTGAAAGATGAAGAAAATTGGAAATGTTCACACAGTGGAACCCCATTAGCTGGCTCTGTTCCAGAAGAATATACATATATCATACAATCACTACAGTGCAGGAGGCCATTCGGCCCATTGAGTTTGCACCAACTTTCTGACAGAGCATCTTATCCAAGCCCTATTCTTGTAAATAAAATAGTTACCCTGCTAATCCCTCTAACATATGTTGTTTGTCCATCACCATTGATGAGGGTCTAGACACCATTAGTCATTTTGAGGCTGGTTGCGATGTGTCCAAAGATGACTGATCAGGCCAATTCGGGCACGAATGTCCTGGCAGATATTGGACAGACTTGTGTAGACACTGTAGTTGTTGCACTGATGGCTCTGGACTTGTGCAGCCCATGCTTAAGTTGTGCTTCAGCAATACACCTTGCTTCGTAAGCTTGACAGCCCTTGTGGATGAGGGAGCGCCAGGGAGGGCGATTTTGTGCCAGCTTTTCCCAGGTGGTCGTGTCTATGTCAAGCGACTTCAGGGAGGCCTTGAGTATGTCTTTGAAACGTTTCTTCTGCCCTCCATGAGAGCGTTTTCCAGCAGAGCGTTCCCCAAAAAGGAGCTGCTTGGGTACGCGCTCGTCCGGCATACGGATGACAGGACCTGCCCACCGGGTCTGTGCTCTCATCAGCAGTGTGTGGACTGATGGTAGACTTGCTCTAGAGAGAATTTCAGTGTCTGGTACTTTGTCTTGCCATCTGCTGCATAATATTCTGTGAAGACAAATCATGTGGAAATGATTGAGCTGTCCTGCATGCCTTCGATCCGCAGTCCACGTTTCACAGGCATACAGGAGGGTAGTGAGTACCGCAGCACTGTAGACCTTTTGTTGCTGGGCTGATACCTCGATGTTCCCATACAGTGGAGCACAGTCTTCTGAAAGTAGAACTTGCCTTTGCTATTCTGCGGTTAACTTTTGTATCAATAGTCACTGCTTGAGAGAGGGTGCTGCCAAAATAAGTGAATGGGTCCACTGCCTGTAGTTTCTGCCCTTTGATTATGATTATGGGTTCTGTGTATGGTGCATGAGGCTGGTGCATGAGTTTGGTCTTTTTAATGTTGATGGTGAGTCCAAAATTGTCACAAGCCGTGGAAAATTTGTCCATACTGACTTGCGTCTCTGGCTCTGAGCCAATATACAGGGCGCAGTCATCGACAAAGAGTCTCAGAACAGTCTCCTTCACTTTGGTAATAACTTGAAGTCTCCTCAGGTTGAAGAGCTTCCCATCCACTCTATACTTGAGGTTGATTCCAGCAAAACTGTCCTGGAAGGCATTATTCAGCATGGCAGTAAACATCATGCTGAACAGTGTGGGTGCGAGCACATAGCCCTGTTTGACGCCATTGGTGACTGGGAATGTCTCAGAGGATTCTCCGCCACTCAGTACTCTGGCCATCATGCCATCATGGAACTGGCATACCATCTGAATAAATTTGGGGGGGCAGCCAAACTTTGACATGATCCTCCACAGACCTTGTCGGCTGACAGTGTCGAAGGCTTTCGCTAGGTCAACAAAGGTTGTGTAGAGCTCGCGATTCTACTCCTGACACTTCTTCTGAAGTTGGCATGCAGCACAAATCATGTCAATAGTCCCGCAACCTTTGCAGAAGCCATATTGTGACTCTGGAAGCAGGCCCAGCTCCAGATGAGTGACCATATACACCTTTGGACACTACAGGGCAATTTAGCATGGCTAATCCACTTAACCTCCACATCTTTGGAGTATGGGAGGAAATTTGAGCAGCTGGAGGAAACCCACACAGACATGGGGAGAATATGCAAACTCCATACAGTCACCCAAGGCTGGAATTGAACTGTTGTCAGCAGTGCTAATCACTGTGCCACCATTCTGACCAATTAGCATAGCATCAGTAATGAGGAAGCTTCTAGACCCACAAAGTGGGATAAAATTACTCACTTCAAAAGACATGGGTTATATAAAGACAGGCAGCACTGATTTGTAAAGAGCAAGTTATGTGTGACAAATTTATGCGGTCTTTGAGGAAGAATGCATTGAATGTGTTGCATGCATTTCTAAAATGTATCTGGTAAGGTTTGTTAATAAAATTAAGGCATTTGGTGGGAATGTAGTGGCATGAATAGAAAGTTGGTCAAAGAAAAGACAGCGGAGAGTCATAGTTTTAATGGATACTTTTCAGATTGGAAGATGTAAACTAAAATTAGCCATCTCAACTATGTAATGTATCTGTACACTGGTCAATGGCACTCTACACAATCAGCAATCACAAATCTTAAGGAAAGGTCATTCCAAAAGACGTTTGTTTCAACAAAGGAAGCAAGTTTTGGCACACAGCTACATCACTTGTGAAAAGAAGGCTCCTGCAACTATACTGGCTCAAACTGGCCCAATCTCCTAAAGAGTACAAAGTGAAGATGAACGACATGTGGATCAATTGTTAGTTACACAGATCAGGTCAGAGGAATTCTCTGTTTCTTCCGACGACGGCACAGTGGCACAGTGGTTAGCTGCTGCCTCACAGCGCCATGGACCTGGGCTCAATTCCCGGCTTGTGTCACTGTCTGTGTGGAGTTTGCACGTTCTCCCCATGTCTGGGTGGGTTTCCTCTGGTGCTCCGGTTTCCTCCCACACTACAAAGATGTGCGGGTTAGGTGCATTGGCCATGCTAAATTGCCCCTTAGTGTCAGGGAGACTAGTGAGGGTAAATGCATGAGGTTATGGGTTTAGAGCCTGGGTGTGGGATTGTGTCTCAAAACTCAGACTCAAAAGGCTGAATGGCCTCCTTCTGCACTGTAGAATTCTGTCTATCAACGTACCAGTATATTGTGCCAGAACTACCTCAGAGTGAACCACTATCCATATCATCAGTACTCTGTAACGGCAACTTTGACCAATTAGCAGAAACCAATACTGCTGAAGAACCCCTTCCTGCTACTAGTCTTCTCCCTGCAAAAGAGACTGTTACACCTTCCAGGGTAGAGGCAACATCATAGACTCATAGAATCCTACAGTGCGAAAGGAGGCCATTTGTCCCATCAAGTCTGCACCAACCACAATCCCACCCAGGCCCTATCCCCATGACCCCTTACATTTACCCTAGCTAGTCCCCTAGATGCTAAGAAGCAATTTAGCATAGCCACTCCACCTAACCCACACATCTTTGAACCGTGGGAGGAAACTCACACAAACATGGGGAGAACGTGCAAACTCCACACAGGGAGTGACCCAAGCCAGGAATCAAATCCAGGTTCTTGGTGCTGTGAGGCAGCAGTGCTAACCACTTTGCCACCATGCTACCCTCTGAAGAAGTGGACAATTTCCCTGGGGTCAAGAACAAGCTTATCCCTGCAGTGTGCTGGCAATCTGTGCAGGATAGATGCCAGTTAATCATCTTTCCAATTACACTGTAATGATGCATTGCCCGCCCTTGTATATATATATTTTGAAGACTACGTAAAATACTATGATTATTTGTTGTTATGGACCTTTGAAGTAAAGAGGGATGTTGAGTACTTGGCATTGTTTTTGTGTTGTTGCGCTGTCACTAAGTCTAATCACATAAGAACATAAGTCCAGTATATAACACACACTAATAGCGGTTAAATAAATGACCGGATGATGTTCCAGGTGTTGGTTGGGGATAAATATTGCCCAGGACCCCAGATGGGTTCTCCTGCTCTTCTTTAACATTGCTCTGGTATCTTTAACATCAGCCTGAGGGCAGGTAGAGCCCCGGTTTAACATCTCATCCAAAAGACATGTCCAGAAATCAGGACACCCTCAGTGCCTGCCTTAACTATCTGCTCATGTCTTTTGGACAGTGGCTTTGACCTTCTGATTCAGAGGTAAGATTGTTACCATTAAGTTACAGCTGAAACCACACAGCCTCTTTACCGAGGCCAAGCCTCTCCCCAGTGGATAGAATTGGTACAGGTCTATTTAACCATCACAAAGTTCAAACATCGACTCTCAAACCAATAAACTTTTAACTCTTCCTCACCTAACTGTAGAAAGGAATTGGTAATAAGACATATCCCTGTGCAGCAGTTTCCAACTCTCGGTTGCTACTTGTTGAAGAAGGAAGAGTTTCTCATTCAAACAGTTAAACATTTGCAATAGTTTTAGGTCCCTGCGTATCTGTACAAACCAGAGAAAAAGTCATTAGTATATTAAATTGCAGAGGGACTGGAGGCAAATTCCAGGCCGAAGGCCCAGATTTTATCACTCCATTAATATTCAGGCTGTACTCATGAGCAGAAACAGAGTGTGTGAAATTCAACCCCTCCCTTTGCAAGATTCCTTCCATCACTTGTGGAAGATGGTTTTTGTAATGGTTATGGAACTAGATTACTCATGCAGAGTTCACAAGTTCAAATCACACATGCCGGCTTAGAAGACGAGAACATAAGGAGTTTTTAAAAAATTCATTCAAGAGGTGTGGCAGTCACTGGCTAGGCCAGCATTTATTGCCCATCCCAAATTTTCCAGACGTCGCTGGACTCTGGGGAAGTGCCGGGAGATTGGAAAATGGCTAATGTTACGCCGTTGTTTAAGAAGGGCGGCAGGCAAAAGGCGGGGAATTATAGGCCGGTTAGTTTAACGTCTGTTGTAGGTAAAATGTTAGAATCCGTCATCAAGGAGGAAATAGCGAGGCATCTTGAGGGGAATTGCTTGATAGAGCAGACGCAGCACAGTTTCGTTAAAGGGAAGTCGTGTCTGACAAACTTACTGGAGTTCTATGAGGATGTGTCTAGGGCGGTGGATAGAGGAGAGCCAGTGGATGTGGTCTTTCTGGATTTTCAGAAGGCGTTTGACAAGTTACCTCACAAGAGGTTATTGCAGAAGGTCAGGGGACATGGAGTTGGGGGTAGGGTGTTAGCGTGGATAGAGGATTGGTTGTCAAATAGGAGGCAGAGAGTGGGGGTCAATGGGTGCTATTCGGATTGGCGGATGGTGACTAGTGGAGTGCCCCAGGGGTCGGTGCTGGGGCCTCAGCTATTTACCATTTATATAGATGATCTGGAGGAGGGAACCGAGTGTATGGTGTCGAAATTTGCTGATGACACCAAGATTGGTGGAACGGCAAATTGTGCGGAGGGTGTGGAGAGTCTACAGAAGGATCTAGATAGGCTGGGCGAATGGGCCAGGAACTGGCAAATGGAATTTAACGTTGGCAAGTGCAAGGTGGTCCACTTTGGTAGGAATAATGGTAGGAAGGATTATTACTTACGTGGCGAAAAACTGCAGCAGGCGACGGTGCAGAGGGACCTCGGGGTCCTTGTGCGTGAGTCGCAAAAACCCAGCTTGCAGGTGCAGCAGGTGGTCAGGAAGGCAAATGGGATGCTGGCCTTCATAGCGAGGGGGATTGAATGTAAAAGTAGGGAGGTCTTGCTGCGGCGGTATAGGGCATTGGTGAGGCTGCAGCTGGAGTACTGTGTGCAGTTTTGGGCGCCGTACTTACGCAAGGATATTTTGGCCTTGGAGGGAGTGCAGAGGAGGTTTACTAGGCTGATGCCGGAGTTGAGGGGGTTGAGCTATGAGGAGAGGCTGAATAAACTAGGCTTGTACTCGTTAGAGTTTAGAAGAATGAGGGGAGATCTCATTGAGACGTATAAGATGATGAATGGGATGGATAGGATAGAGGTGGACAGACTCTTCCCGCTCAGAAAGGACAGTAGGACTAGGGGGCACAGCCTCAAGATAAAGGGGGGGCAGTTTAGAACGGAGTTGAGGAGGAACTTCTTCACTCAAAGGGTGTTGAATCTCTGGAATTCTCTGCCCGTTGAAGTGGTGGAGGCTGCCTCACTAAATATTTTTAAGACGCGGGTTGATGGGTTTTTGATAAGAGAGGGGACTAAGGGTTATGGGGAGAGGGCAGGAATGTGGAACTGAGCCACGACAGATCAGCCATGATCTTATTGAATGGCGGGGCAGGCTCGAAGGGCTGGATGGCCTACTCCTGCTCCTATTTCTTATGTTCTTAAAGTGGTCATGAACTTCTTGAACCACTGCAGTCACAATGGCGTAGGTACACCCACAGTGCTGTTAGGGAGGAAATTCCAGGATTTTGATACAGCGGTAGTGAAAGAACAGCAATATATTTCCAAAATTAAAGCACTTGGGTTGTGTATTGAGATGGATAGAATATTGGTTGGCAGACAGGAAACAAAGGGCAGGAATAAATGAGTCTTTTTCTAAATAGCAGGCAGTGACTCATGGTGTACCACTGGGATTGATGCTACAATTCCAGCTATTCACAACATATATTCATGGTTTAGATGAAGGAACTAAATCCAATATCTCCAAATTTGCAGATGACACAAAGCTGAGTGGGAAAGTGAGCTGTGAAGAGGATGCAGAGATGAATAGAATAGAATATTCAGGGCGGCACAATGATACAATGTTTAGCAGCGCCAGGGAGTAAAGTTTGATTCCAGCCTCAGGTGACTGTGTGGAGGTTGCACGTTCTCCCTGTGTCCACGTGGCTTTCCTCCAAGTGCTTCAGTTTCCTCCCACACTCCAAAGGTGTGTGGGTTCAGTTGATTGGCCATGCTAAATTGCCCCTTAGTATCAGGGGTTTATGTGAATAGGGCCTGGGTGGGATTGATGATGGTGCAGGCTCAATGAGATGAATGGCCTCCTTCTGTACTGTAGGGATTCTATTCAGTGCAGGAGGCCATTTAGCCCATCAAGCCTGCACTGATCCTATCCTCATAACCCCATGTTTTTACACTACTACTCCCCCCGGCACGAAAGGACAACTTAGCATGGCCAATCAACCCAACTCACACATTTTTGGAGTGTGAGAGGAATTCAGAGCACCTGGAGGAAACCCACGCAGACATGGGAGAATGTGCAAACTTTACACAGACAGTCACCCAAGGCCGGAATTGAATCCAGATCCCTGGCACTGTGAGGCAGTGGTGCTAACCACTGTGCCACACTCCAGTGTGATTTGGTCAAGCTGAGGGAGTGGGCAAATGTATGGCAGATGAAGTATAATGTGGATAAATGAGAGGTTACCACTTTGATAGGAAGACAAATTATTATTTGAATGGCTATAAATTAAGAGGAAGCAACTTTCAACAAAACCTGGGTTTCCTTGTACACCAGTTGCTGAAGGTAAGGATGCAGGTGTTGCAGGCAATAAAGAAGACAAATGGTTTGTTGGCCTTCATAATGAGAGGATTCAAGTACAGGAGCAGGAGTGTCCTGCTGCAATTATACAGGAACTTGGTGAGGCCACAACTGGAATAGTGTGTGCAGTTTTGGTTTCCTTCTCTGAGTAAGATGTCCTTACTCAAGAGGGAGTGCAGTGAAGGTTTACCAGATGATCCCTTGGGATGGCGGGACTGACGTATGAGGAGAGATTGAGTTGGTTAGGATTATATTGACCGAAGTTAAGGGCGGCATGGTGGCACAGTTGTTAGCACTGCTGCCTCACAGAACTAGGTTCAGTTTCGGCATCAGATGACTGTCTGTGTGGAGTTTGCACTTTCCCCGTGTCTGCGTGGGTTTCCTCCAAATGTTCTGGTTTCTTCCCACAATCCAAAGGTGCACAAATAAGATTGGCCATGATAAATTATCCCTTAGTGTCCAAAGGTGTGTAGGTTAGGTGAATTAGTCATAGTAAACGTACAGGGGTAGGACAGAGGGAGGCCTGGGCAAGATGCTCTTTCAGAGAATTGAGGCAGACTCGATGGGCTGGATGGTTCTTTTCTGCACTATAAGGGGTTCTAAAATCCTAAGTTCAGAAGAATGAGGAGGTGTCTCATAGAAATTTTTTCACCTAGAGAGTGATAAGCCCTTGGAATTCATGACCACAGAAAGTAGTTGAGGTCAAAATATTGAATTAAAGAAGGAATCAGATATAGCTGGAGGTGAAAGGGATGAAAGGAGGGGGAAGGCTATTGAGTTGGATAATCAGCTATGATCATAATGAATGGCTGAGCAGGCTTGAAGGGGCGAATGGCCTATTCCTGCTACTATATTTAATGTTTCTAGTGAGTGTTTGGAGGGGAACCTCCAGATGTCTGCTGCCCTTGTACTTCTAGACATACTCACCTGATGAAGGGGCAGCTAGTGGTACCAAATAAATCTGTTGGACTTTAACCTGGTGTTAAGAGACTTCTAGATGATGGTGTGAGGGTTTGCAAGATGCTGAGTGAGTACTTGCAGTGTATCTTGAAGATGGTACACGCTGTGCACACTATGATACCACTGTGTGCCAGCACTGGAGGGAATGAATGTAAGTTTTGTGGGGTGAGGGAATGAGGGTGAGTGTTCACTGCTACCTGTCTCAGGTGCTTGATGTCCTCCCAGTATTTCTCGGAGAGGGTTCCAATCTCAGGACCCGCAGCTCCAGCGGCTTCAACCTGAAAGACACAAAAGTGACAGACAGTGGCAATGCCTCTCACAACGCCACCCCAGCCACCACCCCCCCCCCCCCACCACCGTACCTCTCACCCCTCACCCCCCCCCCAACCGAACCACTCTCCCACCACCGCCCCCCCCCGATCTCCCCGCTGCCCCGTGTCCTGTACCGGTTCAATCGCTGGGCTGGGGGGTTTCAATGTCTCCGGCCGGGACCCCCGCATGGTTTGAGGCTGACAGCGGCCGAGGCAGCGGAGCCCGGGAGCGCGTCACAAACTCTCCCTGTGCGGCCGCCTGAGGTGGGGGGTGGGGGTGGGCACGGGCCGCCAATAACATACCCCCCACTCCCCCAAACCCCCCCCGTCGCCCCCAAACCCCCACCACTTCCAACCTCCATCATCCCCACCCCATTACCGCCAATCCCCATCACCTCCAACCCCCCATCACCACCCCAACCCCCCCATCACCCCCAACTTCCATAACCCCCAATGCACATCATCCACACCCCATTACCGCCAATCCCCATCACCTCCAACCCCCCCCATCATCACCCCAACCCCCCCATCACCCCCAACTTCCATAACCCCCAATGCACATCATCCACACCCCATTACCGCCAATCCCCATCACCTCCAACCCCCCCATCATCACCCCAACCCCCCATCACCACCCCAACCCCCCCATCACCCCCAACTTCCATTACCCCCAATGCACATCATCCACACCCCATTACCGCCAATCCCCATCACCTCCAACCCCACATCATCACCCCAACCCCCCCATCACCCCCAACTTCCATAACCCCCAATGCACATCATCCACACCCCATTACCACCAATCCCCATCACCTCCAACCCCCCCCATCATCACTCCAACCCCCCATCACCCCCAACTTCCATTACCCCCAATGCACATCATCCCCACCCCAATCATCTCCAAACCCCATCATAACCCCAAACCTCCACAATCATCCCCAGCTCCCCCATTACCCCCAACCACCCCACCCCATCACCCCCAACCCTTCCATCAACCACCTCTAAGGTCCCCACCGCTGTGATCTGCAACCACTCCAAACCCCGACCCCTCCTACCACTCCTAATTACCCCTAACCCCCTCATCATCCCTCTAAACACCCCAGTCCCAATCATCCCCTCATCACCCCATCCCTTTATTTCCTAATTCCCTTCATCCTTCAGAAGCAGTCCCATCAATCCCATTCCACCTGCAATCATTCCCCATTACCCCCACTGCCCCTCACCCCCCCATGACCCCCAATCACCACAACCCCCATTACCCTATCCTCAACACCCCCTAATCACCAGTCTCATCACTCCCACCCCATCATCAATCCATCCCGCAAACAAGCCCTAATCATCCCCACTGCTCATCACCCCAACCCCCAAACATCCCATTCCTCCTAACCATACTGCCATCATCCCATCCCAACACTTGCTATAATCATCCCTTCTCCCTCCATTCCCACCCACTCCACATCCCCTACTCCTTACTCCCCTCACACCCCCCTCACCCCTGCCCCCCTCACACCCTCCCCACCCCTTTCCCACCTCCCCAATCACTGCATCCCCACTCAACCCTTCCCCACCCCTCCATTCACCCTGTCCCCATCCCCCCGCTCATCTTCTCTCCATTTCTCTACTTTCTCTCTCCCCATCTTCCCCCTCAGCCCAACTGCATCCCATTCACTCTCATTGTGCCTATTTCCATCCTAACTCTCCCCATGGCCCCATCATTACCTCGGTCACCCCAGTACTATTACCTCAATCCTCATTCTCATCCATGCTCCAATAACCCCCTCTCACCCTCATGATCCCCAAGTGACCCTCATTTCCCCTCCCACCCCACCACTCACCGCTCCCACCCCCCAACTCAGAACAGTCTCCAGCCACCTTCAGCCAAATTGATTCACTTGACGTGATATCAAGAAATGGCTGAAGGTATTGGATCCTGCAATGGCCATGGGCCTTGACAATATTCTGGCAATAGTACTGAAGACTCTATCCCTAGCCAGGCTATTCCAGTACAGTTACAACATTGGCATCTACCCAACAATGTGGAGAATTGTCCAGGTATGTCCTTTACAAAAAACAAGTCCAACCCAGCCCATCAGTCTATTCTTGAACATCAGTAATATCATGGAAAGGGTCATTAACAGCGCTATCAAGTAGCACTTACTCAGCAATAACCTGCTCATATGAATGCTCAGTTTGGATTGCCAGGGTCAGATAGCTCTTGATCTCATTACAGTCTTTGTTCAAACATGGAGAAAAGAGCTGAACTCCAGAGGTGAGGTGAGAGTGATAGCTACCTTGGCTGAGTGTGACATCAAGGAGCCCCAGCAAAACTGCATCAATGGGAACCAGAGGAAAAACTCACTACTGGTTGGAGTCATACTTGGCACAGAAGAAGATGATTGTAGTGGTGGTTGCAGGTCAATTATCTCAGTCCCAGACTATCAGGGCAGGAGTTCCTCAGGATAGTATCCTAGGCCCAACTACCTTGAGCTGCTTCATTAATGACCTTCCTTCCGTCATGTCAGAATTGGGGATGTTTGCTGATGATTGGACAAGTCCAGCACCAATTGCAACTCCTCAGATATTGAAGCAGTCCATGTCCAAATGCAGTAAGATCTGGACAATATCCAGACTTGGGCTGACAAGTGGCAAGTAGTGTTTGCACCACACAAGTGCCAAGCAATGAGAAAGGATCTAACCATCACCTCTTAACATTTAATGGCATTACCATCACTGATTCTCCCATTATCAACATCCTGGGGGGTGGTCCCATTAACCAGAAACTGAACTGGACCAGCCATATAAATAATATGGCAACAAGAACAGGTCAAAGGCTAGGAATCCTGCAGCAAGTAACTTATCTCTTGGGCAGGATTTTCCAGCCATGCTCGCTCCAAGACCAGAAAATCCTGCCCGAGGTCAATGGACCTTTTCATGGTCTTTGTCCTAACCACTACGATTCCTGTGGCAGGCAAGATTGAAAAATTCTGCCCCTTGATTCGACAAAATCTGTCCACCATCTACAAAGCACAAGTCAGGAGTGTAATGGAATACTGTCTCATTGCCTGGATGGCTGCAGCTCCAACAACATTCAAGAAACACCCAGGACAAAGCAGCTTGATTAGCACCACATCCACAAGCATCGACTCCCTCCCTCACTAACCCTCAGTAGCAGCATCTATAAGATGCACTGCAGGAACTCACCAAGATTCCTTAGACACCATCTGAAAGTTTCCCACCATTCTGACCTGGAAACATTTTGCCATTCTTTTACTGTAACTGGGTCAAAATCATGAAACCCCTTCCTTAATAGCAGTGTGGGTGTACCTACACCACATGGCCTACAGCGATTCAAGAAGGCAGCTCACCAACACCACAATGACAATTAGGGATGGGGAATATATGCTGGCCTAGCCAGTGATGCCCACATCCCATGAACGAATAAAAAAAACTTTAAAAATAAGGAGTCCCCTATTTAAGACTGAGGTAAGAAGATATTTATCTAAGGATCATTATTTTGTGGAATTCACAATCACAGAGAGCTGTGGAGGTTGGGTCATTGAATATATTCAAGGCTGAACTTGACAGATTTTTGTAGGACAAGGGAGATAAGAGTGATGGCGGATAGGCACGAAAGTGGAGTTAAGGCTACAGTCAGGTCAGCCATGCTCCTTTCTTATGATCTTATGATCAAAAGGAGACCATACAGCCCATCATGTCAGTGAGAAGGGAAGTATCCAGTTTAATCCCTCTTCTCAGTTCTTGGTCTGTAGCCCTATAAGTTTCAGTGTCCACAAGTGCTCATCTTTTAACTGTGATGAGTAAAGGTTTCTCCCTCTAACATACTTTCAGGCAATAAGTTCCAAACCCCACCAACCTCTGGGTGAAAAACAACTCTCCTCAACTCCCACTAATCCTTTTTTCAAATTAATTCAGTGCCATGTCCCCTGGTTATTGAAGACTGGACTGTAGCAATTGCTCACTGCTGAAACAGGACAAGTAAGGAACACTACAAACACTAATCTGTATCATACAAACCTGGGGAGGGGCTCTGTTTTAGTGGCTAGGTATACCACCAGTCCCTGGGCAGACAAGAATTCTTTGAAGATATGTTTTTTCTTTATTCTTTCATAGGTGTTGTTGACAAGCCCAGAATTTGCTGCCAATCTATAATTACCCTTGAACCAAATATCTGCTTGGCCATTTCAGAGGGTAGTTCTGGAGTCACATGTAAACCTGGTCAGATTTCTGTTGGACAGTCACCGTTACTGAGATTTCAATTCCAGATTTTACTAATTGAATTCAACACCAGTTACCAAGGTGGGATTTAAACCACATTCCCAGACCAAAGCCTGGGCCTCTGGATTACTAGGCCAGTGACATTACCACTACACCACCACCTTCTCCCCAATTACATCATTCATAGCTCTAAGGAGTCAAGGCTGATGAGATAGCATGAAGTCTGTAGTTAATGACATCCCATAAAGTACAAATTAACTTTGAATGAAAATGATGCAGAACACAAGATACTTGCTGATGAATATATTACTGATGGATATATTCAGCCAATCTGAATATATCCATCTAGCACAACACTGCACTTCATATGTCACTGCATCAAATTGCTTCTGAAATTATTTTAGGTCATTTCCTTATATCATTTTACCAGGTATCCATTTTAACTGAGGATCATTCTCAGTATGGAGTGCTTCCTGATCTAAGACCTGTTTGCCTCTTCCCTGTTAAATCTGTGTCCTCTTGTTCCGTTCTCACTGTTTAATCTTGGAACTTCAACCTGATGGCACTGTGGACTGCAGCCTCCAAGAACACAGATCACCACCACCTTCTTGAGGTCAATTAGGAATGAGCAATAAATGCTCCACAACAGCTCAGTGACTAGCACTGCTAGCTGTGCAGATACATGGATTTGGACCTGTGTCTGTGGGAGTTTGCGCATTCTCCCTGTGGTTGCGTGGGTTTCCTCCGGGCGCTCCGGTTTCCTCCCACACCCCAAAGATGTGCTCTTAGGCTAATTGGTTTCCACCAAATTGACACTATTTCTTCCCTGAATCTGACTGAGTAGGGTCCCATTCGTAGACATGCAGGGTAGAATAGGTGTAGGGCGATGCGGCGGCGTGGGCTCGTTGGGCCGAAGGGCCTGTTTCCCGTGCTGGGTTGTTCTTTGTTCTTTGTTGCCTAGCCAGGGATACCTACATTCTATGAATGAGTTAAAAATATTCTATTTGCATAATTTGACAAGATCATCCCTTCGGTGCTTACCTTCCCAGTCCGAACAGCCACATCGCTTCAGTTATCCCTCAATCAATCAATGCATTTTTATTGTCCACATGGAATTTGGCATCATGTTTGGCACAACATTGTGGGCCAAAAGGCCTGTTCCTGTGCTCTTCTGTTCTATATATTATTGACACTTGAATTTTCATTCAATATTATTAATCTATAGTAAGATCAGACCAAGGGTCCCTAAAGGGTATCTTGACAGCATTGATTTTGTCGAAAAAATGAATATAAACCTGAAATGTACTTCTAAGAGGGAGAAAGTGGAGCAATACCTGAGGGAAGGTAGCCCAGCACCATACTCTGGCCCAAATGAGCACAACTCCAATGCATAACCAAAACAAATAAAGGAGAGAATTATATCAGCAAACCACAAGCTGTGTTGCTACAGTATAGCGCCAGCATCCCAACTAAAAAAAAGAAGAGATGGGAAAACAGGGTGTCTTAGGTCTTTATGTTCCTTCCATGGGTACAGGTCTAACCAATGGATATATATAATATGAATACATTTCACAACATCTCCTGTGGCAGGCATTGGGGATGTATTGGGAATGGAGATGAGCCAAAATGTGGGCTTTGGGGAAAGCAAATTGGGTCACTTAGCGTCCAATCAGTCTGGTCATCTGCAGGAACTGTGTCGGGGATGATGAACTGGGAGGTCACAGCTCAGCCCCTCAGGACCAATTACTTCCACAATCCCAATCATTGGTTCAAAATTGGCGCTCTTTTAGTGCGCGTGCGCAGCGTCTATCGTGTTGTTCGTGAAGCGCATGTGCGGGACACAACCGGCTTAATCCGACATTCGGGTCGGAAGTTACGGGGCTTCGATCTTTCGAGGGTGTGTTTTGTGTGTGTGCAGTGATTCCGATTCAATTCATGCTGGGCCTGGATGTCGGTCAAGGTTTTGTTGAAAACAGTTGGTGAAAGGATTGTTTTGCTTACTCCGTTTATTTTAATTAACATTTTAAAAAAACACCGTGTTGGAAACACTTGGGCCAATGTATGGTGCTGGGCTGCTTTCCCTCAGGTGTTGCTCCACCTTGTCCCTTTCTCTAAGCACATTTCAGGGTTTATAATCATTTTTTCACAAAATCAGTGCTATCAAGATGTCCTTTAGGGACCCTTGGTCTGATCAATACTACTGAATGAAAATGCAAGTGTCAATAATATATAGAACAGTAGAGCGCAGGAACAGGCCTTTCGGCCCACAATGTTGTGCCAAACATGATGTCAAATTAAACTAATCCCTTCTGCTTGCCCTTGGTCTATATCCCTGTATTCCTTGCATATTCAGATGCTTCTGTAAAAGCCCCTTAAACATCCCATAATATCTGCCTCCACCACCACTCTGGCAGCATGTTCTGGCTGCCTACCACTCTCTGTGTAACAAAAAAGCCTGCCCCTCACATACCTTTTGAACTTTTCCCCTCTCACTTTAATTACATGCTCCCTAGTATTAGACATTTCAACTCTGGGAAAATGTTTCTTTACTGTCAACCTTATCAATGCCTCTCATGGTTTTATAGATGTCTGTCAGGTCTCCCCTCAGCCTCCGTTACTCCAGAGAAAACAACCTTATTTTGTCCAGCCTCTCGTTATAGCTCAGACCCTCTAATCCAGGCAGCGTCCTGGTAAACCTCCTTCTGCACCCTCACCTTAGTAACGTATTAATTCCTGGCCAAGATCAATGAGCTGGAGCAGCTCAGCAGAATTAATGCACTGGTGAATACATAAAATAATAATATTTTTACAAAATACTTTAAAAACACAGATTTCCATGTGTATTATATATTCTATGTTGATTTGTAATATGAATTTTAATAATGACATACAAAATATTTTATTGCTGTTTATGTTGACACCTTCAATGCTGTAAAATGGGGTCACGCTGGATAATAATTTGGAAACACTGATCTAGAGCAAGTACAGCATCCCGATTCGATGACACCTCATTGGAATTACTGCTAGGTGTAGTCAACAAGCGGGGCTGGGGAGGAATGGGAAGGAAGAAACCTGTGGCTCCAGGACAAAGGTGTGTCTGGAGGCTGCAGGAAGTGAGCAGTACTGTGGTGCCCAGGTCCTGGATTTAGTTTGGAAAACAGGTCAGAAGAAGTCAAACAATTTGATACTTCACCACCTTTTTTAATGCTGTCTCCATTATGTCACTTCACACACTCAACTTTCAATAGCACCCAGCCATCACTTTTTGTGCATTTGATCACATTTCCATTTATTCATCCACCCTTGCTTCTCAACCCTAATCCCTGTGCAATCATTTGCAGATGTCACGCGGTCTATCCACAGGGTAAAGTCCTATTTGTTGATTAGTGTCACAAGTAGGCTTACATTAACACCGCAATGAAGTTATTGTGAAAATCCCCTATTTGCCACACTCCGGTATCTGTTCGGATACACTGTGGGAGAATTTAGCACAGCCAGTGCACTTAACCATCATGTCTTTCAGACTGTGGGAAGAAACCGGAGCACCCAGAGGAAACCCACGCAGACACAGGGAGAATGTGCAGACTCTGCACAGGCATTAACTCAAGCTGGGAACCGAACCTGGGTCCCTGGCGCTGTGAGGCAGCAGTGCTAACTGCTGTGCCACTTTCACTTACTCAGCTCTGTTTCGTTGCTGCTCGATGTTAGGGAGAGATCTGTAGGTGGAGCTCATAGAGGTGGAGGAAGTACATTGGGGATGGCGAGGCAGTGAGCTGGTTAAAGAATCACATGTATTTCAGACACATTTCATCACAACTAAACTATGAGGAGATCAAGATTGTGATTATCAAGATTGTGAGTTTGCCATGACTAAATCATGTCCTTTTATGTAGTGGAATGACACAGGACATCCATGAGGATGATTTCTCAGAGATCTCATTCCTTCTGCATGGGCAGCATCATAGGTCCTCTGTCCAGGCATCAGCACAGACACTCACATTTTGATGGATCCATGTAGTCAGTTGTGTTTTCATCAAGTGGTTCACATGTGAGCAGGAGCTGATGCTGTTGATGGTGACAAATGTGGAGAGTCTGCATAAAGTGGGTACACATTCCTTCCACACTCAGCACTGTTAACTGAATCCATGTCGGTTGGTGAATTTAAAACTAAGACACAGCACCTTTCTTTGCTGGACAGAGTTTATTGACTTAGTTCACAGTCAACGCCACTGTGACACCAGTGCCCCAATTTCCCATCGAATCCCTACAATGCAGAAAGAGGCCATTCGGTTTACCGAGTCCGCACTGACATTTCAAAATGTCCATACATTTACAATAGAGGATGTGTAGGTTGGGATTTGCACGGTAAATGTGTGAGCTAATGGGGATAAGGCGAAATGTAGGAGAGTCGGTACAGGCCTAATGGACTGAATGACCTCCTTCCGCACTGCAGGGATCCTATGGGATCAGCCATGATCATGTTGCAGAGCAGGCTTGACCTATTCCTATTTTCTTTGCTTAACTCCCCTGTCACTTGTTCCATGCTGAATTTCAGTACAGGCCAGATGCGTTGAACAGATATCCAATGAGTAGCTGAGTGGTTGAAAAATTGTTTAGTGCTAAGTGGGGCAGGTTGTCCTGATGGTGGGAGCGGATCGCAGAATTTCATTAGCTTCCTTTCTTACTAAGGGAATCTGTGATAGTAAGAAATCCCTGCCATCCCAGGTAGCAGTGTAAACGATTGGGTCACTAATAGTTACTCCATTTTCATCCTTCTGCCTCTGGAAGGACAAGGTCAGCAGGCAGATGGGAATCTTCAGCTGCAATTCCCCTCCAAGTCACTCACCATCCTGATCTGGAAATCATAGAATACAATCATAGAATCCCTACAGTACCGTAGGCGATTTGGCCCATCAAGTCTGCACTACCAACAATCCCACCCAGACCCTATCCCCGTAACCCCATGTATTTACCCTACTAGTTCCCCCCAGACGCTAAAGGGCAATTTTGCATAATCACCGTTCCTTCACTGCCCCAGCGCCAAAATCCTGGAACTCCCTCCCTGTCAGTGTACCTACACAGAGATTACAATGGTTCAGGAAGCAGCAGATCATCACCTTCTCAAGGACAACATTGAGATAGGCACTAAATGTTGGCCTTGCCGGCGATGCCCGCATCCCACAAATTAGTAGAAAGAAAGGAGTCACTCCTTAAAATCCACCTCTCTGATCAAGCTGTTGACCAACTGTATTAAGGCCTTCTTGTGTGGCTTGATGGTGAATTTCCTCTGATTACACCCCTGTGAAGTGATTTGAGATGTGTTTGAAACCTTAAAAGCACTGTATAAATTCAAGTTGTTATTGTATTCTTGTGGCAATGGACAAGGAACAGTCAGTTAGAGTCATTGTAAAAAGTTAGCTCAGAGCTGCTTATTCCCTTGATGTGGGGCTGTTGACAACAGAGTGGATTAAACTTTCTTTCCATTCTCTTCAGTCCGATCAGGTCGTGGCTTAAAATTAACCTCTGTATCTGTCCTGTCAGCATCAGGTCATGTTACAAATTAACAAGAAATGTTTAGCTCTCGGACCTTGACCTTTGAACAGTCTTCAGGAGAGCATGACCAGTTAAAAATCAACATGTTCATGAATTCCTCGTGTGTCTATGACTTGTCAAAGTGCGTTGTTCTTGATTAGAACATAAGACCATAAGAAATAGGAGCAGGAGTAGGCCATCTAGCCCTTCGAGCCTGCCCCGCCATTCAATAAGATCATGGCTGATCTGTCGTGGCTCAGTTCCACATTCCCGCCCTCTCCCCATAACCCTTAATCTCCTCGCTTATCAAAAACCCATCAACCCGCGTCTTAAAAATATTTAGTGAGGCAGCCTCCACCACTTCAATGGGCAGAGAATTCCAGAGATTCACCACCCTTTGAGTGAAGAAGTTCCTCCTCAACTCCGTTCTAAACCGCCCCCCCTTTATCTTGAGGCTGTACCCCCTAGTCCTACTGTCCTTTCTGAGCGGGAAGAGTCTCTCCACCTCTATCCTATCCATCCCATTCATCATCTTATATATCTCAATGAGATCTCCCCTCATTCTTCTAAACTCTAACGAGTACAAGCCTAGTTTATTCAGCCTCTCCTCATAGCTCAACCCCCTCAACTCTGGTATCAGCCTAGTAAACCTCCTCTGCACTCTCTCCAAGGCCAAAATATCCTTGCGTAAGTGCGGCGACCAAAACTGCACACAGTACTCCAGCTGCGGCCTCACCAATGCCCTATACAGCTGCAGCAAGACCTCCCTACTTTTATATTCAATCCCCCTCGCTATGAGGGCCAGCATCCCATTCGCCTTCCTGACCAACTGCTGCACCTGCAGGCTGGGTTTTTGCGACTCATGCACAAGGACCCCGAGGTCCCTCTGCACCGTCGCCTGCTGCAGTTTTTCGCCACGTAAGTAATAGTCCTTCCTACCATTATTCCTACCAAAGTGGACCACCTCGCACTTGCCAACATTAAATTCCATTTGCCAGTTCCTGGCCCATTCGCCCAGCCTATCTAGATCCTTCTGCAGACTCTCCACACCCTCCGCGCAATTTGCCGTTCCACCAATCTTGGTGTCATCAGCAAATTTCAACACCATACACTCGGTTCCCTCCTCCAGATCATCTATATAAATGGTAAATAGCTGAGGCCCCAGACCCAGGATTAGTCCGAACTTCTCCTTATGTGGCTTGATGTCAAACTTTGTTTGATTATCCTCCTATGAAATGCCTTAAGATATTTTACTATGTTAAAGGTGCTATGTAAATGCAACTTGTTACTGTTTGAATGGATTTGGTTGAAGGTATCCTGTACCCTAAGTGTTAGAATGTAACCAATGATAACATTGGATCTGTTGTATTGACCAATGGTAACATGCTGTAAGGGTCAGCTGACCCTCTAAACTATGGAACCAATGGCCAAATGATACAGTAATCAGCTGACTCAGTATAAATAAGAAGCTGCTGGAGTTTGTGTAGCTTAGAGTGGCCCAGGGTAAGGCTTCAAGTGTTGGAGTACTGATGTTTCTTTATTAAATCTTTTTCTTTGATTTATAAGTTGGAGTAAGTTTGTTTCATTTTGTTGCCTGTAACTGAAGAGTTCCTTCTGCTGATCAACACTAAGAATACTTGTGATTTTAGACGATAGACTTGCACACTGACTTACATTCTCTTCATATCATGCAACTTCTTCTCTTGCTAATTGATTTTAAATTCATAGATGTTAGCAGCACAGAAGGAGGCCATTTGGCCCATTGTGTCCATACAGGTCAAAGATCTGACTACACTAATCCCATTTTCCAGCACTTGGCTGATAGCCCTGGAGGTTATCTCAGCACAAGTGAATATCTTGGTACTTCCTAAATGTTACAAGAGTTTCTGATTCAGCCACCCTTTCAGACAGTGAGTTCCAGACTTCCACCATCCTCGGGTGAAAAAGTTTCTCCTCAATTCCCCTCTTAGCCTTCATGTATTTCCTCTGGTTATTGACCTCCCTACCAATGGAAAAAGTGCCTTCCTATTCATCCTATCTATACCCCTCATAATCCTATTCATTTTTATCAGATCCCCTCTCAACCTTCATTGCTCCAAGATAAACAGCCCCACCCTACCCAATCTTTCCTCATAGCTCAGACCCTCCAGGCAGCACCCTGTTAAATCTCCTCTGCACCCTCTTCAGTGCAGTCACATCTTTCCTATGATGTGGTGACCAGACTGCACACAGTAGTCCAGTTGTGGCCTGACCAGTGTTTTACAGAGTTGCAGTGTATAATCTGTGCCTTGGCTGATAAAGGCAAATATCCCATATGCATTCTTAACCACCTTATCTTCTTGCCCTGTCACCTTCAGGAATCTGTGGATATGTGCTCCAAGATCCCTCTGATTTCCAGTACTTTTCAGAGTCCTCCCATTCATAGTGTAACCCTTTGCCTTGTTAGCTCTTCCCAAGTGCACTACCTCACACTTGACTAGTTTGAATTCAACTTGCCACTGCTCTGGTCACCTGACTAGTTCATTGATATCCTCCTGCAGTCTATGGCTATCTTCCTCACTGTATACAATCCTTTTTAATATCATCAGCAAACTTCTTGATCAGACTCCCTACATTTAAGTCCAAATTGTTAATGTATACCACACTAACAAGTGCCCTAGCCAAGCTCCGCAGAACCCCACAGGAAACAAACATCCAGTCACAGAAGCCTCATTCTACTATCACCCTCTGCTTCCTGCCTCTCAGCCAAATCTGCATCTGATGTACCACTTTGCCTTGGATCCCAGCGGCCTTTACTTTCTTGACCAGTTTGCCATAAGGGACCTTATCAAAAGCCAACGTCCATATAGACCACATCATATGCATTACTCTCATCAACATTTCTTTGTCTCTTAGAGGCTTTCTCCGGTAACTTATTCTATGATCTTGGGTGAAAAGGTTCTGCCTGGATAGTGAGTGTGAGTAAGAGGAAAATTGGACCATTGGAGTGAGAAGGCTTTGGAAAGCGAGAGAGATTGGGAAGGCTGTGGCCAGGTTTTTAGACAAGGTGAATGAACACCTTCAACAGAAAGAAGGAAGGAATGTATGTCTTAATTTGTTGCCTTTCCTGACCTCAGAATGTCCCAAAGCATCTCATCGCCAGTTATTTTAAAGTTTTGTCTTTTTGTTATTTTTGTGATGTAGGAAATGTGGCCGCAAATTTGTTGTGTACAGCAAAATTCTGCAAACAGCGTAATAATGAGCAGTTCGTTTGTTTTTGCGATATTGGTTGAGGGATAAATACTGGCCCCAGGACACCAGGGAGGACATGTTCAACATAGTGCTTTAGACCTTTTTGTTCAGACAGATTCCATTTTAATGTTTCATCCCAAGATTGCACCTCTGACAATGCCGCACTCCCCCAGTAATGCACTAGACTACCAGATTGTGTTTAAAATCTCCGACACAAACCTAAATCAGAAAACCATCTCTCTGGCTGTCAAGTGGACATGTGATTGGGTGATTGATCGTAGAGTCATTTATGAAACAGAAGGATGCCATTCGGCCCATTGAGTTCATGCTTGCTCTCCATGGAGCAATTCAGTCATCCTCCTGCCCCGCTCAATCTCCTAATCCTGCAACTATATTACCCACAAGCGCCATCCAATTGCTTCTTGAAATCACTGTCTCCACTTCCACCACCAACACCAGCCCCCACCCCTACCCCAATCCCTGTGGGCAGCAAGTTCCAACTCATTACCTCTCACTGTGCAAAAATGTTTTTCCTCACGTCCCCACCCCCATTGGCATCCCCATCTATCTTGTCCAAAACTGTAAATCTGGGTCCCCTTACCTTGTACCAACAGCAATGGGAACAGTTTTTTCTTTCCTACCTTTTTTTTAAAGATGTTTAACTTTAAAAATCATTGGATAAAATTATAACCCAAAGCAGATGTGTTCAAATGATTGGCTATCATTGAGTTTATTAAGAAAAAGAGAAAACTCCAGAGCAGGTTCTGACAATCTTGTGTCGTCTTTTGGATGTGGGTTCAACTTTATTCAACGACACCTCACTGAGTTCCAACAGACTGGCAGCTCCTCACTTGAAGACCATATTTTCAGATGTCACTTGGTGTTAATGCATTCAGTGGGCTGTTGTTATAGTGATTTGGTTAGCTTGTCTCTGACTAACAGTGCTTGGTGTCACTATTAGCATGTGTTTCATTCATCCAGATGTGATTGATCCTGGGGTTATTGGCCCTTGTGATATGGCATAGTGTTAACTGGCTCCTTAGGTTCCATAGCTGATTATGTCTGTGTGCTTATATTGCATCCATGTTGTGTGTGACTGAGTCTACATATTTTCAATCTTTACAAGAATATTATATGTTGGAACTGTTTCACTGGGTTCATGCATAACTAGGAGCCCTTGAAAAATGACTGGGGGCATGTGTGTGTCTGGGGAGTGCACATTATGTGTTTGGGAGAGTGTGTGTGTGTGTGTCTGGGAATGTGTTTCTTCAATTAGCTAGTGATACAATCAGCTAGAAATTACCCACACTGTCTTTATCGGCACCCCCCTGATATAAAGACATATTGTTGATAAGGTGGTGTTGAAGGTGGACGCGGTGTTAGCTTTCATTTCCAGATTGTGCATCCGTTTCCTTATCTTTGTTTGGTGTGAGTAGTGTAGTGTCCACTTGGACATCCTCGTCATCTGACTGGACAACCGGAGTCTCGTCACCGTTCATTAACTCCAGACTGTTCGGATCACTGGAGCTGGAGGAAGTGGATGACATCCTGGATTTTATTTCTGCAGAGTTTGGGACTTTAATGGTGATACCACTATTATAAAATTGTTCATCTGTGTAAAGAAACAAAACAAGTTAGTACAGGGATTTCTGAAACACTTGGCAACACATGGACAGTATTGAACATCCTGGGATAATAACCAGTTAGATCCTGGGTGATATTGCCAATGACAGGCAGAGCCATCATCTCCATGCTCTTGTGTAATAGAACATAGAATATTACAGCGCAGAACAGGCCCTTCGGCCCACGATGTTGCGCCGACCAATTAAAAAAGCAGTGACCCTCCAATCTAAACCAATCCCTTTCCATCCATAAACCTATCCACGGATCTCTTAAACGCCCCCAAACTAGGAGCATCCACAACTGCAGCAGGCAGGGCATTCCAATCCCTGACCACCCTCTGGGTAAAGAACCTACCTCTGACATCCGTCCTATATCTACCACCCCTTAATTTAAAGCGATGCCCCCTTGTGCTAGCTTTCTCCATCCGAGGAAAAAGGCTATCACTGTCCACCCTATCTAAACCTCTAATCATCTTATATGTTTCAATAAGGTCCCCTCTTAGCCACCTTCTTTCTAACGAAAACAACCCCAAATCCCTCAGTCTCTCCTCATAGGACCTTCCCTCCATACCAGGCAACATCCTGGTAAACCTCCTCTGCACCCTCTCTAATGCCTCCACATCCTTCCTATAATGTGGGGACCAGAACTGCACACAATACTCCAAGTGCGGACGCACCAGAGTTTTGTACAGTTGCAACATGATGTTGCGGCTCCTAAATTCAATCCCCCTACCAATAAACGCCAAGATACTGTATGCCTTCCTAACTACCCTATCTACTTGATTCCCAACTTTCAGGGATCTATGTACACATACACCTAGATCACTCTGTTCATCAACAGAGTCCTACCGTTAGCCCTATACTCTACACATCTGTTATTCCCGCCAAAGTGAATTACCTCACACTTTTCCCATTAAACTCCATCTGCCACCTCTCAGCCCAGCTCTGCAACTTGTCCAAGTCTCTCTGTAAACTATGACACCCCTCTTCACTATCTACCACTCCTCCGACTTTGGTGTCATCAGCAAATTTACTGATCCACCCAACTATACCCTCATCCAGATCATTTATAAAAATTACAAACAGCAGTGGCCCCAAAACAGATCCCTGAGGCACACCACTTGTAACCGAACTCCATGATGAATACTTTCCATCAACCACCACCCTCTGTCTCCTATCTGCTAGCCAATTCCCGATCCAATTAACTAAATCACCCCCAATCCCATACATCTGCATTTTCTGCAGAAGCCTTCCATGGTGAACCTTATCAAACGCAGAATGGAGAACTGAAGCTTCTCTCACCTTTCCCAGAACATGATATTGAAAGCTTTGCCTGCCTTGAATACATTGGAATTCCTGCTCAACTCATGTTGCCAAACATATGTTCCAAGATTGTTAGCATGTGACAGCTAAGGCACCTTAACATGCGTAATAGATTGGCATTCCTTGTTGCTGTGCCCTATTTACTGCTTACCTGATGCCTCACAGCCATCCATGCTGGAGTTGAGAAACACATCGAGTGCCTCCTGGTCAGACATGTCCATTAGGTCCACCTGCTCCAGCATGTCCACGTTGACTTCCATGGAGGAGACACTCCCAATTGGTGCTGTGGGAAGCAAAAAGGCCTTTAACCATGGATCAAGCCCCCTATCTTACACGTTGTCCCTCTCTCTCACACTCTCACAGTTCTTAATAGACTCTGGTTGCCCCCCCCCCACCCCATTCGCTCTGACATCTCACTCCAACACCCCTGTCCGACTTGCATAATAACTAAAAAATTTACAATTGAAACTGACCTTGTTCCTTCCCAATATCAACATCTTTTCAATAGTAGAACATCAGATTTAACAAAGAATAGTTCAAAAAGTAAACTCAATTTTGAGTTTTACTTTAATTTAGTTGTTAATGTTTGACATTGGAGAATGCTGTGTTGGAGAACACTGTGTCCAGTGAGCTTCTGTCCCTTTTAAAATGAACAAATGTAAGTCAATCCATCAGCTCTGACAGAACAGGAGAGACAACCTTGTGTGTACCTTGAAGTGTTGTCTGTGTTTAGACTGGGCAGAACTATGAGGATTTTCTTTAAAGGCAACTCTGACATTGCTCTATCAGATTGTTCTTACCCTATTCCAGGTGAGAGACGATAAATTGATAAAACCTCAGCAGCCATTAAATGGAAGGTTTTGTCTACTAACTGGCAGGGCTGGCACAGTGGTTAGCACTGCTGCCTCACAGTGCCAGGAACCCGGGTTCAATACCGACCTTGGGTTACAGTCTGTGCAGAGTTTCCACGTTCTCCCCATGTCTGCGTGAGTTTCCTCTGGGTGCTCCAGTTTCCTCCCACAGTCCGAATTTGTGTATGTAAGGTGGATTGGCCTATAAATTGACCCCTAGTATCAGCGGAATTAGCAGGATAAAATACATGGGATTACGGGGATAGGGCCTGGGTGGGATTGTCATTGGTGCAGACTTGATGGGCCCCTTTTTGCACTGTAGGATTATATGAACTGTTTTTCATGATTTAATGGATAAAGATAGTCAGTGTATAACTCTTTGGACTTGAATGTAGGAGAATTTTAGTTCATACAGCTTTAGTTAGCATAGGACATCCTATTGTCATGTCCAGCTTGTCCCATTCTGAATTACAAACTATTTTTAATATATTTTTTAAATCGGACACAAAAGACTTCTTTTGTGGATTGAAACCACTCCCCTGTCTCGAGAGGGAGCAAATGGAACATTCCAGTCTGCAGAGCAAATGGAACATTCCAGACTGTGAAGCAAATGGAACATTCCAGACTGTGAATCACTACCCTTTCCTAGAAACATCCTCTGATTACTTCTGTTTTCTACTGCAGAATCTTTTCAATTTCCCCTCTGACTCTGCCCAAGAGTTGGTGAGGGACTTTCCTCGGTGTAAAGAGACAAATCGATTTAGCATGAGCTCTTTGGGTAACATGGTACCCAGTCTTTAACTTCCCTAGGCTGATAAACAACTTTAGAAATTTTTGTTTAAAGTTTAAGCTTACTTATTAGTCACAAGTAGACTTACGTTAGCACTGCAATTAAGGCAATGTGAAAACCCCCTAGTTACCACACTCTGGCATCTGTTCGGGTACACTGAGGGAGAATTTAGCATGGTCAGTGCACCTAACCAGCACGTCTTTCAGACAGTGGGAGAAAACCGGAGCACCCAGAGGAAATCCTCACAGACATGGGGAGAATGTGAAAACTCTGCGCAGACAGTGACCTAAGCCAGGAATCAAACTCAGGTCCCTGGCGCTGTGAGGTAGCAGTGCTAACTACTGTGCCGCTCAAAATGTACCGATGTTACTCACAGCAGAAACTGTATCTACTTTATAAACTAGGTTTCAGTTTTAGGCAGCTTTTGCTGCTAAATAAGAGCACTCTTGATTTTGAATGACAGAGAGAGGCTCGAAGATTTCTTGGTCTCTTTCAGCTTGAGTGGTCTCACAAGGACCCTGTAATTTGATAGATGAGGGTTGCAATAGTTGCAGTGTAACCTGTTTGACCCATTTGACTTCACCTGGTAAAACAGAAACTCTTGCTGCTGTGTTAGTTTTTGAGCTCTGTGGTGTGTCCATCACTTTGAGTTTAACACCCCCATCACTGTTTTCAGTATAATGTACCTCTTCCAAGGAGGTTCCTTTGCTTGTGGTTCTTCCAGTTAATGAATGTGATTCTGTTTTAAATTCTTCTCCCTTATTCCTGGCTGGCAGTGTTTTTGAGGACATTTATGGCAATGTCCTCCCCCACCCCCAACTTCTTCCTTGCTGGATAATCTTCTCATTTGTGCAGTTTGATTCTGTCACACCAAAGCATTTCAAAGCTGAAGTTGGCACATGTTACCTTGTTTTTGGGGCTTGGGCCCTGTTGCCTCTGTGGACGCAGACCTCCAGATCTCCCTGCTTCTGCAACCCCTCTACAATTGTGCCCTTTGCTTTATTGTTCTTCCCACCAAAAACCCAAGAGGGAGTCAGCCTGACACTAAAACAGTCCCTCATTTTTTTTGGCAAAGATTATTTGGCTGATAACCTAATGCATTGGGACTAATTCAGCATGTCAGTAGGGAATAGGTAAGCTCAGAGTTCCAGCAGTACTGCAATACTGAGGGAGTGCTGCAGTGTCAGAGATGCCGTTTTTGGGAAAAGCTATTATACCGAGACTGTACCTACTCTCTCCGGAGCATGTTAAAGATTCCATGAAGATCAGCATTGCGCTCCCTGACATTTTGAGCACTATTTATCCCTTACCCAATGTCATCAAAATCATTATCTTCTCATCATCTCCTTACTGCTTATGGGAGCTTGTTGTGCACAAATGGGCTGCTGCACCCTCCATTACAACCAGTGAAATACATTTGAAATGTAAGGTTTTAAGGACATGTCAGTGCCATGAATGGTACTGTCGTAATATAGGTTTACCTTAACCTGCAGTTGCAAATAGAGGATTATGAAATTGAACTTTTATCATCCTTCACCCACTGCTAACTCTCTAATAGCAGCTCCAATAATTCAGGGACTGAATTTTACATACGTCTCTGATGCTCAATTTGTAGATGGGATGCAGTGAGATAGAAATCTGCATCAGGCTGGAACACATCTTCAAAAAATCGCTGCCTGTCTCGGAATTTCATCTGTGACGTGTGATCAGTATCCAGCAACCTTGGTGTGTGATCTGTCTCAGCTGGAAACACAAGGGGATCAGTCACACAACATATATTATCACTGTGCATACAACACATACCAGCACTACATACAGTAGGCGGCACATTGGTTAGCACTGCTGCCTCACAGCACCAGAGCCCCAGGTTCAATTCCCGTTTCGGGTGACTGTCTATGTGGAGTTTGCAAGTTCTCCCCATGTCTGCGTAGGTTTCCTCCGGGTGCTCTAATTTCCTCCCACAGTCTAGTGCAGGTTAGGTGGATTAGCCATGCTCAATTGTCCCTTAGTGTCGGGGATTAGCAAGGGTAAATACGTGAGGTTAGGGATAGGGCCTGTGTGGGATTGTGGTCGTTGCAAATTCAATGGGCTAAATGGCCTCCTTCTGCACTGTAGAGATTCCATGATTCTGTGGAAGCCAGTGTCCAGTGGCATACCACACGGCTCGGTATTGGGTCCCCTATTATTTGTCATTTATATAAGTGACATAGATGACTATGTGGTGGGTAGGATTAGCAAGTTTGTAAATGAAGGCCTTCTTCTGCACTGTAGGGATTCTATGAAAACACACCAGTACTGTGTACACAACATTTACCAGCAAAGCCCAAGGTCCCACAAGGGAGACTTGTACAGAAGTTAAACGCACATGAGAATTAGGATAATTTGACAAAGTGGATTAAAAATTGACTCAATTGTAGGAGACAGAGGGTGATGATGACAGAACGCTGCTTTAGTGACTGGAAGACAGTGACAGCCCAAAGAATGGGTTGGATTCATTGGCCATGTTAAATTGACCCTCGTATCAGGGGATTGGATGTGAGGTTATGGGAAAATAGTCTGGGTGGGATCATGATCAGTGCAGACTCAATGGCTAAATGGCCTCCTTCACTGGTGTCCAGTGGCATACCACAGGGATTATTATTGGGTCCCCTATTATTTGTCATTTATATAAATGACATAGATGACTATGTGGTGGATAGGATTAGTAAGTTTGCAGATGAGACGAAGATTATCTAGGTGGTTAATAGTAAGGTTGAATGTCTTGGGCTACAGGAAGATATAGATGGGATGGTCAAATATGCAGATAGGTGGCAGATGGAATTTAACCCTGAAAAGTGCAAGATGATACACTTTGGAAGGAGTAATTTGACAAGGAAGTATTCAATGAATGGCATGATACTAGGAAGTTCTGTGGAACAGAGAGACTTTGGCATGTTTGTCCATAGATCTCTGAAGGCGGAATGGAGTGTTAGCAGGATGGTGAAAAAGGCACATGGGAGACTTGCCTATATCAGCTGAGGCGTAGATTACAAAAGCAGAAAAATCATGTTGCTGTTGTACAGAATTTTGGTGAGGCCACACCCAAAGTACTGTGAGCAGTTCGTGTCGATACGTTATCGGAAAGTTGTGATTGCACTGGAAGGGATGCAGAGAAGGTTCACCAGGACACTGTCTGGATTGGAGCATTTAGGTTATGAAGAGAAATTGGGTAGGCTTGGGTTGTTTATGTTGGAGCAGAGAAAGCTGAGGGTGACCTGAATGAGATATACAAGATTATGAGAGACATGGACAGAATGGATAAACAGCAGCTGTTCCCCTTAGTTGAAGGGTCATTCACAAGGGGACATATGTTAAAGTGAGGGACAGGAGGTTTAGGGGGGAATTTGAAGGTAAACTTTCTCACCCAGAGGATGGTGATGGTCTGGAATATGCTGCCTGGGAGGGTAGTAGAGACGAGTTGCCTCACATCCTTTACAAAGTACGTGGATGAGCACTTGGCACATCATAACATTCAGGGCTATGGGCCAAGTGCTGGTAAATGGGATTAAGTGGGAGTTCAGATGTTTCTAATGGGCGAAGGGCCTCTTCTGCACTCTGTGATTCTATGATACACCAGCACTGAGCACACAACATACGCCAGTACTGCACACACGACATACACTAGCACTGTGTGTCTAATGTGCACTGTGCGCACAACATATGCCAGCACTGTGTGTATATTGCTTCTGGACAAGAGGAAACATCCTTTTTATCTCCACCTTCAAGACCATTCAGTCAATTCACTCCTTACTCTACTAATTCCAGTGGAAACATGCTCAGCTTCTCTAACACTTCCTCATAAGATGACCCACAAGTTCCAGCTATCAATGCAGGAAACCTCTGACCCGCCTCCAATGCATTTACAAGTGTTCTTACATAAAGAGATCTAAACGTGTATACAGTATTTAAGATGTGATCTCACCAATGCTCTGTATAACTGAAGCATATCTCCTTTACTTTTATGTTGAATCCTTTTGTAATAACAGATTCTATTAGGCTTCTTGAACATGAGCTGTACCTGTATACTAACTTCTTGTGACTTATGCACAACAACACCCAGATCCCTCTATATCTTTGCGGTCATTCTCTGTTTAAGTAACTCTATTTATTCTTCCTATCAAAGTGAACAACTTCACATTTTCCCTCTTTACATCCCATCTGCCAGATTGTTGTCCACTTACACAACCTACCTGGAAGGTCTTGTGGCTCAGTGGGTGGTGTCCTTGCCTTTTGGGGAGAAGACATTACCCTTCATCTGAAGTCATCGGCACCTTTTCACCAGCTACTCAGTTTCTGTCTCCAGAGAGACGGTGATAGTTCTTTTTATATAAGATTATGTGTCGTTCGAGCTTCCAGTCCTACACAATGAGTAGTCAGAGGCCTGACTTAGCTGGGGACTGCAATGCTTTAACAAGTCGATGTTGGTGTTACTGCTGACTGGGAATTTGGCAATACAGGAATGTGAAAAACCTTCCTATCTTTGACCTGTTGTCGATGTTCTCTGGTAACTCATTTCATAACTTGATGACACTTTAACATCCCTAAATATACTTCTCACTCTTAGTTTTCTAATTTTTAACTCTTGTTGATATTGAACTTTTCATAGTGAAAGATCACATTTGAGACAGTTTTAGAATTCCTCTCCATAAACTTCACCAGATTATAAAGCTGTTTTATATCAGAGTCCAAATTTCAGCACAGATTTTAAACTTCTCATTGTTTACAAATCCCTCTGCAGTCTTGCCCCTCACCATCTTTGTAATCACCACCTGCCAACGATTCAAGAGATATACAGTCTTCTAATTCTGCATCCCTGATTTTAATCACTCATCTACTGGTTGAAAGCAAATTACTGCAGATATTGGAATCTGAAACCAAAAGAGAAAATGCTGGAAAATCTCAGCAGATCTGGCAGCATCTGTAAGGAGAGAAAAGAGCTGACTTTTCGAGTCCAGATTTGACAAAGGGTCACGTGGACTTGAAATGTCAGCTCTTTTCTCTCCATACAGATGCTGCCAGACCTGCTGAGGTGACTCTTTGTCAAATCTGGACTCGAAAAGTCAGCTCTTTTCTCTCCTTACAGATGCTGCCAGATCTGCTGAGATTTTCCAGCATTTTCTCTTTTGGTTTCACCCCTCCATTAGTGTTCCTGCTGACAGCTGCCTTAGGCCCAAGCTCTGGAAATCTCTGCTGTTTTTATCATTCTTAAAACTTATCTGTTTGTCTAATCTTTTGGCCATATCACAATATCACCTTGGCCAGGATTTTACTGCCTCGCTCATCCCAAAACTGTAAAATCCCACCCGAGGTTACCGGACCTTTCCATGGCCCACCCCTCGCACACATTGATTCCCATGGTGGGCGGAATGGTAAAATTCCGGCCCAAGTGTGACTTGATGTCAAATTTGCTTTGATGACACATCTGAGAAACAGTTTGGGTCACTTTACTACATTGAAGACACTATATAAGTTCAACTTGTTGTTGTAAATGCTGCCTCACTCATGTCCCCTTTCCTCATGTACCGGTCCTCCTACAAACCAGTTGCATTATCGGAGCCCATCATCCTTCTCAGGCAATGATTGGCTGTGTCATTGTACCCAGTTGAGATACCAGGACGTTGCAATGATGGACATTAAGAGCAGGAATTTAGGATTTCCCACCTGAAGAGTGGGTGCTGAATACATCACCATAGGAATGGGCAGCCAATCCAATGAGCTGCAAGCTGGAACTCCACCTCTCATTCAGAGGGACATCAAGCCTTTGAGAGCTGCCAGCCAATCAGATTCTCCAGCAGCTCTCTAGCCCTCAGCAGTTCCAGAAGCTGCAGTGGACAGGACTGGGACTACAGCAGTGCCCAGAGACAGTGGGCGTGATCTTACCGGCCGTCCACACCACACTCTCACTGAAGTGAGGTCAGACAATTTGGCGCCCAACCAAATCTCCATTCATTGGAGCAAGCTGGGAAAATCCTGCTGCTGTGAACAGTGGTAACATTCCAGTCCGAGTCTGAGAGTCCAGGAATGTGTAAATCCGGGAGGGAAAATGAGGCCCAGGGAGTGGGCTAAATGGGGTAGGGGGTGTAGGTGGATAGGCTGGTGGAGGCAGGGTTTTGAGGAAGCATCTGCCATGGCCAGACATTGGTGGGGGGGAGGAGGGGGTTGGTGCCTAAAGTTGAAGAGAGGCAGTTGATGGAGGTGTACGCCTTCTTCCTGTCTAAGACCTGAGCAGGCTTTCTGGCTCACACCCAGCATCTCCCCCTTCCCCCACTCCCCCCTCTCCCAACCCCCACCCAACCCCCTTCAGCCACTGCCCCGAACTCTCCTGTCAGCCGAAAAATTAAGACCTGGTGAAAAATGTCCCTTGATTGTTCTCAACTGGAGCAAGATGGGGGGTTGGAAGTGGGGGGGTGGGGGGTGGCATTGGGCAGACCTGGTTTTCGCCTGTTCCACTGTGAAGTTGCAAAGAGGTTGGGTGGGTGGGTGCCCCTTTCAAAATGTTCATAAAACTTCAATCAGATCCCCCTCCTCCTACTATCCCAGGGTTTACAAGCCTGGTTTTTATCATCTGCCCTCCAGTGTAAGCCTTTGGAACATTCTGGGGAAACTATATTAGAATTCATTCCAAGATGCAGTGTCCAAAATGATAAGCTGTCTTCCAGATATTGTCTAAACAGGATTTTGCAGCAAAATAGGCACGTGTCTCCCTTTTATATTACACATTATGTCCAGCACAGACGCAGGACATTCACCATCTAGCACATGCTGGGCTTTCAGTTATATCAGTGTTTTGGAATTCTGTTTGTACTGACCACCAATGCAAAAACTCACAGCAACCGCCCCACGCCACAGGTCTAACACAGGTCGACTTTTAAAAATTATTATTCAAAACATTGAGATCTTGCGCACTTAAATAATTAGGTCATGCCAAAAATAAAAATAAAAATATCATGGGTTTGTCTCGGGATTGTTAGCTTCTCATTCTCAGAGTGATCCTGCCGGAGGCAGATGTCTGTAGTAATTCAGCCAAAGCCTGTTTCCTGTTATTATTTACCAAAAGGAAGAGGCGCACCCCTGGCTTACAACGAGTGAGTCTGTACCCCAAGACTCACAACAACCATTTGGGTTAAAGCAACAACTTTTAAGCATCCATTGCACACTTCCCATTGGGTGAGTCTACACTCACTCAATAAGGAAGTTCATACTCCATGAAGCCCACACACAGATCTATTGATGATTCTTGGCCATTTTAACATCCCCCCTCCTTACATCCATGTGTCTCCCAGCACTCCCACCGCAAGAAGGTCTTTTCCGCTGCTTAGTGGTTAGTCGGAAGTCTGAAGGCAGTCCTGGGTCAGGCAGCATAACCGAAAAGGAAATCTTTGTTTCTGGAAAGAGTATCAAACGGGGTGTCGATGTGGGTCCCCCTCAAGTTCTGCTTCAGCCCAGAGGCTTGCTTCTTCGGCCTCCATCTCTGAGCCCATACCTTCACTATCTGGAGAGGCTAACAAAATCAGCTTTGAGTTGAGGTCTGCACAGCCTATTTCAATGCTGGTAGTAAGACCTCCTCAGGCATGAACTCCCTAGCTCTGAGATGGTCTAAGTGCTTCTTTCAGATTTTATCCTGGTCTTTGATGTAAGATAGCAGATCCATTTCCCCCAAAATGATCATGGGGACCCAACACCCAACATGGGGTCATGAAGAGGCCTTGGCAGGTAAGATTAAGGAAAACCCTAAGGTGGTCTACAAATATGTGAAGAGTAAAAGAATGAGATGTGAAGGAATAGAACCGATAAAATGTGACAGTGGGAAAGGTTGTATAGAACTGATAGAAATAGCAGAGGTGCTCAGTGAATACTTTACTTTGGTATTCACGTTAGAAAAACATCTTGGTGGTTGTAGTGCAGGCTTGCGGCGGACTGAAAAGCTTGTGTGTGGGCATTAAGAAGGAGGATGCGTTGAAGCTTTTGAATAGCATCAAGATAGATAAGTCACCGGGACAGGATGGGATGTACCCCAGGTTACTGTGGGAGGTGAGGGAAGAGATTGCAGAGCCTCTAGCGATGATCTGTGCATCATCGATGGAGACGGGAGAGGTTCCAGAGGATTGGAGGATTGCAGATGTGGTTCCTATATTCAAGAAAGGGAATAGAGATAGCCCAGGAAATTATTGACTGGTGAATCTAACCTCAGTGGTTGGGAAGTTAATGGAAAAGATCCTGAGAGACAGGATTTATGAACATTTAGAGAAGTACAGTATCAAAAGTAGTCAGCACAGCTTTGTTAAAGGCAGATCGTGCCTTACGAGCCTGGTTGGGTTTTTTGAAAATGTGACTAAACACATTGATGAAGGACGAGCGGTGGATGTGGTTTATATGGACTTCAGCAAGGCATTCGATAAGGTCCCCCATGCAAGTCTTATTGAGAAAGTGAGGGGGCGTGGGATCCAAGGGGACGTTGCTTTGTGAATCCAGAACTGGCTTGCCCACAGAAGGCAGAGAGTGGTTGTAGATGGGTCTTTTTCTTCATGGAGGTCGGTCACCAGTGGAGTCTTCCAGGGATCTGTTCTGGCACCCTTGCTGTTTGTGATTTTTATAAATGACCTGGATGAGGAAGTAGAGGGATGGGTTGGTAAGTTTGCCAATGACATGAAGGTCGGAGGTGTTGTGGGTAGTTTGGAGGGATGTCGGAAGTTGCAGCGTGACATAGATAGGATGCAAGACTGCGCAGAGAAGTGGCAGATGGACTTCAACCCGGATAAATGTGTAGTGGTACATTTTGGCAGGCCCCAATGGGATGAAGGAATATAATATTTAAGGGTAAGACTCTTAGCAGTGTGGAAGATCAGAAGGATCTTGGGGTCCGGGTTCACAGGACTCTCAAATCAGTTTCACAGGTAGAGGATGTGGTTAAGAAGGTGTATGGTGTACTGGCCTTCATCAATCGAGGAATTGAGTTTAGGAATCGGGAGATAATGCTCAGCTGTATAAGACCCTGGTCAGACCCCACTTGCAGTACTGTGCTCAGTTCTGGTCGTCTCATTACAGGATGTGGAAGCTATTGAAAGGGTGCAAGGAAGATTTACAAGGCTGTTGCCTGGATTGGGTGGCATGCCTTATGAGGATAGGTTGAGAGAGCTCGGTCTTTTCTCCTTGGAAAGACAAAGGATGAGAGGGGACCTGATAGAGGTGTATAAGATGTTGAGAAGTATTGATCGAGTGGATTCTCAGAGGCTTTTTCCCAGGGCTGAAATGGCTGCCACAAGAGGACACAGGTTTAGGGTGCTGGGGAGTAGATCCAGAGGAGATGTCAGGGGTAAGTTTTTCATTCAGAGGGTGGTGGGTGAGTGGAGTCGGCTGCTGTTGGTGGTGGTGGAGGCAAATTTGAATTGGGTCTTTTAAGAGTCTTCTGGATGAGTACATGGGACTTAATAGGATTGAGGGTTATAGGTAAGCCGAGTAGGTGGAGATATGATCGGCGCAATTTGTAGGCCGAAGGGCCTGTTTGTGCTGTAGTTTTTCTATGATTCTAAGTTCGATATGTGAAAGCTGATCACATGTTTCAAGTGTTCTTTCTGCCCTTGCAGAATTGTAATTTTCTTTTCTAGTTTTATTGTTGGGACTCCATCCTCCCCACCAGGTTTGGGAACAAGAGGCCCAGTCTTGTATGAAGCCAATGTCCCATTAACAGTTCCGCTGGGGCAGTTCCTGTGTTATGTGAAGCATGATCCCATAGTTAAACAGAAATCGCGCCAATTTGGTCTCTGTGGATACAACCAGTTGTTTCTTCATGATGTTTTTGAAAGTTTGCACCGCCCGTTCCACCAGTCCATTTGATAACAGATGATAAATTGCCTTTAGGATGTGTTGGATACCATTAGAGAGCATGAAGTTCTGGAAATCATTGCTAATAAAGGCTGTGCCATTGTCGAAACAGGACTTCTGGAATTCCACATGTGCAGAAACTCTCAATTTCTCGAGCGTAGTGTGAGGGTCATGTGACCCGGTGGTGCACCGCTCTAACTACTTGGAGTGTGCATCCACCATGATTAAAAACATCGAATCCATAAAGGGCCCAGCAAAGTCCAGGTGTACACACACCAGTGGCCTGCCAGACCATTCCCATGAATGTAGCGAGGCTGAGGAAGGGAGCTTTTGATTCTTTTGGCACAAGTTACATCACTTCACCAAAACCATAATGTCAGGATCAAGGCCGGGCCACCAGATGTAACTCCTGACCAGCATTTTCATTTCTGATACTTCATGGCCATTATGTAGTTCCATTAATATTGGATGTCATCTTGGAGGTGGAACAGCTACCCAAGACTCCAAAAGAATGATCCAATCGTCAACGTTAAGTTCATCTTTCTTAGCAAGGTAAGGCTTCATTTCTTTGGAGGGTGGTCCTTGGAATCTCTCATGTAAGACCATGTGCTTTATTTTAGATAGGGTTGGTATCTTTTTTGGGTCCAGGCTTTAATCTGACTCTAGCAAAGTCTCCAAACAACTCAGGGTAATCACAATTTCTACTAAAGCTGATAAAGGCACCAGGCTTGGAAGTAATCAGCGCATCTGCATTAGCTATTCAGGTTCCAGGTGTTCTAGAAGATATTCTAAGGCTACAGTAACCAAGCCCAGCATTGGAGTGCGGGCAATATGGGGGTTTGCCTTGTCCTCTTTGAAAAGCCCCAATAAGATTTTATGGTCAGTAACCATAAAAATACACCTAACATAGACGTTCTGATGGAACACTTTCACACCAAATATGACTGCCAATCCTTCTTTCTCAATCTTGGAAAACACATTGCTCCCTCTTCAAACAAACTCTTATTCTGGAAAATCTCTGCAAGACTTCTTTGAAGTTGGCCAGGTGTTCCCGTTCTGAAGCCCCCCTAACCAGGATGTCATCTAAGTATACTGCTACCTTGAGTAGTTCTTGAAGGATGTTCTCCATAACTCGTTGGAAAATGGCACATGCTGAAGAGACTCCAAAGGGCAAACGAGTATACTCAAAGTTCCTTGTGTGTGTTGATTGTCACATTTCTGGGAGGACTCTTGCAATGCAAACTGAAGTTAGGCATGGCTCATGTCCAACTTGGAAAACATCTTGTCGTCTGTGTATCAATCTTTGATTTGGGGCATGGGGTACTTATCAAGTTTGGAGACCCGATTGATAGTTTACAGTCCCCACAGAGACAAACTGATTTGTCGGGCTTAAGAACAGGGACTACAGGTGCAGTCCATTCTGCAAATTGCACAGCTCTTAATATATCAAACTTTCATGACATCCTAGTTCAGGTCCCACCTTTTCTCATATGGATTAGGGAACTGGTCTTGCTCTGAAATACCTAAGTATAGTGCTGGGGTTAACTTTGATCTTGGCCTTGGCTGCTTTTATTTTTCCCAGGCCTTCTTGGGAAAACTCTAGAATAGGGGTGGCACAGGGGCATAGTGGTTAGCAGTGCTGCCGAACAACACCAGGAACCCAGTCCAATTCTGGACGCGGTCTTTGTCTCTGTAGAGTTTGCACATTCTCCTCGTGCCTGCGTGGGTTTCCTCCAGGTGCTCCAGTTTCTTCCCACAGTCCAAAGATGTGTAGGTTAGGTTGATTGGCCATGCTAAATTGAGCCTAGTGTCTCTAGGGATTAGCAGGCCAATCAACCTAATAAGTGAGGTGATAGGGATAGGGCCTGGGTGGTATTGTGGTCAGTGCAGACTTGATGGGCCCAATGGCATCCTTCTGCACTGTAGGGATTCTATGATCTCCTGATAACTTCATACAGCTCACCCATGTCTCATCTGAACATCTCTAACCAGTTCAATTAGATCTGCTGGAGCCAATCTCTCCCCATAAGGCTTGTCTGGGGCCCTGTGCAGCAATGAGTGGGAGCCGAGCTGATTGCTGCCCATAAGTTACAGGGGTTGGTGTGGTGCTTTTAATTTGCCCATGTAGGTGTCCAGTCTGGCCTTTATATTTTCTAACCTCAGGCGTTGGATGCCAGATTGGAGATGCTTATATGTTTGTTTTTTGATAATGGAGACTGCAGCTCCCATGTCCACCTCCATCTTCAAAGGAAAGTCATTCATTAGTACATCCACCATTATTGGGGCAACTTTTGTTTTGATGACAGATTCAGTTGTCGTGTCCCTGTCTCAGTAGGAGCGGATACCTGCATGGTCCAGACGTCGGCTTTTTTTTACTAGACAGCATGTGTTTTGCCTGTTCCTGAAACTTCACTTTGGGTGTGTCTTTGAGTGTTTGCAATAATCCATCATCTGGTACTTGCACCCTCTGGAGTTTGTTCTCCAATACTCAAGGCCATCACACCTTCCCTTGACTGACTGGTGGTGACTTTAGAGTTCCTCTATTGAAAGGGACCCTGGTTTATACTAGCACTCTTTACTGAAGACTGATTACATGGGGTCCCTTCCCCAAGTTAGAAGACATTCCTTCCTGATGCTGTCTGTAGTTCCTGAGCCTCTTTGTCTGCACTCAAGTGATAAGACTATTTCAATGCCTTTGTTAAAATCCAAACTGCGTTTTGCCAGTAGTTTCTTTTGGGTGAATAGGTCAATGATGCCCCATACCAATCTGTCTCACAACGGTTCACTAAGAAGCCGTCTAAATTCGCAATATTTGACCCATTTCTGCAACCTAACCAAGAACTCTGACAGGTTCCCCAGGGCCCAGCCATGTTGAAGTGATATCTCTGGAGGATGAGGGGGGACTTTGGATCATACTGGTTTTTCATTAGATCTACTAGCTCAGTAAAAGTTTTGGAGTCAGAGGCATTTGGATAGGTCAGAATTTTTTATCACGCTGAAATTCTCTCATGCTGTCAACAATATCACTTTTTATTTTTCATCCCCAATAATTTTTGGAATAGAAGAGGTAGTACATGGGCTCAGTACACTAGACCCAGTCTTCCCCGCTGGCTCGATATACACTGGGCCCAGTCTTCCCCGCTGGCTCGGTACACTGGGCCCAGTCTTCCCCGCTGGCTCAATATATACTGGGCCCAGTCTTCTCTGCTGGCTCGATATACACTGGGCCCAGTCTTCCCCGCTGGCTCGATATATACTGGGCCCAGTCTTCCCCGCTGGCTCAATATATACTGGGCCCAGTCTTCTCTGCTGGCTCGATATACACTGGGCCCAGTCTTCTCTGCTGGCTCGATATACACTGGGCCCAGTCTTCTCTGCTGGCTCGATATACACTGGGCCCAGTCTTCCCCGCTGGCTCGATATACACTGGGCCCAGTCTTCTCTGCTGGCTCGATATATACTGGGCCCAGTCTTCCCCGCTGGCTCGATATACACTGGGCCCAGTCTTCTCCGCTGGCTCGATATACACTGAGCCCAGTCTTCCCCGCTGGCTCGGTATACACTGGGCCCAGTCTTCTCTGCTGGCTCGATATACACTGGGCCCAGTCTTCTCTGCTGGCTCGATATACACTGGGCCCAGTCTTCCCCGCTGGCTCGATTATACACTGGGCCCAGTCTTCCCCGCTGGCTCGATTATACACTGGGCCCAGTCTTCCCCGCTGGCTCGATATACACTGGGCCCAGTCTTCCCCGCTGGCTCGATTATACACGGCCCAGTCTTCTCTGCTGGCTCGATACACTGGGCCCGGTCTTCCCCACTGGCTCTGTATACTGGGCCCAGTCTTCCCCGCTGGCTCGGTACACTGGGCCCAGTCTTCCCCGCTGGCTCGTTATACTGGGCCCAGTCTTCCCCGCTGGCTCGTTATACTGGGCCCAGTCTTCCCTGCTGGTTTGGTATACTGGGCCCAGTCTTCCCCGCTGGTTTGGTATACTGGGCCCAGTCTTCCCCGCTGGCTCGGTACACTGGGCACAGTCTTCCCCACTGGCTCTGTATACTGGGCCTAGTCTTCCCCGCTGGTTTGGTATACTGGGCCCAGTCTTCCCCGCTGGCTCTGTATACTGGGCCCAGTCTTCCCCGCTGGTTTGGTATACTGGGCCCAGTCTTCCCCGCTGGCTCTCTATACTGGGCCCAGTCTTCCCCGCTGGCTCGGTACACTGGGCCCAGTCTTCCCCGCTGGTTTGGTATACTGGGCCCAGTCTTCCCCGCTGGCTCGGTACACTGGGCCCAGTCTTCCCCGCTGGTTTGGTATACTGGGCCCAGTCTTCCCCGCTGGTTTGGTATACTGGGCCCAGTCTTCTCCACTGGCTCTCTATACTGGGCCCAGTCTTCCCCGCTGGCTCGGTACACTGGGTCCAGTCTTCCCCACTGGCTCTGTATACTGGGCCCAGTCTTCTCTGCTGGCTCGATTATACACTGGGCCCAGTCTTCCCCACTGGCTCGGTATACTGGGCCCAGTCTTCTCTGCTGGCTCGATTATACACTGGGCCCAGTCTTCCCCACTGGCTCGGTATACTGGGCCCAGTCTTCCCCGCTGGCTCGGTACACTGGGCCCAGTCTTCCCCGCTGGCTCGGTATACTGGGCCCAGTCTTCTCTGCTGGCTCAATATACACTGGGCCCAGTCTTCCCCACTGGCTCTGTATACTGGGCCCAGTCTTCTCTGCTGGCTCGATATACACTGGGCCCAGTCTTCCCCGCTGGTTTGGTATACTGGGCCCAGTCATCCCCGCTGGTTTGGTATACTGGGCCCAGTCTTCCCCGCTGGCTCGGTACACTGGGCCCAGTCTTCCCCACTGGCTCTGTATACTGGGCCTAGTCTTCTCTGCTGGCTCGATTATACACTGGGCCCAGTCTTCTCCACTGGCTCTCTATACTGGGCCCAGTCTTCCCCGCTGGCTCGGTACACTGGGCCCAGTCTTCCCCGCTGGTTTGGTATACTGGGCCCAGTCTTCCCCGCTGGTTTGGTATACTGGGCCCAGTCTTCCCCGCTGGTTTGGTATACTGGGCCCAGTCTTCCCCGCTGGTTTGGTATACTGGGCCCAGTCTTCCCCGCTGGTTTGGTATACTGGGCCCAGTCTTCCCCGCTGGTTTGGTATACTGGGCCCAGTCTTCCCCGCTGGTTTGGTATACTGGGCCCAGTCTTCCCCGCTGGTTTGGTACACTGGGCCCAGTCTTCCCCGCTGGCTCTGTATACAGGGCCCAGTCTTCCCCGCTGGCTCGGTACACTGGGCCCAGTCTTCCCCGCTGGTTTGGTATACTGGGCCCAGTCTTCTCTGCTGGCTCGATTATACACTGGGCCCAGTCTTCCCCACTGGCTCTCTATACTGGGCCCAGTCTTCTCTGCTGGCTCTGTATACTGGGCCCAGTCTTCCCCGCTGGCTCGTTATACTGGGCCAAGTCTTCTCCGCTGGCTCGGTACACTGGGCCCAGTCTTCCCCGCTGGCTTGGTACACCCCGCTGGCTCGGTACACTGGGCCCAGTCTTCCCCGCTGGCTCGGTACACTGGGCCCAGTCTTCCCCGCTGGCTCAGTACACTGGGCCCAGTCTTCTCCGCTGGCTCGGTACACTGGGCCCAGTCTTCTCTGCTGGCTCGGTACACTGGGCCCAGTCTTCCCCGCTGGCTCGGTACACTGGGTCCAGTCTTCCCCACTGGCTCTGTATACTGGGCCCAGTCTTCTCTGCTGGCTCGGTACACTGGGTCCAGTCTTCCCCGCTGGCTCGGTACACTGGGCCCAGTCTTCCCCGCTGGCTCGGTACACTGGGTCCAGTCTTCCCCACTGGCTCTGTACACTGGGCCCAGTCTTCCCCGCTGGCTCGGTACACTGGGTCCAGTCTTCCCCACTGGCTCTGTACACTGGGCCCAGTCTTCTCTGCTGGCTCGATTATACACTGGGCCCAGTCTTCCCCGCTGGCTCGGTACACTGGGCCCGGTCTTCCCCACTGGCTCTGTATACTGGGCCCAGTCTTCTCTGCTGGCTCGGTACACTGGGTCCAGTCTTCCCCACTGGCTCTGTATACTGGGCCCAGTCTTCCCCACTGGCTCGGTACACTGGGCCCGGTCTTCCCCACTGGCTCGGTACACTGGGCCCAGTCTTCTCCGCTGGCTCGGTACACTGGGCCCAGTCTTCTCCGCTGGCTCGGTCCACTGGGCCCAGTCTTCTCCGCTGGCTCGGTACACTGGGCCCAGTCTTCCCCGCTGGCTCTGTATACTGGGCCCAGTCTTCTCTGCTGGCTCGGTACACTGGGTCCAGTCTTCCCCACTGGCTCTGTATACTGGGCCCAGTCTTCCCCACTGGCTCGGTACACTGGGCCCGGTCTTCCCCACTGGCTCGGTACACTGGGCCCAGTCTTCTCCGCTGGCTCGGTACACTGGGCCCAGTCTTCTCCGCTGGCTCGGTACACTGGGCCCAGTCTTCTCCGCTGGCTCGGTCCACTGGGCCCAGTCTTCTCCGCTGGCTCGGTACACTGGGCCCAGTCTTCCCCGCTGGCTCGGTACACTGGGCCCAGTCTTCCCCGCTGGCTCTGTACACTGGGCCCAGTCTTCCCCGCTGGCTCTGTACACTGGGCCCAGTCTTCCCCGCTGGCTCGGTACACTGGGCCCAGTCTTCCCCACTGGTGTCAAAGGGTTCAGGTTTCCCAAAAAGAGGCATAATGGCGTTTTCTTACCAGAGAAGATTCTTTATTTATGGAAGTTGTCTGGAGAGATTTTCTTTTTATTTCTCGTTCCCAATTTAGTAATTTAGCCAAAGCCAGTTCCCCATCACCACAGACCCTTTCTTTACCAAAAGAAAGAGCAGCTTACAGCGAGTAAGTCTGGACCCCGGGACCTACAACAACCATCTGGGTTGAAGTGACAGCTTTTTAAACCCCCAGTGCTCACTTCTCATTGGGCGAGCCTCCACTTATTCAATAAGGAAGGTCATATCCCACAAATTCCACGAGGAATTCTATCAATGACCACCTCTGCCCTTTGTGGCTGTGGTAACAGCCTTTGTAAATAAAATGTTTTTGATGATAACTATTTGCAAAGGTTTATTAAGACTAACAGTGAGTGAAAGTTGTTCTTGAAGATGCCACTCAGACATCTTTGCTGAGCGAGGGACAATACTGTGACATAGCTTCTATTGCTCAGGATGCTTTTGGCAGAGGCTCCACAGGCTTGTTGATGGCTGCTACACAATAATGATCTATGTACGTGGACTTGTACCTGTAGCACTGATAGTTCTTGCTATTCACCATTTTAAAAAAAAACCTGAACTTCCATTTTTTGGTTCAAAATCCTTGTGTTCTCTAAGTTTGTATGATTCAGACTTAGCTATGTTGAAATCCATCTGTTGGGGTTTTGTCTACTCATATTAGCTATCAATATCTCTTTGTGCTCCTGTTTACACTGTAACCATGTCAGCAGTCTATGTATTCTCAGCAAATTTGGATATATTGCTGCCTATTGCATTAAAGTCATTAAGAAATAAGACTCGAGAGAGATTTGTGTTTGCAAAATACTGTCACCATTTTCCAAAGCACTTTGCAGCCAATGAAGTACAACTGAGGTTTTTTACTGTAATATAGTAGGAGTAGCAATCACCAAGCAGAGTAACAGCAAAACTGTACAACTAGAGTAACTATTTACAGAGACTGAGGTAGGTGCTACCGAATGCTTTGACTCCGAATCGCAGACTGCCCGGAGAGTCGGCACTCACCCAGGATTCATACATTTTGGCTGATTGTGTCACATGAAACTCTGAAACCTCACCCATTAAAGGAGCTTTAAGTACCCCTTTAAGTCCTTATTAACACCTGCCATCAAAAATTAAATTATTTACAATATAACACCATAAATGAATTATTTTTCACAGTCCATTGTGAAGTCTGTGTATCAGGGGATTTCCTCTCCCTCTGGGAGTGGCGCAGCTTAAAAGGATGCGAGGACAGATCCCGTTTCACTTCCAGAAATCAGGCTTCCCACTTGTAAAGGTGAATCAGTGCAGATCACTTTTCCAGTTTCTGCAGGAGCAGTACTTGGCCTTTCCTCAGGCTGACTTTTTTCACAGAATCACAGAATACTACATGCAGAAGAGGCCCTTTGGCCCATCGAGTCTGCACTGACGCATGAAAGGCCTGCCTTACCTAATCCCATTTGCCAGCACTTGGCCCATAGCCCTGAATGTTATGGCATGCCAAGTACTCATCCAGGTACTTTTTAAAGGATGTGAGACATCTGCCCCCACTACCCTCCCAGGCAGTGCACTCCAGACTGTCAACACTCTCTGGGTAAAAAAGTTTCTCCTTAAATCCCCTCACTAAACCTCCCACCCCTCACTTTTAACTTGTGTCCCCTCATAACTGACCCTTCAACTAAGAGGAACAGCTGCTCCCTACCCACCCTGTCCATGGCCCTCATAATCTTGAACATCTCAATTAGGTCACCCCTCAGTCTTCTCTGCTGCAATGAAAACAACCCAAGCCTATCCAACCTCTCTTCATAATTTAAATGTTCCATCCCATGAATGTTTCCATACTGCTTTCAATCACAACATCTTTGTCAGGCATACTTCGAGCAGACTGCCCCACTGGTTCTCTATGTGACTCCCTTCTTCTCAAGTAGAATAGAATCATAGCATCCCTGCAGTACAACAATATGGCCCCCTCCTGGTCATAACAACACCTGGAACCCAACTGTGACAAGTCCCAAATTTTTTTAGCATATATTACATTTTTTTTAAATCATTCATGGTACATGGGCATCGCTGGCTAGAGCATTTATTATCCTTCCCTAGTTACATAAGAACATAAGAAATAGGAGCAGGAGTAGGCCATCTAGCCCTTCGAGCCTGCCCCGCCATTCAATAAGATAATGGCTGATCTGTCGTGGCTCAGTTCCACTTTCCCGCCCTCTCCCCATAACCCTTAATCCCCTCTCTTATCAAGAACCCATCAACCCGCTTCTTAAAAATATTTAGCGAGGCAGCCTCCACCACTTCAACGGGCAGAGAATTCCAGAGATTCACCACCCTTTGAGTGAAGAAGTTCCTCCTCAACTCCGTTCTAAACCGCCTCCCCTTTATCTTGAGGCTGTGCTCCCTAGTCCTACTGTCTTTTTTGAGCGGGAAGAGTCTCTCCACCTCTATCCTATCCATCCCATTCATCATCTTATACGTCTCAATGAGATCTCCCCTCATTCTTCTAAACTCTAACGAGTACAAGCCTAGTTTATTCAGCCTCTCCTCATAGCTCAATCCCCTCAACTCCGGTATCAGCCTAGTAAACCTCCTCTGCACTCCCTCCAGGGCCAAAATATCCTTGCGCAGGTGCGGCGCCCAAAACTGCACACAGTACTCCAGCTGCGGCCTCACCAATGCCCTATACAGCTGCAGCAAGACCTCCCTACTTTTATATTCAATCCCCCTCGCTATGAAGGCCAGCATCCCATTCGCCTTCCTGACCACCTGCTGCACCTGCAAGCTGGGTTTTTGCGACTCATGCACAAGGACCCCGAGGTCCCTCTGCACCGTCGCCTGCTGCAGTTTTTCGCCACGTAAGTAATAGTCCTTCCTACCATTCTTCCTACCAAAGTGGACCACCTCACACTTGCCAACATTAAATTCCATTTGCCATTTCCTGGCCCATTCGCCCAGCCTATCTAGATCCTTCTGCAGACTCTCCACACCCTCCGCACAATTTGCCTTTCCCCCAATCTTGGTTACCTTTGGAATGCAGTGAGAATCAACCACATTGCTATGGCTCTGGAGTCACATGTAGGCCAGACCAGGTAAGGATGACAGATTTTCTTCCCTAAAGGACATTAGTGAACCAGATGGGTTTTTATGACCATCAACAATGGTTTCATGGTCATCAGTAGATTCTTAATTCCAGATATTTTTATTGAATTCAAATTCTACCATCTGCCGTGATGGGATTCGAATCCGGGTCCCTAGAGCATTAGCTGAGTTTCTGGATTAATAGTCCAGCGATAATACCACCAGGCCATCGCCTTCCCTTGGAGTGGATCATCACTTTGAATGTTCTCTCAGACTTTGTAGAATCATGATGTTTCTTTGCACACTCTGCTTTGCCTCCAACCTCCCTACCAAATTTGGAAACATCAGGTCCAAGCTGGTTCGATTACACCTACCCATCAGCATCTTGGTAGGTCTTACTGCAGTGGTCAGTTGGGGCACTGTTCTATAGAAAATACACACATTTGGTCTTCAGGGATTGTGTGGCTGCTTTTTCCATGGCTGCTTTAAAGATTTGTACATACCTCTCCCCCAGTCCATTCAAGGAGGAGAATGCAATACGTATATTCTGAATGTCATTTGACAGTATGAAATGCTGGAGCTTCTCACTGCTGAATGCTGTCCCATTATCCAAAACCAACACCTCTGGCAATCCATGGGCAGGTAAGGTTTGTCTTAAATTTTCAGCTGTTGCCAGATAAGTTGTGGACTTCATTTCATAGAGGTCTCACCATTTTGAGAGTGCATCCACTCTAGGTAGGAATATGGTGCCCATGAATGAGTCTATAAAAACAATGTGAAGTTACAACCATGGCTGACCTGGTGACTGCCAAGGTTGCATCAAGGCTGCTGACGGGAACCTTGTTGTGCTTGGCAGTGGTCGCAGTGTCTAACCATACTTTCTATGTCTGTGTCTAACTCGGGCCACCGCACAAAGCTGTGAGCCAACATTTCCATCTTGGACATCCCTGGGTGGGCGCCCTGTCATTCTTTCAATAACTTCCTGCCAGATGTGGGGATGACCACCCTCTCGTTCCACAGGAGGACACCATTATTTGCAGCTCAGTTTGCCCTTTCTTATTTGTAAGGATTTCTTCAAATATGCCTTGGTAGTACAGCCATGAAGAACTGTATGTTTAACTCTGGATGGTACTGGATCCTCCTGAGCCCAATGTTTGATCTGTGATGATGACCTAGCAGTTAGTTGAGGAAATTCAAGGCAAGGATAATTATTTGTAACACTGGAGACAGCTCAAGGCTTACATATTTGATATTTGTGGCCCGGGTTTGTGTTAGAAGGTATATTCATGAATGGCCATCAATAAACCCAATGCTGCACCCTCACAGATTCAGTTAGAGGGATGGCTGTCTTCTCTAAATAAGCCTAGCAGGGGTCTATGATCAGTAATTATGTGAAATACCATCCATAAACATATTGGTGGAATTTCTTTATCCCGAAGGTAACAACTAACCCCTCTTTCTCAATCTGTGAATTTTGTCAATTTTAATGACAAACTCTCTGGATTCCTCATCCAGGAGATTTTCACAGTACCTTCATTGCAATGTTAATGTAAGCCTGCTTGTGACACTAAAACTAAATTTTAAAAAACATTACGCATGACTCAGGCTTAACCTAGTGTAAGTTGCTCCTCCAGCTAGTTGGCAGACAGGTCTTGTATTTTAGATATAGATCACCTGTCCAATTTTGCCGACTGACTGTTAATTTGTAGTCCCCACATATTTGTATGGTCTTGCCTGGCTTAAGTATGGGCACAATGGGAGCTGCCCAGTCGCGAAGGCACGGGTTTGATAATGCCCAAATCTTGCAATTGTCTAAATTCAGTCTCCACCCACTCATCCTGTAATGAATACTGTCTTACTGTCTAAAATTGTGGCTTGGCCTCTGGATGTACATACATTTTGGCTTTCAGCTATATATCTTGCCTAATCCTTCCTGAAATCTCTGGAGGATGTCATGTAGGTCCTCTTCATTTATTTTGAAAATTTCTAGCCAATTCAATTTTATTTTTTGAAGCCATTCTTGTCCCATCAAACTTGGCCTTGGCCACTATAAAGGCAATTGAACAAACTGCTGTCTGTAACTAACAGGTACTGATATTGTTCCCAAAATCCACCCCCCCCACCCCCCCATATACGTTGCTAGCCCTGTTGCTGTGTCCTTTAATTTCAGAGACTGAACACCTCCCTGTAGGTATCAATAAGTTTGTTCTCTCAATACTGTGGCAGTAGCTCCTGTGTCTACCTCCAGTTTTAGTAGCCAGCCATTAACTATCATTATGATTGTAATGGAAGCCATCTTGCCCATTTTAATATCATTCAATCTGTATACATCTAATATTTTCAGAAGGAATCTCTGCACTGTGCACTGGAGCCAAAATGTTTTTTTTTCTCCAGCAGGCAGATCCTGTTTCTCCTTGCACTTGCTTTTTATATGCCCTTTCCTGCTGCAGACATAACACACAGTTTTTCTAAACCTACACTTCTACAGGTGGGGTCTCCCACACTAATAGCATGCATTGTAGACTGAATCTCCTATACCTCTGCAATCTTTGGTTCTGTACTTCGTTCATTAAACGCAGCACCCACATCCCTTTCACGACTGTCATTAGCAGTTCCTTTCTAAATTCAGTAGACCTCTCAAGCTTGCCTACTTTGAAATTCCATCAAGCTTTTTTCTGCACTTTCCATAGCAAGGGCAATTTCTAATGCCTTCTTTAGGTTCTTTCTGTTTCTGCCAGTCATTTCTTCAATGGCAGTATAATTCACCCCACACACTAGCCGGTCTCTCAACATCTCATTAGGGGCAGACCCAAATTCACAATGTTCAGCTATTTGCCTCAACCTCGCCATGAAAGCTACTATTGCCTTTGATCTTCAGGTAAGTGATCTTCAGGTAAGTGTTCTCCAAGGCAGCCTTCATGACACACGACAACGCAGAATTGCTGAGCAGAAACTGATAGTTAAGTTCCGCACACATGAGGATGGTCTCAACCAGGAACTTGGGTTCATGTCATGCTATCTGTAATCCCCATGACTTGCCTGGGCTTGCAAAATCTCACTAACTGTCCTGGGTCATAGATTTAAGGTAAAGGATAGGAGATTTAGAGGGGATGTGAGGATAAACTTTTTCATCCAAAGGATGGTAGGAATCTGAAACTCACTGCCTGAAAAGGTGGTGGAAACGTAACATTTAAGTAGTATTTAGATGTACATTTGTGATGTAAGGCAATCAAGTGCTGGAAAATGGCATTAGAATAGTTGGGTGGTTTTTCTTTGATAGACGTAAATTTAATGGGCCAAAGGGCCTTTCCCTGTGATGTAGACCTCTATGACTATGAGTGTATGAGATGTCTATTGTCCTTTGGGATTATGGCTAGAAGGAATGACATCAGGAGAAGTGGCTGGGATTGTTGGAAATGTTGATGGTCAGAGTGATCTGTAGGTGGGCAAGCCTGGCACCGCAATGAGCTTGTGTCTATAATTGGAAGAGCTGGTGCAAAATGTGAGGCGCTACTGTTCTCCACATGTACCAACCTCTTTCTCACACACACAGAAAGGACCAGCTCAACCGTAAACATGCCAGTCCCATGTAAACATGTCGGGTGAAAATTCAAAAACCCCAAAACGTAACTATGGGGCAGAGCCCAGCATTGAATGTGCTGTTGAGTGGCAGCATTACATAATTGGCACCCCAAGTTCAAGTGAAGTTGGAACTACTTATTCTGCTGGAGCTAATGAGCATCTCTTAAAGTGGAGGTGGATTCTGATTACAGCTGGAGCTGGAAGTGGCTGAGGAAGACATTCTGAGCAGAAAGAGCACTATCTGTCAGGGTAGACAGTGGGCTCTGATGTTCCCAGGCATTGTGCAAGACCTTTAGCACAATGTGGGCAGGAGTTGAGAGGTCCTTTTATCCAGAGGGAACCTCCAGACGATACAGAAAAAGTAATGGGAGCAGCCAGTGCCCTGAGTGTGGTCTCACGTTGCACAATGAGCAGTAATCTTGATGCTTATAGTACCTCTCAGCACTGAGATCTGGTACCCACAAAGCCTACAGTCAATGGCACCCTGTACCGTGGGTAAGTCAGTAACCCGGCAAAGCCACATAGACTTCCCACATGCTTCTGTCATTCAGAGTGAACACAATAAACTCCCCTCTCCTGATGTAAAGAGCCTTTGTCGTCTCTGCTATGCAGCAATGGATGGTGAAATTGAGGATGTTTGATACATTTCCTCTACCAACTGGATATGCTGAAATGAAGAAATTAGCTTTGTCCCTGGGCAGCATGCTCCCTGTCACCTTTACCAACTCTCACCCACTTTAAACAATTCTGCAAACCATGAAACACTTCTATAAACAGAGCCAGCTGAAATTAATAAGCAGCTGTCCTGACAATCGTTGAGGATTTCTTCAACTAGTTCTTCCTATTGTTGAACACAATTGTGTGTTTAAGAGAGATGGCAAGTTTGAAAATTGTAAGGTTAGTGCAAATCAGTGTTATGTATTTACTGATAACCTGTGTCTGTGTGTGTGTGTGTGTGCATATGGCCAAATCATGTTAATTCCCCTTGTAAAACTTCATAATTCTCCTTAAAAAGTCAACTAAAAGATAAACATTCTCTCAAACACATCGCCCTCTTCATATTAGCCCCTCCTAAAACATTAGCTTGTCTTTATTGCTCTGATCTTAGTGTGTGAGCAGAGCTGTGGAGTGGTCAGCATCTTAGCACTACTTATACTAAATACTTCTTCAGGGCCACTCACAGTATCTGAAGCAGAACACTGTTCTGTCCCTTAATCACCAGATACAACTGCTTATTGTGCATAATCTCAGTGCCCCAACATTACTCCATGGTTTTAATGAGACACCAATGGTATCAAAGCTGTGTTCTCAATTTAAATTATCCAGTTCAAGGAGCAACTCAAGTTCCTATCTTCTTAACAGAGCCAATCATCATCATTCAGGCATCACCCTGACAAGTGCAATGAAAAACTGTCACATGCTGAATAAAGCCGAACATACCCAGATCAGAGGAACTTATTACAACATACTGGGAGTAACTATACCCAGTCCAATCCTTAGCATCCCATCACTATCGCACTGTCCCTGCCCAGTGTAATCACTGTAGCACTGTCCCTGCCCAGTGTAATCACTGCAGCACTGTCCCTGCCCAGTGTAATCACTGCAGCACTGTCCCTGCCCAGTGTAATCACTGCAGCACTGTCCCTGCCCAGTGTAATCGCTGCAGCACTGTCCCTGCCCAGTGTAATCGCTGCAGCACTGTCCCTGCCCAGTGTAATCGCTGTAGCACTGTCTGAGCCCAGTGTAATCACTGCAGCACTGTCCCTGCCCAGTGTAATCACTGTAGCACTATCCCTGCCCAGTGTAATCACTGTGACACTGTCTCTGCCCAGTGTAGTCATTAATGGATAAAAGCAAAATACTGTAGCTGCTGGAATCTGAAACAAAAACAGAAAATACTGAAAAATCTCAGCAGGTCTGACAGCATCAGTGGGGAGAGAATAAAGCCAACGTTTCGCATCTAAATCACACTGTCCCCGCCCAGTGTCATCACTGTAATTCCAACCATTAGCTTGTAAATTGAGCTTGTGTCCATATATGGTCTGTTTGTGAACACAACTCCTCACTCACCTGAAGAAGGACTGAAAGCTTGTGCTACCCAATAGACCTGTTAGACTTTAACCTGGTGTTGTGAGACATCTTATTGTGCTTCCCCCAGTACAATGCTGGCATCTCCACATCACACTGTCCCTGCCCGGCGTAATCACTGCGACGCTGTCCCTGCCCGGCGTAATCACTGCGACGCTGTCCCTGCCCGGCGTAATCACTGCGACGCTGTCCCTGCCCGGCGTAATCACTGCGACGCTGTCCCTGCCCGGCGTAATCACTGCGACGCTGTCCCTGCCCGGCGTAATCACTGCGACGCTGTCCCTGCCCGGCGTAATCACTGCGACGCTGTGCCTGCCCGGCGTAATCACTGCGACGCTGTCCCTGCCCGGCGTAATCACTGCGACGCTGTCCCTGCCCGGCGTAATCACTGCGACGCTGTCCCTGCCCGGCGTAATCACTGCGACGCTGTCCCTGCCCGGCGTAATCACTGCGACGCTGTCCCTGCCCGGTGTAATCACTGCGACGCTGTCCCTGCCCGGCGTAATCACTGTGACACTGTCATTCATCTGGCGGTAGAGGTACTTCAGTTGCAAATAATAAAAGAACTAACTTTAGAAAGTAAATCAAAGAGAAAGGTTTAATAAAGAAACTTAATTACTCTAACTCTTTGGGCCCCATCAGCTTCCCACAATTCCTACCTGCTGCTGATTTATACTGGGTCAGCTGAACAACTCATCATTTTGCCATTGGTTACATTATAACAGATTCTCCTTTTTCTATTCTTTTCAAATTAAGGGAACCATCCTCCACAATACGTAACAACTTTCCAGTATCTACACCCATTGTAGTAAAACAGATATCTGTAGGTTTGCAACAACCCAGTTGAGTTATTTTCCAGCATTTATTTAATGGTGGCCAAATCAATTCTCAGTTGCTTTTCTGTTACACCTTTTGTCGAGTGAACATTGTCCATGTAACACTCAACTGGTACTTTCTTTCCCGACATGTCCACAAGAAATAACTGTGTTAATGTATCAGCCAGATGCATCATATCTACCACCTCCACTAAACATGGCTAACTTCATATCTTCCAGTCCTCCTTAGCTTTAAATCGTTTTGTAAAGATTTAAAAATCTTTTAAATTTTTAAAAGATCTCTTTTAAAGATCTCTTGGACTGAAGCGCGCATCATCATATTATTTAGTTCTGGGACGTTATAGCTCTCATCTGGCCTTTTCTGTGCACGTAGCCAATTTAGCTGGCCTATCATAATCCTCAACAATTCTGTTTCTTTTTGGTTGGCTGGTTTGTCTTTTTTCATCAGTCTTTCTCTGGTTATGGGAATAGGATCAATGCTATCTACATACCCCTGTTGATTATTTGTTATGCCGGATTTGCTTTGTCGGAAATCAAGCGGCACAAGCCGCTTGACTCCCGACTTTAAATTATGTTGTTTAACCTATTAATTACCCTCTTTACAAACTCTTCTGTGTCATCCCATAGGAAGTCAACAACATGCATCATGAAAGCTCCAACCAATTTTCCTTCAGACTGTCAATAGAACATCGCAGGATCTGCTTTTAACTGGACACAGCCAGTTTTCAGTAATACAGAACATACAGAGAAATGCCAAACCCTTGATGCATCACCCAATCTGTATATGCATTTGTTCAGTTTCCACAATGGTCCTCGCTTCTTTGAGTGGCTTCAAAAAAACTTTCAAATGTTTCATCCTGCAGAAATGCTGCGTTGATTTCTATCGACCTACATTCCCAATTGTTAGATACTAGGACAGTAAAAAAGATTTTCATGTCACTTTCCCTGGATTCTCTCTCCTCTCCAAATGTTCCTCACACCCACAGGCTACTAATCTGGCTTTTGCTTTGTAAGTCCCATCTTGCAAAGCTTTCTCTGTGCAAACCCACTGATGGGACAGATCAGGCTGCCCTTCATCTGGTACCTTGGTATAGACCCCAAACTTTTTCCAACTGTCCAATTCTCCTTGTTTGCCCTCTCTTATTTCCACAAGCTCCATTGGCAGCCACCAACAGTTCCCTATCATGGAGGCTTCTACTCCTATTACTGTTATTGATTTGATTCCTAGCCTTCCTCATTAAACTCGGGCCTGTACTGCCGTATCTGTCCCTGACAGGGCTGCTACTCTCAGACCTCTTCTTAGTTAACACAACTTCAGTCGCAGGTTTGTGACCTTTTTCTGGGTTCACAAGTGCTTGCTGACTCATCATTAGAACTTAAATCTTGCTTTTTTTGGCTTCCATCTTTCCACCTCGTTTTCCCATAAGACATAGGAGCAGAATTAGGCCACTCGGTCCATCGAGTCTGTTCTGCCATTCAATCGTGGCTGATATTTTTCTCATCTCCATTCTCCTGCCTTTTCCCCATAATCCCCGACCCCTTTATTAATCAGTAACCTATCTATCTCTGTCTTAACCTCCACAGCCTTCTGTGGAAAAGAGTTCCACAGATTCACCACTCTCTGGCTGAAGAAATTCCTCCTCATCTCTGTTTTAAAGGATCGTCCCTTTAGCCTGAGGATGTGCCCTCTGCTTCTAGTTTTTCCTATTGGTGAAAATATCCTCTTCACTCTATCCAGGCCTTACAGTATCAATTTCAATGTCAGTATCAATTTCAATGTCAGTATCAGGCCTGTATGCTTCAATAAGATCACCCCCGTCATCCTTTTAAATGCCAATGAGTACAGACCCAGAGTCCTCAACCATTCCTCGCATGACAAGATCTTCAGTCCAGGGATCATTCTTGTGAATCTGCTCTAGATTCTTTCCAAGGCCAGCACATCCTTCCTTAGATATAGGGCCCAAAATTGCTCACTATAATCCAAATGAGGTCTGACAAGAGCCTTATATAGCCTCAGAAGTACATCCCTCCTCTTGTATTCTAGCCCTCTTGACAAGAGTGCTAACATTGCATTTGCCTTCCTAACTGCCAACTGAACTTGCATGTTAACCTTAAGAAAGTCTTGAACAATGATTCCTAAGTCCCTTTGTTTTTGATTTCCTAAGCATTTTCCCATTTAGAAAATAGTCTATGCCTCCATTGCTCCTTCCAATGTGCATAACCTCACACTTTTCCACATTATATTCCATCTGCCACTTCTTTGCCCACTCTCCTAACCTGGTCAAGTCCTTCTGCAGCCCCCCTGCTTCCTCAATACTATCTGTCCCTCTACATATCTTTGTATCATCTGCAAACCTCGCAACAGTGCCTTCAGTTCCTTCCTCCAAATTGTTAATGTATGTGGTGAAAAGTTGTGGTCCCAGCACTGACCCCTGAGGCACACCACTAGTCATCGGTGCCATTCTGATAAAGACCCCTTTATCCCCACTCTCTACTTTCTGCCAGTCAGCCAATTCTCTTTCCATGCCAGTATCTTATCCTTAATACCATGGGCACTTATTAAACAGTCTCCTATGCAGCACCTTGTCATTTCTGCATGGAATGCCCACAGTAATCAATCTGCAATTTACAATCCAGTTTATTGGCCAAAGCTTTATGCAGCATATCATCTATTACTGCATACTGTTCACAAAGACCATTGCTGAATGGGCTTTCTGCTGCAGTATGCAGCACCGCTATATTTAAATTTTCATTCATCCTGGAACTCATCGTTTGCAAATTCATTACCGTTGTCCATCAAGAATTTAGACTGTGCCCCCAACCTTGTTCCAATCCAATAAGTCATAATTTTGTCCACAATAGTCTTTTTATCTTTGCTGTAAATCACTGTAGATATGCTAAACCAGGTGGCCACGTCCATAATAAATTGATGCCTTTACCATTATCCCAAATCCATTGCCATTACATCGTTGAAATCCTGGGTAATGGCAGACTCATGATTGGATACGGACATGTCCTTCTATATGTTGTACAAATCTCATTGTTGCTGCATTATCTAGCAACCCCGCATCCTGATGCATTGCTTTCAGTCTCTGGTGCTGAGTGAGCAAACCGTTTATGATGTTTCAAAATAATCTTTTTGTCCATCAAGAGGTTGTTCAGAGTTGTCACTAATGCATCATGAATCCTTTGGTTAGACAACCTTGGTCCACGTTGTAACATGTAGATCTACACATCTTCCAAATACCACAGCTTTATCATGCTTCAAATCTATAGTCACCTGGGCTTTTTTCATGGCAAACTTGCTTAATAACAAGGATATGTCACTTGAAACAACATCCGTACTTATGAACAAGCAGATTCCTGCAATTCTACAGGGGAATACCTTCCTTTTTGAAGAAGTTAAGCTATTATCATCTCTAAGTTGAAAACAGGTGACATTATTTAACTTTCTTTCACTCTTTATGATAGAGAGACCCTAAATAGCAATTTAGCCAATCTTTGCCACTTACAGTTGACATACATCCACTATCCAAAACTGTGCAGTTGAGAGTCTACCATCAGCACATATATTAATGGGCTCAATTTTTTTGTGACAAAAATAATGTCCTCATGGTCCTTGTGCATGAGTTGCAAAAACCCAGCCTGCAGGTGCAGCAGGTGGTCAGGAAGGCGAATGGGATGCTGGCCTTCATAGCGAGGGGGATTGAATATAAAAGTAGGGAGGTCTTGCTGCAACTGTACAGGGCACTGGTGAGGCCGCAGCTGGAGTACTGTGTGCAGTTTTGGTCGCCGCACTTACGCAAGGATATTTTGGCCTTGGAGGGAGTGCAGAGGAGGTTTACTAGGCTGATACCAGAGTTGAGGGGGTTGAGTTATGAGGAGAGGCTGAATAAACTAGGCTTGTACTCGCTAGAGTTTAGGAGAATGAGGGGAGATCTCATTGAGACATATAAGATGATGAATGGGATGGATAGGATAGAGGTGGAGAGGCTCTTCCCGCTCAGAAAAGACAGTAGGACTAGGGGGCACAGCCTCAAGATAAAGGGGGGTGGTTTAGAACGGAGTTGAGGAGGAACTTCTTCACTCAAAGGGTGGTGAATCTCTGGAATTCTCTGCCCGTTGAAGTGGTGGAGGCTGCCTTGCTAAATATATTTAAGATGCGGGTTGATAGGTTTTTGATAAGAGAGGGGATTAAGGGTTATGGGGAGAGGGCGGGAATGCGGAACTGAGCCACGACAGATCAGCCATGATCTTACTGAATGGCGGGGCAGGCTCGAAGGGCTAGATGGCCTACTCCTGCTCCTATTTCTTATGCTCTTATGTCCTCATCTTCATCAATATCAGCTTCTACATATTCTGTTTTGTGTGTAGCTTCAAAGGCACAATTTCTTATTTTTGGACAATTCACAATGTAGTGATATGGGGAATTGCATTAGAAATACCGATTCACCATCCCTTTTATCATTTCTTCAATTTAAACATCTTTTATCTCCTCCAATGTGTGTTTTCTATCTCCATTATCAAATCAGTTATATCCAGTTTCAACATCAGATCTATTATTAGTCTAATTGTCTCTCTTTAGGGGCCTTTATGTGTCATTTGGTCAAGAACGCAGCTGAGCTACCATTGAATCCTCCATTCTGCTTGCTATAACATTCCAATCTGAACAGAGAAAAGTGGCAGAGAACAATTGTTTCCCAAAGAACTTTTTTAATGATATCATTTAATCAAAGAGGGGCTGTGTTCCCTTAAATTGTACTCCAGTCTTTACCAGAAGACTATTCATCTGAGACAGGCACAATCCAACAACTTAAAGGCCAATAACACATCTAGACTCTCCAAATTAAATTTCATTAGTCTATTATGGACCCTATTCAAAATCCATGTGGTATTCCTCCATAGACTGGTTTTCTTGCCTTCTAATCCTGTCAAAAATCACCCATCCTTCATAATTTTCCAAAAACTCATCTTTTTGGTAAAACTTACCTAGATATTGCAACAAGAACTATAAACCTTCTTCTTTGTTTAGGGCATCTGCAGTCCAGTCAGAAAATACTTTGCTCCTTACCTTCTGGCTGGAAGTGACAAAGCTAATGCCATATCTTGCTTCTTCCTGGGTATTGTAGTAATCACATTTCCACCTCTGCCCTTCATTGCCAGTATGGTTTGGCATCCAAAAAGATAGGGGGACAATCAAACAATGTAAGTTTGCTTCTATTTTCTGTCATGGTCATATCCTGAGTCTGTAGCATTTCCTCAGGACTTACAAAACAAACACCTAGCTACGATGGGTTTTCCTCTGCTACCAATGTTCATCTGGCAGTAGGGGTACCTCGGTTGCCAGCAATGAAAGAACTAACTTCAGAAAGTAAATCAAAGAAAAAAAAATTAATAAAGAAAATTCATTTCTCTAACACTTCGGGCCACACCCTAAGCCACGTAAGCTCCCTACAGTTTGCTTCTTATTTATATTGGATCAGCTGGTCAGCCTTTTGGTTATCATTGTCTACTGGTTGATCAGCTAACCCTCACAGCATGTTATCATTGGTTACATTATAAGAAATCCAATCTTATCATTGGTTACATTATAACACTGTCCCTGCCCAGTGTAATCACTGTGACACTGTCCCTGCCCAGTGTAATCACTGTGACACTGTCCCTGCCCAGTGTAATCACTGTGACATTGTCCCTGCCCAGTGTAATCACTGTGACACTGTCCCTGCCCAGCGTAATCACTGTGACACTGTCCCTGCCCAGCGTAATCACTGTGACACTGTCCCTGCCCAGCGTAATCACTGTGACACTGTCCCTGATGTGGAGATGTCGGCATTGGACTGGGATAAACACAGTAAGATGTCTCAGAACACCAGGTTAAAGTCCAACAGGTTTATATGATAGCAAAAGCCACTAGCTTTCGGAGCACTGCTCCTTCATAGAACATAGAACATTACAGTGCAGAACAGGCCATTCGGCCCACGATGTTGCGCCGACCAATTAAAAAGCAATGACCCTCTAACCTAAACCAATCCCTTTCCATCCATAAACCTATCCACGGATCTCTTAAACGCCCCCAAACTAGGCGCATCTACAACTGCAGCAGGCAGGGCATTCCAATCCCTCACCACCCTCTGGGTAAAGAACCTACCCCTGACATCCGTCCTATAACTACCACCCCTTAATTTAAAGCTATGCCCCCTCGTGCTAGCTTTCTCCATCCGAGGAAAAAGGCTATCACTGTCCACCCTGTCTAAACTTCTAATCATCTTATATGTTTCAATAAGATCCCCTCTTAGCCGCCTTCTCTCTAACGAAAACAACCTCAAATCCCTCAGTCTCTCCTCATAGGACCTCCCCTCCATACCAGGCAACATCCTCGTAAACCTCCTCTGCACCCTCTCCAAAGCCTCCACATCCTTCCTATAATGTGGGGACCAGAACTGCACACAATACTCCAAGTGCGGCCGCACCAGAGTTTTGTACAGTTGCAACATGACGCTGCAGCTCCTAAATTCAATCCCCCTACCAATAAACGCCAAGACACCGTATGCCTTCCTAACAACCCTATCTACTTGATTCCCAACTTTCAGGGATCTACGTACACATACACCTAGATCCCTCTGTTCATCAACACTATTCAGAGTCCTACCGTTAGCCCTATACTCTACACATCTGTTATTCCTGCCAAAGTGAATTACCTCACACTTTTCCGCATTAAACTCCATCCGCCACCTCTCGGCCCAGCTCTGCAACTTGTCCAAGTCTCCCTGTAAACTATGACACCCTTCCTCACTATCTACCACACCTGCGACTTTGGTGTCATCAGCAAATTTACTAATCCACCCAACTATACCCTCATCCAGATCATTTATAAAAATTACAAACAGCAGTGGCCCCAAAACAGATCCCTGAGGCACACCACTTGTAACTGAACTCCACGACGAATACTTACCATCAACCACCACACTCTGTCTCCTATCTGCTAGCCAATTCCTGATCCAATTACCTAAATCACCCTCAATCCCATACATCTGCATTTTCTGCAGAAGCCTTCCATGGTGAACCTTATCAAACGCCTTACTAAAGTCCATATATACCACGTCAACTGCCTTACCCCCATCCACCTCTTTGGTCACTTTCTCAAAGAACTCAATAAGGTTAGTAAGACACGATCTACCCTCCACAAAGCCATGCTGGCTATCTCCAATCAATTCATTACTCTCTAAATAACTATAAATCCTATCCCTAATAATTTTTTCTAAAACCTTGCCCACAACAGAAGTAAGACTCACTGGTCTATAATTCCCGGGGAAGTCTCTGTTCCGCTTCTTAAACAATGGGACAACATTCGCTATCCTCCAATCTTCTGGCACTATACCTGTGACCAACGACGACCTGAAGATCAGAGCCAGAGGCTCTGCAATCGCCTCTCTTGACTCCCAGAGAATCCTAGGGTAAATCCCGTCCGGCCCAGGGGACTTATCTATTTTCAAACCCTCAAGAATATCTAGCACATCCTCCTTATCAACTGCAATACTGTCCAGTTTACAACCCTGTAACCCAGTGTTCTCCACAGCTACATTTATGTCCCCCTGCGTGAATACCGAAGAGAAATATTGGTTCAATGCCTCTCCAATCTCTTCCGGTTGCACACATAACTTCCCACTGCTGTCTCTAACTGGCCCTAATCTTGCCCTAACCAACCTTCTGTTCTTAACATATCTATAGAACGCCTTAGGATTCTCCTTAATCCTATCAGCCAAAGTCTTCTCATGTCCTCTTTTAGCCCTTCTTAACTCACTCTTTAACTCCCTCCTAGCCAATCTAAAGCTTTCTAGTGCACTACCTGAGCCCTCAAGTCTCATCTGGACATAAGCCTCCTTTTTCTTTTTAACCAGTGAATCAACTTTTTTAGTGCACCACGGTTCCCTAGCTCGACCATTTCCTCCTTGCCTGACAGGGACATATATATCAAGGACTCGCAGTAGCTGCTCCTTGAAAAAACTCCACATTTCAGACGTTCCCAGACCCTGTAGTCTCTAGTCCAACCTATGCTTCCTAATTCTCTCCTAATAGCCTCATAATTACCCTTCCCCCAGCTAAAACTACTGACCCGAGGTTCATGCCTATCCCTTTCCATCACTAAGGTGAAAGTAACCGAATTGTGGTCAACTGAGTGGGAATTCAGTTCATAACAGGGCATATAAAGACACAACTCAATTTACGAAATAATGGTGGAATGTGAGCCTTTACTGGTAATCACGCCTGAAAGGTACAGACCATGTGTGTGAAGAGAGGATTAAGCACAGGTTAAAGAGGTGTGAATTGTCTCCAGCCAGAACAGTTAGTGAGATTTTTCAAGCCTGGGCAAGTTGTGGGGGTTACAGATAGTGTGACATGAACCCAAGATCCCCGTTGAGGCCGTCCTCATGTGTGCGGAACTTGGCTATCAGTCTTTGCTCAGCGACTCTGAGCTGTCGTATGTCGTGAAGGCAGCCTTGGAGAATGTTTATCCAAAGATCAGAGACCGAATGCCCATGACTGCTGAAGTGTTCCCTAACAGGAAGGGAACAGTCTTGCCTGGTGATTGTCAAGTGCTGTTCATTCATCCGTTGCGGTAGCATCTGCATGGTCTCCCAAATGTACCATGCCTCAGGACATCCTTTCCTGCAGTGTATCAGGTAGACAATATTGGCTGAGTTGCAAGTGTATGTGCCGTGTACCCGGTGTTCTCACGTGAAATGATGGCATCCGTGTCAATGATCCGGCATGACTTGTAGAGGTTGCTGTGACAGGGTTGTGTGGTGATGTGGTCACTGTTCTCTTGAAGGCTGGGTAGTTTGCTGTGGACAATGGTTTGTTTGAGGTTGTGTGGTTGTTTGAAGGCTAAGTGTGGGGATAGCATTTCAGTGGTCACGGGCATTCGGCCTCTGATCTTTGGGTAAGTGCTCTCCAAGGTGGCCTTCATGACACATGACAGCACAGAGTCGCTGAGCAGAGACTGATAACCAAGTTCCGCACATGTGAGGACAGCCTCAACCGGGATCTTGGGATCATGTCACACTATCTGTAACCTCTCGACTTGTCGGGGCTTGCAAAATCTTACTAACTGTCCCAGCTGGAGACAGTACACACCTCTTTAACTTGTGCTTAACCCTCTCTCCACTCACATTGTCTGTATCTTTAAGACTTGATTACCTGTAAAGACTCACATTCCAACCATTATTCTGTAAATCGAGTTTGTGTCTTTATATGCCCTGTTTGTGAACTGAACTCCCACTCACCTGACAAAGGAACAGCACACCGAAAGCTAGTGATTTTAACCTGGTGTTGTGAGATTTCTTACACTGTCCCTGTCCAGTGTAATCGCTGTGATGCTCTCCTTGTCCAGTGTAATCACTGACACTGTCCCTGCCCAGTGCAATCACTGTGACACTGTTCCTGCCCAGTGTAATCACTGTGACACTGTCCCTGCCCAGTGTAATCACCGTGACACTGTCCCTGCCCAGTGTAATCACCGTGACACTGTCCCTGCCCAGTGTAATCACTGTGACATGGTCCCTGCTCAGTGCAATCATGTGACACTGTTCCTGCCCAGTGCAATCACTATGACACTGTTCCTGCCCACTGTATTCACTGTGACACTGTCCCTGCCCAGTGTAATCACTGTGACACTGTCTCAGCCCAGTGTAATCACTGTGACACTGTCTCAGCCCAGTGTAATCACTGTGACACTGTCTCAGCCCAGTGTAATCACTGTGACACTGTATCTTTCCAGCATAATCATTATAACACCGACCCTGCAAAGTGTAATCCTCAGTTACTTCCATGCACACACACACACATACACATTAACCATAGCTTATCCATTTATAAGTGTATGCTTGGATTAGTTGTGAAGTTTGACTCTCTGACTCTAACTCTGCCATGTTGTGATAATATTTGTCTCCGGCACGCTAACAGAGCCAGAGTTCTACATCCTCTCCCAAATACAGTCAAGGCTGCAAAGCATTTACACACTGCTTGAATCCCTGTCTCTGCTCAAACATATATCAGATGCTGGCTAGATTACTGAGGGTTAATCACTGCAATAGTCTCAGCCTCTGCTATGAGCTTTCAGCTTAGTTATCTTTCCACATTCCTTTCCAGTGATCCAGCCTTTCTCTGCAATCAAAATATAATGGGAGAGGAGGTTGTTCCTACTTACAGGGGGTCCTCTTACTGGCTGGTCCTTGAGTTGACATCTCCAAACAGGAAGAGTGAGAAGTGTTTAATGTCACAGGGTCTGCTTAGCAGGTGTCTGTGATGATTGGCATCCCTAGAGCCAGACGGAGAGTTCTGGAGCTTCTGACTGTGCTGCTGCCCCACTGTCTGACACACACTGACAATGCAGGACATAAACCACAGGCTCGAACATCACTGCAGCTTAGCACTCTGGCACCAACCACTTTAGTCCCGGTGCAGAGGGGGTGCTGACTGATGCACACCGCCATCCTGATTATTACCTAAACAATCAGCAATCAACACTGCTTCAGGCTTTAAAGACTTTTGCTGCAGATTGTAAACCCACCTCATCGAGGATCCCCTGGACTCAGATTCGAGAATTTCCTTCCCATATTGTCAGTTCTCGCCCCTGCTGCTGCTGCAGTGTGAGACTGGCAGCTAGATCCTTCAATCGTTTTGGTGTGCAGACACTGCTGTTAACTCTTGTGAGGTATCTCTAACAAACACCCACTTATTCACACACAGACCTCACACAATGCCCCAGTTATTTTAATCTCTCTTTGGCAACACTTACCTCCTCAAGGTGAGAATTATTAACACTGGTGTGTTGGAAACTTCCATTTCAGAAACCCAACACCATTAACATTTCTTATGGAAATAGCCAGTGACCGCCCCACCTCCTCCCCCCGCCCGGTAATGTGCGGCAAGGTGGCAGAGTGGTTAGCACTGCTGCCTCACAGTGCCAGGGGCCTAGGTTCGATTCCAGCCTTGGGTAATTATCTGTGTGCACTTTGCACGTACTCCCCATGTCTGTGTGGGTTTCCTCCGGGTGCTCAGGTTTCCTCCCACAGTCCAAAAATGTGCAGATTAGGTTGATCGGCCGTGCTAAATTGCGCCTTATTGTCAGGGGGACTAACAGTAAATATATGGGGTTATGGAGATAGGGCCTGGGTGGGATTGTTGTGGTGCAGGCTCGATGGGACGAATGACCTCCTTCTGCACTGTAGGGATTCTATGAATATTCAAATAAACATATGGATTAAGAGCAGGAGGAGGTCACTCGGCCCATCAAGCCTGCTCCACCATCCAAGCTGACCTGATTGTAACCTCAACTCCACCTTCATACCTGCTCCCAGTAACCTTTCACCCCCTTGTTTATCAAGAATCTAACTAGCTCTGCCTTAAAGACATTCAAAGATGCTGCTTTCACTATTTTTTCTTTCCCTTTGCGAGAAATAAATTCTCCTGATTTCTGTCTTAAATGAGCAACTACTTATTTTTAAACAGTGACTTCTGATTCCACAAGAGGAAATATCCTCTCTACATCCACCCTGTCAATATTCCCTCAGGATCGTAAAAGTTTGAATCAAGTTGCCTCTTACTCTTCAAAACTTTAATGGATACAAATCTAATTTCTCCAACCTTACCTTAAAAAAACCCCCCGCCCATTCCTGATATTCATTTAGTAAACCTCCTCTGAACTGCTTCCAATACATTTACATCTTTCCTTAAATAATGCCCTGTACAATCTCCTTATATTTGTAATCAATTCCTTGCACAATAAATGATAATCTATTAGCTTTCCTAATTACTCACTGTATCTGTTGTGCCTCATGTTATTCATGCACAAAAACATCCAGATCCCTCTATATCTCAGAGCTCTACAATATCTCACTATTAGATAATAAGCTTCTTTTTTATTCTTCCTGCAAAAATGGAAAATTTCACATTTGACCTCATTATACTCCATTTGGCAGCTCTTTATCCACTCACTTAACCTACCCATGTTCCTTTGTCCCGTGGACATTGCCTGGCCCTGTCCCTGACAACCTGGGAGCTTCAATGGCCTCCGATCACATCCCCACGAGACCCCCACATCTGGTCTTTGCTGATAGACACCAGCTGTGACTCCCATCAGCGTGAGGACTGACTAGCAAGGAAGTAAGTCCAAGTGAAATGGGATGATAACATCTGGGGCTCACTAATGACAAGCTGAGCACCTTTATGCCAAGCTTCCATTGCTTCTTCCTTTATTCTTCATCCTACCACATGAATATTGTTAGAAAGGACCTGTACACCATCCCACAAGTAACTTCTTGCCTTCAGCATTTCTCACCTCTACCCATGAAACAAGAAGATGTGGGAGCAGAGTAGGCCATTCAGCCCATTGGATCTGCTCCAATTCAATGAGATTATGACTGATCTGATGTGATAATCCTCAACTTCATTTTCCTGCCTTATCCCCATAATCCTTGATTCCCTTCCTGATTAAAAATCTGTCCATCTCAGTCTTGAATATATTGAATAACCCAGCTCCCACAGGTCTCTGTCGTAAACAATTCCACAGATTCACCACCCTCTGAGAGAAGAAATTCCTTCTTATCTCTGTTTTGAGTGGGTGACTCCTTACTCTGAGATTATTCTCACTGGTCCTAGACTTTCCCACATGGGGAAATAACTTCTCAGCATCTACCCTGTCAAATCCCCTGAGAATCCTCTATGTCTCAATAAGGTCACCTCTCATTTTTCTAAATTCTGACGAACACAGGACCAACCTACTCAACCTCTCATAAGAAAATCTCTGCATTCCTAAGATCAACCTAGTGAACCTTGTCGGGATTGCCTCCAAGGCTAGTATATCTTTCCTTAGATAAGGAAACCAGAACTGTTCACAGTATTCCAGGTGCGGTGTAACTAGTATCTTGTATAGTTTTAGCAAGGCTTTTATACTCCATTCCCTTTGAAATAATGGCCAACATTCCATTCACCTCCCCAATTACCTGCTGTAACGTCCTAATTATGTTAGGTGTTGTGGATTTTATACAAAAATAAAAATATGTGGACCGGAATTCTCCAACCCCTCCCACAACTGGGATTTTCCGATCCCACTGATTTGAATGTAGATTTGGCTCTACATTCCATTTATTTCCCTCATCCAAGTCATTAATGGAAATTGCAAATAATTGTGGCCCCAGCACTGATCCCTGTGGCACTGCACTAGTTACAGGTTGCCATCTGAAAAATACTCCTCATTCCAACTCTGTCTTCTATCAGTTAGCTAATCCTCTATCCATGCTAACACACTATCCTCAACTCCATGAGTGATTATCTTACGTATCCATTTGTATAACACCTTATTGAACGCTTTTTGTAAATCCAAATATATTACACCTACTGGTTCCCCATTATCTATCCTGCTTATTACCAACTCAAAGAATTCTAATAAATTTGTTAGACTTAATTTCCCCAGCGTGGGTTTCCTCTGGGTGCTCCCGTTTCCTCCCACACTCCAAAGATGTGCAGGTTAATTGGACTGACCATGCTAAATTGCCCCTTAATGTCCAAAGATGATTAGGTTACATGGATTAACCATGGTAATAGGATTATGGGGATAGGGTGGGAAGCAGGTCTGGTCATGGAGCCCTTTCAGATTCAGTGCAGACTCAGTGGGAGAGGAGCAGAGACCCAAACTAGGAAATGGAGTTTAGAATGGCACCCAATGTATTGGCTTCGGTCTTCCAATATTTAATTGGAGGAAATTTACGTTCAGCCAGTACCTGATGTTTGATAAGCAATCTGATAATTTAGTAACAGTGGAGGAATTGAGAGATGTGGTGGTGAGGTTAATCAATGCATGCGAGACTAATAGAACATAGAACATTACAGCACAGAACAGGCCATTCGGCCCACGATGTTGCGCCGACCAATCAAAAAGCAAATGACCCTCTAATCTAAACCAATCCCTTTCCATCCATAAACCTATCCACGGATCTCTTAAACGCCCCCAAACTAGGCGCATTTACAACTGCAGCAGGCAGGGCATTCCAATCCCTCACCACCCTCTGGGTAAAGAACCTACCTCTGACATCCGTCCTATAACTACCACCCCTTAATTTAAAGCTATGCCCCCTCGTGCTAGCTTTCTCCATCTGAGGAAAAAGACTATCACTGTCCACCCTATCTAAACCTCTAATCATGTTATATGTTTCAATAAGGTCCCCTCTTAGCCACCTTATTTCTAACGAAAACAACCTCAAATCGCTCAGTCTCTCCTCATAGGACCTCCCCTCCATACCAGGCAACATCCTCGTAAACCTCCTCTGCACCCTCTCCAAAGCCTCCACATCCTTCCTATAATGTGGGGACCAGAACTGCACACAATACTCCAAGTGCGGACGCACCAGAGTTTTGTACAGTTGCAACATGACGCTGCAACTCCTAAATTCAATCCCCCTACCAATAAACGCCAAGACACCATATGCCTTCCTAACAACCTTATCTACTTGATTCCCAACTTTCAGGGATCTACGTACACATACACCTAGATCCCTCTGTTCATCAACACTATTCAGAGTCCTACCATTAGCCCTATACTCTACACATCTGTTATTCCTGCCAAAGTGAATTACCTCACACTTTTCCGCATTAAACTCCATCCTCCACCTCTCGGCCCAGCTCTGCAACTTGTCCAAGTCTCTCTGTAAACTATGACACCCTTCCTCACTATCTACCACACCTCCGACTTTGGTGTCATCAGCAAATATACTAATCCACCCAACTATACCCTCATCCAGATCATTTATAAAAATTACAAACAGCAGTGGCCCCAAAACAGATCCCTGAGGCACACCACTTGTAACTGAACTCCATGACGAATACTTACCATCAACCACCACACTCTGTCTCCTATCTGCTAGCTAATTCCTGATCCAATTACCTAAATCACCCTCAGTCCCATACATCTGCATTTTCTGCAGAAGCCTTCCATGGTGAACCTTATTGAACGCCTTACTAAAGTCCATATATACCACGTCAACTGCCTTACCCCCATCCACCTCTTTGGTCACTTTCTCAAAGAACTCAATAAGGTTAGTAAGGCACGACCTACCCTCCACAAAACCATGCTGACTATCTCCAATCAATTCATTACTCTCTAAATAACTATAAATCCTATCCCTAATAATTTTTTCTAAAACCTTGCCCACAACAGAAGTAAGACTCACCGGTCTATAATTCCCGGGGAAGTCTCTGTTCCCCTTCTTAAACAATGGGACAACATTCGCTATCCTCCAATCTTCTGGCACTATACCTGTGACCAACGACGACCTGAAGATCAGAGCCAGAGGCTCTGCAATCGCCTCTCTTGACTCCCAGAGAATCCTAGGGTAAATCCCGTCCGGCCCAGGGGACTTATCTATTTTCAAACCCTCAAGAATATCTAGCACATCCTCCTTATCAACTGCAATACTGTCCAGTTTACAACCCTGTAACCCAGTGTTCTCCACAGCTACATTTATGTCCCCCTGCGTGAATACCGAAGAGAAATATTGGTTCAATGCCTCTCCAATCTCTTCCGGTTGCACACATAACTTCCCACTGCTGTCTCTAACTGGCCCTAATCTTGCCCTAACCAATCTTCTGTTCTCAACACATCTATAGAACGCCTTAGGATTCTCCTTAATCCTATCAGCCAAAGTCTTCTCATGTCCTCTTTTAGCCCTTCTTAACTCACTCTTTAACTCCCTCCTAGCCAATCTAAAGCTTTCCAGTGCACTACCTGAGCCCTCAAGTCTCATCCTGACATAAGCCTCCTTTTTCCTTTTAACCAGCGAATCAACTTTTTTAGTGCACCACGGTTCCCTAGCTCGACCATTTCCTCCTTGCCTGACAGGGACATACATATCAAGGACTCGCAGTAGCTGCTCCTTGAAAAAACTCCACATTTCGGACGTTCCCAGACCCTGTAGTCTCCTAGTCCAACCTATGCTTCCTAATTCTCTCCTAATAGCCTCATAATTACCCTTCCCCCAGCTAAAACTACTGACCCAAGGTTCATGCCTATCCCTTTCCCTTTATGGTGGGAATAACACAAATTGCAGACTATCTCAAATCTTCTAGCAGATCCTTCAGGAAACGTGTCCTAGCTGAGAATCACTGAAGTACACTGTCCACATTAAACACAGTAGGAAGTCTCACAACACCAGGTTAAAGTCCAACAGGTTTATTTGGCAGCAAACGCCACTAGCTTTTGGGGCTCCACCCTTCCGTCAGGTCAAACACTCCCAGGACAGGTACAGCATGGGGTTAGATACAGAGTAAAATTCCCTCCATACTGTCTCTACCATACAAACCCAGGACAGGTACAGCATGGGGTTAGATACAGAGTAAAATTCCCTCCATACTGTCTCTACCATACAAACCCAGGACAGGTACAGCATGGGGTTAGACACAGAGTAAAGCTCCCTCTACACTGTTCTCATCAAACACTCATGATGTGGAGATGCCAGCGTTGGACTGGGGTAAACACAGTAAGAAATCTGAGGCCAGAACTCTCCATTCACCTGACGAAGGGAGAAACCCCGAAAGCTTGTGAGTTTACTGACAAATAAATCGGTTGGACTTAACCTGGTGTTGTCAGATTTCTTACTCATCAAACACTCGCAGACAGGCACAGCATGGGATTAGATATAGAGTAAAGCTCCCTCTACACTACCCCCATCAAACATTCCCAGGTCAGACACAGCACAGGATTAGATACAGAGTAAAGCTCCTTCTGCACTGTCCCCATCAAACTCTCCCAGGACAGATACAGCATGGGTACAGTCTAATAAAGAGTTGACTGAATATCAGAATTGGTGTAACAGTGAAAATCTAAAAGAGTTCATCTGAAATCCTGGCTCTGAATTTCAGCTAAAAGTGGAGTAGAAGTTCTGGTCCAACAGTTCCTTTGAAAAGCATGAACTGTGTCCTTTGGAAACTCTCTTATGGCAATCATCTTGGGGCAAGGGGGTGTGGGGCAGGAGGGGGAAATACTGAGGGGAAATCTGCAAACACTAACTTCATGTGATAATCAGACCATTGTAGCTTCAGACTTTGTCACCAAGTTAATCTTAAAACTGTGTGCAATTCTTAAGCTCAAGGACTAAAGGAACATTGTATTATAATCCATTTTTTCATGGTTAATAAATGTTTCTTCTTGTTTTTAAAGCGAATTAGCAATCCTGTGACTCTGTTCCTTCATGTTTGATGTAAACAGTAAAAGTTCTGGGTTGCGATCTCACTGGTTGTTTACGTCATGCTCTTGCTGCAGTGAGGTCGGAGAATTTGGCATCCGGCCAAATCTCTGTTCATTGTAACTGGATAGGAAAATCCCTCTGGCATGAATGGCTGTACCATTCTGACCACAGTCTTTTGAGCCAAGGTTCAATTCTGGGAGCTTCCCATCAAGTTATAACATCAACTGGGATTTTTAAAACATGTTCTGCTTTTCTATTATTTCAAACAGTGGATAATTTCATACTTTCCTGCGTTGTACTTCATCTTCCATCGTGTTGCCCTCTCATTTAACCTGTCTATATCTCTGTCGTCTCTTTATATCCTCCCCATAGCTTATCTTTCCACTTAGATTTGCATTATTAGCAAACTTAATTGCATTACTGTCTTTCTCATCATCCACATCATTAATATAGATTGTAAATAGCAGAGACCCCAGCACTGATTCCTGCAGCACTCCACTATGTCGAAGATGCCCCATTTATCCGCTCTGCTTTCTATCTATTTACCAATGCTGTATCAATGCAAATAGAATACCCACAGCTCCATGAGTCCTTGTCTTGCATATTAACCTTCTGTGTGGCATCTTGTTGATTGCTTTTTGGAAATCCAGATATATCTATTAGTTCCCCATTATCTAACCTCTTAGATACATCCTTAAAAAATGAATAACTTTCTCAAACAGGATTTCCCTTTCGTAAAACCATTTTTACTTTTTCTAATTATATGGTCATAATCGTCCAGTCTTTTCTACACTTAGGGGGGGTTCAGAAGGGCTGGAGAATGCAAATATTACACTTTCGTCCAATCACAGATGAGTCAATTTATCTTCAATGGTGGGAAAGTTTGCAGGAATGGTACTAAGAATTGGTGCTGAGTTTGCAGATGATACAAAGAAATGTAGAGGGACAGGTAGTATTGAGGAAGTGGGGGGCTGCAGAAGGACTTGGACAGGTTAGAAGAGTGGGCAAGGAAGTGATAGATGGAATACAGTGTGGAAAAGTGTGAGGTTATGCACTTTGGAAGGAGCAATGGAGGCATAGACTATTTTCTAAATGGGAAAATGCTTAGGAAATCAGAAACACAAAGGGACTTGAGAGTCCTTGTTCAAGACTCCCTTAAGGTTAATGTGCAGGTTCAGTTGGCAGTTAGGAAGGGAAATGCAATGTTAGTATTCATGTCGAGAGGGCTCGAATACAAGAACAGGGATGTACTTCTGAGGCTGTATAAGGCTCTGGTCAGATCCCATTTGAAGTATTGTGAACAGTTTTGGGCCCCATATTGAAAGAAGGATGTGCTGGCCTTGGAAAAGGTCCAGTGGAGATTCACAACAATGATTCCTGGACTGAAGAGTTTGTCGTACGAGGAATGGTTGAGGACTCTGGGTCTGTACTCATTGGAATTTGGAAGGATGAGGGAGGAACTTATTGAAACTTACAGGATACTGCGAGGCCTGGATAGAGTGGATGTGGAGAGGATGTTTCCAAAAGTAGGAAAAACTAGGACCAGAGGGCACAACTTCAGGCTAGAGGGACGATCCTTTAAAACAGAAATGAGGAGGAATTTCTTCAGCCAGACAGTGGTGAATCTCTGGAACTCTTTGGCGCAGAAGGCTGTGGAGGTCAGGTCATTGAGTGTCTTTAAGATAGAGATAGATAGGTTCTTGATTAATAAGGGGATTACGGGTTATGGGAAAAAAGGCAGGAAAATGGGATGAGAAAAATATCGGCCATGATTGAATGGCGGAGCAGACTTGATGGGCCAACTAGCCTAATTCTGCTCCTGTGTCTTATAGTCTTATGGAAAGTTTCTAAAGATAATTAGTAATCCTAAGACCCAGGGTAATGTGGTGGGGTCCCAGGTTCAAATCCCACTACAGCAGATGGTGAAATTTGAATTAAATAAAAATTGGGAATTAAAAACCTAATGATGTCCATGAAACCATTGTCGATTTTCATAAAAACCCATCTGATTCTTTAGGGAAAGAAATCTACCATTTTTATCTAGTCAAACCTACATGTTAGACTTCAGACCCACAGCAACGTGGTTGACTCTGAAATGGCCAAACAAGTCACTCCGCACAGCACAGGAAACAGGCCCTTTGGCCCTACAAGCAATTTTATCAGTTTTATCAAACCACTAGAAAATCATTAAGGAATGAAACTGGACAGACTACCCAGGATCAAATTAGGCATTGGGAACAACAACTGCAAACCCAGCCCTGCCAACCCTGCAAAGTCATCCTTATTAATACCTGGGGATTTGTGCCAAAATTGGCAGAGCTGTCTCACAGATAAGTCAAGCAACAGCCTGACATAGTCATACTCACAGAATCATATCTTACAAATAATGTCCCAGACACCATCTTCGCTTTTCCTGAGTATGTCCTGACTCACTGGCACGATAGACTCAGCAGAGCTGGTGGAACAGTGGTAATAGTCAGGAGGGAGTTGTCCTGTTCACAAGGATGTTGCCGGGACTTGAGAAGCTGAGTTACAGAGAGAGATTGAATAGGTTAGGACTTTATTCCCTGGAACGTAGAAGAATGAGGGGAGATTTGATAGAGTGTATAAGATTTTGGTGCGTGTAGATAGAGTGAACGCAAGCAGGATTTTTCCACTGAGGCTAGGGGAGAAAAAAAACCAGAGGGCATGGGTTAAGGGTGAAAGGAGAAAAGTTTAAAGGGAATATTAGAGGGGGCTTCTTCACGCAGAGAGTGGTGGGAGTGTGGAATGAGCTGTCAGGTGAAGTGGTAAATGCGGGGTCACTTTTAACATTTAAGAAAAACTTGGACAGGTACACGGATGAGAGGGGTGTGACGGGATATGCTCCAAGTGCAGGTTAGTGGGACTGGGCAAAAAATGCTTCGGCACAGACAAGAAGGGCCAAAAGGCCTGTTTCTGAGCTGTAATTTTCTATGGTTCTATGAGAGTCCTCAACATCGGCTCTGGACCTCATGAAGTCTTGTAGCATCAGGTCAAACATGGCAAGGAAACCTCCTGCTGATTACCATGTACTCTACCCCCTCAGCTGATGAATCCCTCATTCAGCAGCAGAATTGTGCTCCCCCAAAATCTGTAACCTCATGACTTGGCATATCCTCCACTCTACCATTGCCACCAAGCCAGGGGATCAACCCTGGGTCAATGTAGAGTGCAGCAGGGCATGCCAGGCGAAACACCCGGGCTACCTAAAAGTGAGGTGTCAACCTGGTGAAGCTACAACATTAGGACTACCTGGAAACATAGAAACTCGGAGCAAGAGTAGACCGTTCAATTCTTTGAGCCTGCTCCTCCATTCAATAAGATCAAGGCTGCTTCTCTACCTCAGTGCGACAGTTCTGCTTTTTACCTCTACTCCTTGATGCCATTAAAATGGTTGAGAATTCCATAGGTTCACTACCTTTTGAGTGAAGAAATGTTTCCTCATCTTAGTTCTAAATAATGTACCCCATATTCTGAGAGTGTGACGCCTGGCTCTAGATTCCCCAACCAGGGAAAGCATCCTCCCAGCTTCTAGTCTGTTCAGCCCTGTTAGAATTTTATACATTTCAAGTAGATCTCCTCTCATCCTTCTCAACTCCAGTGAATGCATAGAAACATAGAAGATGGGAGCAGGACGACACCATTTGGTCCTTTGAGCCGGCTCCACCATTCATTACGATCATGATTGATCGTCCAACTCAATAGCCTAATCCTGCTTTCTCCCCATAACCTTTAGAAACATAGAAATACAGGCCAGGTCAAACCAATCTCTCCTCATAGGACAGTTCCACCAACACCAGTATCAGCCTAGTAAACTTTGGCTGCATTCCCTCTATGGCAAGTATGCCCTTTCTTAGGTAGGGAGTCCAAAACATGCTCCAGCTGTGACACTCTACCTGCCCTGCCATCCTTTATGTGTTTTAATTAACTGCTTAATTATTTTGTTCCGTGAATTGTTTCCCTTTTTTATATATTTTATTAACTTTGTCACCAGTTTACTTTTACTATTTTAAACCTCAGGATTAGGATAGGCCTTAACCTCTTACCAGATACACATCAATCAATGAGCTTCCTTGGGTAGGGTAAGAACCAATCCCTGACACCACTTTGTCACCAGTTTACTGTTACTATTTTAAACCTCAGGAATAGGATAGGCCTTAACCTCTTACCAGATACACATCAATCAATGAGCTTCCTTGGGTAGGGTAAGAACCAATCCCTGACAGGCCTATATCTAGCTACTCTGCAGCTAAAGAATTAGCCCCAGGTACAGAACAGGTCAAGGTAGTTTCCTTATTTAACTAACTTCAGCTTCCCTCTTCAAAACATCATTAAATCATGCTTTACAGGCAGGAACTTTATGTTATAGAGTATGATTATGGTAGCTCAGTGCCTCACAGTGCCAGGGACCTGAGTTTGATTCCTGGCTTGGGTCACTGTCTGTGTGGCATCTGCATGTTCTCCCATGTCTGCATGGGTTTCCTCCAGGTGCTCCAGTTCTTCCCACAGTCCAAAAGATGTGCTGGTTAGGTGCATTGACCAGACTAAATTCTCCCTCAGTGTAACCGAACAGGTGCCGGAATGTGGCAACTCAAGAGATTTTCACAGTAACTTCATTGCAGTGTTAACGTAAGCCTACTTGTGACACAAACAAATAAATTAGTGTTAAAGGAAGGAGGTCGAATGGCTCCCTTCTTTACGTTCTCCTCATTTAAACAAGGTTACACTTGGTAATTCAGTAAGTAGTTACCTATTTACACACTGTGATCATTAAAAAACCAATAGGGCAGGTTCTGGCTTTCTGGAATTTAACAAAGAAGGTTGTTAGTTTTAATACAATTAAACCAGTCTCAGTACAATAATAATATATTCTGACTTCTGCATACAGTCACATGCACAAATAAACAGAAAGTCCCCATAGTCTCAGATGACCATAGGTGGTTCACCTTTGGGGGCGGGGAGAGCTGACTGGATTTAACCTGAGGATTATCACATCTCAGGCCTTCATGAATAACCACAGCCAGTACGGAAATTGAACCCACTCTGTTGGCGTCGCTCTGCATCATAGCCAACGGATTACAGCATAGGGCAGGATAGATTGAAGTCTCAAAGAAATAAAAAAATTTCACGGTTTGTAACTTGGAGTTTCTACTGGCTCCAGGCTGAATTCAATGGCCTTGATGTTTGCAGTTTAAAGGTGTAGATGCCTGAGTTGGTTGTTCTCCTGGAGGCACATGGTGGAGTTGAGTTCTTCCTTTAAAGTCTCTGTCTACTGCAGAATAGAAGCACAGAGTGGAATCTTGTTGAGTGTTGGGTGTCACGCCTGCCAGCTAAAGAGCCAGCGGAAAACCCATATTACCTCTTTCTGGGAAAGCTTGCCAAAATAAACACCAATCAGGCAGTGGTGAGGTCAACTTCTTTCCCCAGTCGAGACCCAGAGGCAGCATGGTAGCACAGTGGTTAGCACTGCTGTCTCACAGCGCCAGGGATCTGGATTCAATTCTCAGTTTCGAGTGATGTCTGCATGGAGTTTGCACATTTTCCCCATGTCTGTGTGGGTTTCCTCCGGGGGCTCCGGTTTCCTCCCAGAATCCTGAGCTATGCAGGCTAGGCGGATTGGCCATGATAAATTGAGCCTAGTATCAGGGATTAGCAGGGTTAAATATGGGGGGTTGTGGGAGTGGGGCCTGAGTGGGATTGTGGTCAATGCAGACTTGATGGGCTGAATGGCCTTCTTCTGCACTGTAGGAATTCTATGATCTACTGAGAGCTACTGACCAATCAGCCTCTTGCAGCTCTTATGCTCAGCAGCGCCAATGTGGTGGCTGTGGCTGGTGTTGGAAGGGCAGGCATCATGGCGTGACCCTGTAATGAATGGGGAGAGCAGGTTGGGTTTCCCCTGGTGGGTGGGGTGTGGGGGGAGGGAAGCAATGCTGGGCTCAGTGCTCCCCACTTCCTGATGTCTAGTCAGTCAATCAGGCAAACGTAGCCTTTGATGGAGGGGGCTACCACCCTCCCCAGGAAGTGATAAGCTGGTCATATGGTTTTAGCTGCTGTGCACTCTGCATGATGACAGGCCCACCTACAGCTAAGTTAATCCCACTGGCGGAAGGATGAGGCCCTTAAGTGGTCATTAATTGGTCTCTGAAGGGCATCAGTAGTTGGCAGGTGAGAAGGTCGACTATGGTCGTTCTGCCCAGAACTTAATTCTGGTGAAGATGGGAATATAGCAGGTATTCTAATACACTATCATCTCTCTAGTTACCTGCCCTTCCCAACTGCAAGCTCACACCCACGAGAACACAATGTTCTGCCCAAAATCAGAAAAGTAGACAAGGTCCAAACTTGTTAGAGAGGGAACCAAACTAAAAGTCTTGACTAGTGATATGATATCTTTCTAACTGCCAGAAAATCAAATTAAATTATTCCAATTTCACTCAATTAGCTCAAGGTCTTTTGTACAAGCAATTAACCTTTGAATGGTCTGTCTGCAGCTGTTGAATACTGTCAGTGATTTCCACAAATATCTTGTCAATAGAGCAGGAAGGAAGTTCTGTAGAAGCCCCCAGGTTGGGGGTGGGTGTCATTGTCCTTGGTGAGTGTGTTGACTTGCCAGGATTGGAATGTGAAGTATATATTATCATGTAAATTAATGTCAGCCATCTGGATGAAATAATTTTAGTCTTTTTCAAAAAAATTCATCTTTTCTGTATGATGATAGTTGATCCTCTATCTCAGCTCCATACTCCCCAAAACTCTTGATGATTTAGAGTCTAGGGGTGGAATTCTACCATCCCACCTGCTATGGGATTTGTAGTAGGTGGGACAGGGACCATGCAAAGATCTATTGACCTTGGGTAGGATTTTCCAGCTTTGGGGTTTGCAAGGCTGGAAAATTGCGACCTAGAAGCCTATCTGATTCCTTCTATATTCAATGGCTTGGCCTCCACAGCCTTCTGTGTTAGAGAATTCCATGGGTTCATCATCCTACCATCCCTTGACATTAGGATGTCCAGCCTAACTGTTAACTTCTGGTCAAGGAGATTTAGGCTATTCTCCGAGAAGCAGGGGTTGGCATATGCCCACTGGATCTCACCTGCTCCCATGGCAGGTGAGATGCCATGGGAGCATCCCATGGCGACCACATGCTGAGGCCATCACCATATAAATGTCCAGCTGCAGCACTCGATTAACACTCCCTTATCTCCCAGACACCTCCCGGCATCATTCATGGAGTTAACTCTGCATGTTCCACACCCACCCGCTGAGTTCCTATTGGACCCAGCACCTGACACAATCCCACCCCTGCCCACATAGAGTCCCAATCAGGTGGGCCTTTGCCCACCCAGTGTAATATTGTGTTGAAAATGTGATCTTGGACAGGAGCAGGTTCTGGCTGCGTCGAACTCGGGCACATACTGAGGGAGAAATTCAGGCCCAGGTCTTGATTGCCAAGGAATAGTGGCATGGTGGTACAGTGGATAACACTGCTGCCTCACAACACCAGAGACCTGGGTTCAATTCCAGCCTCGGGTCACTGTCTGTGTGGAGTTTTCACATTCTTCCCATGTCTGCGTGGGTTTCCTCCGGGTGCTCCAGTTTCCTCCCACAGTCCAAAGACACGCAAGTTAAGTGGATTGGCCATGCTAAATTGCCTGTTAATGTCAGGGGGACTAGCAGGGCAAATATGTGGTGTTGTGGGAATAGGGCCTGGATGGGATTGTGGTAGGTGCAGACTCGATGGGCCAAGTGGCTTCCTTCTGCACTGTAGGGATTCTATGATGGTAGTTCATAAGGTTGAATATCAACTTGTAATTCCTTCCAACACACAAAAATGGCAGGCAGTAAGAACAAGAGATTCCTGGTCAGAATGTGATGGAGCCTCTACCATCAATGTCCATAGCTCCACGACACAACATGCACATACACGGTGTGAGTTGACATTGCAACTCTTCTCCTTGAGTGGGCCAGTGGCTCAGTTGGCATGGATCAGATTTGTGCCAAGTTCGATCTGGCTGGAGTGGATTTGGGACCTTGTCCTATTTGGAGGTTATGTTGACATGTTTCAGATCTGCCTTGGAGCAGAGAATTGTAGGTAAGAATCCTGTGCGTCTGGTCTGTGTGAATCTTTGGGCTGACATCTAGAAAGTACTCAATATTTCCCCAGGATTTTATACACATACTAAGCTGACCCACCATCATTCCATCGAGTCTGCCCCACGCTCCTCCTTAACCCAAACCCAGCTCCCAGGATTGGCAAGATAAAATAAAAAACTTGGGACCAACAATAACTTGAATTTTTATAGCACCATCAATGTACAAAATGCACGGCCACCAATGGTGGAACAATGAAACTCAAGTTTATGCAAGAGGATTGAAGGACCACAAAGGGTTGTAAGGATGGTGGAGGTTATAGAGAGGAAGAAATAATGTAGAAGTTTCCTGTCCAAGCCTGCAGATAATGGAAAGCAGTCCAGGATATCAATGACTTGAGTCATCCATAAAGACATTTCCCTTCTTCATGAAGTGAACACTGTCCCTGCCAGGAGCAGGTTCATCTCCCTCAGGCTGGTGAACCCACACCCACTACACCAGCCAAATTTTGACACAATACAACATGTTTTTCAGCTATCTGAAATCAATATATTAAAAATCTTGTGACTGTCACCATTTTGATTGTCCTGTTGTGTTTGGCCTGTGGTAAGTAACATTTGATAATGAATAAGTCCATGAGTTTTAAAATTGTACTGACCTTTCAATCCTGGTGGCACTACATGCCTGTACGTTCCTGCATTTCATTTGAGGTTCTTTATTTATAACCTTTACATGTTGCTGTCCTTATTTCTATTTCTTTGTCCTTGCTGGATACTCAGCCTTAGCTTTTCCTGCACTCCCTTTGCTGCTCTCCATGGCAAACCTATTATGTTATCAATTAATACTCTGTGTCCCACAGCAGTCCCAGTCATCTCTTGGCCCCAGGGCAGTTGTGAGTCAACCATATTGCTATGTCCCTGAAGATACATGTAGGCCAGACCAGGTAAGGATGGCAGATTTCCTTCCCTAAAGGGCTTAGTAAACCAGATGGGTTTTCCGACAATCAAAAATAATTTCATGGACATCAATAGATTTCTTGATTCCAGATACTTTTTATTGAATTCAAATTTCACATCTGTCAGGGCAGGATTCGAACACAGGTCCCTAGAACATTTAGTTTGAGTTTCTGGATTAATAGTCTAGCAATAATACCACTTAGCCATTGACTCCCCTCTGGCTGGAGAGTAATCTATCTGTCACAAATTAGTTGTAACTCGGTTACCTGTCTCTGCTGCTGTCAGGAATTCCATTCCACTGCCATCACCACCTCCACCATCCATCATTCTAACTGTCTTACCTTCCTGGACCCTCCTGTACGTGGGTCCAGTCATTCATTTCTCCACCTCACACGTCCCCCTTATCAATCCCACCAATTCATCATTTTGCCAGTCTCAAGGGTCCACCAGTCTGCCAGTTTACCAGTCTGCCAGATACCAGTCCAACTAGCTCACCAGTCTGCCAGTCTAACATTCTAAGACCATTTCCATTGATCCATCGGTAGACTGTACCAACAGCACACCAGTCCACCCATCCCACCAATCAGTAATCAATTACAAAGAACAAAGAAAATTACACACAGGAACAGGCCCTTCGGTCCCCCAAGCCTGCACCGAACATGCTGCCCGACTCAACTAAAACCCCCTACCCTTCCGGGGACCACATCCCCATCCTATTCATGTATTTGTCAAGACAGTGTAACAGTGACAATCAGTGACCACACCCTTAAAGTATAACTCTTGTTCTATTTTCTTTGTTTGCTGCTCTGATGAAGAGTCATTCAGACTCAAACATTAGCGTTTTTCTCTTCCACAGATGCTGTCAGACCTGCTGAGATTTTCCAGCATTTTCTGTTCTTCTGTGATCAGCCTTCATTGCCTGGCAGCACAAGTTGCACATCAAAAAGGCAGCATTGCAAAGTTCAACTGCCTGGGTAAGAGTGACCCCTAAGGTTAAAAGTTAACCTTTCCAATACTTAATGGTGGTGTGTGATTTATTTTACAGTAGCACTCTCACCTAAAGGAGAGCAGGTCAAATCAGTTAAGACTGTGGAAGCTGGCATCCTTTCCTGTTTGTTGAGAAGGTCAATCACCTATCCTGTGGGAGATCTGAAGCAAAAGCCTTCAGAGGCCTGGTGTCAAGCAACTGCCATATTATCTACAACTCACCTGAGAGTGGCTATTCACCTCATCAAAAATCGACTGCCTTCTGGTGTCAGAATTAAATGCCTTCTTGATGGAAAACCCTTTAATCTCAGTCACCTCCATGCCAAAACTTATTTGAGGAAAATCTCCTGCAAACTCAACTTCAATGGACTGCACACTGTTTCTGAATGGTTAGAAGTGGTCTCTGCCACAGCTCCTGTTTCTCAACTTTCAAACAGTTAGCATTCTGGGGGAGGACAAGGAAATACTTCAAAAACACCCTGAAGCTCTGTGTGGTGGTGTTGACCTTAATGACTGGAAGGAGCTTGCTACTGATGCTGAGAACTTGTCCATCCACCTGCCTCATGCTTTGAGTCACAATCTCTTAATGATGAGGCGGAGCAGCAGCAGAGTAGGAAAGAAAAGGAGGAAAATTCTACACTCTGGATTCCACTACCTCCTGTAATTTCACGCCCATTCAATGGGTTGAAAGTCAGCTTGTTCGGTCACATGAAGACCTCATGACCCAGGGTAGACATCATCTTCCAATTGAGGGACATCTGTCGACAGTGACAGTAAGTAATCAATTACTGTTTAACACGGTAATCAAGTCCCACCAATTCACCTTCACCACCGTTCAAACTTGACTGCGTTGAAAACATTTGACAGTTTAAAACTGAGTTTACGTAAGAACATAAGAAATAGGAGCAGGAGTAGGCCATCTAGCCCTTCGAACCTGCCCCGCCATTCAATAAGATCACGGCTGATCTGTCGTGGCTCAGTTCCACATTCCCGCCCTCTCCCCATAACCCTTAATCCCCTCGCTTATCAAAAACCCATCAACCCGCGTCTTAAAAATATTTAGCGAGGCAGCCTCCACCACTTCAACGGGCAGAGAATTCCAGAGATTCACCACCCTTTGAGTGAAGAAGTTCCTCCTCAACTCCATTCTAAACCGCCCCCCCTTTATCTTGAGGCTGTGCCCCCTCGTCCTACTGTCCTTTCTGAACGGAAAGAGTCTCTCCACCTCTATCCTATCCATCCCATTCGTCATCTTATGCGTCTCAATGAGATCTCCCCTCATTCTTCTAAACTCTAACGAGTACAAGCCTAGTTTATTCAGCCTCTCCTCATAGCTCAACCCCCTCAACTCCGGCATCAGCCTAGTGAACCTCCTCTGCACTCCCTCCAAGGCCAAAATATCCTTGCGTAAGTGCGGCGACCAAAACTGCACACAGTATTCCAGCTGCGGCCTCACCAATGCCCTATACAGCCGCAGCAAGACCTCCCTACTTTTATATTCAATCCCCCTTGCTATGAAGGCCAGCATCCCATTTGCCTTCCTGACCACCTGCTGCATCTGCAGGCTGGGTTTTTGTGACTCATGCACAAGGACCCCGAGGTTCCTCTGCACCGTCACCTGCTGCAGTTTTTCGCCACGTAAGTAACAGTCCTTCCTACCATTATTCCTACCAAAGTGGACCACCTCGCACTTGCCAACATTAAATTCCATTTGCCAGTTCCTGGCCCATTCGCCCAGCCTATCTAGATCCTTCTGCAGACTCTCCACACCCTCCGCGCAATTTGCCGTTCCACCAATCTTGCTGTCATCAGCAAATTTTGACGCCATACACTCGGTTCCCTTCTCCAGATCATCTATATAAATGGTAAATAGCTGAGGCCCCAGCACCGACCCCTGGGGCACTCCACTAGTCACCAACCGCCAATCCGAATAGCACCCATTGACCCCCACTCTCTGCCTCCTATTTGACAGCCAATCCTCTATCCACGCTAACACCCTACCCCCAACTCCATGCCACCTTACCTTCTGCAATAACCTCTTGTGAGGTACCTTGTCAAACGCCTTCTAAAAATCAAGAAAGACCACATCCACCGGCTCTCCTCTATCCACCGCCCTAGACACATCCTCATAGAACTCCAATAAATTTGTCAGACACGACTTCCCCTTAACGAAACCGTGCTGCGTCAGCTCTATCAAGCAATTCCCCTCAAGATGCCTTGTCATTTCCTCCTTGATGACGGATTCTAACATTTTACCTACAACAGATGTTAAACTAACCGGCCTATAATTCCCCGCCTTTTGCCTGCCACCCTTCTTAAACAACAACGTAACATTAGCCGTTTTCCAATCTTCCGGCACTTCCCCAGAATCCAGCGACGTTTGGAAAATAACCACCAAGGCATCCACAATCACCTCTGCCATTTCTTTCAGAACCCTTGGATGCATTCCATCCGGTCCTGGGGACTTGTCCACAATCAGTCCCTCCAGTCTGTTGAGCACCGCCTCTCTAGTAACAATAATGTCATTGAGACCCTCCTCCTGTCCTACCATCTTTCCATCACTAACACCCGGCAAATTATTCACGTCCTCCTCCGTGAAGACCGAAACAAAAAAGTTATTCAAAGCCTCAGCCATTTCCCCATCCCCTACCACTAAGTCCCCCCTCTCATCCTCTAAGGGTCCAACGTTCACCCTAGCCAGCCTCTTCCTTCTTATATATTTATAAAAACTCTTGCTATCCTTTTTTATATTAAGCGCTAGCCCAGCTTCATAGTTTATCCTACCCTTCTTTATCAACTTCTTTGTCAATCTTTGTTGACTTTTAAACCTCTCCCAATCCTCTTCTCGCCCACTACTCTTAGCTACTCTAAACGACTCCGCTTTTAATTTAACACTTTCCTTCACCTCCTTCGTAATCCACGGCTTATTACCTCTCCTCCTACAGTCCTTTTTAACCATCGGAATAAATTTCTGCTGAGCACCAAGAAAGATCTCCTTAAAGATCTTCCACTGCTCCTCAGCAGACCTACCTTCCAACGCGCTCCCCCAGTCAACATTCGCCAATTCTTCTCTCATCCTTCCGTACTCCCCTCTGTTCAAACAAAGGACGCGTGTCCGGGAACCCACTTTCTCCTCCTCCATCTGCACCAGAAACTCCACCATACAATGATCACTCTCCCCAAGAGGATCCTTCACCACAAGGTCCCTAATTCTACCCGCCTCGTTACATAACACCAGAATTGCTGACATTTACCTGAGTAATTGCAGTCTCATTCAGAGATATTTGACAATTCATTTCCGTTTAACTCTGTCTTGTGTTGGGCATCTCTATGGCTACAACGACAGTGTTACATTTCCGAAAGCCCATAGTAAATTATTGAAAAATATAAACATTCGCACAGAAGCTACATACTTTCTGATGGACAAAGTGGATTACTGAACGCCGCCCACCCACCAACCGCACCCCCCCCTCCCGCACCCCCCGCCCCCCCGTGGAGGGCAGAATCTTTACACTAGTCCTGATAGTTACCAAGTGAGGCATTGTTTCAGTCGAGTGACATTGTCATTATCTTTATTAAAGAGTAAGTAATACAGTTGGCCATTAGAAGAGATATACGAGTAAACAGGAGCACGATGTGCCATTATGTATGATTAACACACACGGAAACACTATGGATTATTACAACACTAAATACACTTAGAATGGCTTTCTATACAACCAATATTTGGAATAACTTATCCAGAAACATTACAGAATTATCTATTGGTGTTGTACCACCAGCACTATTAAGAATGTGGTTTATTCTACTTGTACACAGCATAGAATCATAGAATCTTTACAATGCAGAAGGAGGCCACCTGGGCCATTGAGGCTACGCCAACCACAATCCCATCCAGGCTCCATCCCCGAATCTCACCCATCCACCCTGCTAGTCCTCCTGACACAAAGAAGCAATTTAGCCTCGCCAATCAAACTAACCTGCACATCGTTGGACTATGGGAGGAAAGCAGAGCACCCGGAGGAAACCCACACAGACATGGGAAGAAGATGCAAATTCCACACAGACAGAAACCCAAGCTGGGAATCGAACCCAGGTCCCTGGCACTGTGAGGCAGCAGTGCCATCTCAGTTACATTAACTCATCGGATTGACACCATTACATGCCACTCATGGTCAAGTAAGGCCTGAAATGGCTTCCTAATGGCTTTTGGTCTTTGGGTCAATGAAAGTCTCTGCTTTTGTTTTGACTGTTATGTCCTAAATGAAATGAATTTGATTGGGGTCACCCTTGCCTCTGGTGCTTAAGCTAGAGCGAAGCTGGCAACTTCAGTGGGAGAGGGCAGATTATGACTGGTGTGGGGCATGGAACAATGCGACACTGAACTTGGGGCTGACACACACAGGCTGGGATTGTGTAGAGATGTTCAATCATGGAGCCCAAAATCTGACATCCTTCATTTTGACAAGTGCAAAATGACAAAATGATAGTGTCCAAATAAAGAAAAATCCAAAAAGGAAGAAATAATTATCAAGGGAGACGTTTCACCTAAACAATGTTCTGGTTATTCCGAATCACTTCTGTTTATGTCCTAAGTTCAATTCTGGCCTTGGGTGACTGTGTGGAGTTTGCATCTTCTCCCCATGCCTGCGTAGGTTTCCTCTGGGTGCTCCAGTTTCCCCCCACAGTCCAAAGATGTGCAGGTTAGGTAGATTGGCCATGCTAAATTGCCCCTTAATGTCCAAAGATGTGTAGTTGGATGGATTACCATAGGAAGTGTGTGGAGTACAGGGCTGGGGGAAGAGGGCCTGGGTAAGATACTCTGTCACAGAGTAGGCCAAATGCCATCCTTCTGCACTGTAGGGATTCTATGATTCTATGTTTTGACAGAAGACTGAGATTCACTAGGAATTTCAGACTCTATTTTCATAAGCAAACTTCACACTAGAGTTATCAACAAGGTTCACACCATCATCTAACAGGACAGAAGGAAAGAGATTCATTATTGTATAGGCAGCTGCATAGGTTAGGAGATTTCAGAAGCAGATGAATGAGGCAAGCTCCCAATGGAGTTATTCCTCACCAACAATAATACGTCAATGCAGAAATATCTTCAGGGCCATAGAATGGGAACAAGCTCCATTAATCATACAAACCTTGTGTGCTGTGAAGGCCACTGTTCTAATGAATGGGTGGACTAATTTCTCAATATCCAGTATCCGACATGGGATTGAATCATTGAACAAGCAGACTGAAGGTGATAATGTGCTGAAGTAGGACACCAAGAGTGTGTTGCTTGTATCACCTACAGAGTGAGTGTTTCTGTAGAGTCTTTGGATGTGAACTCTTATGCAATTGATTTAACACAGAGCTACAGAAGTCACATAAAGATGTGATTCCATACTGAATGAGAGCTATAGCCCAATATTTGGCCTACATCACCCTGCTACTGTAACAACCCTTACGTGAGGATGTAATGGAATTCCTACACTGTCACCCAGCCATGGACCCATACCTGGAGGTGTGCCCAAGGTTTTGAGGTTGTCTTAAGATTTTAGCTGATAGTACAGTGTTAAGTGACAACAGCCCATCAATTTACTAGTACAGAACTTCACTAGAAAAAAGTAACAATAAATGATCACTTGTTTACACTTGCACGACCATTCTGTCCTCTAGTGTGCAACAAAGGCTTGAACTGTTTGTCTCTGCACTCTGCCAAGGCGAGGGACAATCATCCCAAGACAAAGTGAACAGATCTACATAGCCAGTGTTAGGTTAATAAAATTCAGGAATAGTGACTAAACAATAATACTGCTGAGGACCTTTATACTCTGTGTGGAGATTTCCATTCTTCACAGTATGGTCACTAGTTGCTGATAGTTGTGTTGGTTGGAGGGTGTGGCTTATTATTCATATAGATAACCTCACGCAAGCCTTTGTAAAAATGTAAATCTGCTCCAACTGACAGATAACCCTGAGAATTACAAAGAATAGTTAGTCTCCATATCAAACTAAATCAAAAAATGTTTAAAAATCAAAAACAACTCCAACTCACCCAGTTTGGATATTAAATGGAAGTAAGTGGTGCGGTGGGTGACTAACCAGCTTTCCTGAGGCCAGTTTCTTTTTATTATTTATTTATGGGACATGGGCATTTCTGGCTGGCCAGCGTTTATTGCCCTCCCCGAGTTGCCTTTGTTCAGCGGGGTCAACCACATTGCTGTGGTTCTGGAGTCATATGTAGGCCAGACCAGGTAAGGATGGCAGATTTCCTTCCCTAAAGGACATTAGTGAACTAGATGGGTTTTTCCAACAATGGTTCCATGGTCATCAATAGATTCATAATTCCAGATTTTTTTTATTGAATACAAATTCCACCATCTGCCGTGGTGGGATTCGAACCCGGCTCCCCAGACTATTAGCTGAGTGTTCAGATTAATAGTCTAGTGGTAATACCACCAGGCCATCGCCTCCCATGTGATTTCATTATTATTATAAAGTTGTGTGCCTTACATGTTAGCACTGTTTTAAATAGTTCTCAGGAACACAGAAACTGAAAGGATGCTGGGACATTCAGATGGATGAGGTCACTGCCTTTCCAACTCATCTTGAAGGTCAGGAGGAGCGCTTATCTGTAAGCTGACCCATAATTCACTCCCGTCACATCAGACCCTTTCTCTAATGTCCATCCCTCCCCCTAGTCTGCCCTGGATGTTGACAGCTCCTTATGCCTGCTGACCCCACACATCCACAGCCTCCGCCAACCACCCAACCCTGCTTTATAAATAATTAGCTTATTAAAAGTGTTAAAGTCAATGGAATCACAGCAAATGCCCATTTCTGGGACACTGAGACTTCACAGGGTTTTTGGAATCACAGCCTTGCACTGTTACATTCAGAGGACCTGAGGCTACAGTGTGATGGAGGTACATTCATTCATGTGATGTGGGCATTGCTCACTGGGCCACTATTTATTGCCCATCACTAAGGGAAATTAAGTGTCAATCACTTTGCTGTGGCTTTGAAGTCATATCTATGTGAGATTAGGTAAGGACAACAGATTTCCTTCCCTAAAGGACATTAGTGAACTAGATGGGTTTTTCCAACAATCGACAATGGCTTCATGGCTGTCATTACCAGACACCCAGATTCAATTCTGTCTCAGGTAACTGTCTATGTGAAGTTTGCACATTTCCCTGTGTCTGCATGGGTTTCCTCTGGGTACTCTGATTCCCTCCCACAGTCCAAAGATGTATGGGTTAGGTTGGTTGCCTATGCTAAATTGACCCTAGTGTCAAGGGATTAGCAGGGTAAATATATGGGGTTATGGAAATAGGGCCTGGATGGGATTGTGGTCAGTGCAGACTCAATGAGCTGACTGGCCTCCTTCTGCACTGTAGGGATTCTATGGATTACATTTTTATTGAATTCAAATACCACCATCTGTCATGGTGGGATTTGAACCCGGGTCCCCAGATAATTACCCTGCATCTCTGGATTACTAACCCAATGACAATACCACTGTGCCACACTCTGTCCATATAGCATCATTACTGAAGATGACGTGGAGCACTTGTGTTTCTTACCACAAGTGGGAGAAGTACACTGGTATGACTTTTAACACAGCAGGTACATTGTGTAGGATTGATGTTTTTCATGTAACATGCATGAAGTACGAAGGCTAACATATGGTAATATGTATGAAGCACCACACGGGTAATATATTGTACAGTGGTGTATATAGTGTAACCAAGATCATGTTGTTTTAGGTCTAAGGTTAAAACTGTTCCATATCAGACCCGGTAACAGATTAATATAGATAATCAGCAGTGTCACAGCATTACCCACCATGTGGTTCCTCATAGTCTCATTGATGAAATCAATTCCTTCTGGGAGTGGAATCTGCACTCCTTCCAGAGTCCGCTCTAAATAGAGAATAAAAAAGGGACAGACAAGTGAAATTTGCTTTTTAATATTTACAGGTTCCTTCCTTGGATTGGGACCATCTAAACTGCTCTCCCAGAAATCTGGCACAGACACAATGGCCTGTTCATGTTGTAACATTACCTGATTCTTTGATTCTACTCTATAAGGGCGTTGGGTCTTCCAATACTCAATCACAGAATATAACATACTAGTTTGTATGCACAGTTCACTGATGGCAGTGTTATTCTGAAAATGCCTGAGTGTGCCTAGGAGCAGTCTCTCAGAGTGGGAAAGGACAGGCCTGAATTCTGCTGAATTAGCTGGAGGAGAGCATCAGTTAGTACTAGTGGGTCTCCTGCTGAGTTGCTGCCCAGTGATTTCCCACTGGAGCAGGCAAGGCCTCAAACAGGCTGCTGCCGCTTGTCCTCATTTCACATCTTTAAGCTGCCAATTATTGACCACTTAAGGGCCATTTCCTACCCAGCCTCCACCAAAAACCTCCCTTCTAGCTTTGGGCCCTCTCTTCTCATCTGGTCTCTCCTCTACAATCCCAATCCCAATCCCCCACCGTCCACCCCCGAAGGCTTTCCCTCCCTTCCTCACACTGAACATTTACCTTCCCATGCACTGCCAGGACTCAGACTCTGTCGATGTCATAAACATCCACTGCAGTTCCTGTCTCTGCAGAACCCAATTCTCTAAGGCAGGGATCCAGCTCCCTAAGGCAGGCATCCTGCAACCTAAGGACAGGATCCTGCAATCTAAGGACGGGATCCAGCTCTCTAAGGGAGGGATGCAGTCTCTAAGTCAGGGATCCAGTTCCCTAAGGCAGCGGTCCATCTTCCAAAGTGATAGATGCAACTCTAAGGCAGGAATCCAGCCCTCTAAGGCAGGGATCCAACTCTCGAAGTCAGGGATCCACCTCAAATGGCAAGAATCTATCTCTCTAAGGCAGGGATCCGTCTCTCTAAGGACGGGGCCCAGCACTCTTAAGGCAGAGATCCAGCTCTCTAAGGCAACGATCCAGCTCGCTAAAGCAGTGATCCATCTTTCTCAGGCAGGATCCAGCTCTCTAAGGCAGGACCTCCTCCTGACCGAGGGCAGAATTTCCATCTGTAGCCAATTAACTCTTATTGAGGGCGTGGAATGGCTGTGAGACTGTGAGACTAGCAGTCTCGGTGGGAGGGGGGGGTGGGGGGGGAGTGGTGGTGGTGGTGTTTGTTGTATTCCCCCCCCCCACCCACTCTTTGGATAGCAGGACAGGAAACGTCAGCATCTGAAACATCCTGAACAGAGAGATTTTCTGTTGTGATTATTATTCACTGAATTCCTGCAACATGTGCACTGGGGAAAGAATGTTGAAATCAGCTCTGATGACTCTGTTGTTGAATATTCAATCATCTTTGCCTTGTATTAACAATGTCCACATGCTTAAGGATTGGAGGATTAGCTACTCTCGGGAGAGTGTACTTTGCTATCAGCAGTGGAGGGAACAGAGTGTGTATCACCAGGTCACACAGCAGTGAAGGGAAGCCAACCTGTTTATCCACTTTCACTGCCAATCAGCACTCCTCCAGGTTAAGGTCTGGACCTCATACAAGTGTAAGATGCACTGAAAGATTCTGAAAAAGATATCAGTAGTCTGTATGGTTCACATAGCCTGGCAACGCACCTTCATTTCATCATCTACCTTGTCCAACTGATAGAGATGTCAAGCGTGTAAGGTATCATATTTCATTATATTTCATCTCCAGTTAACGATAGCGCCATCACTGCTAACCTGCACTGTGACAAATATATGACTGAGACTATGACACTTACCATTGATGATTGGCATGACGGTGAATTGCAGAAGAGCCTTCATTGGCGTTTGAAGAGGGATTAGCTGAAAGATTAGAGGAAGCAGTGAAGTCTTGGTAAAGCACTGTTCCTTGCTGCTGTTCTGTACAGCAATGTCGAAGATATCAGTGCTCAAGGTAGTCAATTACTTCCTAACAGCACCAAAATAAAGCTCAGGGCCATGAGTCAGTCTGTCAGTTTCTGTCTGTCGTCTTATTTGAGCAATGCCTTTGACATGCAGTAACCGGCTCAGCAAAACTCCTCGCTCGCCCTGATTCTCACCTCAAAACCTCCTCTCAGCTTTTCCCAATGCAAGTGTCTTTTTATCTGTCCTTTTAGTATCGACAGCACAGGGTGAAGTACAGAGACAAACTGAACCATCGCAAGTGGGACCAACTACCTGGACTTGAAACCGAGGCTTTATCATAAATGTAGTGTAAAATAGTGAAACAATGATTTGTTAGGGAAATGTGCCCGTTTATACAGGATAAAAATGACATCCCTACTAACAAAGGCAGAATATCTTTATTGTGGACTGGGCAGCTATGTTTGCATCAGTAATCAATTGATTCTGAGTGGAGATCTAGCTCACAGACCAGTTTCTGGATCTCACACTAGCTTAACAGGATGTCTGGGATCATTTATTTCCTGGATTTCTTTTTTGTTATGTGGCTCCCCCTACCTCACAGATGTATAGCCGCATTGCGATATGTGCAATTGCAGATGATGACCCCAGCCTTTGCAGAAATTTGGCTTGTCAGCAACAACTCTTACCAACTTTTACAGATGCACCATAGAAAGCATTCTTTCTGGTTGTATCACAGTTTGGTATGGCTCCTGCTATGCCCAAAATCGCAAGAAACTATAAAAGGTTGTGAAGATAGCTCAATCCATCAGGCAAACCAATGTCCCATCCAGAAGAAGTAGCCAGATTATTTAAGGACCCCACACACCCCGGACATATTCTCTTCCACCTTCTTCCGTCAGGAAAAAGATACAAAAGCCTGAGGTCACGTACCAACCGATTCAAGAGCAGCTTCTTCCCTTTTGCTGTCAGACTTTTGAATGGACCTACTTTGCACTAAATTGATCTTTCTCTACACCATAGTTCTGACCGTAACATTACATTCTGTACTCTCTCCTTTCCTTCTCCCCGAAGAACACATAGCAAGAAACAATACTTTTCACTGTATAGTAATACATATGACAATAATAAATGAAATCAAATCAACCTTTATCCTCAGCTGTCAGCCACGGCTCAGTGGATAGTATCCTTGCCTTTGAGTCAGAAGGTTTGAGAGACTTGAACCCAAAATCTAGGCTGATACTTCTGTGCGGTACTGAGGGAGTACGACATTGTCCAATGTGCCTTTTTCTGTTTGAGAAGGTAAACATTGGCCCCTTCTACCAGTTCAGGTGGATGTAGAAGCTGCCCAGTTGCTATTTTCAAGAGGAACAGGGTAGCTCCAGTTGTCTTGTCCATAACTTATCCCTCAGCCGGCATCACCAATAGCTGATTTGATTTGATTTGATTTATTATCACATGTATCTAGGAATTAGCACATTGCTGTTTTCAGAAGCTTGTCATTTGCAAAATTGATTGCAGCATTTCCCCACATACAACATCTCTTCAAAACTACTTTATTAGATATGATGTGCCTGAGATGTCTGGATGTGAAAGGTACTAAAAATGTCAATCTTGGTATTCTTTTATTTACATTTGCAGCCAGCGTTCTCCATTTCAACAATAAACAGAAACTTTCTCATGTGAGTGAAAGATTTCACATAACAATGTTAGATTTTACTCTTATTGATATAATGATCAAAAAGATTCTGGAAACATTTTCATACAATGTTATTTCCATTGATTTCAATGGATTGATCATTGCAGGGGGAGGGTGGGGTTCTGTAATTCACTAACTATTGATAAAATATTTCCTATTTACTTACCGCCAGTGACTCCAAAGTGGACTTTGATGAGTACATCCTGAATCTGAGAGGAAAGAGAATGAGAAAAAAGTATTTATTTAAATAAATCCGCCTGTAATACCTAGAGTAGATGGTCTGCTTGGAGACACCTGTCTCTCAATCTTGAACTCCACATCCCGCAGAGCTGGTGCTTCCTGAGCAACCAAGTTTCAGTCTGTGCGATGTCTGAAATCGCAGCTCCCAGTGAATACAGTGCAATTCCCAAATACGTTCTCACAAAATGATCACATCCGTCGCCAGATTTCATCATCATCGCTATTGGCTGCCCCTCAATTCAAGGATGACGTCTACTCTGGGTTGTGAGTTTCTGCCACGATGTATTCAGGTGACTGAACCGGCTGATTCTCAATCTGCAGATCTTTGGACACATGGAACAGGAACCCAAACAAGGTAGTAGTGTTAAGATGATCAGAAAGACCATGGGGGATCATCGAGACATCTCTCAGTGGGCTTTGTGGAGTACGAGCTGCCTTCTTGAGTGAGCAGAGGCTTGCCCAATGGGAAGCGGTCAGCAGGGGTTTTTTAACCTGTTACTCTACCCGGACCAAGGTCATAAATCCTGAGGTGAAGACTACCTGACTCTTAAGCTGCAGGCACGGCCTTTTCCTTTGCACAATAAATAGTGTTGGTAATGGGAAACTGGCATTTGGCTAAATTACCACAGAATGGGATCCAGACTGGGACTGGGATTACCACAGAGTGGGATCTGGACTGTTTATGGTATGTTGTGTCTCTGGTGTCAGGGTTAAAGATGTAATGGAGCTGTTGCAGTGCCATCTTTTATGAGAGGAATGTTCTTGCTATGGAGGAAGTGCATTACCAGACTGATTCCTGGAATGGCAGACTGACCTATGAGGAGAGAGTGAGTCGGTTAGGATTGTATTTGTTGCAGTTCAGAAGAATGAGAGGAGAGCTCATAGAAACCAATAAAATTCGACCAGCGCTAGACAGGGTAGATGCAGGAAGGATGTTCCCGATGGTGGGGGGTGTCCAGAACCAGGGGTCATGGTCTGAGGATACAGGGTAGACCATTTAGAATGGAAATGAAAAGATGTTTCTTCACCCTGTGGTCAGCCTGTCGAATTCGCTACTCAAAAAGCATTTGAGGCCAAAACATTGTTTTCAAGGAGGGGTTAGATATAGCTCTTGGGGTAAAGGGAATCAAAGGATAGCGGGGAACCAAAACGGTTTACTCAATTGGATGATCAGTCATGATCATAATCAATGGTGGACCAGGCTCGAAAGGCTGAATAGCCTACTTGTGAACATCCAGGAGTGCAGGTCCATGTCGGCACCAATGACATTGGTAGAAAGAGGGATGTGGTGCTGAAATATGATTTTAGAAAGCTAGAAAAGAAGTTAAAATGCAGGACTTCAAAGGCAGTAATCTCAAAAATTACTCCCAGTGCCATGTGCCAGTGAATACAGAAAAAGGAGGATACAACAATTGAACACATGGCTGGAGAGATATTGTAGGAGGGAGAACTTTAGATTTCTGGGGCATTGACACCGGTTCTGGGACAGATGTGTCTTTACAAGGAGAACGAGTTACACCTTAGCAGGACTGAGGCAAATATCTTTGTGGGGAGGTTAGCTAGTGCTGTTGGGGCGGCTTTAAACTGACGTAACAGGAGTCTAGGACCCGGAGAAGGAATTCAGAAAGGAGAGAAAGAAGGTGATGTAGGAAGAAGGTTTTTTTTATTCAGTCATGGGATATGGGGGTCACTGGCTGTCCAGCATTTATTGCCCATCCTTGTGCCCAAGGTCATTTGAGAGTCAACCATATTGCTGTGGCCCTGGAATCACATGTAGGCCAGATAAGATTTCCTTCCCTAAAGGACATTACTGAGCCAGATGGGTTTTTCCAACAATTGACATTGGTTTCATGGTCATGAGTAACTCTGGGAGGCACAGTGCCACAGTGGTTAGCATTGCTGCCTCACAGTGCCAGGGACCTGGGTTCGATTCCCAGCTTGGGCCACTCTCTATGTGGAATTTGCACATTCTCCCCATGTCTGCATGGGTTTCCTCCAGGTGCTCTGGTTTCCTCCCACAATCCAAAAGACATGCTGGTTTGGTGCATTGGCCATGCTAAATTCTCCTTCAATGTACCCAAACAGGTGCTGGAATATGACGATACAGGATTTTCACAATAATTTCATTTAAGTGTTAATGTAAGCCTACTTGTGACACTAATAAATAAACTTCAATTTCAGATTTTTTTTATTGAATTCAAATCTGTAGTGGTGGGATTAGAACCGGGTCCCCAGCTGAGTTTCTGGATTAATAGTCTAGCGATAATACCACTAGGCCATCAGCTGCCCTTGTAGTGAAAAATTGGAAAGCAATAGAAACAAAGGTTAATATCACACATAATTGCATCCATTGCCAGATTTCATCATCATTACCATTGGCTTCCCCTTGATTCCCAGTGCTATAAGCTCACTTAATAACACAATGTAAACTCAACACACTGTTCTTATTTATTTACTGAATTGCACACTGTGTTAATGACAGAGTGCATTGTGGTATGTTTGTATGGTATGTATATTATATATGCACAAATGTATGAATGGAGGTATACATGAAATTATCACTGTTTCTGAATGATTATATGTTATACTGGAGGTGAAGTCAAAGATACATCTCCACTTATACATGGATAATAAAGTTCTATTCTATTCTATTCCATTACATAGGGTCAAAATACAGAAAAACGTTAAAAAGACAAAATTGAAAAGAACTCTGAATGCAAACTTTACAAAAAATACCTAAACTTTAAACTTTAAATAAGCAGGTATGGGCTCATTGCCATGATTGAGATGTGGTTACAGGGTGACCAAGGCTGGGAACTGAATGTTCAAGGGCATTCGACATTTAGGAAGGACAGGAAAAAGGGAAAAGGATGAGTTGCAGAATTAGTTGAAAGGAGCTAAGAAACAACAAGAGGCAGCAAACATTAAACGAGTTGTTTACAGGCCACTATACATTAATGGTAACGGAGGGCATGGTGTAAATCAGGAAGTTAGATGTGCATGAAACAAGGACAACACAGTAACCATGGGGAACTTCAATCTACATAGAAACTGAATTAACCAAATTAGAACTAATGCTGTAGAGGATGAATTTTTGAAATGCATACGCAATGGTTTTCTGGAAAAGCATTTTGAGAAACCGGTTAGAAAACAGCTAAGATTGCATCTACTATTGTGCAGTGAGAAAAGGCTACTTAGTAATCTTTTTGTACAGGAGCTTGTAGGAAAGAGTGACCATAATATAGTGGAATCTTACATTAAGATTTAAAGTGATATAGTTCAATCCAAAGCTTAAGGTTTTAAATCCAAACAAAAGGAAACTACAGAATTAGGAGGAAAATTGACTAGTTTAGTTTATTTATTAGTGTCACAAGTAGACGCCCATTAACACTGCAATGAAGTTACTGTTGAAAATCTCCTTATCATCATACTCTGGTACCTGTGCGGGTATGCTGAAGGAGATTGTAGCATGGCCAGTGTACCTAACCAGCACATCTTTTGGACTATGGGAGGAAACCAGAGCATCCAGAGGAAACCCATGCAGACACAGGGAGAATGTGCAAACTCCACACAAACATGCGACTCAAGCCAGTAATCAAACCCAGATCCCTGGCGCTGTGAGGCAGCAGGGCTAACTACTGTGCAACTGGCTGTGGTAGATTGGTGAACTTCATTAAAAGATATGACACTGGACAGGCAATGGCTAATATTTGAGGATTTAAATACATGATTTACAACAAATATACATTCCTTTCAGGCACAAAAACCCAGCAGGAAAAATGATCACACTGTGGCTGACAAGAGAAATTAAAGATTGTATAGGATCAAAGGAAGTGGCTTATAAAGTTGCTCAGAGTGGTAAGTCTAGGGGTGCCGTATTATTATAATGATATAATACCTTGGGCTTATTTTCTGCACAAGACACAAAGTACCAATTGCTCATTAGGGATTGGGTTAATGGTGTGTGTTCATTTAGTAAAATGAAGTACATGATATAAAGCTTGAAGACATGAAAGCTGTAAAAAGCTGTGTATGTGTTGGCATTTGGAGCTTTTTAGAATTCAGCAAAGGAGGATCAAAGAAACGAATAAGGGCAAAGCTGAACATGACAGCAAACGAGTGAGGAACTTAAAAAACTGTAAAAGCATCTATCGGGATGTGAAACGGAAAAGGTTAGCAAGGACAAATGTATTTGTTACATGCAGAATCAGGAGAATTTATAATGAGGAGTAAGGAAATGGCAGAGAAAATAAACTGATACTTTGGCTGAAATCTTACCACCGTTCGTGCCAGCAGGATTCTCCCATCCTGTTGCAATGAATGGAGATTTGGCTGCAGCAGGATCGTAGCGTGAGAAGATACGATATGATCGTGCCCTTTGTATCCGTCTTCATGGAGGCAGATACAAAAAACCCTCTCAGAAAAACTAGAAAACCATGAGGGTACTGACAATGAGAATTGAAAGAAATTAATATTAGTGAAAAAGCAGCACCAAAGAAATCAATGGGGCTGCAAATTCATAAATCCACTGAATGTGATGATCTACCTCCTGGAGTGTTGAAAGAGGTAGCTGTAGAATTATTGGGTGGCACAGTGGTACAGTGGTTAGCACTGCTGCCTCACAGCACCCGGGTTTGATTTCTGGCATGGGTCACTGTCTGTGTGGAGTCTGCACATTCTCCCTATGTCTGCATAGGTTTCCTCTGGGTGCTCTGGTTTCCTCTCAGTCCAAAGATGTACAGGTTAGGTGGATTGGCCATGCTAAATTGCCCCATGGTGTCAAGGGGACTAGCTAGGGTAAATGCATGGGGTTATGGGGGTAGGGCCTGAGTGGGATTGTGGTTGGTGCAGACTCGATGGGCCGAATGGCCTCCTTCTGCACTATAGGGATTCTATGATTCAATGAATACATTGCTGTTCACCTTCCAACATTCTATAAACTTCATAATGGTTCCTGTAGATTGGAAGGTGGCAAATGTAACTTTATTGTTTCAGAAATGCAGGAGAGAGAAGAATGGGAAACTACAGATTTTTTAGTTCAATATCAGTCATCGGGAAAATGCTTAAATCTATTAGATGCCTCCCACTGCTCTCAACTCCACACCATCCTCCTCCAACATCTCTCCAATAGTGTCTAGCTGGGTGGGACTGCTCTCCTCTGGTTCCATTCTAATCTATCTAACACTAGCCAGACAATCACTGGCAATGCCTTCTTTTCCTGCATCCACACCGTTACCTCTGGTTTCTCGCAAGAATCAATCCTTGTCCCACTCACATGCTGCCCTTGGTGACATCATCCCAAAGCACGGTGTTAATTTTACGTGTACACTGACAATTCCCCAGCTGTACCTCACCACCAGCTCTCTCCACTTTCACACTGTCTATAAATTATCAATTGCTTATCCCATATCCAATACTGGATGAACAGAAATTTCCTCCAATTAAATATCAGGAAGACTGAAGCCTTTGGCTTTGATTCCCATTCCAAACTACCCTAACTACCAAATCCATCTCTGTCCCTGGCAACTGAGATTAATGATGTGGAGATGCCGGCGTTGGCCTGGGGTAAGCACAGTGAGAAGTCTGACAACACCAAGTTTAAGTCCAACCGATTTATTTGATAGTAAACTTGCAAGCTTTCTGGAGACAATACACATCCCTTTAACCTGTGCTTAATGCTCCTTCCACTCACATTGTTGGCCTCTTTAAGACTTGAATAGCAGGTTAATTGTAAAGACGTGCATTCTAATCAGTAATCTGTAAACTGTCTGTGCTTTATATGCTCTGTCTGAGGCCAGAACTCTCCATTCACCTGACGAAGGGACAAACCCCAAAAGCTTGCGAGTTTACTATCAAATAAATCGGTTGGACTTAAACCTGGTGTTGTCAGACTTCTGAGATTAAGTCAGTATGTTCACAAACTGGGTGTTACATCTGACCCTGAGATAAGCTTCTGACCTCATTGTTGAGTTGTCACTAAGACAGACCATTTCCACCTTGGTTACAGCACCTGACTTCACCCCCGGCTCAGATCACCTGATACTGACACTCTCATCCATGTCTTTGTCATCTTTAGACTCGACTATTCCAATGCACTACTGGCTGCTCTCCCACATCCTATCCTCTGTAAATGAGGGGTCATCCTAACGTCTGCTTCCTGTATCTTAACTCGCAGGAATTCCCATTCCCCAATTACCTCAGCACTTGTGGACCTACAGATCCCTCCACTACCTCACTCCCTCCCTATTTCTGTCATCTCCTCCAACCCATCAAAGTGTCAGTGCTCCTCTAATTCTGGCCTTTTTTGCATCTCATAATTACTCCCCAGCAGTTAAGTAAGTTTATTTATTAGTCACAAGTAAGGCTTACATTAACACTGCAATGAAGTTACTGTGAAATTAGTAAGTAAATTGGTTAGTAAGTTTGCAGATGGTGGCATAGTGGATAGTGAAGAAAGTTATCTCCAATTGCAACGGGATTTTGATCAATTGGGCCAGTCGGCTGACGAATGGCAGATGGAGTTTAATATAGACAAATGTGAGGTGATGCATTTTGATAAATTGAACCAGGGCAGGACTTACTCAGTTAATGGTAGGGCATTGGGGAGAGTTACAGAACAAAGAGATCTAGGGGAACATGTTCATAGCTCCTTGAAAGTGGAGGTAGACAGAGTAATGAAGGCATTCAGCATGCATGGTTTCACCGGTCAAGGATATTCTTAAACTAGAAAGAGTGCAGAAAAGATTTACTTAGATGCTATCGGGACTTGATGGATTGAATTATAAGGAGAGGCTGAATAAACTGAGACTTTTTCTCTGGAGCGTAGGAGGCTGAGGGGTGACCTCATAGAGGTTGATAAAATAATGAGGGGCAGAGACAAGGTTGATAGTTAATAGCTTTTCCCAAAGGTAGGGGAGTCTAAAACTAGAGGGCATAGGTTTAAGGTGAGAGGGGAGAGATACAAAAGTGTCCAGAGGGACACTTCTTTCACACAGAGGGTGGTGAGTGTCTGGAACAAGCTGCCAGAGGTAGTAGTAGAGGCGGATACAATTTTTTTTAAGAAGCATTTAGGTAGTTACATGGGTAAGATCAGTATTGAGGGATATGGGCCAAATGCGGGCAATTGGGATTAGCTTAGGGATTTTTAAAACAAAGGGTGGGATGGACAAGTTGGGCTGAAAGACCTGTTTCCATGCTGTAAACCTCAATGACTGTATAAATTTCTCTAGCTGGTAGCTGTGTTTTCAGTTCCCTCTGCACCTCTCCACCTCACTCCACTCCTTTAACCTTTGCCTCTTTGACCAAGGTTTTGGTCTTCTGACCCAATATCTCCTAATGTATCTTGGTGTCATACTTTCTTTTGCAATGCTCCTGTGGAATGCTCCATTAAACGTGCGATATAAGATGTTGTTGTTTCTGGGACAGTTGCTCACTATCCTATTGCTGTACACTCTGTGTTTTCCATTTTGGTCCATTTTCAGGAACATAACCAGTTGGGCACAGACAGTGCACACCCTAAAACTGGGAGGCCTGAGCCTCAGTCAATGTGGCGTCATGTAAATACTTTGCTGCTGGCAGATGTCATGGCTCCACGTGCTAATAAATAATCAAAATCAGACCATCTCTGGCCAGCAGTGAGCCTCAGGTATGGGCATTTTACACTGCATTCCTTCCTCACTCTGCATTCATTCCTGGTGATTACAAAAGGCTCAGTGTGGAATGAACTGTTTTTTTCACCCACTCCTGCATCATCTGCCCGGTCTCCCATAAAAACTCCTTTTAATACAGACAGTCAGAGGGGGGTTCGGAAATGGTGTCACATTCACTCAGACTGGTTCAGGAGCTGTGAAGCTCCCTCGACAAAGGTTGGTGTCAAATTGTACGTGCGAGTTTGGGAGTAACAGCACATCTCACGGCTGATAAAAATAATTGGAGGCTCATGGCTCCTTCCTCATTTCTTATCTTGTGGGTGGCAGCTCCTGCTTGTTCCTGAGGTTATATTTCAGCCAGTTTCACCCTGTCAGTCACTGGTTTGGCTGTTTGTAGTCACCTGTCAGAATAAGATCAAAACTGTACGGACCTCATCATCCTGAGAATGACTATCGAGCAGCGCATTCTGCAGACTGGAGCCACAGATCCAAACCACCACCATACAGTGCAATCTAGTGAATATTCAGATACATGGGAGGCTATAAAGTCTCACTTTTCTCATACAGTACAGGAGCCAAATATTTACCTTTTGAGATCTAGTTTAATTGCAAGCTTCTTCCCCTTCAGAGACACCTTTGCATTCAGTCTTGATTCCTGCAACAATAAATCCAAATGTTTCCTAAGATTGTCACTTGGGATGAGATGATGCAATGTTTTATAAAGATAGGGAAGCTGTAACATGGTTTGGGAACACAGAGTATTATACACAGTGGCACAATGCATAATGAAGTTAATGAATGAAAATTTAATGTGCTCAAATTCCATTCCTCTTCTGGACCTCATAAAACATCTTTGGGTTTCTCCTGATTTTGAATGTCAATATTTTTTCACTACCTCTTTTTGTTTTCCTAGTTTCCTTTTTAAATTCACCCCTGCACTTTCCATGTTCCTCTTGACTTTCTGTGGGATTCAATAATCTATATCTAACGCATGTTTTAGTTATTTAGAATACAGCGTGTGCTGGAGTGGCCCAGTCTTTCTCTTTGAGGGGATTCTGTTCTAATGATGTGGGTATGCCGGCGTTGGACTGGCGTAAACACAGTAAAAAGTCTGACAACACCAGGTTTTAGTCCAACCTATTTATTTGATAATATTTGATAATATTTGATAAAATTTGATAATATAAGCTAGTGAGAATATTATCAAATAAATAGGTTGGACTAAAACCTGGTGTTGTCAGACTTTATTCTGTTCTAACACAGAGAGTAACAGTTCCAATATGTTGCATGGCTCAGAAGAGAAATGAGATATAATGGTGTTGTGTTCATCTCCTGATACCACCTCCTGACAATTCTAGTGTAGTATCTTATTGTAGGTTAGCTGATCAGCTCAATAATCTTAGCAGCGTGTCTGGGATCTAGAGAAGGATTGCTATATTGAGCTGTGAGAAATGGGATTTATGTTATTAAGCCCCTTCAGGAGTGGCTTTGGAATTGTGTTCAGAACATTTTTTTGGGACACTGACAGAGTATCGGGACATCAGGAAACTCAGGACACTGGGAGACTGTCTAATCCCAAGGTGTTTTCTAAATTAGATAGACTGGCCATGCTAATTTGACCCTTGTGTCAGGGGGGATTAGTGAGTTAATGTGGGTTATGGGAGTAGTGCATAGGTCAGATTATGGTCGGTACAGACTTGATGGGTCGAATGGCCTCCTTCTGTACTGTAGAGATTCTATGATTCTACGTCAGGAGGAAGAGGGTAATGAAGCAGATAACCTCCATGTGAAGGTGGAGAGTATGGGCATGAACCTTACAAATGTAAAAGGCCCATAATGATGATTTAGTGAAGGAGGAAGAGAGTGAGATATTAGACAGAATAAAGCGAGCAAGTCATAAAGGTTTTGATGTCATTGAAAGTAAATGAAACCATTGTCAACTGTTGTTAAAAAAAAATCTGGTTCACTCATGTCCTTTACATAAGAAATACGAGCAGGAGTAGGCCATCTAGCCCTTCGAGCCTGCCCCGCCATTCAATAAGATCATGGCTGATCTGTCGTGGCTCAGTTCCACATTCCCGCCCTCTCCCCATAACCCTTAATCCCCTCTCTTATCAAAAACCCATCAACCCGCGTCTTAAAAATATTTAGGAAAGGAAATCTGCCATTTTTACAATCTGGCCTACATGTGACTCCAGAGCCACAGCAGGTAGTTGCCTCTTAGCTGCCCTCTGAAATGGCCTAACAAACCACTTAGTTCCAACGCAATTAAGGATGGGTTACAAATGCTGGCCATATCAGTGATACCCACATCCAATAAGCAATTGATAATTTATAGACAGTGTGAAAGTGGAGAGAGCTGGTGGTGAGGTCAGTTGGGGAATTGTCAGTGTACACGTAAAATTAACACCGTGCTTTGGGATGATGTCACCAAGGGATCTGGACAAAGTAAGTAGGAATAATCTATATACTTTAGATGAGGAGTGCATAAGTGGGTTGGGGGTGAGGGCATAGATTTAAAATAATTGGTAGAAGGATGAGAGGTGAGATGAGGACACATTATTTTCACCAGACAGTGATCTGTCTGATCCAGAAATTCATAGTCAGAAAGATGTCAGAGGCGGAAACTGTTACCACACTGAAGACATCTTTCATATCTACTTCATGAGTGGTGAACTACAGGTCAGGAGGCAATGATGGAGTGGATTAGTTATCCAAAGGCCCAGGCTAATGCTAGGTTCAATCTTACCACAGCAGCTGATGGAAACTAAATTCGATTAATAAATCTAGATTTAAAAACTAGATTCAAACATTGTCGGAAAAATCTATCCAGTTCACTAATGTTCTTTGGGGAAGGAAATCTGCCACCCTTGCCCAGTCTGGCATACGTGTGACTCCAGAGCCAGAGCAATGTGGTTGACATTAGCAAGCCACTGAGTTCAAGGGTTAGAAATGGGTAATAAATGCTGGCCTTGCTAGTGATGCTCACATCCCATGAAAGAATAAAGATAAAATGGGTCTTCTTTGACCAGGAAAGACATGATGGGTCCAATGGTTCCTTTCAAGATACTAACAGGAAAAGTCAGGGTAGATAAATTATTCCCACTGGTTGGACATTCTAGAACTAGGGAGCATAATCTAAAAATTAGGGCTAGACCATTCAGGAGAGATGTTAGGAAGCACTTCTACACACAAAGGGTTGTAGAGGTTTGGAATACTCTTCCACAGGCAGCAGCTGATGCTAGATCAATTGTTAATTTTAAATCTGAGATAGATACATTTTTGTTAAGCAGTATTAAGGGATATCGGCCAAAATCAAGTACATGGAGTTAGGCTACAGATCAGTCAGAATCAGATTGAATTGTGGAATTCAGGCTTGAGGGACTAAATGGCCTACTCCTGTTCCTATATGTGACTATTAAACACTGCGAGACTGTCGGGGACACTAAGACACTGTCTGAGACACTGAGAGACTATAGGGGATACAGAGAGATCGTCAGGGACACTGAGACTGTCGGGGACACTGGAAGACTACTGGGGACACTGAGAGATTGTCAGGGACACTGAGACTATCAAAACACAGAGACTGTCGGAGACCTGAGAGACTGTCGAGGGCACCGCGAGACTGTCAGAGACACTGAGAGACTGTCAGGGACACTGCGAGACTGTCAGGGACACTGCGAGACTGTCAGGGACACTGAGAGACTGTCAGAGACACTGCGAGACTGTCAGGGACACTGAGAGACTGTCAGGGACACTGAGAGACTGTTGGACACTCTTTGATATTTGCAACATGCCGTGGCAAATGGAACTGTGCGATCCAGACATAACTCTGCACAAAGTAAGAATGAAGTGGCTTACCATGATGATGCTGGACAGCGTTACTGGCTTGGCGTTTGGTGGGAGCATAATAACATTCATGAGGGCGCTGACAGTAACAGTGACCCCAGATGGCTTGATGGTGCATCGAGGGGCAGATGTCACTGCCAAATCCAACAGTAGAGGAGCTTCCTTAGCTGATGAAGTTGGCGCCTTGGTGTCAGTGGTGGGAAGAAAAAGCTTGGTTAAAACTTGCAAAGATATTCCATTTAATATATATTCAATCCCAATTCTCTTTGGTTTGATTGCCCCTGTCTCAGCCCATTTGCTGCTGGAACTCTCATTGGCACCCTCGTTATCGCCAGATTTGATTATTCCAACACACGCAAACATAACAGACTTTGCTAAGGCTCTTTAATGCCACACTCAGCCAAGTGCTGCCTTGACAGTCACTTCACCTCTGGCATTCAGCTCTTTTGTTGATGTTTGAACCAAGGCTGCAATGAGGTCAGAAGCTGAGTAACCCTAATGAACCAAACTGGGCATCAATGAGCAGGTTCTTGCTGAATGAATGCTGCTTAATAATACTGTTGATGACCCCTTCCATCACTTTACTGATGATCAAGAGTAGATTAATGGGCAGTAATTGACCCAGTTGGATTTGTCCAGTTTTTTGTGTACAGGACAATTTTCCACATTGCTGGATTGATGCCTGTGTTGTAGTTGTATTGAAACAGCTTGGCTCAGGGCAAGGCAAGTTCTGGAACACAAGTCTTCAGTACTGTTTTTGGAATATTGTCAGGGTCCATAGCCTTTGCTATGTCCAGCTGCCTTCAGCTATTTATTGATATCAATTGGAGTGAATTGAATTGGCTGAAGCCTGACATTTGTAACGCTGGGGACCTCAAGATGGATCATCCACTCAGCACTTCTGGCTGAAGATGGTTGCAAATGCTTCAGCCTTGTCTTTTACACTGATGTGCTGGGCTCCCCCATCATTGAGGATGGGGATTTTGTGGTGCCTCCTTCTCCTCCAGTGGGATGCTTAATTCGCAAAATTTATTTACTAACTTTTCTTGCATTTATGCATACACAATCCAAATGTGTCCTAGGCAGCCTTTCATTTCCCCACTTTCTGATTTTGCCTATTACTGGACTAATCTTTATTCTCATATCATTTAGCTTCCCCAGTCCTCATTGCATCTTATTTCTCCTGTCCAAGTCTTCATCCTGGATCCTTGGGCTTCCCCTGCCAAATGAACTTAAACTTTTTCCAGTGACACTAGTTAACATCTCTTTGAAGACATTGGTCCCAGCTCTGTTCAAATGGAACCCACCTGATTTTACAGGCCCCTCCCATCCCACTATTGCTCCCAATGCTCCAGTAATGTGGCAGGCTCCTATTTCTCCAGCCTGTATCTTGCTGTTCCTATACTCACTAGCATATGGGACTTTCAGTAATCTAGAGTCATAGAGGTTTACAGCCTGGAAACAGGTCCTTTGGCCCAACTTGTCCATGCCGCCCAGTTTTTGCCATTAAGCTAGTGCCAATTGCCCACATTTGGCCCATATCCCTGTATACCAATCTTACCCATGTAACTGTCTAAATGCTTTATAAAGACAAAATTGTACCCACCTCTGCTACCTCTACTACCTCTGGCAGCTCGTTCCAGACACTCACCACACTCTATGTGAAACAATTGCCCCTCTGGACTCTTTTGCATCTCTCTCCTCTCATCTTAAACCTGTACCCTCTACTTTAGACTCCCCTATCTTTGGGAAAAGATCTTGACTATGATCTTGTCTATGCCCCTTTTGAAGATCTGTATAAGATCACCCCTAAGCCTCCTACACTCCAGGGAAAAACGTCCCAGTCTATTCAGCCTCTCCTTGTAACACAAACCATCAGGTCCTGGTAGCATCCTAATAAATCTTTTCTGCACTCTTGCTAATTTAATAATACCCTTATTATAATACGGTGATCAGAATTGTATACAGTAACCCAAGTATCTAACCAATGTCTTATACAATTTCAATAAGATGTCTCAACTCCTGTATTCAATGTTCTGACCGATGAAACCAAGCATGCCAAATGCCTTCTTCACCATCCTGGCCACCAGTGACTCCACTTTCAAGGAGCTATGAACCTGAACCCCTAGATCTCTTTTTTCTACAACTCTCCCCAATGCCCTATCATTAACTGAGTAAATTCTGCCCTTGTTCAATCTATCAAACTGCATCACCTCACATTTATCTAAATTAAACTCCATCTGCCATTCGTCAGCCCACTGGCCCAATTGATCAAAATCCCAGATAACCTTCTTTACTGTCCATGATGTCACCAATCTTGGTGTCATGTGCAAACTTACTAACCATGCTTCCTAAATTATATCTGAATTATTAATATAAATGACAAATATCAGTGGACCCAACACTGATCCCTGAGACCTACTGCTGGTCACAGGCCTCCAGTTTGAAAAATAACCCTCTACAACCACCTCTGTCTTCTGTCATCAAGCCAAGTTTATATCCAATTGGCTACCTCACCCTGGATCCCGTGAGGTTTAACCTTATGCAACAACCTACCATGCGGTACCTTGTCAGAGGCTTTGCTAGAGTTCATGTAGACAACATCGACTGCACTGCAGATGACACCCACTACATATGTATGTTCACTGGCCTGTAGTTCCCATGCTTTTCCTTGCAGCCCTTCTTAAACAAAGGTACAACATTTGTTACCCTCCAATTTTCAGGCACTTCTCCTGTGACTGGTGATGATTCAAATATCTGTGCTAAGGAACCCGCAATTTCCTCCCTAGTCTCCCACAATGTCCTGGGATACACTTCATCAGATCCCAGGGGTTTATCTACCTTGAGGCGCTTTAAGACTTCCAGCACCTCCTTCTCTGTAATGTGTACATTGCTCAAGACATCACTATTTATTTCTCCAAGTTCCCTAATATCCATGCCTTTCTCAACAATAAATACTGATGAGAAATATTCATTTAGGATCCCATCCATCTCTTGTGGCTCTGCACATAGATGAGCTTGTTGATTCTTGAGAGGCCCTATTCTCTCCCAATATACTTTTTTGTATACCCCTTATACTTGTACACTCTTTTATGTACCCTTTATGTATTTGTAGAAGCTCTTTGGATTCTCCTTCGTCTTTTCTGCCAAAGCAATCTCTCTTTTTGCCCTCCTGATTTCTTTCTTAACTCTACTCCTACACCCTCTATACACTTCAAGGGATCCACTTGATCCCAGCTGCCTATGCAGGTCCTATGTCTCCTTCTTTTTCTTGACCAGGGCCTCAATATCCTGAGTCATCCGGAGTTCCCTACTTCTATGAGCCTTGCCCTTTACTCTAAAAGGAATGTGCTTACCCTGAACTCCGGTTAACATACTTCTGAAAGCCTCTCACTTACCAGCCAACCCTTTGCCTGCCAACAGACTCCCCCAGTCAACTTTTGAAAATTCCTGTCCAATATCATCAAAATTGGCCTTGCCCCAATTTAGAACTTTAACTTTTGGGCCAAACCTATCCTTCTCCATAGCTATCTTAAAACTAATGGAATTATGGTCACTGGTCCCAAAGTGATTCCTCACTACCATGTCTGTCACCTGCCCTTCCTTAGTTCCCAAGAGGAGGTCAAGTTTTGCCCCACATACTGAATGAGAAATTCCTCCTGAATACATTCAACGAAGCCCCTAATACAATGGCTGTCCCAGTCAATGTTGGGAAAGTTAAAGTCCCCTGCTATTACTACCTTATTTTTCTTGGAGCTACCTATAATCTCCTTCATTTTTGCTCCTCAGTTTCCTGCTGACTATTTGGGGGCCTGTAGTACAACCTTATTAAAGTGATCTCCCCCTTCTTTCTTCTCAGTTCTACCCATATAGACTCAGTGGGCGAACCCTCAGAAACATTCCCTCTCAGTACTGCTGTGATGTTCTCCCTAATCAAACAAGCAACTCTCCCTCCTCTTTAACCTCCTGTTCTATCCTTTCTATAACATCTGTACCCTGGAACATTGAGCTGCCTGTCCAATCCCTCCTTTAGCCATGTTTCAGAAATACCTATAATATCTCAGTCCCATGTACCCATCCATGCCCTGAGTTCATCTGCTTGCCCGGCAGGCCTCTTGCATTGAAATCAATGCAGTTTAATCTTGACTTCCCTTGCTCTCTGCCCTGCTCTTGCCTGACCTGTCTATACTAAGATGACCATCTTTGAGATCTTGCATCCCGAGCTCCTGAAACACTGTCTGTAGATTCTCAACTCTTACTTTCCTATGTCATTGATCCCAACTGTAAGGCTGAAAGAATGAGGTGAAAATGTCAGGGTGATGGTTGAGATCAAAGGATAAGGGTGAAAAGGTATGGTCGAAGTGTAGGGGTGATGTGAGATGAAAGATTGGTACCCACTGCTGTACAAACCAGGTCAGAATTAACTCAGATTCCTCCTTTCAATATCATCAGCCCTGATCCAGATAGATATCTGTTTCAATTGGTCTGTGAGCACAATCTCCACAAAGACTGAGGCGATCAATGTATTCGTAAAACTGGGCATTGAACTACTATCACCATCCTCATCACAGATGTGACACTGCACTGGTAACTATATCATGTGGCAGATATGGAGCTCTGAGCCATTCCATGAGCACTAAGTACTTTACTTTGTGCTGTCTGTTTAAGGGAGTAATCATTTTAACTCCTTCCAGCTCCTGCAGTCTGTATGAGACAGTCAGACTACTGAGAGAAACGCAAAAACAGCCCCAGCACCACAAACATCACAGTCAGGAGGAAACAGACGGAGAGGGATGAGCAATAATAGTCCATGTTTTAAATTAAGGGGGGGTAGTTATAGGACGGATGTCAGGGGTAGGTTCTTTACCCAGAGGGTGGTGAGGGATTGGAATGCCCTGCCTGCTGCGGTTGTAAATGCTGTAATGTTCTATGTTCTATGTCATTATAATTTACTTACCAGCAGAATGATTGCTCCAAAGAATGTGGTCCTGAGTAAATAGGAAAGATCCATTGACATCTGAGGACAAGTGAGGAATGAGGAAGTTAAAGTATTGTTGTCAGTAAATTATTTTGTAAGACATGAGGTTGTAACGATGAGGAGCTGTACCTTGCTCTCAGGAATTTCTGTCATCAACACTCCAGCTTTGAAATAGGAGTACATGGCGGAATCAAGGAAGTACTCAGACACCGAGAGGTACACCATTCGCTGTTTACCCTTCACAAGAGGTATGACTGCATTATTCAGCAATGTATCGTTCTCATCCCTGAGAGGGTAGAACATTCCCTGAAACAGGAGCAGAATTCCCAAGAGACGGGAGGTTAGCAGAACAGGGTGTGGCCAAAATCCATTTGCCTTTCAATCTCAGCAAGCATCAGGAGTGAAACCAGATTGAAACTCACTGATATCAGGAGTGAAACCAGATTGAAACTCACTGATATCAGGCGTGAAACCAGATTGAAACTCACTGATATCAGGAGTGAAACCAGATTGAAACTCACTGATATCAGGAGTGAAACCAGATTGAAACTCATTAACATAAGGAGTGAAACCAGATTGAAACTCATTAACATGAGGAGTGAAACCAGATTGAAACTCACTCACATCAGGAGTGAAACCCACTCTTATTGCTGGACATAGTGCTTCCTACATTGCAACATTAGCGACATTAATATAAACACTTCACTCAGCTTCATGATCTTGCGAAAGAGGCTTTATAAATATCTCCCAGTGTAAATATGGAGGGAACCAGGTATCATAAAGGAACAGGGTTGACAATTGCAGAAGGGTTGACCTGATGCAGCTGTCCCTGTCCAAAGTGAAGTAAATCTGTCAAAGCTGTCCAAGGTTGAATCGGCTCTACTGATATGTGTGAAAACCAGATACTTACTGATCAGGAATAAACTGTCACTGTTAGAAAAGGTCCAGTAGATTACAGCTCAGAGATTATCTGGAGTCATTCACAGACTGGGCTAACTGGAAGTTATTGCTATACATGCTGAGTTTAGACATGGTCTCCATGATTAACTTGCAGTGCTTGTGAACTGATATTCCAGCTGTCACCTTTCTCACATACACATATTAGGCCTGATTACTATTTCACAGAAATTGAATAAGTCATTTTCATTTGCATCAACTTTTTAAATATATATTTATCCCTGAGATGTGGAGGATTTGGAGTTCATCGGTTAGGCCAGCATTTATTGCCTATCCCTAATTGACCTAATACCTGGATAGAGTGGATGGGAGAGATTAGGACCTGAGGGCATAGCCTCAGGGTAAAGGGATGACCCTAAAGAACCAAGATGAGGAGGAATTTCTTCAACTAGAGTGTGGCAAATCTATGGAATTCATTGCCACAGAAGGCTGTGGAGGCCAGGTCATTGAGTGTATTTAACACAGAGAGCAATAGGTTCTTGATTGGTAAAGGGATGAGAAGTTACAGGAAAAAGACAGGAGAATGAGGTTGAGAAATATCAGCCACGATTGAATGGCTAAATGGCTTAATTCTGCTCCTCTATCTAATGATCTTATGGCCCTTGAGAAGGTGCCTTCTTGAACTGCTGCAGTCCATGAGGTGTAGGAACACTCACAGTGCTGTTAGGGAGGAAGTTCCAGGATTTTGACCCAGCAAGAGTGAAGAAGCAACAATAAGGGCATTTAAATGATCCTTGAATAAGCAAATGGAATAGTGTAGGTTAGATGGGCTTTAGATTGGTTTCACAGGTCGGCGCAACATTGAGGGCCGAAGGGCCTGTACTGCGCTGTAATGTTCTATATATTTCCAAGTCAGATGGTGAGTGACTTAGGGAGGAAGTTGCAGGTGGTGATGCTCCCAGGTATCTGCTGCCCTTATCCTTCTAGATGGTACAGATTGTGGGTTTGGAAGGTGCTGTCTAAGGAAACTTGGTGGGTTCATGAAGTGTACTTTATCATCTATCCTTTGTTTGGTCACAAAAATATATAAAGAAAATTAGGACGGCAAATGGCATTTTGGCCTTTTAATCGCAAGGGGATTGGAATACATGAATAAATAAATCTGCTCCAATTGTACAGCATTTAGGGAGCCCACATCTGGAATACTGTGTAGTTTTAGTTTCCACATTTAAGAAAGGATAAACTTACATTGGAGGTGGAACAGTGAAGGTTTACTGGATTGGTCCCTGGGATGAGAGGCTATTCTATGATGAGGGGCTGGGTAAATTGGGATTATATTCTCTGGAGTTTAAGAGAACAAGAGATGATCTCACTGAAATCTACAAGATTTGATAGGGTGGATGCTGAGAGGTTGTTTCTGCTGGTCAGGGAACCTAAAACACGGAGACACAGTCTCAGGATCAGGGGCCAATCACTTAGGATTGAGATGAGGAGAAATTTCTTCACTCAAAGAGTTATGAATATTTGGCATTCTCTACTCCAGAGGATGCTCCATCGGTATTATATTTCAGAGTGGGAGAGACAGATATTGGTCTCTCAGGGATATGGAGAGTGGGTGAGGAAGTGGAGTTGAGGTAGTAGATCATTCAGAACCTGAATGAATGTTGAAGGAAGTTTGAGAGACTGAATTGTTTAATCTGCACCGATTTCTTATGTCCTTATTGAGAGCAATAAGGGGCAACCAGATCACATGAAGCTACAGTCACAGATAAAGCAGACTTGCCCTCCCTGAAGATCATTCATGACATCTTAACGGTTGCACAGTGGTTAGCACTGCTGCTTCACAACTCCAGAGTCCTGGGTTCGATTCCCAGCTTGGGTCACTGTCTGTGTGGAGTTTGCACATTCTCCTTGTGTTGCATGGGTTTCCTCCGGGTACTCTGGTTTCCTCCCACAGTCCAAAGATGTGCGGGTTAGGTTGATTGTCCATGCTAAGTTTGCCCCTAGTGTCCTGAGATACGTAGGTTAGAGGGATTAGTGGGTAAATATGTAGGAATATGGAGATAGGGCCCGGGTGGGATTGTGGTTGGTGCAGACTCGATGAGCCAAATGGCCTCTTTCTGTACTGTAGGATTGCTATGATTCTATGAATGGTTAGCACTGCTGCTTCACAGTGCCAGAGACCCAAGCTCAATTCCTGACTTGTGTCATTGTGTGAAGTTTGCATGTTCTCCCCCTGACTGGGTGCTCTGGTTTCCTCCCACAGTCCAAAAGACTGGTTATGCGCATTGACCATGCTAAATCCTCCCTCAGGTGTCGGAGTGTGACGACTAAGGAATTTTCACAGTAACTTAATTGCAGTGTTAATGTAAGCCTACTTGTGACAGTAGTAAGTGAACTTTAAAACTCTTCCATGGTCAATGCTCTGCTGCCAGCCTATATATCATCAGATTTATTGAATTCAGTTCCACAACCCGCCCCAAGCTCGTCCAGTATCTATTCACCAAAGCTACCTGGTGAGAATGCCTGGATCCATTGGAAGCCAGCCAGATTCCACTACACACCGAGGATGTCTGGCTACAACTTTGGTCCAATGCTGGGTACAGATAGCTGAACATGGCTGATTAGTAAGGCTCAGTGAGGGAAGGAGGCTGGGAGATTCTTGGGAAGGAAATTCAACAGCAGAATGGGGTGGGAGGGGCAGGGTGGAAGGGGCAGGGTGTAGTTGTCCCCCCCACCCCCCGCCCCCGATTACCAGGTTGCTCTGGGGCTTTGCACCTGCTGGAAACATAGCTTGGGTCCTACCTGTCAGGGATGCTCTAATAATCAAACCCAGTGGCTTTTTTTACCTCTTCCTCCCTGAGGGACATGACACGAGTATCTGGAAGCTGCCAGCTGAATAAAGGCCTTACCTTGAATTCCATGTCCATCCAGTCAGATTGGACATCTGGGTCACTGAGGAGCGAATAATCAATTCCTACGTACTGATCCACCGGTGATCGCACTTTATAGAGAAAGAAAGGAGATAAAAAATCCCAGGAGGCTGATTATCATCACAATCAGCAGCACTGACTCTGTGGATCCACTAACATTGCAAAAGCCTGGATTCCCAGAAATCAGCTTTCGCCAGCTGAGTATAAACACTGAATCTAACTTGCTGATCGTAGTCAGGAACACAGACCATGATCGGATAAAACAGATTCTATCACAGTGATAAAGAGGAGTGATTCAGTCCCATTATTGTTGGAGACCATGCACAGGCTGTTCAAGAATCCCAACAAGGAGAGTGGCTCACCCAGCATGAAGCAATGGAGTGGGAGAGTGGAGGGTGTGGACTGTGTAACACTGGCTACCACTGTTTTCCAAAGATATTCTTGTGTTGCCAAATGGCACCCATACAACGCACACAGGCTTCCGGAATGGCCCACACTGAACGCCATCTTGGTGAGGGTATGAGCACGTGCGTTAGGAGTGTGTACCCAGAGTTTGCTGAATACACAGAGGGTGACAGCAGTTACTGACTAACACTAACTTGACAGCAGCACTGCCAATTACAGCCCCAGTATTTATCCTAATGCTCTTCGTTAGACACACAGACTGTATTGTGCAGCAGGAAAGATAAGAACATAAGAAATAGGAGCAGGAGTAGGCCATCTAGCCCCTCGAGCCTGCCCCGCCATTCAATAAGATCATGGCTGATCTGAAGTGGATCAGTTCCACTTTCCCACCTGCTCCCCATAACCCTTAATTCCCTTATCGATCAGAAATCTACCTACCCATGACTTAAATATATTCAACGAGGTAACCTCTACCACCTCAATGGGCAGAGAATTCCAGAGATTCACTATCATCTGAGAGAAGTCCCTCCTCAACTCTGTTCTAAACTGCACCTCCCCCCCCCCACTTATTTTGAGGCTGTGTCCTCTAGTTCTGGTTTCCTTTCTAAGTGGAAAGAATCTCTCTACCTCTACCATATCTAGCCCCTTCATTATCTTATAAGTCTCTATAACATCCCCCCTCAGCCTTCTAAACTCCAACGAGTACAGGCCCAATCTACACAATCTTTCCTCATAAGCTAACCCCCTCATCTCCGGTATCAGCCTGGTGAACCTTCTCTGTACTCCCTCCAAAGCCAATATATCCTTTCGCAAATAAGGGGACCAAAACTGCACACAGTACTCCAGCTGCGGCCTCACCAGTACCCTGTACAGTTGCAGCAAGACCTCCCTGCTTTTATATTCTATCCCCCTCGCTATAAAGGCCAACATTCCATTCGCCTTCTTGATCACCTGCTGCACCTGCAGACTGGGTTTTTGCGATTTGTGCACAAGGACCCCCAGGTCCCTCTGCACCGTAACATGCTGCAGCTTTTCACCCTTTAAATAATAATCCCTCCTACTATTATTTTTACCAAAGTGGATAACCTCACACTTGCTAACATGATACTCCATCTGCCAGGTCCTTGCCCACTCACTCAGCCTATCCAGATCCCTCTGCAGACTTTCCACACCCTCCACGCAATTTGCTTTTCCACTCATCTTCGTGTCATTATCAAATTTTGTTACCCTACACTCAGCCCCCTCCTCCAGATCATCTATGTAAATGGTAAATAGTTGAGGCACCAGCACCAATCCCTGCGGCACTCCACTAGTCACCAAAAGCCAACCAGAATAGCACCCATTGATTCCAACTCTCTGCCTCCTATTAGATAACCAATCCTCTATCCACGCTAACACTTTACCCCCAACTCTGTGCACCCTAACCTTTTGCAGCAACCTTTTGTGAGGCACTTTAACAAACATCTTTTGGAAATCTAAAAACACCACATCCACCGGTTCCCCTGTCTATCGCACTAGTCACATCCTCATAGAAATCCAATAAATTTGTTAAACATGACTTCCCCTTAACAAATCCGTGTTGCATCTGCTTGATCAAACCATTCTTTTCTAAGTGCCTCGCTATTTCTTCTTTGATGACGGATTCTAGCATTTTTCCAACTACATAGAACATAGAACATAGAACACTACAGCACAAACAGGCCCTTCGGCCCACAAGTTGCGCCGATCACATCACCTATCAACCTACAGACCTATCTATAACCCTCAATCTCATTAAACCCCATATACTCATCCAGAAGTCTTTTAAAAGACCCCAGTGAGTTCGCCTCCACCACCACTGACGGCAGCCGATTCCATTCACTCACCACCCTCTGAGTGAAAAACTTACCCCTAACATCACTTCTGAACCTCCCTCCCCGCACCTTAAATCTGTGTCCTCTCGTAGCGACCATTTCAAACCGGGGAAATAGCCTCTGAGAGTCCACCCTATCTATTCCTCTCAACATTTTGTAAACTTCTATCAGGTCGCCTCTCAACCTTCGTCTCTCCAGGGAAAAGAGTCCCAGCTCCCTCAACCTAACTTCATAAGGCATGCCTCCCAGTCCAGGCAACATCCTTGTAAATCTCCTCTGCACCCTTTCAATAGCTTCTACATCTTTCCTATAGTGAGGCGACCAGAACTGCGCACAATACTCCAAATGAGGCCTGACAAGGGTCTTATAAAGTTCCAGCATTACCTCCCGACTCCTAAACTCAATCCCTCGATTAATGAAGGCCAGTACACCATACGCCTTCTTGACCACCTCCTCCACCTGCGAGGCCGATTTAAGAGTCCTGTGGACCCGGACCCCAAGATCCTTCTGCTCCTCAACACTACTCAGACTTCTGCCCTTAATAGTGTACTCGTTCATCCCGTTGGTTCTGCCAAAATGGACGACTACACATTTATCCGCGTTGAAGTCCATCTGCCACTTCTCCGCCCAGTCCTGCATCCTATCTATGTCCTGCTGCAACTTTTGCCATCCTTCCAGATCATCCACAACACCACCGACCTTCGTGTCATCAGCGAACTTGCTTACCCATCCCTCCACTTCCTCATCCAGGTCATTTATGAAAATGACAAACAACAAGGGTCCCAGAACAGATCCTTGAGGCACTCCGTAGTGAGGCACTACAGACGTTAAACTAACCAGCCTATAATTCCCTGCCTTTTGTCTGCTACCTTTTTTAAACAGCAGCGTAACATTAGCCATTTTCCAATCTTCCGGCACTTCCCCGGAGTCCAGTGAATTTTGATAAATAATTACTAAGGCATCCGCTATCACCTCTGCCATTTCTTTCAGAACCCTGGGATGCATTCCATCCGGTCCCGGGGACTTGTCTACCTTCAGTCCCGTTAGTCTATCAAGCATTACCTCTCTAGTGACAGTAATCGAATTAAGGACCTCATCTCCTACTATCCTTCTATCTTTAATATTCGTCAAACTATTTGTGTCCTCCTCTGTGAAGACCGACACAAAAAACTTAGTTAAAGCCTCAGCCCTCATCGCCCACTGCTAAATCCCCCCTCTCGTCCTCCAAGGATCCAACATTCACTCAAGCCAGTCTCTACTTCTTTATATATTTGTAAAAACTTTTACTGTCATTTTTTATATTTAGAGCTAGTTTAGCTTCATACTCTATCTTTCCTTTCTTTATCACCTTCTTAGTCATTCTTTGTTGTTTTTTAAATCATTCCCAATCTTCTAAACACCCACTATTTTTAGCCGCTCTGAACGCATCAGCTTTTAATTTAATACTCTCCTTTATTTTCTTTGATAACCACGGCTGGTTATCCCTTCTCCTGCAGTCCTTCTTTACCGTCGGAATATATTTCTGCTGAGTACCGAAAAAGATCTCCTTAAAAATCCTCCACTGTTCCTCTGCCGTCCTACCAACCAATCTGCCCCCCAATCTACATTCGCCAATTCCGCTCTCATCCTATTATACTCCCCTCTGTTCAAACAGAGGACACAGGTTCGAGACCCTACTTTCTCACCCTCCATCTGCATCAAAAATTCAACCATACTATGATCACTCGTCCTAAGAGGATCCCTCACAAGAAGATCCCTAATTCTACCTGCCTCATTACACAGTACCAGATCTAAGATAGCTCGCTCCCTCGTAGGTTCTGTTACATACTGTTCAAGGAAACTATCCCAACAGCATTCCAAGAACTCTTCCTCAAGCCCACCGTGTCCGACTTGGGTCATCCAATCAATATGCAGATTAAAATCCCCCATAATTATCGCTGTTCCATTTTTGCACGCATCAATTATTTGTTTGTTTATAGCCCGCCCCACCTCAAAGTTTCCTTCAATGGAAGGGCAGTGATGTCCCTCTGAATGCTTTTTAAAACTGATGCCACCCAGTACCCCTTCCCCCACCTCTGATCACACACACAATGTCACAAAATCTCCCGATAGATATTTACTGAGGCTGGAGTTGCTGGATATGACATGAATTCACAGTGGCCTCTACTGCAGGAAGCATCCTTCCTCCATGCTCCTGCTGCCGTGGAATTCAGTTACAGAAAGGAAAATTCCACCCAGTATGAACAGGCCTGGGTAAATTCCACATTGCCATTCCCAGGTCCATTTACAAGCGTGGTGTAATTATTCCCCATTCTCTCACACAGTCCTGCTAGCCTGCTTCCTGAGCCTTGATTAGAGTTTTTGGAAGTTTCCAGAATAGAATGTGGACTCTTTACTGCTATATGTAGTGTGTTTCTCCCTTGAACATTCCCTGGGAATTTCAACTGTCCTATACCAGTTAAGACTGGCTCTGTTGTCCATTGGAAGGAATCACTTATCTGCTTTATTTTTCTCTGGGGTTATTGAACAATGATTCTTAGATTACAATCTGGGGCAGCTTATTGGACAATGATTCCTACATTACCGTCTGGGGTTGTTTTTTGAACAATGATACCTACGTTACATTCTGGGGGAGTTTATTGAGCAAGTGTTCCTAAATAGGTTTGCTAATGTCAGATGGGAGAATTTAAACTAGCTTGGCAGGGGGATGGGAACCAAAGCAAAGATGAATTAGAAGGGGAATCAGAGAGTAGGGCCAGTAAGATTCAGAGAAACAGCAGGCAGGGTGCGATTGCTAATCAGAGAGGGTCTGGTGGACTGGAGTGCATTTATTTCAATGTGAGAAGTAACAGGTAAGGCAGATGAATTTAGAGCTTGGATTAGTACTAGGAACTACGATGTTGTTGTCATTACAGAGACTTGGTTAAGGGAATGTCATGAATGGCAGCTTAACATTCCACGATACAGGCAGGATAGATGAAGATGTAAAAGGGGTGAGGGAGTTGCACTACTGGTTAAAGAGAATATCACCACTGTACTGCGGGAGGACACCTCAGAGGGCTCATACGGTGAAGCAATATGGGTAGAGCTCAGGAATAAAAAAGGTGTAGTCACAATGTTGGGGGTTTACTATAGGCCACCCAACTGCCAGCAGGAGATTGAGGGGCAGATATGCAGGCAGATTTTGGCAAGGTGTAAAAGTTGTTGTGGTGGGAGATTTTAATTTCCCCTATATTGACTGGGACTCACTTAGTGCTCGGGGTATGGATGGGACAGAGTTTGTAAGGAGCAGCCAGGAGGGCTTCCTGAAACAGTATGTAGATAGTCCAACTAGGGATGGAGCCATAGTGAACCTGGTATTGGGGAATGAGCCTAGCCAGGTGGTCGATGTTTCAGTAAGGGAACAGCTCGAGAACAGTGACCACAACTCAGTAAGCTTTAAGGTACTGATGGATAAAGGTAGGTGTAGTCCTCAAGTTAAGGTGCTAAACTAGGAAAAAGCTAATTACAACAATATTAGGCAGGAACTGAAGAATGTAGATTGAGGACAAAATCAACATCTGGCATGCGGGAGGCTTTCAAGTATAAGTTGATAGGGATTCAGGACCAGCACATTCCTGTAAGGATGAAGGATAAGTATGGCAAGTTTTGGGAATTTTGGAGAACGAGAGATATTGTGAGCCTGGTCAAAGAGAAAAAGAAAGCATTTGTCAAAGCTAGGAGGCTGGGAACGAAGCAAGTGTGGAATTCAAGAAAAGTGGAAAGAAACTTAAGCAAGGAGTAAGAAGGGCTAAAAGGGGTCATGAAAAGGTATTGGTCACCAGGATTAAGGAAAATCCCAAGGCATACATATATAAAAAGCAAGAGGGTTGGCCCACTCAAGGAGAAGGGAGGGAATCTATGCTGGAGCCAGAGGAAATGGGTGAGGTATTAAATGAGTACTTTATGTCAGTATTCACCAGAGGGAAGGACTTGGTAGATGATGGATCTGGGAAAGGATGTGTAGATAGTTTGAGTCATATTGAGATCAAAATTGAGGAGGTATTAGGGTTCTTGAGAAACATTAAGGTAGACAAGTCCCCAGGGCCTGATGGGATATACTCCAGAATTTTGATTATAAGATTATGAGAGGGAAGGGGGGAAATTGGTGGGGCCTTGAGAAAAATCTTTATATTTTCACTGGCTGCAGGGGAGGTTATGATGTGGAGATGCCAGCATTGGACTGGGGTAAATACAGTAAGAAGCCTCACAACACCAGGTTAAATTCCAACAGGTTTATTTGGTAGCAAAAGTGGCTTTTGTTACCAAATAAACCTGTTCGACTTTAACCTGGTGTCATGAGACTTCGTACAGAGGAGGTCCCAGAGGATTGGAGAATAGCCAATGTTATTCCTTTGTTTAAGAAGGGTAGCAAGAATAATCCAGGTAATTACAGGCGGTGAGCCTTACATCAGTGGTAGGGAAATTATTGGAGAGGATTCTTTGAGATAGGATTTATTCCCACTTGGAAATAAGTGGATATATTAGTGAGAGGCAACATGGTTTTGTGAAGAGGAGGTCGTGTCTCACAAACTTGATCGAGTTTTTTGAGGAAGTGACGAAGATGATTGATGAGAGTAGGGCAATGGATATTGTCTACATGGACTTCAATAAGCTCTTTGACAAGGTCCCTCATGGCAGACTGGTGCAGAAGGTAAAGTAGCATGGGATCAGAGATGAGTTGGCAAGGTGGATATAAAACTGGCTCAGTCATCGAAGACAGAGGGTAGCAGTGGAAGGGTGTGTTTCTGAATGGAGGGCTGTGACAAGTGGTGTTTCTCAGGAATCAGTGCTGGGACCCTTGCTCTTTGTAATATATATAAATGATTTGGAGGAAAATGTAACTGGATTGATTAGTAAGTTTGCGGATGACGCAAAGGTTGGTGGATTTGCAGATAGCGATGAGGATCATCAGAGAATAGAGCAGGATATAGGTCAGTTGGAGACTTGGGCGGAGAGATGGCAGATGGAGTTTAATCCAGACAAATGTGAGGTAATGCATTTTAGAAGGTCTAATACAGATAGGAAATATACAGTAAATGGCAGAACCCTTAGGAGTATTGATAGTCAAAGGGATCTGGGTGTACAGGTACACAGGTCACTGAAAGCGGCAATGCAGGTGGAGAAGTAGTCAAGAAGGCATACGGCACGCTTGCCTTCACTGGCCAGGGCATAGAGTTTAAAAATTGGCAAGTCGTGTTGCAGCTTTATAGAACCTCAGTTAGACCGCACTTGGAATATAGTGTTCAATTCTAGTCGCCACACTACCAGAAGGATGTGGAGGCTTTGGAAAGCGCACAGTGAAGATTTACCAGGATGTTGCCTGGTATGGAGGGCATTAGCTGTAAGGAGAGGTTAGAGAAACTTGGTTTGTTCTCACTGGAGTGACGGAGATTGAGGGGACACCTGATAGAAGATACAAGATTATGAGAGGCATGGACACAGTGGATAGTCAGAAGCTTTTACCCAGGGTGGAAGAGTCAATTACTAGGGGGCACAGGTTTAAGGTGTGAGGGGCAAGGTTTAAAACAGATATACGAGGCAAGTTTTTTCTACATGGAGAATGGTGAGTGCCTGGAACTTGTTGCCAGGGAAGGTAGTGGAAGTGGATACAGTAGTAACTTTTAAGGGCATCTTGACAAGTACATGAATGAGATGTGAATAGAGGGATATGGTCCCCAGAAGGGTAGGGAGTTTTAATTAAGTCAGGCAGCATGGTTGGTGTAGGCTTGGAGGACCGAAGGGCCTGTTCCTGTGCTGTAATTTTCTTTGTTCTTTATTGCAGTCTGGGGTTGTTTATTGAACAATCATTCTTATATTACAGTCTGGAGATTATTGAACAATTATTCTTAAATTACATTCTGGGGGAGTTTATTGAGCAATAATTCCTAAATTAGAGTCTGGGAGAATTTATTGAACAATGATTCCTACATTACAGTCTGGGATTGTTTATTGAACAATGATTCCAACATTACGTTTGAGTGAGGTTATTGAGCAATGATTCTTACGTTGCATTCTGGGAGAGTTTATTGAGCAATTATTCCTACATTACCATCAGAAGTGTTTAATTGAACAATGATTCCCACATTACAGTCTGGGTGAGGTTATTGAACAATGATTCCCACATTACAGTCTGGGGGAGTTTATTGAACGATGATTCCTACATTACAGTCTGGGTGAGGTTATTGAACGATGATTCCCACATTACAGTCTGGGTGAGGTTATTGAACGATGATTCCCACATTACAGTCTGGGGGCATTTATTGAACAATAATTCCTACATTACAGTCTGAGGGAGTTTATTGAACAACGATCCCTACATTACAGTCTGGGGAATTTATCGAACGGTGGTTCCCATATTACAGATTGAGGCAGAGTATTGGACAATAATTCTTACATTACAATGGTCACTGCAGTTCCAAATGTTCCATGGCTGTGAATCATTTTACGGCATCTGGAATTGGCGAAAGGCGTTATAAAAATTCAAGATTTTCTTTGGTCTGTAGTGCTAGAGATATGATCCATCAGGGCTGGAGAGATGAAATTAGGGTAGAATTCTCAGCTGCCTGAACTTGGGTAAGCTGTTATTCTCAGTGCAGCGAGTGGGAAAATGGATGTTTGAGTTGATGGTGTGAGAATGAGATGTGAAGCATCTATCGAGGCCAGGGTGATTGGACAGAATGAACTTATGGATCTTGTTCCTGTCCCTATGTGCTGAATTGGTGGATCACTGAAAAATGGACAGGATTCATGTGCAACCCTCTCCTTCTGATCACCTGTATCTCTCACTTATCATCTCCAGGACTATCTGCCCAAGTATGTTCATTTCCATTCCTTATACAGACAGGTTGTACATCTTTGGCTGATTCAGTGCTGAGTTTCTGCTTCATTCACTTCTAGATGAAACAGTAAATTGAACCAAAATTCCACCACAAATTGCCAGAATACTATCTGAGCAGAATCTGTAAAACTGACCTCTAAAAACAACTCCAAGCTGTTTGTAATGGTGCCCCACTTCCAGCTCCCCAGAAATCCACCAATCATCTCCCCATTGGTGCTGTCAGTCTTCAATCCAAAGATGTTCTCTTTGCATCGGCCTGTTTTTTTGCTCGACTTGGGTGAGCACAGTAAACATACCCACTGGAACACCAACCCCACTCACATTTTGCCTCCTCTGTGGTTCCTGCCTTAGCTCCGAGTTGACAAACCGACTGCCTCTGTCAATCTCCAGTCTAACAAGAAACTCGTTGATCAATACACAGGCTTTCTTCAGTAATGACTCTGAAACACCACATATACACACCTGGAACCGTCTCCAGTAGGGAGTTCAGCAAGACCAATGCTGAATGTTGTAGAGCAGGGCAAATCTACAAAACAGAGAAAGAGGTTGACACAGAAACAAAAGACAACATTAGTCCCACACACTGACACTCAATGTAGCCCCCTCTCTCTGACACTGCCCACATCTGGGGAGATGTTGGCAGAGTGGTAATATCACTGAGCTGGTAATTCAGAGCCCCAGGCTAATCCTCTGGAAACATGAGTTCAAATCTCACCATGGCAGCTGGTGGAATTTAACTTCAATATAAAAGCTAGTCTCAATAATGGAGACAATGAACCTATCACTGTTGTAAAATTCCAGGGTGGCATGGTGGCACAGTAGTTAGCACAGTTCCAGGGACCAGGTTCAATTCTGGCCTTTGGATGACTGTCTGTGTGGAGTTTGCACATTCTCCCCATGTTTGCATGGGCTTCCTCCAATTGCTCCATTTCCTCCCACATTCCAAAGATGTGCAAGTCAGGTGGATTAGCCATGGTAAATGTGAGGGATCATGGGTATAGGGTGGGGGAGAGGGCCTGGGTAAAATACTCTGTCAGAGAGTCGGTACAGGCCCAATGGGCCAAATGGCTATTTTGCACTGTAATGATTCTATGATTCTTTGTCAATGTCCTTTATGAACAGAAATCTGCCGACCTTACCTAATCTGGTCTACATGTGACTCCGTACTGTTAAGAAGGGAGTTCCAGGATTGTGATCCCACCTTGATGGTCAGACTGGTCGGCCTCCCATCTTTCATCTGCTCTGCTACCCATGTCCCATACACCCATCACGCCATGTATAACTGACTTACACTGACTCCTGCTCAAGTAACACTGCAGTTCTAAAATTCTCATCCTTGTTTTCAGATCCATCCGTATCTTTGTACCTTCCTATCTCTGTCAAATTCTCCAATGATATCACAGCTCCTCTAATTCAGACCTCTTGAGCATCGCTGATTTTCATTGCTTGACAACTGGTGTCCATGCCATTCACTGGAATCCTTTCTCAAAGCCCCTCTAACAAGCTGCTTAAAAGTTTACTCTTTGACCAAGCTTCTGGTTACCAGTCCTCACATTGCTTTACCTGACCCGGTATCACATTTGAATTTACAACGAAAGGCTTGGGATGTTTTATTACATTAAAGTTGTTGCTGTCCTCCAGCAATTGTGATATTAATTCTGTCTGTCCCCAAACGTATCTGAGTTGTGTCCATTAGCGAAAAATTACCTGCTGGTTGATCAGGAATCGCAAACCTGTTGTTAGAAAACTGGAGAACACTTCATAGAAACCCCTGGAAAAACAAGACAGTTGTGTGAGATACAGAATAGGGACTACTGTGTGCGATTAAGGTCAGTGAAACCACAGTGTGTTGACATAGGAGTCTTGACAACAGGAACAAAATTTTATTTGGGGCAGAAACCAGACCTGGACCCGAACCTTTGTTGTCCAAAACCCCCATCAAAGTTTTAACCACAATTGTTTGAATTCATTTTCAGCTGTCATTGAGTTTCACAATCTTATTGTAACAAACTCCTTTCTTTAATTTTTGGGGTGGTTTGAGAGTTGTAACTTACCTTATACTTTGTTTTTATCTCTGAATTTGACCAGTTTGAACTGAAGATTGTGCCTTACTTTCTCAGTCTTTATACCTGCCCTGATGTGTGGGTGGGTCTCAGTTTCTATATTTCGTGTGTGTGTGTGTGTGTGTGTGTGTGTGTGTGTGTGTGTGTGTGTGTGTGTGTGTGTGTGTGTGTGTGTGTGTGTGTGTGTGTGTGTTTCAGTTTCTGTATCCCCTGGATGTGTGTGTGGGTGGGTCTCAGTTTTCATCCTACCTCTGGATATGGAAGAAGGTGTAATGGTGAATTCATTCAAAATCTATAAAATCATGATCAAAGTAGTGTGTGCCATTCGGGTTAGCACATTACACAATGAAGATAAGGAACGGAGTGGATGGTGTTCGATGCGTCACTAATCTCTGACAACTGCAACGAAAGATAAAACATTTGTGCTTCTTTTTGAAAACAGAAGATTAAGAAGCAATTGATCAGATGTTTAAAATGATTTAAGATGCATTTAATCATAGAATCATAGTGCAGGAGGCCATTTGATCCATCAAGTCTGCACAATCCCATGCAGGCCCTATCCCCACAACTTCATGTATTTACTCTGATAATCCCCTTGACACTAAGGGTCAATTTAGCATGGCCAATCCACATAACATGCAAATCTTTGGACTGTGGGAGGAAACCGGAACATCCGGAGAAAACCCATGCAGACATAGGGAGAACGTGCAAACTCCACACAGACAGTGACCCAAGATGGGAATCGAACCCAGGTCCTTGGAGCTGCGTGGCAGCAATGCTAACCACTGTACCATCACACTGCCCTTAATGAGAGATCTGAAACAAAGAGACAGCAACATAATATTGAATAATATTATTAATAATATTCTGTAAGGTTAGCATTTTTCTCAGTAAAATTTGAATATTTCTCTACATTGTCTTATTCTGAATCCTTTGTTCAACTGCAGATCTGCAGGATCACTCTTATTAATATCTTCCAGGATATACATTGGAATGGGGGAGTTATTGACATATATGTTGATGCTCAAGTCTGCACCAGGAATAAATGTGACAAATAAATATTTTAAAAATAGAATAAGTATAATATATAAACAATTGATAAACTGGAAAAATAACCAGCTTGAACCTGTATTAGCAATCTTACCAGTATTACAGGCACTACCACCTAGCTTACTGGCACCATTGGCAGTAATAACTGGCATCTCTAGTGGAATACCATTCCTGAACTGTTCTCAATTCCCTGATCAGTACTGGTTCCTTCTGGTGACACAATGGTTAGCATTACTGCCTCACAGCACCAGGGACCTGGGTTCAATTCTGGCCTTGAGTGACTGACTATATAAAGTTGCATGTTCTCCCCATGTCTGCATGGGTTTCCTCTGGGTGCTCCAGTTTCCTCCCACACTCTGAAGATGATTGGTCATGCTAAATTGTCTATTGTCATGGGGTTTTGTAAGTGTAAATTCCAGGGGGATTAGGAGGGTAAATATGTGGGGTTACAGGGATCGGGCCTGGTTGCGATTGTTGCAGTGCAGATTTGATGGACTGAATGGCCTCTTCCTGCACTGTAGGGATTCTATGATTCTATTCTATGTGTGAGTGGAATCTCCTCCTGAGGAGAGATTTGTTTTTCAATGCAGAGGCTGTGAGGCTGTGGAATGTTAGTGGTTGAAGCAAAGAACTATGACAACACTAAGAATAGGTTGGAGAGATGGATGAAGGGATACATGGCTACAGGAAGATGGTGGGCCTCTGGGCTCCAGGATACTGCTGGCACAGAGAATAACTGACTGCACAGATAGGGTTGTTTCTGATGGATGTTTCATGCCGAGGAACATGATTCGGAGCTGACAGCAAAGACTACTATTCTCACCCACACCCATGCTGCACAGCTGACAGGAAAGAGGAACGATTACCTGAAGCTTCCGGCAAACTTGGCTTGCATTCCTGCGATTGAAGCAGTACAGGAGAGCTTGCTTATCTTCAGCTGCCCAGACTGACTTCTGGACAAATCCAACACCGTCCAGATATTGGCTCCTTCAGCAGATGCATTGATCTGACCCACATCCTGACTGCAAAAGACAACTTGTCTCAGTGATGTAGAGTTCAGGTCACCCCCATCTTGACCCCGGGTAACCACTTCATCTCCTGGCGATCGTAACCCTGGCTCCTGGTGAACCCTAACCCCTAATCTCAACCCCAATGACTTCCCCAAACCTCACCCACTCCTCCCTCACCTATTCCTCTGTCACCCACTCCTCCCTCACTCACTCTGTCACTCACTACTCACTCACTCTCTCCACCCTCATTCACCCCCCCCCACTCCTTTGGCCACTCCTCCCTCACCCACTTCACCCTCACACATTCCTCCCACACTCACTCCTCCCCCACCCACTTCTCCCACATTCTCTCCCCCCTCGCCCACACCCCCCCCCACCCATTCTCCCACACCCACTCTGTCCTCATGCACTCCTCCTTCATTCACTCCTCCCTCACTCATTCCTCCCTCTCCCACCCATCCCTCACTCAATCCTCTCCCTCCCACTCCTCCCTTACCCATTCCTCCCTGCACTCACTCCTCCCACATTCTCTCTTCCCTCAGTCACTCCTCCCTCTCTCACTCCTCATGCACCCATCCCTCCGACGCTGACTCCTCCCTCACCCACTCCTCCCACACTCACTCTCCCTTGCCCACTCCTCCCTCATTCACTCCTCCCACACCCACTCCTCCCTCACCCACTCCTCCCTCACCCACTCCTCCCTCATTCACTCCTCCCACACCCACTCCTCCCTCACCCACTCCTCCCTCACCCACTCCTCCCTCACCCACTCCTCCCTCACCCACTCTTGCCCCTCCATAGATGCGAGGAGGATGAGAACCCACAGAAATGGTGTGTTTTAAATGCTGAATCCTTCCCTGCACTGAGTTAAGAAGTTAAGGCCTTTAATCTAAGATCAGCCATTACACTTCCCCTTAGGAACATTGCTGATTGGTCTTTACAGGTTCCTTACTTGGCCCATGCCAGTTTTAGCTGGTGTAAGGCAGGACAGTCTTAAACACAAACCGCCTCAAGTCTGAAACCTTCAAAAAGATTTACACAAGACTTTAAAAAGTTTAAATGACCTCAACAGGAAAGTTCACAGGCCCATGCTCCCTCCTGCCATCACAGGATCAGAATGGAGATGGAATAGCAGCATGTCACTGCTTCTCAGACCACCGCCTTCACTACAATCTGACCTGGGGCATGAAAATCCAGCCCCAGGAATCACAGCATCTGGAATTCACACAGCATCCCACAAACTGCAGTCACCTAAGCAGATGCGTAGTGGCATAGTAGTTAGCACTGCTGCCTCACAGCTCCAGGGACCTGGGCTCAACTCCCAGCCTAGGTCACTGTGTGGAGTTAGCACGTTCTCCCTGTGTGTGGATTTCCTGCGGGTGCTCCGGTTTCCTCCCGCAGTCTGAAAGATGTGCTGGTTAAGTGCGTTGGCCATGTTAAATTCTCCTGAGGTACCTGAACAGGTGCCAGAGTGTGGAGACTAGGGAATTTTCACAGTAACTTCATTGCTGTATTAATGTAAGCCTTACTTTTGACTAATAAATAAACTTTAAAAACTTTAAATGATCAGTTTAAGTGAGAGGGGTAGATATTGATTGCAATACTGGGTTATCTCCCCTTCTCCTCTTCCTAACACTGCAAATGGATCTCGTAAATCCAGCAAAGTGAGTAGATAGGGCCTGGAGTTAACTGTTCATCTGAAACACACTCTTCCAGCATTGTGACAGTACTGTCAGTATCCGATTGCACAGTGCTCACACACTGACAGGGGCAGTTTGTAGAGTGAAAGATCTCCTTGTTTATTACATTGACCAAAAGTGTTCACCTTAATTTCCCAGTGATTTCAGTTACACCGTGTCAACCAAAACACTGTCAGTGACAGGAGAAAGTATAGTTGAAATGGTCTGAGCGATAGGGTATGTGACAGAGAGAGACTCACATCAGCCAGTACAACATGTCCCTGTGGAAAGTAACGCTAATTGAGGAATTCTTCACTTCAAATTGTAGCCCAGCTTCCGGGTGGAAGGTTAAAGAAGCAGTTGAAAGATCCAGGTCTGTGATTTTCACTCTGTAAAACATCAACATACTGAGCTCAGTGACACTGACACCAATACCCAGATATCAGGAATGAAGCGAGATGGAGTCAGCTTCTTACCCGCTGATAGAATAGTGGAAAGGTCCTTCCTTCCCAGAGAGATCTGCTATGGAGATATTTTCTAGCTCTTCAGTGACAAACCTCAGTCCTTCAGATTGAACTTCAGAGAACAGAAACATGAAGAGTTTCTTGATTATGGTCACTTAATTTATAGCAAAGTTTTTGCCCTGACTTATTCAATTCACATTTACAATATTTACTCTAATTAGGTGTATGTGTGTGTGTATGTGTGTGTATATAGAATTGTATGTGAGAATATGTGTGTGTGCGTGCACGTGCGCAAGGGTGTGTGAGTATACATATACATACATATAGATAAAGGCTTATGTACCAAACTTGGCTGAGAGCCCAGACAACAATTATTCTTGGTGAAAGAACTGCATCCTAGAGAAATTGCTCACTTGACAGCGCAGGCTCTTTAGTCTCTCTTGTCTATTTCGCAATGTTTGTTTACACAATTAAGTAGCTTCAAGGACTTGTGTTTTTTTTGTTATTGATACTTCAAATGGTCTGGATAATTGACACTTTTATTAAATTACTCCTTTAACACGTTAGAAAATTATGAATTAATAACGTTTTAAAGGTTTTTTTACACATACTACGATGGCTATAGTGTTCACTGGTTCTATATTGTTAAAAAGTGGATCAACATGGAATTGCCATGGCATGTGGCCCATTGTTGGGGGAAAGACAGAAGTTGGTACGAGGGAAATGAGGAGCTATAAGGGGTGGGTAGAAGGGCAGATTTTGGCATAATGGGTATGAGAGGTTGGTGAGGACAGGAGGTAGAAATGATGGGGTGTGGGGAGTGTGTGGATGAAGGGGTGTGGGCAGGGGATCTTTAATTTTGATTTTAACTAGGATGAAGACCCACAGTACTGGAACGGGCATTATAAATAGTCTGCCTCACCATCCAGCAACCTATGTGACTGCCTTTGAACTTTAGGTCGGCTGACCTAATTCTATCCATAGCCACCCTCTCCCAGTAGTGACGATCCCACCACTTCGGACACAGCTGGCAGGCAGGCAAAACCAGGAATTTTTCTGTCTCCCAGCTAGATGATGAAAATTCAGGTCATTGTGTCTGTACAGGGCTATGATTTTAGTTAATTCACTTGAAGCCACAAGCATTAATTACTTACCATTTATTGGTCTTGAAAAGGTGATGGTGAATCACCTTCTTTGAATAGTCCATGTGGTGTTGGTACATCCACAGTGCTGTAAGGAAGGGAGTTCCAATTTTGTGTGTGTGTGTGTGTGTGTATGTAGGAGAGAGAGACAGTGTGAGCAAGACTGTGTGTGTGTGAGAGACATAGTGAGACTGTGTGTCAGAGACATAGTGAGACTGTGTGTCAGAGATATAGTGAGATTGTGTGTCAGAGGCATAGTGAGACTGTGTGTCAGAGACATAGTGAGACTGTGTGTCAGAGATATAGTGAGACCGTGTCAAAGACATAGTGAGGCCGTGTGTCAGAGATATAGTGAGACTGTGTCAGAGACATAGTGAGACCGTGTGTCAGAGACATAGTGAGACTGTGTGTCAGAGATATAGTGAGACTGTGTGTCAGAGATATAGTGAGACTGTGTCAGAGACATAGTGAGACCGTGTGTCAGAGACATAGTGAGACTGTGTGTCAGAGATATAGTGAGACTGTGTGTCAGAGATATAGTGAGACTGTGTGTCAGAGATATAGTGAGACTGTATGTCAGAGACATAGTGAGGCCGTGTGTCAGAGATATAGTGAGACCGTGTCAGAGACATAGTGAGACTGTGTGTCAGAGATATAGTGAGACTGTATGTCAGAGACATAGTGAGGCTGTGTGTCAGAGATATAGTGAGACCGTGTCAGAGATATAGTGAGACCGTGTCAGAGACACAGTGAGACTGTGTGTCAGAGATATAGTGAGACTGTGTGTCAGAGATATAGTGAGATCGTGTGTCAGAGACATAGTGAGACCGTGTGTCAGAGATATAGTGAGACTGTGTGTCAGAGATATAGTGAGACTGTGTGTCAGAGGTATAGTGAGACTGTGTGTCAGAGATATAGTGAGACTGTGTGTCAGAGATATAGTGAGACTGTGTGTCAGAGATATAGTGAGACTGTGTGTCAGAGGTATAGTGAGACTGTGTGTCAGAGATATAGTGAGACTGTGTGTCAGAGATATAGTGAGACTGTGTGTCAGAGGTATAGTGAGACTGTGTGTCAGAGATATAGTGAGACTGTGTGTCAGAGGTATAGTGAGACTGTGTGTCAGAGATATAGTGAGACTGTGTGTCAGAGATATAGTGAGACTGTGTGTCAGAGATATAGTGAGACTGTGTGTCAGAGATATAGTGAGACTGTGTGTCAGAGATATAGTGAGACTGTGTGTCAGAGGTATAGTGAGACTGTGTGTCAGAGATATAGTGAGACTGTGTGTCAGAGGTATAGTGAGACTGTGTGTCAGAGACATAGTGAGACTGTGTGTCAGAGACATAGTGAGACTGTGTGTCAGAGATATAGTGAGACTGTGTGTCAGAGATATAGTGAGACTGTGTGTCAGAGATATAGTGAGACTGTGTGTTTGAAAGAGAGCAACTGTGGGCCCAATTTTACCATTTTGATTCTAAGTGTTGGATCTGGGCGCAATTCAGATCCAGCTAGGAAAACTGTTCTCAGGCGCCCCTATATGCACTTAGCCTGAAAAAACAACACAAGTCTGAATCGCCCCATGGGTGGGGCTTATCGCTGCTCTGATCAGAGTTTGAGCTGTGCATGCGCAATCAGAAAAAAAATCAGAAAAATGCACCCCTGTGACATTGCTCCTGGGCCACAAAAAGCAGATAAAGCAGCTCGGGAACAAAAAGCGGGAGCAGTGCCCCCCCCCCCCCCCCCCCCCCAGATATCGCCTCATCCTCACAACATAACTGTCCCCTTTATCCACCCAACCCCCACCCCAACTACCCAGACCAATCACAACTCCCTGCCCCCTTTCATCCCCACCGATCACCCACAGAGTGGCAGCAAACCCCCCCTTCCCCACCATTCCCCCCCAACCAGAGATACATCTGACCCTCCTCCCTCCCCCCCACCAGAGAATTCCCAGGCCTCCTTGAATTCCCCCCCACACCCGAAATACATCTGACCCGATCTCCCTCCCCCTCACCCCCACCAGAGAATGATCAGACCTCCCTCATCCCCTCCCTCCCAACCAGAGAATGATCGGGCTTCCCCCCACCCCACCACGGATTGATTGGGCCTTCCTGCTCCGTGCCGCCCCCCCCTCAGCCCCACCAATGCCATAACCTCACCAACACCTCAGCCCCAATGCCTCAGCAATGCAGCAAAACACAAGAGCAATGCAACGCTAATGCACCTGCAGCGCAGCAGCACCAATGCAGCAAAGCACAGCAGCAATGCAGTCATAACATAGCAGCACCAATTCAGCTAAACTCTCCCCATGCAACAGTGCCAATGCAGCAGCCCTGTGCTGGTCACTGCGAGCAGCACCACCAATGCAGTTTGAATATCAACAATGCAGCAGCAATGCAGTGGCCCTGTACCAGTCACTTGTTGCAGCACTGTCAATGCAGCAGCAATGCAGCATTCCCATGCCTGTCACTGAGTGCAGCAGCACCAATGCAGTACCTCTTTGTGATGCAGCACCATTGCAGCAGGAGGAATGCAGCATGGGGAAGCAGCAGCATCAATGCAACAGAAACAATGCAGCGCCAATGCAGCAGCCCTGTGCCAGCCACTGGGAGCAGCACCACCAAGGCAGAGAACAATCAGGCCTCCCTAAATTTCTACCCCCGAATCAAAGAGCGATCCTGCTCCCCCTTCCTCCCCACCAGAGAATGATCTGATCCACATTCCTCACTCTCCCTCCAACCACCGATCTGAGTTAGAGAGCCATAGCAAGTTCTGAACCTACCTCTTCAGAAGCTGCTGTGCCGGAAAGAGACCTTTGCCAAACATGTCTATTTCACACTGAATCTGGATGTGCGAATGCAATGGTAAAGGGGGAAATAAAGGTAAAGTTGGGCGGGCAGCCCATTAGTTCAATTTAAATGCATGCAAATGCATTTAAATCGCCATTGCACCCCTTTTAAGGTGCAGTTCGGCCATTTGAGCCGTGGTAAAGTGGGCACGTGCAAGGATACAGGTGCAAATCACACTAATCGCCTCAAGCCCAACTTGCCCTGAAAACAAGCACAATGCAATGGTAAAATCGAACCCAGTATGTGTGAGAGACAGACTGTCTATTTGTGTGTGTGTGAGAGAGAGAGAGACAATGAGTGTGTGTGCATGAGAGAGAAACCATGTGAGCAAGACTGTGCATGTATGAGAGATTGTTCATGTGAGAGATATAGTGAGACTGTGTTTGACAGAGACCAACAGTGTCAGAGAAAGAGACTGAACGTGTTTGTGCATATACATTTGAGAGACTGTGTGTGTGTGTGTGTGTGTGTGTGTGTGTGTGTGTGTGTGTGTGTGTGTGTGTGTGTGTGTATGAGTGCGTCTCTGTGTGTCTGGGGGTGGGGGACAGGTGATTTGCTGGTGATGAAACATCTCCTGAGCTATCATGACGTAACCCCTATCCGAAGTGTGGGTGGAATTTGCAGTCATGATGTGTCAAGATATTTCCCAGCTAGCTAGTATTAGCAGCTTCAAACTAAGCAGGGTGACACAGAGAAACGGGTCTCTTCCACAGCTTTCCAATTACAGCATGTTTTAATCACTGCACTTTCACCTGGTCTCTTAAAGCCATTTTAAAATAAGCGTGTGTTAGTCTGAGAAGGAGCAGCAGTCTGGTCTTGGATTCTCTGGAGAACCTTACTCAGTCTGAGTCCTGGTTGTGTGATGCGGATCCTGCAGGCAGGTTTGATGCTCACTGCAGTGCTCAGTGTGATCAGCAGGAGTGTGCAATAGAAGATCCAGCTCGCCATCATGTCCCCCTTGTGTCTGTAAAACAAGCAGCCAGTACGTTAAAATCCAGCCATCACCATGGCAATGGGGAGCACCATTCAAAACAACAATTATCACGGTCACCACGGTGACTTCCACCATCTTAATGACCTGGAACAGTTCTTTATAAAGGAGATTTCACTGCATCTAAATACTGAACTGCTGATGAAAAGAACTGTTCTGAAGATAAAAGCATTTGGAGGTCAGTCACCCCTTGAACCTGTAATACAGGGAAAGGAGGAGGCCATTCAGCCCTTTGACCTGTTGCACAGGGACAGGAGGAGGCCATTCAGCCCTTTGAGCCTGTTACACAGGGACAGGAGTGGACCATTCACCCCTTGAGCCTGTTATACAAAGACAGAAGGAGGCCAGTTAGTCCCTCAGCCATACGTTTTGCCTCTGAGTCATGAGGCTCTGGGTTCAAGAGCCATTCCAGGGCCTGAGCACAAAAGCTAACGTTGACATTCTAGTGCAGCACTGAGGAAATGCAGCATTGTTGGAGGTGCTGTCTTTTGAATGAGCTATTAAGGTGGGGAAGCCTGTCTGTCCAATCAGCTGACTGTAAAAAATCACATGACACCATTACAAAGCAGAGAAGATATCCCCAATAATCTCTTGGTCAATAATGAACATCGAGGGAGGTGGTGGTGTAGTGGCATTGTTACTGATCCGGTAATCCAGAGACCCAATATAATTCAGGAACCCGGGTTCAAATCCCAGATGGCAGGTGGTGAAGTTTGAATCCAATAAAAATTTGGAATTGAAATCTAAATCCCTTGTCGATGGTTGTAAAAACCCATCTGGTTTCTGTCCTTCCCCAGTCTACATGTGACTTCAGCTCACAACAATGTAGTTGATTCGTAAATAGCCTAGCAAGGGTAATTATGGTTAGGCAATAATTGCTGCCATGTTTCATACAACAGTGACTATGCTTCAAAAAGTACTTCATCTCTCCATTGGCTGTGAGTTGTGCAGGGTGCTATCCAAATGCAGGTCTGCCTTCTTCTCCAGTCTGTTTGTCTTTCAGTTCAATCATGGACTGATTTATACCTCAGCTCCATTTACCCACCTTTCTTCATTGACTGCAATCAATGTAAGGACAATGAAAATCTGGATTATCTCCAGCATCCCAAATTATTCTGGGGAGAGAGTTCCAAATTTCCACTCAGTGGCAGGTGAACATTCCCAGATTTGTGGTGAAGAGTTCAGTGGTGGGGGAATGGGCACCAGCAAATAGAAGGAATAAACAGGAATGAGATACATAAAGTGAGAATGTGAAACAGTGTCAGCTGTAATAGCTGGCCCCTTTTAAGAGGCCTGTGAACTGATCAGCCAATGGGAAATAAGTGTGGGATCTCGGGGCAGAGTGTGGGATTTTGTAGCCAGACTGATCCCGGAGCTGAGAATGAACACATTGATTATAGCGTTTATATATTGTAGATATTAATAAATCCCTAGCTGTTGTTAGCTAACTGGCAGTTATCAATTATTGCATTTACTATATTGGCGATGAGGAAAACAATGTAATATGTGGAACATTTGGAATATATTTTCTATTTGTTGTTTGTTAACTAACTGGTAGTTACCAATTTTTTAAAATTTACTTTATTTACTGATGTCACAACACTAACACTGCAATGAAGTTACTATGCAAATGCCCTAGTCACCACACTTCGGCACCTGTTTGGGTGCACTGAGGGAGAATTTAGCATGGCCAATGCACCTAACCAGCACATTTTTCGGACTGTGGGAGGAAACTGGAACACCCAGAGGAAACCCACACAGACACGAGGGGGGTGAATTTTATGGCTTCGCTTGACCCAAAACCATAAAATCCCACCCGAGGTCAACAGACATTCCCATTGACCACCCTGCATTCGCTTCGATTCCCATGGTAGGCAAGGCAGTAAAATTCCGGCCAGGGAGAACATGCAGACAGACAGTGATCCAAGTCGGGAATCCAGGTCTCTGATGCTGTGAGGCAGCAGTGCTAACAATTGTCACTGTGCCATCCAATTTTTGTATTCACTCCAGGAATAGGTCTATATTAGATAGGAACGAACACAAAAAGCAATGTGATCGTACAATGTGTAGTGATTAAAGTTTGTGAGCGACAAGCACAAACAGCTATTTGGAATATGATGCAGCAGCACTAACAGAAATGTGGCTTAAAATGATAGTTCAACATGATATAAAATGTTGAGAAAAGATACAGGAAGAGAAAAGGGAGATGGGTTTGGCAATGCTGATCACAGAAGACCTTACAATAGTGGAAAGAGAGAATGTCATGAATCTGGCACGGAGGCACAGTGGTTAGCACTGCTCCCTCACAGCACCAGGGACACAGATTTGATTCCCAGCTGGCTCACTGTCTGTGTGGAATTTGTACATTTTCCCCGTGTCTTAGTGGGTTTCCTTCAGGTGCTCTGGTTTCCTCACACTGTCCACAGATGTGCGGGTTAGGTGGACTGGCCATGCTAAACTTGCTAGGGTAAATGCACGGGATTATGGCGTTAGGGCCTGGGTGGGATTGTGGTCGGTGCAGATTCGATGGGCCAACTGGCTTCCTTCTGCACTGTAAGATTCTATGATTCTAAGATTAAACGAACAAGAGTAGAATCCATTGAGTCAGAGTTGAGAAACAAAGGGTGAGATCACACTGCTGGGGGTATTCTATTAGCCTCCGAATGGAGAGAGAGAGAGAGTGAGAGAGAGAGAGAAACAAATCCTCAGGAAATTACAGAGCTGTCTCCTGTCCTTCCTGTTATACATTAATGAACTAGACCTTGGTGTGCAGGGCACAATTTCAAAACTTGCAGATGATACGAAACTTGGAAGCATTGTAAACTGTGAGGAGGATAGTGTAGAACTTCAAAATGACATAGACAGACTGTAGAGCGGGCAGACAAATGGCAAATGAAATTTAATGACAAGAAATGTGGAGTGGTTCATTTTGGTAGTAAGAATATAGAGAGACAATGTAAAATAAAAGATACAACTCTAAAGGAGCAGAGGGACCTAAGTGTAAATGTGAACAAATCACTGAAGGTGGTAGGACAGGTGGAGAGAATGGTTGATGAATCGTACAGTATCCTGGGCTTTACAAATACGAACATGAAATACAAGGGTAAGGAAAATATGATAAACTTGTATAAAACACTGATTCATTCTCAACTGAGTAGTTCTGGGCACCACAATTGAGGAAAGCTGTGAAGGCAAAGGCAAAGATGCAAAAGAGATTCATGAGAATGGCTCCAGGAATGAGGAACTTCAACTCAACACAGTCAAAAAAGTTAGGACTATTTTATTGGAGAAAAAAAGATTGCATGGAGATTTAAAAGAGGTATTTAAAATCATGAGGGTCTGAACAGATGACATAGAACTGTTCCTATTGGTGGCATGAACGAGAACAAGAGGGCACGAATTTGAGGTTATTTACAAAAGAAGCAATGGAGACACAAAGAGAAACATTTTTGCACATTGAGCGGTTAGGATCTGGACTGCACTGTCTGAGAGTGTGGTGGAGTAAGATTCACACAGCAAGTGGATAGGATCTGGAATGTATTGTCTGAGAGCGTGGTGGGGATAGATTCAAACGGTGAGTGGTTAGGATCAGGAATGCACTCTCTGTTAGTGTGGAGGAGACAGATTCATACAATGAACAGTTAGGATCAGGAATGCACTGTTTGAGAGTGTGGTGGAGACATATTCACACAATGAGTGGTTAGGATCAGGAACTCATTCTCTGTTAGTGTGGTGGAGACAGATTTAATCAGTGAGTGGCTAGGATCTGGAAAGTACTGTCTGAGAATGTGGCAGAGGCTTACCCAAAAGGGAAGAATGTGCAGAGTTATGGAGAAAAGATAGATTGTTATTACATGAGTTACTCCTCAAGAGGACCAGCATGGACATAACAGACCAAATGGCCTCCTCCTGTCTTTTATCCATGATTCTATGTTTCTACGAGCAACATTGATGGAGTTGTGATATCCACTGTGAAATGGGAATTTAATTACCCAAACATTGATTGACACTGTTCCAGAGTAACGAATAAAGGCAGGGAGGAATTTCTGAGATGCGTTTGGGAGGCCTTCTGTTCTCAACCCAATGAGGAAATAGGCGTTGCTGGATTTGGTGCTGGGAAAGTGATGGGCCAAGTGGACTTAGATAAGAGTGACCATTGTAACATAAGGTTTAGAATAGTAATGGAGAAAAGCAAGGTTGCAGATGAAGTATAATGTCTAGATTGAGAGTGGCTATTTGAAAAGTGGTAAGTAGGCATCAAGCCAGGGTAAAATGGAACCAAAGACTGACAGGAAAACCTGCAACAGTTTTAAGGAAGAGATGCTTCATAAGAATATAAGAACATAAGAAATAGGAGCAGGAGTAGGCCATCTAGCCCTTCGAGCCTGCCCCGCCATTCAATAAGATCATGGCTGATCTGTCGTGGCTCAGTTCCACTTTCCCGGCCTCTCCCCATAACCCTTAATCCCCTCTCTTATCAAAAACCCATCAACCCGCGTCTTAAAAATATTTCACGAGGCAGCCTCCACCACTTCAACGGGCAGAGAATTCCAGAGATTCACCACCCTTTGAGTGAAGAAGTTCTTCCTCAACTCCGTTCTAAACCGCCCCCTTTTATTTTGAGGCTGTGCCCTCTAGTCCTACTGTCCTTTCTAAGCGGGAAGAGTCTCTCCACCTCTATCCTATCCATCCCATTCATCATCTTATACGTCTCAATGAGATCTCCCCTCATTCTTCTAAACTCTAACGAGTACAAGCCCAGTTTATTCAGCCTCTCCTCATAGCTCAACCCCCTCAACTCTGGTATCAGCCTAGTAAACCTCCTCTGCACTCCCTCCAAGGCCAAAATATCCTTGCGTAAGTGCGGCGACCAAAACTGCACACAGTACTCCAGCTGCGGCCTCACCAATGCCCTATACAGCTGCAGCAAGACCTCCCTACTTTTATATTCAATCCCCCTCGCTATGAAGGCCAGCATCCCATTAGCCTTCCTGACCACCTGCTGCACCTGCAGGCTGGGTTTTTGTGACTCCTGCACAAGGACCCCGAGGTCCCTCTGCACTGTAGCCCGCTGCAGTTTTTCGCCATGTAAGTAATAGTCCTTCCTACCATTATTCCTACCAAAGTGGACTACCTTGCACTTGCCAACATTAAATTCCATTTGCCAGTTCCTGGCCCATTCGCCCAGCCTATCTAGATCCTTCTGCAGACTCTCCACACCCTCCGCACAATTTGCCGTCCCACCAATCTTGGTGTCATCAGCAAATTTCGACACCATACACTCGGTTCCCTCCTCCAGATCATCTATATAAATGGTAAATAGCTGAGGCCCCAGCACCGACCCCTGGGGCACTCCACTAGTCACCAACCGCCAATCCAAATAGCACCCATTAACCCCCACTCTCTGCCTCCTATTTGACAACCAATCCCCTATCCACGCTAACACCCTACCCCCAACTCCATGCCCCCTTACCTTCTGCAATAACCTCTTGTGAGGTACCTTGTCAAACGCCTTCTGAAAATCAAGAAAGACCACATCCACCGGCTCTCCTCTATCCACCGCCCTAGACACATCCTCATAGAACTCCAATAAATTTGTCAGACACGACTTCCCCTTAACGAAACCGTGCTGCGTCTGCTCTATCAAGCAATTCGCCTCAAGATGCCTCGCTATTTCCTCCTTGATGACGGATTCAAACATTTTACCTACAACAGACGTTAAACTAACCGGCCTATAATTCCCTGCCTTTTGCCTGCCACCCTTCTTAAACAACGGCGTAACATTAGCCGTTTTCCAATCTTCCGGCACTTCCCCGGAATCCAGCGACGTTTGGAAAATAACCACCAAGGCATCCACTATCACCTCCGCTATTTCTTTCAGAACCCTTGGATGCATTCCATCTGGTCCTGGGGACTTGTCCACAATCAGTCCCTCCAGTCTGTTGAGCACCGCCTCTCTAGTAACAATAATGTCATTGAGACCCTTCAGTCCTACCACCTTTCCATCGCTAACACCCGGCAAATTATTCATGTCCTCCTCCGTGAAGACCGAAACAAAAAAGTTATTCAAGACCTCAGCCATATCCCCATCCCCTACCACTAAGTCCCCCTTCTCATCCTCTAAGGGACCAACGTTCACCCTAGCCAGCCTCTTCCTTTTTATATATTTATAAAAACTCTTGCTATCCTTTTTTATATTAAGCGCTAGCCCAGCTTCATAGTTTCTCCTACCCTTCTTTATCAACTTCTTTGTCAATCTTTGTTGACATTTAAACCTCTCCCAATCCTCTTCTTGCCCACTACTCTTAGTCACTCTAAATACCTTCCAGCAAGAGGAAAAAGCAGAGGAACCAAAATCAGAGCCTCTTTGATGACAATAGAAATGGACAACATAATGAAACATAAAAACGTCTTTGAAGCATCAGGTAACTTCTCCAATAACAGTCTGGTTACATACAACTGGCTGAGAGAGGAAAGGAGGAGGAAAATAAGACTGGCAAAGAGAGAGTATGAGAATAAAATTGCTGTGAAAATCAAACTGAATCGTAAAAACCTGTTGTAGTAAGTGAATATTAAGGCTATAGTAAGAACCAAAGAAATAGCAGGGGTAGAGTACACAGCTGCTTGAACCCGCTCCATCATTCAATACCATCATGGCTGGTCTTCTGCATCAACTCACTGTCCCACATACTCCCTATGGCTTGATTCACAGACACCAAACAACTGTCTATCTCAGCCTTAAATATATTCCATGATGGAGCATCCACAATCCTCATGATAGAGAATTTCACAGATTCACAACCCTTCAAGTGAAGAACTGTCTCCTCAATGATTGATCCTCCTATGCTGAGACTGTGCCCCCACATTCGAGATCCCCCAGCCAGGAGAAACCTTTAGCTACCAGAAACTGTTTCTATTTATTTACTCCACAACACTCGAGAAACTCAACATCACCCAGGATGAAACAGCCCATTTCATTGGCACCACCTCCACAAACATTCACTCCTTCCACTGACATAGTGGCAATAGTGTTTACCATCTACAAGACACACCACAGGAACTCACCAAGGCTCCTCAGGCAGCATCTTCCAAACCCACAATCGCTACCATCTAGAAAGACAAGAGCAGCAGAAACCCAAGAGCATCACCACCTGGAGGTTCCCCTCCAAGTCACCATCCTTACTTGGAAAATATCATCATTCCTTCACTGTCACTGGGTCAAAATCCTGGAATTCCCTTCCTAACAGCATTGTGGCTGTACTTACACCACACGGACTACAGCAATTCAAGAAGGCAGCTCATCACCATCTTCTCAAGGGCAATTGGGAATGGGCAAAAAATACTGGCCTAGCCAGCGACACCCACATCACAGTAATGAGTGATCCTTTCCATCACTTTACTGATGATTGAGAGTAAACTGGTGATTGGGTAGGATTTGTCCTGCCTTTTCTATATGACGTACCTGGGCAATTTTCCACATTGTTGGGTAGATGACAATGAACAGCTTGGTTTAAGATGTGGCAAGTTCTGGAGCACAAATATTCAATACAATTATTGGAGTATTGTCAGGGCCGTTTGCTTTGTCCAGTGTCTTCAGCTTTTTCTTGATATCACGTGGAGTGAATTGAATTGGCTGAAGACTGACACCTGTAATGCTGGGAACCTCTGGAGGAGGCCGAGATGGATTGTTCACTCGGCACTTCTGGCTGAAGATTGCTGCAAAAGCTTCAGCTGTATCTTTTACACTGATGTGCTGGGCTCCCCATCATTGAGGATGGGGATATATGTGGAGACTCCTCCTCCTGCGATAACAGCTTATATAGGCCAGACTTGTAACATCAATGTATTTTAAGGATCTGATTGTGGTTTTTAAGCTGATTAAAGGATTCCGTGCATAGATGGAAAGAAACTATTTCCGCTGATTTGAGGATTGACGACAAGGAGCAAAACCTTAAAATTACAGTCAGTTATATAAATAAAAACACACAGTGATCCCAGCACTGACCCTTGGAAAGATTCACTGCCCACCATCCTCCAATCAGAAAAAGAACCATTTCCCACAACTCTGTTTTCTGTCCTTAAACCACTTCTTAAAAAAATCAAAGCTGGCACTAACTTTCCTACTCCATGAGCCTCAATTTTGTTAACCAGCCTTTTCATGGTACTTTTTCAAATGCTTTCTTAAAATCCAGAGAGAAAAGATTTACTCGATTCCCTATGTTGACCTGCTCTGCTGCTTAGTCAAAAAAGGTTCAAATTAAATTTACGAAATCTGGAAGTGAAAAGCTAGCCTCAGTATTGGTGATGAAACTTTTGAGGATTGTTGTAAAAACTGGTTCCTTTAGGGAAGGAAATCTGCCATCCTGACCTGGCCTGATCTATATGCGACTCCAGACCCACAACAACATTGTTGACTCTTAATTGTCCTCGGAAATGGCCTAGCAAGCTATTTGGCTCAATCAAACTGCTACATAAAAATCAATAAAGAATGAAACTGGACAGATGAACTTTCAGTGACTGAGCCACCGGAATCAATGGCTGGAATTGTCTGGTTTCACATGCCGCACTACTGCTGCCAGACAGACAGAGAATTTGACTCTTAACCAAATCTCCGTTCACAGCAATAGAACCGGAGATTCCCAGCCGCAGACGAGGTGGGAGAATTACAGCAATGGGCGAGGTAGGAGAATCGTAGCCACGGGCAAGGTGGGAGAATTGCAGCAATGGGTGAGGTGGGAGAATCCAGCCTAACAACTGCAAACACAGATCCTGCAAAGTCCTTCTTATCAACATCTGAGGGCTTGTGCAAAAATTGGCAGAGCTGTCTCACAGACTAGTCAAGTTACAGCCAGATGTAGTCACACTCATGGAATCATACCTTGCAGATAAGGTCCCAGACACCACCATCGCCATCCCTGGATATGTTCTGTCTCACTGGCAAGAGAGACTCAGCAGATGTAGTGGCACAACAGTATACAGTTAGGTGGGAGATGCTCTGGGAGTCCTCAACATCGATTGCAGACCTCAATGTGTCTCATGGCACCAGATTAAACCTGGGCAAGCTGATTACTATGTACCACAACACCGCACCCCCCCCCCCCCCCCACCACCACCACCACCACCCAACCTAACCATTGACTGATAAACCAAAACTCCTCCATGTTGAACGCCAATTGGAAGAAACACTGATTGATGGTGGCAGTGGCACAGAATGTACTTCAACCTCCATCACATGCGGGAAACTTCAATGTCTGATATCAACAGTGGCCCGTAGCATCACCGCAAACCAAGCTGACCGGCTCCTAAAGGACATAACTGCTAGACTGGGACTGCAGCAGATGGTGAGAGAACCAACAAGAGGGAAGAACCTAATTGACCTCAGCCTCACCACCCTACCTGCCACAGATGCATCTGTCCATAGCATTATGAGTAGGAGTTCTTGTCATAGAGTCAGAGTAAGAAGTCTCACAACACCAGGTTAAAGTCCAACAGGTTTATTTCGCAGCACAAGCTGCTAGCTTTCAGAGTGCTGTTCCTTCATCAGGTGGGTGGGAGTTCTGTTCACAAACAGGGCATATAAAGACACAAACTCAATTTACAAAATAATGGTTAGAATGTGAGTCTTTACAGGTAATCAAGTCTGAAAGTACAGACAGTGTGAGTGGAGAGAGGGTTAAGCACAGTTAGAGATGTGTATTGTCTCCAGCTAGGACAGTTATTGAGATTTTGCAAGCCCAGGTATGTTGTGGGGGTTATAGATAATGTGCCATGAACCCAAGACCCCCGGTTGACTTTGCCCTCATGTGTGTGGAACTTGGCTATCAGTTTCTGCTCAGTGATTCTGCATTGTCGTGTGTCATGAAAGCTGCCTTGGAGAATGCTTACCCAAAGGTCAGAGGCTGAATGTTCGTGACTGCTGAAGTGTTCCCCAACAGGAAGGGAACAGTCTTGCCTGGTGATTGTCGAGCGATGTTCATTCATTTGTTGTTGTAGCGTCTGCATGGTCTCCCCAGTGTACCATGCTTCGGGAGATCCTTTCCTGCAGCGTTTCAGGTAGACAACGTTGACTGAGTAGCTAGAGTATGTACCGTGTACCTGGTGGATGGTATTCTCACATGAGGTGATGGCATCCATGTCGATGATAACATGTCTTGCAGAGGTTGATGTGGCAGGGTTGTGTGGTGTTGTGGTCACTGTTCTCCTGAAGGCTGGGTAGTTTGCTGCGGACAGTAGTCTGTTTAAGCTTCTGCAGTTATTCGAAGACAAGAAATGGGGGTGTGGGGATGGCGTTGGTGAAATGTTCATCTTCATCAATGACATGTTGAAGACTCCGGAGAAGATGTCATAGCTTCTCCACTCTGGGGAAGTACTGGATGACGAAGGGTACTCTGTCCACCGTGTCCCATGTTTGTCTTCTGAGGAGGTTGGTGCAGTTTTTCACTGTGGTGCGTCAGAATTGTCGATCGATGAGTTGAGCACCATATCCTATTCCTAAAAGGCATCTTTCAGCGTCTGGAGGTATCTGTTGCGATCTTCCTCATCTGTGCAGATCCTGTGTATAAGGAGAGCTTATCCGTAGGGGATGGCTTCTTTAATGTGTTTAGGGTGGAAGCTGGAGAAGTGGAGCATCGTGAGGTTATCCATGGGCTTGCAGTACAGTGAAGTGCTGAGGTGACTGTCCTTGATGGAGGTGCGTGTGTCCAGGAATGCAACTGATTCCAGAGAGTAGTCCAATGGTGAGTCTGATGGGAATGGAACTTTTTGAAGTCATCATATAGTTGTTTCAGTGATTGTTCACCATGAGCCTAAAGGAAGAAAATGTCATCGATGTATCTAGCATCAGCTGAATGGCCTGTTTGGTGAAGAGGTCTTGTTCGAACCATTGCATGAAGATGTTGGCATACTGAGGTGCAAATTTGGTCTCCATGGCTGTTCCATGTGACTGGATGAAGAACTGGTTGCTGAAGGTGAAGACATTGTGGTCCAGGATGAAGCGGATGAGTTGTAAAATTGCATTTGGGGGTTGGCAGCTGTCAGTGTTGAGTACTGAGGCAGTTGCAGCTATACCATCATCAAAGGGGACGCTGGTGTAGAGTGCCAAGAGATCCACTGTGACAAACACGGGACACGGTGGACAGAGTGCCCTTCGTCGTCCAGTACTTCCCCAGAGCAGAAAAGCTATGACATCTTCTCTGGAGCCTTCAACATATCATTGATGAAGACGAACATCTCGCCAAGGCCATCCCCACACCCCCACTTCTTGCCTTCAAACAAACGCACAACCTCAAACAGACCATTGTCCACAGCAAACTACCCAGCCTTCAGGAGAACAGTGACCACGACACCACACAACCCTGCCACAGCAACCTCTGCAAAACATGCTGGATCATCGACATGGCTGCCATCATCTCACGTGAGAACACCATCCACCAAGTACACAGTACATACTCTTGCAACTCGGTCAATGTTGTCTACCTGATACGCTGCAGGAAAGGATGTCCCGAGGCATGGTACATTGGGAAGACCATGCAGACACTACAACATTGAATGAATGAACACTGCTCCACAATCACCAGGCAGGAGTGTTCTCTTCCTGTTGGGGAATACTTCAGCGCTCATGGGCATTCAATCTCTGATCTTCGGGTAAGCATTCTCCAAGACAGCCTTCATGACATACAACTGCGCAGAGTCGCTGAGCAGAGACTGATAGCCAATTTCCGCACACATGAAGACAGCCCAACCAGGATCTTGGGTTCATGTCACACTATCTGTAACCCCCACGACTTGCCTGGATTTGCAAAATCTCACTAACTGTCGTGGCTGGAGACAATAGACATCCTTTTAACCTGTGCTTAACCCTCTCTCCACTCACATTGTCTGTACATTTAAGACTTGATTATCTGTAAAGACTCGCATTTGAACCATTATTTTGTAAATTGAGTTTGTGTCTTTATACGCCCTGTTTGTGAACAGAACTCCTACTCACCTGATGAAGGAGCAGCGCTCTGAAAGTTTGTGGTTTGTGCTACCAAATAAACCTGTTGGATGTTAACCTGGTTTTGTGAGACGTCTTACTGTGTTTACCCCAGTTCAATGCCGGCATCTCCACATCGTAGAGTCATAGGGCAGAGAAAAGGCCCTTCAGCCCATCAAGTCTACACCAATAATAACTACCACTAAAGTCCTGCTAATCTCATTTTCCTGCACTTGTCCCATATCCTTGAACGTTATGGTATTTCAAGTGCTCATCCAAATATCTTTTAAAGGTTGTAAGGTTTCTGATCTCCACTACCTTCCCAAGATGTGCATTCCAGATTCCCACCACCTTCTGAGTGAAAGGTAAAATTCTCTAACCAAATTTCCCTGAATTCCATATGCTTCAACCTTTGGAATCAGTTTCCCATGTGGAACCTTGTCAAAAGCTTTGCTAAAATCCATAATTACTATATCAACTGCACTTCCCTCATCCACACATTTGATTCTATTTTCAAAAAATTTTACCAAATCTGTCCACTGACAAAGCCACACTGATTATCCCTAATAATACCATGTCTTTCCAAGTGGATATTATTCTCTCCTTCAGAATTTTCTCCAGTAGTTTCCATATCACTGATGTGAGACTCACCGTTCAGTAATTTCCTGATATATCTCTACCACCCTTCTTGAAAAGTGGAACCACATTAGCCATCCTCCAGACTTCTAGCACTTACTCTGTGGCCAAGAAGGAATTAAAAATTTATGTCAGAACTCCTGCAATTTCCTTTCCTGCCTCCCAAAGCAGCATGGGATGCAATTCATCTGAGACTGGGGTTTTATCCATTTTTAAGCCTGTAAAAGCTCCAATACCTCCCCATTTCCTATGTGAAAATGTTTAAGGTCCTCACAGTCCCTTTTCCTGAATTCTGTACCTACGTACTCTTTACCCTGAGTAAAGATCGATGAGAAGTATTCATTTAACACTCTTCCAATGTTGTGTGGTTAATAAGCAGATTGCCCCCTTGGTCCCTAATGGGCCATTGGCTATCCCTGATTAACCTCTTCCTCTTAGTTCTCCCTAATCCTAGGCAAGTTCTTTTTCAGGCCTCCTTTAATTCCCTTCTCAAGTTCCCTCCAGCACTTCCTATCTTCCACTCTGGCCGCAGGTGAATTGCTCCCTTTGGATTTTGTAAAAGCCTTTCTCTTTTTCTCATCCAATGCCAGATATCCAGGGTCCCCTGAACTTATTGGTCCTACACTTCCCCCTATAGGGGGCATATTGGACTTGTATCGCTGTCCCCGTGAAGCGCATCCCTCGCAGGTCCCCGTGAAGCACGTCCTTCGCAGGTCCTGGTTAAGTGTGCCCTCGAAAGTCCCAATGAAGTGTGTGCCTCGCAGGTCCTGGTGAAGCGTGTCTCTCACAGGTCGTGGTCAAGTGTGCCCTCGCACATCCTGGTGAAGCGTGTCCCATGCAGGTCCCACTGAAACATATCCCTCACAGGTCTGGTTCAGATGATTGCACACAATGTTCAACATCACTCGTAAGTTCTCAGATACTGAAGCGGTTCATGTCGAAATGCAGCAAGACCTGGACATTATCCAGGTTTGGGCTGACAAGTGACAAGTAATATTTACATCACACAATTGCCAGGCAATAAGCATATCCAACATGAGAGAATCCTACTATTTCCTTTAGACATTGAACAACATTATCATTGCTGAATCCCCCTGCTATCAACATTCTAGGGATTACCACTGACCAGAAACTGAACTGGACTAACCGTATAAATTCCAAGGCAATAATTCCATGCAGAGACTAACTCATCTCCTGACTCCTCAAAGCCTTGATTTAAACATTATAATCAATTCTTATCTATTTGTTTTCAATATACCCAAAAATGAGTCAAGGGGAAACACTAATACTGGAGAGGTTTGAACTCCAAGTTCACCGGTGCCTCTCAAGCATTGTTATAGTCACTGAGTGGGATTTTATGGCCTTGCTCGTCCCAAAACTATAAAATCCCTCCAAGGTCAACGGACCTTCCCATTGCCTGCTTCTATTCCCGTAGTGGGCGGGGTGGTAAAATTCCAGCCAGTATGTCAACTCCCAAATTATTCATTTACTTGATCTTAAAGTGTTCTTTAGTGAAAAAAATCTATCAAACTGTGTTCAGATAAATCAATACTCATTGTTTCAACTCTACACATCAACCACTCACTGACTGACATTTATTTCCATAGATTCATTTTGAATTGAACCTCCTTTGCGTATAGACTATATTGTCTAGTTTAACTGTTCTAGGCAAGGTAACGATTTTGTGGCACAGTAGTGGTGTCTCTATCTCTGGGCCAGAAGCTGTAGGTTCAAGTCCCTCTTTAGGACTTGATGATTGGTGAAGGTACGTTTATAATGTGACCAAACAGGTTGATAATCAGCTTGTAACTCATTCTAATCACCTGACGGCAGACAGTAAGAGTGGGCGAGTTTCCTGGTCAGCCACATCGCAGAAGACAACAGCAAGCTACCAAATTAATGTCAGTCCATGGGTGCCAATGCCCATGACAAGCAGGACAAAGTGTCTCGTGTGATGCAATGTGACCTGCTGTCAGCCTCCCAGGTTTAAAGTTTATTTACTAGTGTCACAGATAGGCCTACATCAACACAGCAATGAAATTACTGTGAAAATCCCCTAGTCGCCTCGCTCTGGTGCCTGCCTGGGTACACTGAGGGAGAATTTAGCATGACAAGTACAACTAACCAGCACATCTTTCAGACTGTGGGAGGAAACAGGAGTACCCGGAGGAAACCCATGCAGACATGGAGAGAATGTGCAATCTGCACACAGACAGTGACCCAAGCCAGGAATTGAATCTGGGTTTCTGGCACTGTGACACAGCAGTGCTAATCACTGTCACCGTGCCACCATAGAGAGAGAAAACCAAGTTCACATCCCACAACTATGAAACAACTAGGGGCTTGCAGACTTCATGGTTAATTACACTGGTCAGAGCAGACAACTCCAGCAGACATTTAAAGGGATGTATCAGAATACACAGAATAGACATATTCCAACGTGAAATAAACATTCCAAGAGGAGGACTCACCGTCTGTGGTTAACTAAAAATATTAAAAACACTATTAAAATTAAAGAAAAAGCAAATAAATACACAATGATGGGTCAGAAGATTGCAGAGAAACAGTAAAAATTAGACAACGAGAAGAAAGCCAGCTAGAAATATAAAGACAGAGACTCAGAGTTTCTATAGGTATTTAAATAAGAAAAGAGTTAAGCATTGGCTCTATAGAAAGTGAATCTGGGGAACTGATAATGGAAAGTAGGGCTATGGAAGATGAATTAAATTGATATTTTGCATTGTCTTTATTATAGAGAGCCCAAGCTTTATAAGACCCCAGTCAGACCCCACTTGGAGTACTGTGCTCAGTTCTGGTCACCTCATTACAGGAGGGATGTTGAAAGGGTGCAGAGGAGATTTACAAGGGTGTTGCCTGGATTGGGTGGCATGCCTTATGAGGATAGGTTGAGGGAGCTCAGTCTTTTCTCCTTAGAGAGACGAAGGATGAGAGGTGATCTGATAGAGGTGTATAAGATGTTGAGAGGTATAGGTCAGGTGGATTCTCAGAGGCCTTTTCCCAGGGCTGAAATGGTTGCTACGAGAGGACACAGGTTTAAGGTGCTGGGGAGTAGGTACAGAGGAGATATCAGAAGTAAGTTTTTCACTCAGAGGGTTGTGGGTGAGTGGAATCGGCTGCCATCGGTGGTGTTGGAGGCAAATTCGATAGGGTCTTTTAAGAGACTTCTGAATGAATACATGGGACTTAATAGAATTGAGGGTTATAGGTAAGCCTAGTAGGTAGGGATATCATCAATGCAACTTTTGGGCCAAAGGGCCTGTTTCTGCTGTAGTTTTTCTATGTTCTAAGTAACATCACAGAAATAGCTGTGAATCAGAAAATGGAAGGGAGGGAAGAACTCAGAAAAATTACAATCACCTGGGAAGTGGTACTGCACAAATTGTTGGAGCTGTGGGCTGACAAATCCCTGGTTTCTGATGAACTTCATCCTAGGGTCTTAAAAAAGGTGGTTAGTGAGATAGTTGATGTGTTGGTTTTAAATTTTCCAAAATTCTCTAGATTTGGGGAAGATTTCATTAGATTTGAAGATTCAAAAAGTGACAGGGACAGAAAGCAGGAAACTACCGGCCAGTTAGATTAATATCTGTCATAGGGAAATGTTAGAAGCTATTATTAAACATTTCATAGCAGGCACTTGGAAAAATTCAAGGTAAACAGGCAGAGTCAACATGGTTTTTTGGAAGAGAAATCATGTTTAACCAATTTATTGAAGTTCTCTGAATAAGTCACATGTGCTATAGATAAAGGGGAACCAGTGGATATATTGTACTTAGATTTCCAAAAGGTATTTAATGAAGTGCTACACCAAAGGTTATCGCACAAAATAAGTTCATGGTGTAGAGGGTAACATTTTGGATAGAAGATTGATCAGCTAAAAGAATATAGAGAGTAGGCATAAATGCTTTTCTGATTGGCAAAATGTAATGAGTGGTATGTCATAGTAATCAGTGCTGGGGTCTCAACTTCTTACAATTTATAATAACTTGGATGGAGGGACAGAAGGTGCTAAATTTGCTGATGGTACCAGGTTAGATAGGAAAGTAAGATGTGAAGAGGACATAAGAAAGTCATAAAAGAACATAGATAGGTTACATGAGTGGGCAAAATCTGGGAAATGAAAATGTGAAATTGTCCATTTTGGCAAGAATAATAAAAAATAAGCTTTTTTTGCTAAATGGTAAGAGATTGCAGAGCTCTGAAGTGCAAAGGAATCTGGGTTCCCCAGTGCCTGAACCACAAAAGACTAGTATGTAAGTAATTAGGAAAGCTAATAGTTATCATTTATTGTTACGGGAATTGATAGGAGGCTATGCCTCAGCTTTACAGGACAAAGGTGAGACCACATCTGGAGTATTGTGTATAGTACGAGGAAAGATTGGACAGGTTGGACTTGTATCCACTAGTGTTTAGAAGAGGTTGGATAGATTCTTGAAAAGCCAGGGGGTGAAAGGTTACTGGTAGGCAGGAATGTGAGGTTGCAGTCATAATCAGATCAGTTATCATCTTATTGAATGGTGGAGCAGGTTTGAGGTGTCGAGTTGTCTCCTCCTGCCCCTAATTCATGTGTTTGTATGTTCATATTGTCCTGTCTGAGTCATGTCACTGTATTCTTGGTCCTGTCTGTCCTAGGTCAATAAGTTTATATTTTTGATCCTTTCAGGATAGATGGATGTTGCTGGCTAGGCCAGCATTTATTGCCAGTAAAGAAAGCCCTCGAGAAGGTGGTGGTGAACCACCTTCTTGAACCATTGTAATCCATGTAAGGAAGGTACACCGACAGTGCTGCTAGGAAGAGAATTCCATATGTAACTGGACATTATCCAGGTCTTGCTGCATTTGAACATGGACTGCTTTAGTATCTGATGAGTTGTGAACAGTGCCAAACATTGTGCAATCATCAGTGAACAGCCCCACTTCTGACCACATAATGGAAGGAAGGTCATCAATGATGCAGCTGAAAATGGTTAGGCCTAGGACACTACCTAGAGGGCGGGAAAGGAGGGAGAGGGCGGGAAAGTGGAACTGAGCCACAACAGATCAGCCATGATCTTATTGAATGGCGGGGCAGGCTCAAAGGGCTAGATGGCCTACTCCTGCTCCTATTTCTTATGTTCTTATGTTCTTACCTTGAGGAACTCCTGCAGCGATGTCCTGGGACTGAGATAATTGACCTCCAACCACACAACCATTTCCGTTTGTTCCAGGTATGACTACAACCAAGGAGAGTTTTCCCCGATTCCCATTAACGCAGTTTTGCTGTACTCGGTCAAATGCTGCTTTGATGCCAAGGGCAGTTACTCTCCCCACACCTCTGGCATTCAGATCTTTTGTCCATGAACCAAGGTTGTAATGAGGTCAGGACCTAAGTGACCTTGGCAGAGCCCAAACTGAGAATCCGTAACCAGGTTATTGCTGAGTAAGTGCCGCCTGATAGCACTGTTGATGACCCTTTTCATTGCTTTGCTGATGATTGAAAGAAGACTGATGGGGTGATAATTGGCTGGGTTTGGTTTGTCCTGCTTTTTATAGACAGGACATATCTCTGCAATACTGGAACAGCTTGGCTAGGAGTATGGCAAGTTCTGGTGCAGAAGTCTTCAATACTATTGTTAGAATATGGTCAGGGCCCATTGCCTTCGGCTCTTTCCTGATATCACGTGGAGTGAATTGAATTGGCTGAAGACTGACATCTGTGATGCTGGGATCCCTGGAGGAGTCTGAAATGGATTATCTACTCGGCATTTCTGGCTGAAGGTTGTTGTGAATGCATCAGCCTCATCTTTTGCAGTGATGTGCTGGGCTCCTCCATCATTGAGAATAGGGATATTTGTGAAGCCTCCTCCTCCAGCGAGTTGTTGAATTGTACACCAGCATCTGTGGCTGAATGTGGCAGCACTGCAGAACTTAGATTTTATCTGTTGGTTGTCAGATCACTTACCTCTGTCAATTATTTACTGATAATGCTGTTTGACACTCAAATAGTCCTGTTTGTAGTTTCATCAGGTTGACACCTCATTTTTAGTTATCCTGGGTGTTCCTTCTGGCATGCCCTGCTGCACACTACATTGAACCAGGGTTGATCCCTGGCTTGGTGGCAATGGTAGAATGAACATTAGAGCATAAGAATTAGGAGCAGGAGTAGGCCATTTGGTCCCTTGAGCCTGTTCCGCCATTCAATAAGATCATGGCTGATCTTTTCGTGGACTCAGCTCCATAATCCTTAATTCCTTTACTGTTCAAAATTTATCCATCCTTGCCTTAAAAACATTCAATGAGGTAGCCTCACTGCTCCACAGATTCAAAATCCTTTGGGTGAAGAAATTCTCTCTCAATTCACTCCTAAATCTGTTCCCCCTTGTTTTGAAGCTATGCCCCCAGTTCTAGTTTCACCCGCCAGTGGAAACAATCTCCCTGTTTCTATCTTATCTATTCCCTTCGTAATCTTATGTCTCTATGAGACCTTCCCTCATTCTTCTGAATTCCAGTGAGTATAGCCCCAGTCTACTCAATCATGCCTCATAAGCCAACTGTCTCTACCCTAGAACCACCTAGTGAATCTCCTCTGCACCCCTCCAGTGCCAGTATATCCTTTCTCAAGTAAGGAGATCAAAACTGTACACAGGACTCCAGATGTGGTCTCACCAGCTGTAACATAACCTCCCTGTTTTTAAGCTCCATCCCTCTAGCAATGAAGGACAAAATTCCATTTGCCTTCTTAATTACCTGCTGCGCCTGCAAACCAACTTTTTGTGATTTGTGCACAAGGACGCATGGGTGTCTCTGCACAGCAGCATGCTGCAATTTTTTACCATTTAAATTATAGTCCATTTTGCTGTTATTCCTACCAAAATGGATAACCTCTCATTTATCAACATTGTACTCCATCTGCCAGACCATTGTCCACTCACTTAGACTACCTATATCCATTTGCAGACCTTTCAGCGTCCTCTGCACACTTTGCTCTGACACTCATCTTAGTGTCACCTATGATTTTTGACACAGTACACTTGGTCCCCAACTCCAAATCATAGAACATAGAACACTACAGTACAAACAGGCCCTTCGGCCCACAAGTTGCACCAATCATGTCCATACCTATCAGGCCTATCTATAACTCTCAATCCAATTAAATCCCACATATTCATCCAGAAGTCTCTTAAAAGACCCCAGCGAGTTCGCCTCTACCACCACCGACAGCAGCCGATTCCACTCACTCACCGCCCTCTGAGTGAAAAACTTACCACTAACATCTCCTCTGTACCTGCCCCCCAGCACCTTAAACACATGTCCTCTTGTAGCTACCACTTCAATCCTAGGAAATAGCCTCTGAGAATCCACCCTATCTATACCTCTCAACATTTTATAAACCTCTATCAGGTCACCTCTCAATCTTCGTCTCTCCAGGGAGAAGAGACATAGCTCCCTCAGCCTATCTTCATAAGGCATGCCTCCCATTCCGGGCAACATCCTTGTAAATCTCCTCTGCGCTCTTTCAATAGCTTCCACATCCTTCCTGTAGTGAGGCGACCAGAACTGCGCACAGTACTCCAAGTGGGGTCTGACAAGGGTCTTATAAAGTTGCAGCATTACCTCCTGACTCCTAACTCAATCCCTCGATTAATGAAGGCTAGCACACCATATGCCTTCTTGACCACATCCTCCACCTGTGAAGCCGATTTAAGAGTCCTATGGACCCCAAGGTCCTTCTGCTCCTCAACACTGCGAAGAGTCCTACCCTTGATATTGTACTCCTTCATCCCATTGGACCTGCCAAAATGGACCACTACATTATGCCTTATGAAGATAGGCTGAGGGAGCTATGTCTCTTCTCCCTGGAGAGACGAAGATTGAGAGGTGACCTGATAGAGGTTTATAAAATGTTGAGAGGTATAGATAGGGTGGATTCTCAGAGGCTATTTCCTAGGATTGAAGTGGTAGCTACAAGAGGACATGTGTTTAAGGTGCGAATGGGATGCTGGCCTTCATAGCGAAGGGGATTGAATATAAAAGTAGGGAGGTCTTGCTGCAGCTGTATAGGGCATTGGTGAGGCCGCAACTGGAGTACTGTGTGCATTTTTGGGCGCCGCACCTGCGCAAAGATATTTTGGCCTTGGAGGGAGTGCAGAGGAGGTTTACTAGGCTGATACCGGAGTTGAGGGGGTTGAGCTATGAGGAGAGGCTGAATAAACTGGGCTTGCACTCGTTAGAGTTTAGAAGAATGAGAGGAGATCTCATTGAGACGTATAAGATGATGAATGGGATGGATAGGATAGAGGTGGAAAGACTCTTCCTGCTCAAAAAAGACAATAGGACTAGGGGGCACAGCCTCAAGATAAAAGGGGGGCGGTTTAGAACGGAGTTGAGGAGGAACTTCTTCACTCAAAGGGTGGTGAATCTCTGTAATTCTCTGCCCGTTGAAGTGGTGGAGGCTGCCTCGCTAAATATTTTTAAGATGCGGGTTGATGGGTTTTTGATGGGAGAGGGGATTAAGGGTTATGGGGAGAGGGCGGGAAAGTGGAACTGAGCAGCAACAGATCAGCCATGATCTTATTGAATGGTGGGGCAGGCTCGAAGGGCTGGATGGCCTACTCCTGCTCCTATTTCTTATGTTCTTATGTTCTTACACATTTATCCGCGTTGAAGTCCATCTGCCACTTCTCTGCCCAGTCTTGCATCCTATCTATGTCTCGCTGCAACTTCTGACATCCCTCCAGACGATCCACAACACCACCAACCTTCGTGTCGTCGGCAAACTTACTAACCCATCCCTCCACTTCCTTATCCAGGTCATTTATGAAAATGACAAACAGCAAGGGTGCCAGAACAGATCCCTGGGGCACCCCACTGGTGACTGACCTCCATGCAGAAAAAGACACATCCACAACCACCCTCTGCCTTCTGCAGGCAATGCAGTTCTGGATCCACAAGGCCAAAGCCCCTTGGATCCCATGCCCTCTCATCTTCTCAAGAAGTCTTGCATGGGGGACCTTATCAAACGCCTTGCTGAAGTCCATGTAAACCATATCCACCGCCCTTTTCTTGTCAATGTATTCAGTCACATTGTCAAAGAACTCATCGAGGCTTGTAAGGCATGACCTGCCAACGACAAAGCCGTGCTGACTATTTCTGACCATACTAAACTTCTCTAAATGTTCATAAATCCTGTCCCTCAGTATCCTCTCCGTCAACTTACCAACCACTGAGGTCAGACTCACCGGTGAGTAATTTCCCGGGCTGTCTCTGTTCCCTTTCTTGAATCATCTATATAAGCTATTGCGGTCCCAACACTCCTCTCTGAGGCACACCACTAGTCACTGATCGCCAAGCACAAAAACACCAATTTATTGCCATTTTTTGCTTTCTGTTAGTTAAACCTTTATCCATGTTAATACATTACCCGTAACACTATGCACCTTTATCTTATGCAACAGACTTTGGCGAGGCACCTTGTCAAATACCTTCTGGAAATTCAGATACACCACATGATCAGGATCTCCAGTCTTCACCATGTACATAATGTTCTCAAAGAATTCCACAACATTAGACAAATATGACCTGCCCTTCATGAATCCATGCTGTGTTTTCCCATTGGGACAATTTATATCCAGATGTCTCGCTATTTCTTCCTTGATGATAGATTCAAGCATTTTCCCTAGGACAGAAGTTAAGCTAACCAGCCTATAATTACCCGCGTTTTGTCTACCTCCTTTTTTAAACAGTGGCATCACATTTGATGTTTTCCAATGTGCGGGAACCATCCCAGAGTCCAGCAAATGTTGGTAAATAATCACTAGTAAATTTGCTCTTTCCCCCACTTTTAGTACCTTGGGATGCATTCCATCAGGGCTGTTGGGCGATATGCCGAACCATGAAGTTACAGATTGTTGTTCTATACAATTCTGCTGCTGCTGATGGCTTGCAGTATCTATGGAAACCCAGTTTTGAGTTGTGAGATCTGTTCCAAATCTATCCCACTTAGCACAGTGGTAGTGCCACACAACACAGTCATGTCTGTCCTGAATCACTGTGTTTCTGGTCCTGACATCTCAGTCAATTTATTCCTGCTGTGGCCAGTCACACTTCAGTGTGACCCCGTTTGTCTTGGATTAGTGTGACCTTGGTCCTATTTGTCCCAGGTCACTGTGCAATGTGCATGTCTCTGGCCCGGATCAGGTGTCCTTGGTACACTTTGTCTGTCGTGGGTCAACCAATAACTCAAATCAGCACCTTATTCAAAGAGAAACTATTTTTAGACTACTGAATCATTCAGTAAAGAGATCAATTGGAGACAAAGCCTTATGTAGCCTGGCTTCTGAACATACCCTTCTATATTTGATACCTTACTCAGTATGGGGAGCAAACGATAAATCCATCTCCTGGAAGAGATGAAATCTCGTTGCTAATGTCTGTGCCGAGCTTCTAGCCATTTCTGTCTGGAGCTGTGAGATTTACTAACAGGCCTGGGATTAAGGGCACTGTTCACACTGTGTACCGACAATCAGCTCACTGGCACCGAATCCTACACTCCTCATGCGGCCTGCTCTGTCTACAAACAATGTACAACACAAAACCAGCTCAAGAATAGATGAGAAAATCATACTTATCTGTGTGAATGGTGTCAGCCTGTTGTCTCCTGCGAGAAGACTCTGTTTCCAGAGGGCTGTGTACTCACACAGCTCAAAGACTGAACAGCAGGAACTGTTTCTCAGTACCAATCACCAGATGGTGTCACTCGCTGACCCTGCAGTCTTGGCTGCACTTACACTAACCTTCAGTTATCCAGTGACCTGTGACCTGCCTCCCCTCCCCTCTCGCACACTGGAACCAATGACATGCCTCCATCCTTGTTTTTTTTTGGGTAAACAGCATAGGGGTCACTGAGAGTCCTGTGTTACACACACTGTACCATCAAACTGAGAGGCTGGGAACATAAAGACTGAAGAAAGAGAGGGTTTGTTCTCTGAAGTGCTCAGAGTAACTTGATAAAAATAGGTTATAAGCTGGGGATTACTTCGGTATGGTGTTCTCTTGAATATCAAAATTTGGTCTAAATGTGTAACTGAAGGCTGAATGCTGAATATTTAACTCACGTGACCGCCATCATGTGAATGCCAACCTCAGTCTTCCCATTGATGAAGCCATGCATCCTGTACTATCCCTCACCAATCAGATTCTTTGTTAAACTATTGAATGATTCTTGAATCTCAGCCAATAGCCCCTTCATCTCATCTCAAATACCCACAATACCATTGGCCTGACCTGAACTGAAGTTAAGCTAACCCGGCCTATAGTTACCCACCTTTTGTCTACTTGAGACTTCTTTTGTCCCAGGTCAAGTAACTGTACACAGTCAGCCCTATCCTGTACACAATGAGACCTACCTGTACATGGCTGGTCCTGTTTGTACATTCTACCCATGTCTCTATCCTGTGCACTCAGGGACTCGGCAACTTCCCTGTGCTCTGTGTTCCCTATGTTCCTGTGGATATCAGAGTGAGTTGTGAATTCCCCAGTACTGTTCAGTAATGATGTGGAGATGCTGGCGTTGGACTGGGGTAAACACAATAAGAAGTCTTACAACACCAGGTTAAAGTCCAACAGGTTTATTTAGTAGCACAAGCCACTAGCTTTCAGAGAGCTGCTCCTTCATCAGGTAAGTGGGAGTTCTGTTCACAAACAGAGCATATAAAGAAACAATCTCAATTTACAAAATAATTATTGGAATGCGAGTCTTTATAGGTAATCAAGTCTTAAAGGTACAGATAATGTGACTGGAGAGAGGGTTAAGCACAGGTTAAAGAGATGTGTATTGTACACATTATTATGTACATTATTATACACATCTCTTTAACCTGTGCTTAACCCTCTCTCCACTCATATTGTCTGTACCTTTAAGACTTGATTACCTGTAAAGACTCGCATTCCACCATTATTTTGTAAATTGAGTTTGTGTCTTTATATGCCCTGTTTGTGAACAGAACTCCCACTTACCTGATGAAGAAGCAGCGCTCTGAAAGCTAGCGGCTTGTGCTACCAAATAAACCTGTTGGACTTTAACCTGGTGTTGTGAGACTCCTCACTCACTTCAGTAATCTAAGTGAGGAGACTCAGTTGATGGTGAATACCCTCTCCCTCACCCCACCATGGATTTCTAAGTTAGTCCTGTAGTATTGAGAAATCTGGGATTCAGGGAAGCTCAGTTCCTGTCTTCCCAGCACTGAGCAGCCTGATGTGATATGGCTTTAATCCAGGGGTTCCTGGCTCCAGCCCAGTGCATGTTTGGACTGAGTACAAAATGACAATCTTCTCTTTGACACAGCCTGTGGGAGATTCTCAAAGCCTTTCAAATCAGACCTAATTAAAAGACATTTAGCAATTACTCTGAAAATAGGAAGTCTTGGGAGATGCAAACCAATAACTTACGCAATAGGAGGCTATTGCGCTATGTCTGACCTTCAAATCCCAACGGGTTTACTCCTTACTGATTACTAATTATCTTCTTCATTTGCTGGAGTACTGTCCCACGGTTTCTGGGGTACAGTCCACTGTTACTGGAGTACAGTCCCACCGTTACTGGAGTACAGTCCCACCGTTACTGGAGTACAATACCCCCAATTCTGAAGTACAGTCCCACTATTACTGGAGTACAGTCCCACTGATTCTGGAGTACAGTCCCACCGTTACTGGAATACAGTTGCACCGTTACTGGAGTACAGTCGCACTGTTACTGGAGTACAGTCCCATGGTCACTGGGGTACAATCCCACCGTTACTGGAGTACAGTCCCACCGTTACTGGAGTACAGTCCCATGGTCACTGGGGTACAATCCCACCGTTACTGGAGTACAGTCCCACCGTTACTGGAGTACAGTCCCATGGTCACTGGGGTACAATCCCACCGTTACTGGAGTACAGTCCCACCGTTACTGGAGTACAGTCCCATGGTCACTGGGGTACAATCCCACCGTTACTGGAGTACAGTCCCATGGTCACTGGGGTACAATCCCACCGTTACTGGAGCACAGTCCCACTGTTACTGGAATACAGCCCCATCATTACCAGGGTACGGTCCCACCATTACTGGGGTACAGTCCCACCATTACCGGTATACAGGCCCACCATTACCATGGTATAGTCCCACCAATACTGGGGTACTGCTGTACTGTTTATAGGTAAGCTCCACACCATCTCTCCCATTACCACTTAGCACAGGGAGCATCAGAAATTCTGATCTTACTTAATCTTTAAACTATTGAATCAATTCCTTTTGTAGAAGTCAGCAAATCTTGTTCATAATAGAGGTATATATTTACAGTAGGAGAGTTATAATCTAACCACAAGAGGGCAAAATAGCCTTTAAATATATACTACTTGGTTTCTTCCCACTTTAGGAGTTCTAATTCTGCTTCATAGAAACTTCAAACCAATTTTTCTTGCAAACGTATTTTCTTTCAGGAAGTCTGTAGTTTTAATCCTCTATTTAAGCACCATTGCCCTGCTCATATCTGAGGGACAGATTAACTGTCAAACAACAGCTAAATGGGTTGAAGAGATTGAACTATTTGAAATTTGGGATCTACCTGACAGTTTTTGGGTTTACTGAACCAGTTTCTTGTTCTGGACTTGCCTGATTGGCACTAATCAAATACCCACAAGTTTAATTTGAATGGTGATTAGATACAATTAGGTTCAAACATGGACAAAAGAGCTGAACTTCAAAGGTGAGGTGAAATTCAGCCCTTGACATCGAGGCTGCATTCGACTGAATGTGGCATCAATGTGGCAAAACTGATTCAATGAGAATCAGGGGAAAAGCTTTCCACCTGGCACCTAGAAATTGGCTGTGTTTGGGGAGGTCAATCATCTCAGCTCCAGGACATTTTTGTAGGAGTCCTTCAGGGTAGTGTCCTAGTGTCCTAGGCTCAATGTTTTTCAGCTGCTTCATCAATTACCTTCCCTTCAACCTAACGTCAAAAATGGGGATGGTTGCTGGCGATTGCACAATATTCAGCACTATTCACAACTCCTCAGATACTGAAGTAGTCCATGTCCAAATGCAGCAAGACCTGGACAATATCCAGGCTTTGGCTGACAAGTGACAAGTAGCATTTATGTTACACAAATGCCAGGCAATGACCATTACTAATGAGAAACTAGTCACCGCCCTTTGATATTCAATGGTGTTACTATCACTGAATCCCCCACTGTCAACATCCTTGGGGTTACCATTGATCAGAAACTCAGCTGGACTCACCACATAAACACATTGGCTACAAGAGCAGGTCAGAGGTTAGAAGTTCTGTAGTGAATAACTCATCTCCTAATTCCCCAAACCCTGTCCACCATCTGCGAGGCACAAGTCAGGAATGTGATAGAATAATCCCCGCTTGCCTGTATGGGTGCAGCTCCAACAACACTCTAGAAACTCAACACCATCCAGGACAAAGTAGCTTGAATGGCACCCCATCCACAAATATCCATTTCCTCCACCACCGAGACTGAGTAGCAGCAGTGTATATTATCTATAAGATGCATTGCAGCAATTCACCAAAGGTCCTTAGACAGCACCTTCCAAACCCATGACAACTTCCATCTAGAAGGACAAGGGCAGCAGATACATGGGAACACCACCAGCTGGAAACTCCCCTCCAAGTCATTCACTGTCCTGACTTGGAAATATATCGCCATTCCTCACCTCGTCCACATCCCTTGTCTTGTCCACATCACTTACCTCACCCACATCTCTCACCTCTCACATCGCCCATACTCCTCACCTCATTCACACCCCTCACCTCACCCACATCTCTCACCTCGCCCACATCCCTCACCTTGCCCACATCCCTCACCTTGCCCACATCCCTCACCTTGCCCACATCCCTCACCTTGCCCACATCCCTCACCTCGCCCACATTCCTCACCTCGCCCACGTCCCTCACCTTGCCCACATCCCTCCACTCACCCACATCCCTCACCTCGCCCACATCCTTCACTTTACCCCCATCCGTCACCTCACCCAGTCTCCTCACCTCCTTCACCTCACCCACCTCCCTCCACTCACCCACATCCCTCCACTCGCCCACATCCCTCCACTCGCCCACATCCCTCACCTCGCCCACATCCCACACCTCGCCCACATCCCACACCTCGCCCACATCCCTCCACTCACCCACCTCCCTCATCTCACCCACATCCCTCCACTCACCCACATCCCTCACCTCACCCACATCCCTCACCTCACCCAGACCCCTCACCACACCTACATCTTTCACCTTGTCCACACTGCCCACGTCACTGACCTTGTCCAGCCCACTCACCTTGCCAATGTCACCCAGCTTACACTCTTCACCTTCCTGTCCTTCTCTGTTCTTACGACTGCTTACCCAATCTCAGGTTCAGCCTCCATTCCTCATCCAGACCTGGGATGAGGGGCAGTGCCTGAGTAAGCTGTTGATGGTCAGGCACCCTCTAGGTATCCTACAGGGGGAAGTAGCACACTTACATTTGTTGAGTGAATTTCCACAGAGAATCTCCAGAATAAATGTTGCTTCAATGTTGGTGAAATTCAGGGAGATTCTCCCAGTGTGTTTGTGAAATCCTCTCAGCACAGCTCTAGCAACAAGTGAAGCTGAAATAATGAGTATGTCTTTAAGTAGTGTTTGAATTCCACATTTAGACCCAATTAGCTGCTCGCTGTTAGGAGAGGCTGTCAGTGAAAACGTCACCAAGCTGTCACACAGCCTCTTTAATGAGCATTTGTAATCAACTCATTAACGACTCACTGCACAGGCCTCTAGTCCTCCTACACAACAGCACCTTACAAAACACACTGGTTTAATCCAGACTTCAAGTTTGTCCCGTCTTCACATCCCTAGTGCCAGAAGTATTCAGAGAAGATCATTCCACGCAAATATCTGTCCATTCAAATTGTCACTTAGATATGGTTGTAGATAGAGGAGAGTTTGTATGGATTACTGTATAATGTTAACTGTAGACCGGGTTTTTCTACAACCTCAGAGCTCAAAAGGACTTCGAGTGATATTGACAGGAGTATTTCTGGATGAAAGGAAGCATATTGTAGGCCTTTCAGAGCAGACACAGCCCAATGATATCAGCCTGAAGTCACATTCATATGCCTGTAATCTATATTGCACAGTTATAAAGCAAATCCATTTGTAAATGATTATCAGAGGCACATGTCCTGCTCACAGTTTCAGATCAGGTGATTCAGACAGCATCACAGGAGAAACCCTGTCCTGTCCTGTTCTTTCCCATAACCTGTAGGGTTTGGTAGGGTAGTAGGATGGGAATAGGACACCTGAGGAGATATGTTATCTATGGCTTTTGCCCAGTACTGTTTTAGAGTCAGTGTTGTCACGGCACAGAAGGCCATTCAGCTTATTAAATTAGTGCTGATTCTGTACAGAGCCATCCAGTCAATCCCAGTGCCCCACTTGATCCCTCTAATCTTGCAACTTTATTACTTACAAGCACCTATCCAATTTCCTTTTGAAATCATTTATCATCTCCAATTCCACCCCCTTCGTGGGCAGCGAGTTCCAGCTCATTACCACTCGCCCCGTTCAGTGTGGCACGGTAGCACAGTGGTTAGCGCTGCTGCTTCACAGCTCCAGGGTCCTGGGTTCGATTCCTGGCTTGGGTCACTGTCTGTGTGGAGTTTACGCATTCTCCTCATGTCTGCGGGTTTCCTCCGGGTGCTCTGGTTTCCTCCCACAGTCCAAAGATGTGTGGGTTAGGTTGATTGGCTATGCTAAAATTGCCCCTTAGTGTCCAGGGATGCGTAGGTTAGAGGGATTAGTGGGTAAAATATGTAGGGATATGGGAGCAGGGCCTGGGTGGGATTGTGGTCGGTGCAGACCCGATGGGCTGAAGGGCCTGTTTCTGCACTGTAGGGTTCTATGATTCTATGTAAAAATGTTCTTCCTCACACCCCCTCATTCCTGTACCATCAGTCAATGGGAACAGTTTTCTCTTTGTCTAACTAATCTAAACCCATCCTCATTTTTTACAGCACTATGGGGAGATTTTGGCAGAATGGTAATGTCACTGGACTAATAATCCAGAGGCCCTTGCTAATGCTGTGGGGGACATAGATACAAATCCCACCATGCCAGCTGGTGGAATTTAAAATCAATTAATGATAAGCTGGTTTCAGTGATGGTGACCATGACAACAATCATTAATCATCATAAAAACCCATCTGGTTCATCAATGTTCTTTAGGTCCTGGTGACTCCACATCCCCCAGAAATGTGACTGAATCTTAACTGGCCCTCTGGAATGAGCAATGGCAAACCACTTTGATCAAACAATGGGTGGGCAACAGATACTGGCTTTGCTGGCAACCCCCAATATAGTAAAAAGTCTGACAACGCCAGGTTTTAGTCCAACCTATTTATTTGATAATATTCTCACTAGCTTTCGAGGGGACAGCCTCTTCGTCAGGTGAATGGAGAGTTCACCTGACGAAGAGGCTGTCCCCTCGAAAGCTAGTGAGAATATTATCAAATAAATAGGTTGGACTAAAACCTGGTGTTGTCAGACTTTTTACTGTGTTTACGCCAGTCCAACGCCGGCATACCCACATCATAACCCCCAATATGCCAAGGGAAGAAAAAGTCACTTTATAATCCTTCAATGCCTTCCTCATCTCTGGGGATGATTGGGTAATTAAGGCAACTCCTTCAGCTATTTCCATCCCCAATCCTTTAGCAACCTGGGATGTGAGGGATCCAAACCAGGCAACTCACCCACAGCCTTTCCAGCAGCTCCTCTTATTTTCACCCCATCCATTACCCACCATTGCCACTTCTGCTGCATCTTCTCCCTAAGTAAACACTGAAACAAAATACTCATCCAATATTGGATAGGCTTGGGTTGTTTTCAATGGAGCAGAGAAGACTGAGGGGTGTCCTGATTGAGGTGTTCAAGATTATGAGGGAAAGGATGGATACGGAGTAGGTGTTCCTCTTAATTGAAGGGTCAGTTACGAGAGACGCAAGTTAAACATGAGGGGTGGAAGGTTTAGGGGGGATTTGAGGAAAAACTTTATTACCCAGAGGGTGATGACGGTCTGGAACGTGCTGCCTGAGAGACGGGTGGAAGTAGGATGCCTCACATCCTTTAAAAGTACCTGGATAAGTACTTGGCACATCATTACATTTAAGGCTATGGGCCAAGTGCTGGCAAGTAGGACTAGGTGGGCAGGTCAGGGCCTTTCATGCATAGGTGCAGACTCGATGGGCCAAAGAGCCTCTTCTGCACTGTAGGATTCTGTGATTTTGTGATTGAAGCCTTGTACCTCCAAGCACCTCTTGTTCCCAAGAGCTCACCCAACTCTTTTGACACATTCTTGTAGATTTTTGGATTCCCTTTGATGTTGACAGCCAATCTATTCTCATATTCTCCCTTTACCAGTTTCACTTCCTTCTTCACCTCCCCTCTCAACTATCTATGTTTCAGCTGGTTCTTGCCTGAAGAATTCACCTGACAATCATTTTGTTTCATCATATTGTCCATTTTTCTCGTTAAAGAAGCCCTGATTTTGCAACCATCACCTCACCTCCCAACCCACTGCTCTTCTCCTCCCCACACTCCCACTCCTCCCCCTGCTTTTTAGATGATTGAGCCTCTATTTATAATGCTTACAAAGAGAACAATGACTCAAGGACTTGATGGCAAATTAGCCAGTTATGTTGAAAACTGACTTAGTTTAAAACATAAAAAATGATAACCAATGGAAAAAGGCTCTCTCTGAAGAGTGATAACTAGTGGGGTATTGTAGGTATTTGTCCTCCCTGTTCTTAAATGATGAGGATGGGGTGGGGCAGGGGGTGATATTGTAGTATTTAATCATTAGTGATGGCATGCTCTGCGTTCTGTTGATTAGGATAAACTGGCTTGATGACATTCAAAAGGACTTCCTTTGATGATTCCCCAAACATATCCATGATTTATTAATCAGTCTTCTCTGATGTCACTATAACTGCTATGAGGTGTTTGAATGACAGTCCTGGCTGACATGCCCTTCCAATGGAAAAGGTTGATCCATATTTTTAAAAATGAATCTGCAATGTGACTCAAAAGATGCATAATCAGAAAATTGAAGACCGTTTGCAGGTCTCTCCCTTCATACAACAGTTCACTTGGTGGAATTTTCTTCTTTCCATTTTTGCTTTCATGCCATTCATTACCACACTTCGCAAATTCATCCTCACTTAATTGGAGAAGCAGACTCTCTGAGTCATGTACTTTAATCATCTGGGGTCTATTACTGGGTACCAACTCCATTCTCTGTTAACTTTAACTCCTTCATAACAACGATTGATCCTGCAAAGATACCGAATACTCCCATAGAATGGATGGGCTCAGTCAAAGTTACTGCAAGACAGTGTGTAAGGTAGTAAGTTCTTACTGCTTTGCAATTAAGAAAAAGTTCCCATTCTACCCTATTAACTTCTTTCCTGTTCCTCAAACATGTCAGATCATCCTGCAACAGTGTCTCAGGATCGCTGGTGCCACATCCAAGTGACCATCCCTCATGGTGAGCTTGGATCCAGACTGCTTAACATCAATTTGGCCACAGCAGCTAAGGCTGTGTGGGACGTACAGCAGCACATTTCTAGCAGAGATTGGCCACGGAACCACTTTTCCCGCCCTACGTTGCCCTCCAAGGATTGCTGCTACCAATTGTATTGAATTAACCCCTGCTGCATCCCTGGGTGAGTCAACAATCAGCACCGGCTGAAAGCAGCATTGATATGGCTCAGTAGCATTCCAGTCATTGTATTCATCTTTTTCATAATTGCACTGGATTATTTAACAAAAGATGACAATTGAGATTCCTTTACTGTGCCTACCCTTTGCAAATGAAAATTGGTGTCACCTCCATGATTGGGATGGATGATGGGACAGATCTGCAGTTGGGAAAGATGCAAGGAAATTGTTTTGGGATGAATGACCTGCATGGTTCAGTCAAAACAATCTTTCTTGTCTTGAAGGTACAACAACCCTCAGGAAGTTTAACATCATTCAAGCCAAAACCAGCTGTCTGATCAGCACCACACTAAATATCAATTCTCCTCGCTACCAGTCCCACAGTGCCAGTAATGCACTATCTACAAGGTGCATAATAGCAATCCCCAAGGTGGTTTTGACAGCACCTTTCAAACCTGTGACCTGTACCATCTAAAAGAACAAGGGCAGCAGATGCATGAGAACACCACCACCTGCAAGTTCCACATTAAGCCACACGCCATCCTGATTTACAATACATTGCTGTCCCTTCACTGTCACTGAGTTAAAATTCTGGACCTTTCCAAGTGCATTGTCTATGTGGAGAGAAGCTGTTCATTTATTTCTTTTCAAGGGCAACTGGGAATGGGCAATAAATGCTGACTTAGCCAGTGATGCTCACATCCTAAGGAGGAATTGAAAAAGGAATTCACCAAAATTGATTAAGATTGTTTAAAAGTCAATTTCAAACCAAGCTGCAGGATGAATCAGATTCTGGTATAAAGAACCAGTATCCCCATAACTCTGAAGCTCGTAACAACACAAAACATATTCTCCAAGAAGCTTGTTTCTGTTGATGATGTGAAACAATCTTTTGTTGTTGAGATGGTTTTGGTTAAACAACCTTTTGTTCTTGAGATATGCAAAGAAGTTCTCTATATGGGAATCCCCCCCTTTTCCATTGGGGATTTAGCATGGGGGGTTGTCACATATAACGGTCCAATGCAACAAAAGATAAATTCACCGACTCCCCGGCTGCATTTTTTTTGCGGCCTTGAGCCTGTTTTCTGCATCTATGATGAATGCGTGAGGTTGCAGCCATTTTTTTTGAAGGGACCACTTCTCAACTTTTGTTTACACTTTGTTGTGGGAGATTTACCACTTCGGAGTCAGACTTGGAGGTTCAACAAAACAGTTTTATTTTGGACAAAGCTTTGGGGGAAAGCACTGGTACTCCGCAGTACTTAGCAGCTACCTTCTCAACAACACAATGGTAGTTGAGCATCTTTATACCTTTTAGACAATAGATAGTACAGACATTAGCTGTTAACACTCGTTACAAGTTGAGTAGACAGTTAACATCGTTACAAGCAGACAGGTACAGATATGGACAGTTAACACATCATTGTTCATAGAATGGATACAGTCATGCAGTTATATCCTCTATCAATGACTGGTTTTGATATATACATTTATGTATTTATGTCCCCATCAGTGGCTGATCTCTTCACATTTATGCATTTATTACTGAGTGAAGTCTATAAAATAATGAGGGGCATAGATCAGCTAGATACACAATGTCTTTTCCCAAAGGTAGGGGAGTCTAAAACTAGAGGGCATAGGTTTAAAGCGAGAGGGGAGAGATACAAAAGTGCCCAGACGGGCTATTTTTTCACACGGGGGTGGTGAGTGTCTAGAACAAGCTGCCTGAGGTAGTAGTAGAAGTGGGTACAATTTTATCTTTTAATCTTTTATCTTTTAAAAAGCATTTAGACAGTTATGTCTCCATCAATGGCTGATCTTATTATCAAACTCATTGTTCTGGGTCTGCTCTTACCTCAAGCCTTAAAGTTACCCAGGTCTGACCAGTTTCCTGCAGCAATTCAGATACTGCAAGTTTTAACTCTTTGTGTAGGCAAAGCCAGTGCCTTTTAATGCCTTTTAATGTTCCTTTAGTGCCTTTTAATGTTCCTTCCCAGAGTCCATTTTGTGTGCCAGGTAACCATTTTGTGTCCATGACTTTAATTTCACCATAACAATTTCAAACCCATGCTTCAGATCTTTGGCCACCTCATGAGGAGGAGAGGGCCTCATCGATAGCCTGCCTCTGGGCCTGGCCAACAACAGGACATTGTTGGGGTGGTTCAACCCAACCACCTGTCTCTCTTCCACGACTACATTTGCACCCGTATCCCTGGAGAAACACTATTCATTAGCGCACTTGAGGCCTTCTGCAACCAGTGGGCACTGCAGGGCACTGGATCATTGTCAGCTCCCAAAACAATATTTCGGTTTAAATTCACCACTTTGTTTCAGTTACGGTTCTCCTTTAGGGGGGAGGTTAATTGCCTAATTTGTTCATTTGTTTCTTGTTTACACAAAAGATAGGATGTAACAGGATGTGTAATGCTGCAAGAGTATGTTCTGGGGGAGCTCTGTTTAAATTTATTTGAAAAATTGTTGACCCTGATCTGCCAAACAACAACTGAGAAATTGGGCCACAAGTTAGATAAAGGGAAGGATTTTTAACAGCTCGCACTTTTCCTTATGTGACCATGGGGTGAATGTTGGGCGTGTCCCAAAACGCAGCTGACCAGACACTTCCATAAAGGGAAGAAAGTGTGACTGGTAAGGTACTTTGCGGCAGTCCCATACATCTTACTAGGGTGGACCTGGGTTAGCAGAAATAGAAAGCTGTTTATTTGTTTTGATGTGTTGTGTGTCTCTAGAACAGAGGATAATGGCCAACACCTCAAAAAGGTGAGACAAGCCAGCATTAATCAATAATCCCATCAATATTGGAGACAATTGGCCCCAAGCTTGCAGTCCTAATAGTAACAGGCGCTGAGACAGTTTCATGTCCCTGCCCCCAACACATCTGGTCCAACCCTTCTGTCTCTCTTGGTTCTTTAGTACTGCCGTGTTGGTGGGAGAGGGTGAATCATAGAATCTCTACAGAAGGAGGCTATTTGGCCCATTGTTTCTGCACTAACCATCTGACAGAACATCTTACACAGGCCCTACCCCTGTAAACCCATGCATTTACCATGGCTAAACCCCGAACCTACGCATCTTGGAACACCTCAGAGGCTAAATTGCATGACCAATCAATCAAACCTACACATCTTTGGACTGTGGGAGGCAACTGGAGGACCTGGAGGGAAATCCATGCAGAAACAGGAGACTGTGCCAACTCCATAGGCCGCTATTGAACCAGGCACCATGAGGCAACAATACTAACTATTTTGCCACCATGCTGGTGGATTGGATCATGCCAAGATGGGGATGTTAGGATTGAAATTAGATTAAAGAAAACATTTAAAATCACTTAAAACCCTTAACTGTCATTGAAGGCAGCTTGAGGGGGTGTGTCTTCACCTTGTGACATTAAAGGAGTGGTTTTGCTGAAATTGCGCCTTGCCAGTAAATCTCCTAATTCATGCCAATGGATTCATGCTGCAGCTGGGCGAACAAGTACCCATTGCAGCCTATGAAAAAGGTGGGAACATAGCTTCAAATGCAGCCAGAGAGGTATATCTCTACTGGGGAACTGGCTGCAGGCCTGAGCCTATATGTTTTAGTTTTGCTGCCAGTGAAACCTCCCAATTGATCGAATTATCCATTCCCAACCCAGCTGTAATACTATATAGAATACTGGCCTGTAAACCCTTTCTTGTTCCCTGCCATTGCATCTGGGTACAAAATGCAATCAGTATGGTATCACAGTTTGCAAATTACCTACACCTGGTGTTTTGAACCTTTTTTCTAAGACCTTCCCTCTCCATTACTAAAATAAATCACCCTCTGTATGCCCCTTTGTTTCTGTATAGACAGATCAGTTATATGTTGTGAAGTTGAGTTGGTGAACTTGGAATATGATGTTGATAAAGAGGTAAAGTTGTAAAAAGGTCTAGAGAGAAAAAACATTGTGTGGGCCCTTTAAAAGCTGATATGCTTGTTTCACTACTTGGGGGTTTAAAATACAAAGTACATGCAAAGTCCAACAAATGAAACATTTGTATTAAAAGGTCAAGTCTTGACAAGGCAGCCTATTGTTTGAATTTTGCCCAATCAGTTTAAAGTTGGCTCTCAGCAACCAAGAACCTATAATATTTGAATTTGATGATATTGAAAAAATCAGACCAATCCTATTTTAGGAAAATTGATAGGTCATCACAGATATAAAAGAAGTGCAAGAGGCAAAAGCAGGAGATAGCAACTGCCACCTCTCAAGTCTTGAGACAGAGCAGCTCTCCACGCTGCCAGCTTTACATATCTCTTAAAAAAACACACCAGCTAACGGTACCAAATCAAAAAGAACTTACAGAGAAATCAACCGAGAAACTCCAGAAGGTTCCGAAAGACATAAAACCTGGTTGTATACCTTTGTTGAGAGTGACTAAATTCTATTATTACCTTTTTGATTAATGAATGGATATTGCAGTTATTTGAACAGCATTCCAGGAGAATCTTATTTTACTCAGTATGTTACTTGTTTAATTCAAGTTCCCTGTTAAATAAATAAATTGTGTTCATTTTAAAATGAGTGTCAGGTATTTCTGTTACCCACTAAACGTTACTGAAAAACATTGCACACATTCCTGCACACTTTTAATAGACTACGAGGCGAGGTATTCCTCTTTGGGGGATCTGGCGTCACGTCTCAAAAGGGGAACAACCTCTGCATTGTAACATATGCAATTAAACATATTTGTTCCTCTATTTCCTTGTTATAAAACAAAATGACACCAGTATTTTGTGTTTGGAAACGTTACCGATATTTGCAAGAAACCTGATGATTGGTGGTCAGAGGAAGGATGCACATCTAAATGCAAAGCACAAAATCTTTTTCTACCAATGGTTATTTCCAGAGGCATTGCTGCCTTGCCCTTGGACAGAACATGAAGGGTTCTTAGGAGTTTGAATGTGGCCAGTATTGTACCTATCCTCAATATCTGCCTGTTATCACGTGCCTGGTGCTCAAAAACTCCTGGCATACATCTACGTCATGTCACAAACCAGTGCACATTTTGAGTGGACAACTTACTGTTTATCGAAGACTAGGTTTGACTTTTGGCACCCCCGACCCCTCCTTTTCTATTTGGCTCAGGGGAGTTTTCCCCTTACATCGGGCCTGTTTACATTTAAGACTGTTTTGACATTTTAATTTCAAAATAAGTTTAATTTCACTTGAAGCTCATTCTCACAATATTTTCCTGGTACAGTCTTCTGTAGAAGATCTACTTGACCAATGATTAGCTTACAGCTAAGCAAAGACTGATTAGGGACAGTCAGTATGGTTTTGTGAGTGGAAAATCATGTCTCACAAATTTGATTGAGTGTTTTGAAGGGGTAACCAAGAAGGTAGATGAGGGCAGCACAGTTGATGTTGTCTACATGGACTTTAACAAGCCTTTGACAAGGTACCGCATGGTAGGTTGTTGCATAAGGTTAAATCTCACGGGATCAAGGGTGAGGCATCTAAATGGATACAGAATTAGCTTCTTGAGATGGCTATAGAGAGTTGTTTTTCAGACTGGAGGCCTGTGACCAGCGGTGTGCCTCAGGAATCAGTGCTGGGTCCACTGTTATTTGTCATTTATATTAATGATTTGGATGAGAATATAAGAGGCATGGTTAGTAAGTTTGCAGAGGACACCAAGACTGGTGATATAGTGGACAGTGAAGAAAGTTATCTCCAACTGTAACGGGATCTTGATCAGTTGGGCCAGTGGGCTGACGAATGGCAGATGGAGTTTAATTTAGACAAATGCGAGATGATGCATTTTGGTGGATTGAACCAGGGCAGGACTTACTAGTTAATGGTAGGGCATTGGGGAGAGTTACAGAAAAAAGAGATCTAGGGATACATGTTCATAGCTCCTTGAAAGTAGAGTCACAGGTGGACAGAGTGGTGAAGAAGGCATTCAGCATGCTTGGTTTCATCAGTCAGAATTTTAAATACAGGAGTTGGAACGTCTTGTTGAAGTTGTACAAGTCATTGGTAAGGCCACACTTGGAATATTGTGTGCAATTCTGGTCACCCGATTATAGAAAGGAGATTATTAAACTAGAAAGAGTGCAGAAAAGATTTTCTAGGGTGCTACTGGGATTTGATGGATTGAGTTATAAGGAGAGGTTGGATAGACTGGGACTTTTTACACTGGAGCGTAGGAGACTGAGGGGTGATCTTATAGAAGTCTTTAAAATAATGAGGGGCACAGATCAGCTAGATAGTCAATACCTTTTCCCAAAGGTAGGAGAGTCTAAAACTAGAGGGCACAGATTTAAGGTGAGAGGGGAGAGATACAAAAGTGTCCAGAGGGACAATTTTTTTCACACAGAGAGTGATGAATGTCTGGAACAAGCTGCCAGAGGTAGTAGTAGAGGCGGGTACAATTTTGTCTTTTAAAAAGCATTTAGATAGTTACATGGGTATGATGGGTATAGAGGGATATAGGTCAAATGCGGGCAATTAGGACTAGCTTAGGGGTTTTAAAAAACAGGGCGGCATGGGCAAGTTGGGCTGAGGGCCTGTTTCCATGCTGTAAACCTCTATGACTCTATGTTGCAATAGAGACACTAATTTCACTGTAGGTGTTTTGTGCGTTCCTGCTAATACTGTTAGAATAAATAAAAATGTTCACAGAAAGTATAAAAACAGAGACAAAACTTTAGAATTACTCTTTCATCTTTCTCCTGAATTTGCTGACAGAGTATCAGAAGATTAATCATTCTTTCCTGGATACCTATAAAAATGCTTGTTCACCAGTTTAGGGAAAACACTTGTTTATTTATAGGTCAAAACTATACAGAAACTCGGGTCAGTACAGAAGCCCCCAGTTACTGAGGTGATTCCCCACCCTGCTCCCCAATTGAGTCCCCAGGTCATGTGAACTTGACTGGGCAGATTGATTTTTAAAGGGATAATCACCACACCCCTCCCCCTCTAAGTCCCTTTTATACAAATGTCAATAGTCACTTTACACAGTCCAGAATAATTAAACATTTAGTATGTGAATTTAGTCAATTATTAATCAAGTCTTTCGGAGGGTTTCCAAGTCCGTGTGGAGTGACGTAACTCCTCTGTTGGAGATGTTTCCACAGGATTGCTGTCAGCCAAAACCACAATGACAGGTGTCTCTTCAGGCTTGGGCAACTCAGTTCCATCTGTTTCCATGGACACATAAGTTATGTCCATCACAGAATGACCAGGTACTTCAGTGCGAAAAGCGTCAGCAACATTTCCTGATGGCATTATACTTCCCAATAGGAAAACTGGCTGCTGGGACATCTCTCTTTTCCCTTTGTTTTTGGATGATCCTTCCTTCTACGTCCACTTAATAAAAGTTTTACAGATAATGATTCCAGGGACTCAAGAAGACCCACTACCAAAATTCCTCACATGCACAATATCATCCAATATAAACAACTTTGTTGACTGACATGAATCATGGTTTGCTTTCTGATTGCTTTGGCTGGGCTCTGTCCTCCCTGGCAAATTTGGAAACATGAGGCTCAGTCTTGTTCTGAGATGACGGTTCATTAACAACTCTGCTGGTGGGACTCCCATTGTTGTATGTGGAGTGGTCCAGGAGCCAAGGAGGAAGTGTGAGATTCTGGTCTCCAGGATTCCCCCTGACTGCTTATTTAGGCTTGACTTGAAAGTTTGGATACCCTCACTCAGCTAGTCTATTAGATGTTGGATGGTAAGGCCCAGTCCTAACGTGCTTTGTAGCATAGACTGTAATGAAGCTTTGAAACTCAGCAAATATGAATACTGTTCCATTGCCAGACACTATGACTTCAGGTAGTGCGTGGGTGGAAAAACATTGGAGCAATCTTTTGATGGTAGCGTGCGATGTAGGAGACTTCACTCTCAAAAATGTCCATCCACTTAGAGTGTGCATTAACAATGGGCAGAAACATTGTGTTCATGAATGGACCAACACAATCAATATGGACTCATACCCATGGCCAACCAGGCCATTCCCCCAAGGGTGCAGTGGGGCTTCAGCAGACAACCTTTGTTGCAGTTGGCACTGTTATGGCAGCACAGTGTTTAGCACTGCTGTCTCACAGTGCCAGAGACTCGGGTTTGATTCCCTGTGTAGAGTTTGTGTGTTCCCTATTCAGAGCCTCCCTGCCTTGTGGCTGTAATCAGTTCCTGAGATGGCTCTGAATACACAAGCTCATGGTTACGAGGGTGACCCCTGTTCCCTGATTGGTTCCCTGGGTCATGTGACTCTCACTCTGCAAATTGATCCTTAAAGGGACCATCAACACAACACCCAAGGACAGTTGGTAACTCTCAGATCAGCCATGATCTGACTAAATGACAGAATAGGCTTGAGGGATTCAATGCCTTCTCCTGTTTCTAACTTCCTTCTGCATAAAAATCAAGTTTTCTTATTACCTGTCTTAATTCTGGAGCTTATATCTTTCAGTTACTGACACACCAAGAAGGAACCATCCCATCAAATCAGATCTGAAAGGGGTTTAAGTGATCATGTATTTAAACGGAAGTGTGTGTCTGCTGTCCCTTTTTGCTCCTCTCCCATCTCTGTTCCTGGCCTGGGTTGAACCAGTGTTGGTAAACACTGAAAAAATGTTGATGCTATTTCAAGCTAAGGAACCCAGCCCAGCTTATTCCACCTTCTATTGGTCTAGTTACTGTTTCTATAAATGAAGCAGATAATTGTACCTCTCTGATAAATCAGCAAGGCAATGGATCTTCCCACACAAGTTCTCTTTCTGCAGCCAGGGAGCTGACTTGTTGGCACTAATGCTCTAACTTTTCAGAACGTCTTCATTTTGATCTTTCTCTGAAAGTAAAAACTTCTCCCTTGGTTAAATGGCAGTGGATATTCCCAGATTTTCAGGAGCCATTAGACACAGTGTGTTTGTTCTCAATCACTTATTTAGTCCTTACCACTATTCTTGTTATTTCACGAGCTTCATCACAAGGGAACATTTCCCTTTCATCTCATTCACAGACTTTTCCAAAGCCTCACTCCCACTCCGCTGCTAATTAGAAAGCTGTTTTCAGTGTTTATGTTTCTTGCTGTGTTCAATTCCTCTGCCTCAAGGCTGTTTTGCTTCAGTTGATTTATTTTTATTTAACTGTTAAAGATGGTGCTGTGACTTTAACCAAGTTACCAGGATTTAACTGGGCCCTATGTGAGCAGTCCCAACCGCTAAAAACCTGTCTTTAAAGAATGAAGCCCATTGCCCAGGCTCCTGCTCAGTCTGAAACTCCTGAGGAACAGGACAATATGGCTCCAATCAAAGGCAATCATTTCTCATGCACCTTAGATAGTCAGGATTGCACATCTCGCGATCTTACTGCTGTCATGCTATCACACTTATCACCTGGGCAGTCAGTGCATGAACTGTGACTTATAACCCAACGGGGAGTCAGTTGTTAGTTTTCCCTCCCACCCCCACCTCGTGTCCTCAGGCAGTCTGTCCTGCCTTCTCTCTGAGTGATATACAGCCAGCCCTTTAAGCTGGCAGGTTTCAGTCATGGAGCCTCCTGCCCAGATAAAGACCCCTGATACCACAGGCCATTGGCAGTAGCATGTGGCAGATTGAGTTCAGTGCCCTAGTGTTCACTACAAAATAAGAGTGGCTGTGAGGGGATCCTCATTGAGGTAGACAGAGGGAATACTCATAAGAACATACGAACATAAGAAATAGGAGCAGGAGTGGGCCATCTAGCCCTTCGAGCCTGCCCTGCCATTCAATAAGATCATGGCTGATCTGAAGTGGATCAGTTCCACTTTCCCGCTTTCTCCCCATAACCCTTAATTCCTCAGTCTATCAGAAATCTATCTACCCATGACTTAAATATATTCAGCGAGGTAGCCTCCACCACTTCAATGGGCAGAGAATTCCAGAGATTTACCACCCTTTGAGTGAAAAAGTTCCTCCTCAACTCCATTCTAAACTGACCCTCCCTTATTTTGAGGCTGTGCCCTCTAGTTCTGTTTTCCTTCCTAAGTGGAAAGAATCTCTCTACCTCTACTCTATCTAGCCCCTTCGTTATCTTGTAAGTCTCTATAAGATCCCTCCTCAGCCTTCTAAACTCTAACGAGCACAGGCCCAGTCTATTTAATCTCTCTTCATAAGCTAACCCCCTCGTCTCCGGTATCAGCCTGATGAACCTTCTCTGTACTCCCTCCAAGGCCAATATATCCTTTCACAAATAAGGGGACCAAAACTGCACACAGTACTCCAGCTGCGGCCTCACCAGTACCCTGTACAGTTGCAGCAAGACCTCCCTGCTTTTATATTCTATCCCCCTCGCTATAAAGGCCAGCATTCCATTTGCCTTCTTGATCACCTGCTGCACCTGCAGACTGAGTTTTTGCGATTTGTGCACAAGGACCCCCAGGTCCCTCTGCACCGTGGCATGCTGCAGCTTTTCACCCTTTAAATAATAATCCCTCCTACTATTATTTCTACCAAAGTGGATAACCTCACCTTTGCTAATGTTATACTCCATCTGCCAGGTCCTCGCCCACTCGCTCAGCCAATCCAGGTCTCTCTGCAGACTTTCCGCGCCCCCCATGCAATTCGCTTTTTCACTCATCTTTGTGTCATCAGCAAATTTCGTTACCCTACACTCAGCCCCCTCCTCCAGATCGTCTATGTAAATGGTAAACAGTTGAGGCCCCAGCACCGATCCCTGCGACACGCCACTAGTCACCAACTGCCAACCGGAAAAGCACCCATTGATTCCAACTCTCTGCTTCCTGTTAGATAACCAATCCTCAATCCATGCTAACTCTTTACCCCCAACTCCGTGCACCCTAACCTTCTGCAGCAACCTTTTCTGAGGCACCTTATCGAACACCTTCTGGAAATCTAAAAACACCACATCCACCGGTTCTCCTCTGTCTACCGCACTAGTCACATCTTCATAGAAATCCAGTAAATTTGTTAAACACGACTTCCCCTTCACGAATCCGTGCTGCATCTGCTTGATCAAACCGTTCTTTGAAGACCGAAATCCTCCATGAAGACCGACTCAAAAAACTTGTTTAAAGTCTCAGCCATTTCCTCGTTACCCACCGTTAAATCTCCCCTCTCGTCCTCCAAGGATCCAACATTCACTCTAGCCAGTCTCTTCTTCTTTATATATTTGTAAAAACTCTTACTATCATTTTTTATATTTAGAGCTAGTTTATCTTTATACTCTATCTTTCCTTTCTTTATCGTTCTTAGTCATTCTTTGTTGTTTTTTAAATCTTTCCCAATTTTCTAATTCCCCACTATTTTTAGCCGCTCTGTATACATCACCACACGAGCCCCAACCCAGCAACAGCCCCTGATCTGAGGACCCTTTGAAGGTTATCCCCTCCCCCACCATCGCAGCGACTGAGCAATACTCTCCTCCTTGCTTGCTCTCGCAATCTATGGTGCCTGGTCCACACTTTAACGGACCAGTAGTGATTTGTGACTGCATGACTTCCTGCTGGGATGTTGGGAACATTCTGGGAAGGGGAAATGATTGCGTGCCAAACTCAAGTCAATCTCATGCTAATCAGCCTCGCAAGATTTGCTTTGTGCCAGCACAAAGGGACTGGGAAGATGGCAAGCTTGGTGCAAATTCCAGCTTTGGGTCTGATGCAATTTTCCTGAATTGGTGCGATCTAGCTGGGTGCAAAGTGACTGGAAAAGTGTCCGCTAGGACTCTATAAATCATACTCTGCAATTTTCTGTTGCTTCCATTTTGGCTGTGGGTTGTCCTCCTATCTCAGAGTTCTGGGTTCGAGTCCCACCACAGCACTTGATGGCCCTTGAAAGTCTGTTCATAAAGTAGCCAAGCAGGCTACAAATCCTACAAATCAATCTACAAATCCTTGCAACCAATGCCAATAGCAAGTAGTAAGAACAGGAGAGACTATTTACTTTCCACCGGAGACGTGTCTATTTTTAGGTCTTCAAACCAAACACCAATACTTTGGTACCAAAAGGTTGAGGAATTTGGCTGGAAAGTGGTTGAAGGGATGTGGATGTAAAGACTAAGGTTGATCCAGCTCAGAAACAATATAAGCAAACACAGATCATAACCACACTGCGTGTAAGAATTATTGTCTTCTGTCTCTACAATAAACTCATGTTTACTTATTCTTTCAGAGGATGTGGATATCGCTGGTTGGATAGCATTTATTGCCCATCCCTAATAGCCTTTGAATTGCATGGCTTGCTCAGCCATTTCAGTGGGCAGCTGTGAGTCAACCACATTGCTGTGGGTCTGGAGTTACGCGTAGATAGATCAGGTAAGGATGGCAGATTTCCTTTCCTAAAGGACTTTAGTGAACCGGATGGGTTTTTTAACCACAATTTATGATAATTGTCACGGTCAGCATTACTGAGACTCACTTTGAATTTATTCACTGAATTTAAATTCAACCAACTTCCTTAGTGGAATTTGAACCAAAGTCCCCAGGCCTTTAGCCTAGCTCTCAGGATTATTAATCCAGTAACAGTACTACAAGACGAACATTATTATGAACTCTTCCCCTTTCCCTGGCCAATACTTGAGTTGAAAGTGACTGTTCGTAACCTAAGTGTCATACCTGAGCTTGAGATGAGTGTCGGACCACATATGTAAGTCATCATAAGTCTAACACCTGTTCCAGATGGCCTTGCACCTTATAAAGGGGGATTCCATTGGAAGGACACAGCTGCTGCAACTGCTGACTGCCTAGGGTGTAAGTGCTCGGACTTAAAACAAAACGGCTCTTTTGGAAGAGAGGGAGCACCAAGGTTCATGGATGCAGTGCTGGAGACCTTGGCAATGGAGACTATAGTATGATCCAGCTTGTTTTACTACTAAACAAGTCAGATGCCAGGGTGGAATCTGGCTTGATAGAACGTAGGGGCGGCACAGTGGTTAGCATTTCTGCCTATAGCTCTAGGGACCTGGGTTCAATTCCGACCTCAGGTCACAGTCTATGTGGAGTTTGCACATTCTCCCCATGTCGGTGTGGCTTTCCTCTGGGTGCTCCGGTTTCCTTCCAAAGATGTGCAGATTAGGTAGATTGGCCATGCTAAATTGACCCTTATGTCAGGGGGATTAGCAGGGTAAATGAGGGTTACGGGAGAAGGGCCTGGGTGGGATTGTTGTCAGCACAGGCTCGATGGACCTCCATCTGTAATGCACAGCAACAGGTCCTTTGACCCACAATGTTGTGCTGAACGTGACACCAAATTAAACTGATACATTCTGTCTGTCCTTGGTCATTATCCCTCTATTCCCTGCATATTCATGTGCTTTTCCAAAAGCTCCTCAAATGCCCCTGTTATATCTGCCTCCACCACCACTCCTGGCAGATAGATCCTAATTATTATTTTTTGTTTAGATATGTAGATGAACAGAGTCATAGGAGTCAGCCGATTAACTTTTCCCAAAAGAATAAAACATTTATTAACCAAGAAAAGATTGAATATAATACATCACTCCTTCACTCCAACTATACCGTTACAGATATATTGAGATTTGTAAGGATAACATAATTACAAAATTATACTCTGAGTTCTCAGCAAGTACACAGTCTATGTAAACCACTAGGCAAAATGTGGTCAGACACACCATACTCTGAAACCAATACAACTTCTGTGGATTTCACGTCAATTCCCCCCAGATGCTTGTCACACTGTGAGCCATCTGATCTCACTGGAACTCTAGGCCTGATTTTACCATTTTCATTCTAAGTGCTGAATCTGGGCACAATTCCAATCCAACTTGGAAATCTGCTTTCAGGTGCCCCCCCCTTAGCATTTAGATTGAAAAAAAATCCCATGTCTGAATCGTGCTGTGAGCGGGGCTCAGCGTGCCCGAAACGATTGGAGTTCTGCACTGCGCACGCGCCGTTAGAAAAAAATTGAAAAAGCACGCTCATGTCAGATCGCTCCCAGGCCGCAGACAGTGGAGAAAGCGGCCCAGAAACGAAAAGTGGGAGCGATGGCCCCACAGACATCACCCCACCCCCACAACATAACTATTCCCCCTTATCCACCCACCTCCCCGCTACCCAGACTGATCATGACCCCCACCCCCTTCCCCCTCACTGATCACTCGCAGAATGGCCGCGGACCCCTCTGAAACCCATCCACCATGCCCACCAGAGATCCATTTGGCCTTCCTCTCCCTCCCTGCCACCAGAGAGCATTCAGGCCTCCCCCCACTACAACAGATACACCTTACCTGGTCCCCTCCCCCCCAAACCAGGGAGCGATCTGGTCTCACTTACCCCCCTCCCTTCCAGAGAATGATCTGGCTCATCTCTCCCCCACACCTCCACAAATCAGAGAATGATTTGGCTCGCCTCCTCCTCCACCCCCCCACCCAAGAGAATGATCTGGCCCACTTCCCCCCTCCTCCCCCAAACCAGAGAACGATCTGGCCTCCCTCCCCTCCCCTCCCCCCCACCCCCCCACCCCCAGAGGTACATCTAACCTGCCTCCTCCTCCTCCCTCCCCACCCCCTCACCAGAGAATGATCTGGCCCCCGCCCCCCCCCCCCCCCCCCCCCACAGAATGAATTGCCCTCCCCCCACCCCAGAGGACGATCTGGCCTCCCTCCCCCCTCCTCTCCTCCAAACCCCGAAAGCTTGTGAGTTAACTATCAAATAAATTGGTTGGGCTTTAATTGGTTGGACTTTAACCAGGTGTTGTGAGACTTCTTACTAACCAGAAGGACCATTGTGTAGTTCCATTAATATTGGATGTTGTCCTTGGAATGGAACAATTACTCAATTACCCCCAACAAATGATTCCATCCTCAATTCTAAGTTCATCTTTCTTAGCAAGATAACATTTCATTTCTTTGGACAGTGGTCCTTGGAATCTCTCCTGTAAGACCATGTGCTTTATTTTAGATAGGGTGGGTATCTTTTTGGGTCCAGGCTTTAATTTGCCTTGCTGACATTGGCAAAGTCTCCAAACAATTCAGGGTCATCAAGATCTCTATTAAAGCTGGTAAAGGAGCCAAGCTTGTGGCCAATTGGAGGTGATCAGTGCATCTGCATTAGCTATCCAGGTTCCAGATTGTGTTCTAAAAGATATTCAAAGGCTGCAATAACCAGGCCCAGCACTGGAGTGAGGGCGATAGGGTGCTTTTCCTTGTCGTCTTTGAAAAGGTCCAATAAAGGTTTATAGTCAGTAATTATAAAAATATATCTACCATAGACGTATTGATGGAACATTTTCACACCAAATACGACTGCCAACGTTTCTTTTTCAATCTGTGAATACCTTTGCTCCACGGCTGAAAGAATCCTGGAGGCAAAAGTGATGTCTTTCCAGTGATGTGACAGCACCACCCTAACGCTGTATGGGGAAGCATCACAAATCTTGGACCAAATAGGCCATAGGTTAATGACAGTAGCTGATATTTAACTTTAGAAAAGGCCTCTACTTGCAGAGCTTCCCAGGATCATCTCTGGTATTTTTGCAGTGGGGCATGCAAGGGTTCAGGATAAATTTTCCTTAATAATTGACTAATCCCAGGAAGAATTTCAATTCAGTGTGTTTCTAGGGGTTGGTGCTTCCTTGACAGACTTTACTTGGTGTAACCCCTTACCTTCCACTCAGTAGCCTAAATTGGGTACGTTGGCTGCTTGGAACACACATTTCTCCCTCTTCAAGTAAACTCCTGCTCTGGAAAATCTCTACAAGATTTCTTTGAAGTCGGCCAGGTGTTCCTGTTCTGAAGCCCACCCCCCAAACAAGATGTTATCTAAGTATACTGCTAACTTCGATAGCCCTTGAAGGATGTTCTCCATAACATTTTGGAAGATGGCATATGCTGATGAGAGCCCAAAAGGCAAATGGGTATACTCATATAGTCCCTTATATGTTGATTATCACATATTTCCGGGAGGACTCATCCAATTCAAGCTGAAGATAGGTGTGGCTCATGTCCAACTTGGAGAACATCTTGCCACCTGTTAACTTAGCATAGAAATTGTCAATTCGGGGCATGGGGTACCTATTGAGTTTGGAGATCTGATTGACTGTCAGTCTATAGTCCCCACAAAGACCAACTGATCTGTCAGTTTTAAGAACAGGGACTACTGGTGTGGCCCATTCTGCATGCTGCACAGGTGTTATTGTATCTAAACTTTCAAGACATCCAAGTTTAGTTTCCATCTTCTCCAGCATGAAATAAGGGACTAGTCTGGCTCTGAAGTACCTATATGTAACGTGAGGGTCAACATAGATCTTGGCCTTGGTTCTTTTTATTTTACTAGGCTCTTTGGAAAAACTCCAGGGTATGTATTAATAACTTTGTACAATCCCCCCATACCTAGACTAAAGATTTCTAACCAGTTCTGTTGGAAACAATCTCTCCCCTTAAGGCTTGGTCTGTGGCCTAGTACAGCAATGAGTCAAGTTGATTGCTGCCTGTAATTTACTGGGGCCATTGTGGTGCCTTTTATTAGTAATAATTTCCCCCATGTAGGTGGCTAGTCTGGTCTTTGTATCATCCAACCTCAGGAGTTGGATGTCAGATTACAGATGCTTATACGTCTGTTCTCTGGTAATGGAGACTTGCGGTTCCCATGTCCACCTCCATCTTCAAAGGATGTCCATACATCAGTAATTTCATCATTATTGGGGCAACTTTTGTTGTGTTGATAGATTCAGTTGTGGTATGGTCAGATACTGGCCTCGGATTTTTCACTAGACGGCACATCTGTTCCTGAAACTTCACCTCAACTGTGTCCTTTGACAGTGTTTGTAATAATCCATCATCTGGCAATTGCCCCTTTCTGGAGTTTGTTCTCCAATACTCAGGGTCATCATGCCTTCCCTTGACTAACTTGTGGTGACATTAGGGTTCCTGTGTTGAAAGGGACTCTTTAACACATGGTTTACATAAGCACTCTCCATTGAGGTCTGATTCATGGAATCCATAGAATTCAAAGAATTCCTAGAAACCTGACGGTGAAGCACATCAAGTTTGCACCAACTCTCTCTGACGAATTGTCTTCCCCAGGTCCACTTTCCTGCCCTGTCCCCGTAACCCCACACATTTACCATGGCTAATCCATCTAACCTACACATCTTGGGACATTAAGGGACAAATTAGCACGGTCAATCCACCTAATCTGCACAACTTTGGACTACGGGAGAAAACCGATGCAGACTTGGGGAGAACATGCAAACTCTACACAGTCACCCAAGACTGTAATCCTTACTTCCCATCCCACTCGCCACGAACCATAGAAGGTGGGACATAAACCATGTGAAGGTCTATTGACTTTGGGTGGGATTTTCCAGCTTTGGAATGAGTGCAACTGGAAAATCCAGTCCCAAGTGTTTCATCTGGACTTCTGTATCAAACATTCAATGAACCCAACTCCTACTCTCTTGGTGGGGGAATATTTATAGAGAATTTCGCCAGGACCCTCATAACATCTGGGAAAATCTAGTTACAAAAATATAATTGAAATTGAGACTGTTAGGAAGAGGATAAAAACTCTTGATGGGGTTAAATTGGATTCAATGGGCCCAATGGTGTGTCCTTGTGTCTAACTCCCTCTGGTGGTAGTTGAGAGCATGCCTAATTTCAATTGTTCCAGGTCCAGAGTTAGACCACACACGCTCAAACACTTGCCTCAAACCCGATTTTCACTGTTGCCACATACCTCCAGCAGGCATATTGTCCAAACACAGTGCAACTAGCACTGACATTCTTCCCTCTCTCTTTCAGGAAGAGATTGTACACAATCACTGCTGATGGACAGACAGTCCCAAATCTTCTGCAGAAGCTGACTCCCCACATCATGTTGCCAGTTATCACAGAGCAAGAACATTGAGGATTGTTTAGTGTGCCTTCTCACTTCAGCTGAACTCTGCTGTCCTGCTGTCTGGCAGCAGGGGCAAGCTACAAATGCTGTGACTGTGGACAAACAGGCACACTTGTCTGTATCCTTTGACTCCCTGGTCAATCAACAATCTGTTAGGGCACCACATCAGAAACCCTAGGGTTTATTATGAAGCCAGTTGTTCTATTTTGGCATAAATGTGAGGAAAGCATGCCTCATCATAGGATTAATTCTACTGACAAATTAGGGATCTTCTTTCAAAAAAGCTTTATTCACAACATAGTTTAAGTATAACTCTAACAAAATGAAACAGTCTAACTCTTAGCCATTGAACAAAATTTAAACATGAAAAGAAATAACTCTTAACTTCTACCTTATCACTGTTCAGTTCAATTCAGCAATATTTATTGTATAGATCTCAATTCCATTGTAAAAATAGTTAGCAACTCCAGGCATACTTGCTTTGACTTGGGTTAACAGCTTTGAAGCTTCTAGAGATATTTTGCACAGAGAGAGAGAGAATGAGCTGTTTGTAAGCGGTTATATTTTTGAAGTTTATTTACTGGTCACAAGTAAGGCTTACGTTAACACTGCAATGAAGTTGCTGTGAAATTCCCCTAATTGCCTGTTTGGGTCAATGCACCTAACCGGCACATCTTTCAGAATGTGGGAGGAAACTGGAGCACCTGGAGGATACTCACGCAGATACAGGGAGAACATGCAAACTCCACATAGATAGTGATCCAAGCCGGGAATTGAATCTAGGTCCCTGGCGCTGTGAAGCAGCAATGCTAACCACTGTGTTACCATGCCTCCTCCAGCCCTCTCCCGCAACCGAACTCAGAAAGTTTTGCTCAACTACAAACCTGGCTCCTCCCATTTCTAGTATCACATGACTATATGATTCTGCATACTAACTCACCTTCCATTACTTTAATCAAGAATTTATTGGTAGGGGGATTGAATTTAGGAGTCGCAGCGTCATGTTGCAACTGTACACAACTCTGGTGCGGCCGCACTTGGAGTACTGTGTGCAGTTCTGGTCCCCACATTACAGGAAGGATGTGGAGGCTTTGGAGAGGGTGCAGAGGAGGTTTACCAGGATGTTGCCTGGTATGCAGGGGAGGTCCTATGAGGAGAGACTGAGGGATTTGGGGTTGTTTTCACTGGAAAGAAGGCGGCTAAGAGGGGATCTTATAGAAACATATAAGATGATTAAAGGTTTAGATAGGGTGGATGGTGATAGCCTGTTTCCTCGGATGGAGAAAGCTAGCATGAGGGGGCATGGCTTTAAATTAAGGGGGGGTAGTTATAGGACGGATGTCAGGGGCAGGTTCTTTACCCAGAGGGTGGTGAGGGACTGGAATGCCCTGCCTGCTGCAGTTGTAAATGCGCCTAGTTTGGGGGCGTTTAAGAGATTGGTGGATAGGTTTATGGACGAAAAGGGATTGGTTTAGATTAGTGGGTCAATTTTTTTTTTTAAAAATAAGACTGGTCGGCGCAACATTGTGGGCCGAAGGGCCTGTTCCGCGCGGTAATGTTCTATGTTCTATGTTCTATGTTCTATGTTCTAAAACACTGCAAGGTCATTTTCTTTGTTAAAAGCTTGTTAAGCTTTCTGCTAAATAAACATTTACACGGCTAAAATGACTGATTATTTTGTTTTCCAGCATCTGCTGTATTCCTGCCAGACAAGCCAACTGCTTGTAACAATTCACTGAATCTTAAAGCAGTCTCCCTCAAACATAAAGAGGTGAATTTTCCCATCCCGTCCACCACGGGAATCATAACAGGTGAGGGATGGACCAATGATAGATCCCATAACCTTAGACGAAATTTTCCAGTTTCGGGGCAAGAGTGGCCAGAACATTTTGTTTAAACTACATGAATAGCACAGTATCATCACAAATCTATTTTTAAAATGTTCATTGACCTAACCTCCACCACTATCTGGGGAAGAGAATTCCACAGACTCACAACCTCTGCGAACAAAGATGCTCCTTAATTCTCAGTATTAAATGGGGGATTTCATATTTTTAGATAGTGGAGGAGATTCTCTGACCCCTTCAGGCGGCTGGTGGGGATCCTGGTACCGTGGTGAATGGGATGTCGGCAGAAAATTGGAAATCCTGACGGGCATGAGGGCTCTCAAGATTCACTGGACCTGCCCCACCCCAATTGGGTTCCCACCCAGAGCAGGCAGAAACCCGATAATGATGCAAACTGATTGAATGTTATTAGTGGGTTTGACAGACTATTCACCAGACTCCTGCTATTCACCCAGCTGCCAGCAGGAACGGCACTGAGTGGGGCTTTACAGCTGCTGCCCACAAATGAGGATCCAGGGAAGCACCAACAAACCCTCAGAAAAGTGGGTATCTTCTCCCCCACCACTCAAATCACAGGTTGCGCACCCCCCCCCCCCCCCCCTGCCGCCTCCCGCCGCATCTCACACCACACAGTCAGGAGGATGGACAGATTCGACACCCCCCCCACCCCATTCCCTCCTCCAACTCACACAGCTCCCTTTCTCTCTCAGATCCCATATAGCCCCCCTTCTAGGCCACGCACCTTGCACCCTGACATCCTGTCCCGGCACCTTGGCCCCAAGGGAGCTTGAGGAGGTAGGTCCAGCAGCTACCTCCTACCAAGCTGCAGAGGAAATACCCTTCAGGAATCCTGAGTATTGGTTGGACTTGGGCTGATGGCTAGAAGTTGCCCTCAACTGGAACAGGCAGGGAGATAGATTTGAGACCAGGGAGAGATCAGCCATGATCTGATTGAATGATGGAGCAGGCTTGAAGGGCTGAATTGCCCACTTCTGCCCCTAATTCCTATGTTCCTCTCTGCCAGGATGAGGGTGTTGTGTCTGGACTGCCCCTTCTGGCTGATGCAGACCTGAAAATCATCTCTGACATTGTGATTTCACAGTAAGAAGTCTGACAACACCAGGTTTAAGTCCAACTGATTTATTTGATAGTAAACTCACAAGCTTTCACCTGACGAAGAGGGAAACCTCGAAAGCTTGTGAGTTTACAGCTCAATGTCATCCTTTAGCCACCTGCGTTTACTTTCATTTCACTTTATGTTTGAATGCATCTCAAGTCCCCCATTAATCCTGACTACAATGTTGACAGAGTCTAAATTTGATTAAGATCCTATGATTTCTTCAAAGCAATTGTGGTTTGCAAACAAGGAAGTGAAATCACAGGCTATCAATCGGGCTTAGACTCTGTCTACATTAACCTGGACCGTTGTTGTAGGTCCCAGGGTGTAGACTGTCCAGCTGTAACTCACATGTGTGGCCCTTCTCTTTGGTGCACAATTAAGGGTCTTTGGTGATGGAAAACTAGTGTCTGTCTGAATTACTACAGGACACACGCTGTGAAGTCAAAATTTCCAGATTTCACTGCCACATCTCCTCTTTCCCACAATCCATCCCAGGCAAGATGGAGATCAACGATGCAGCTGCTTCTCTCCTTACATAGTCCAATTCAGAAAACATAACAAAGATATTTAAAGCAGTAACCAACAAAAGAAGAAGTGGACTCCAAACTTTCTTTCTCTTTCTTTCAGTAAGGACTGGTAATAAGCTTGTCTTGCATTGTGATTTAAAATGGATGACATATAAGGGGTATGCGAACAATGCTCCTGCCTGAACATCAGATGATGGAACAGGCTGGGTGCAACTTTCTCAGACTTCCACTCAAAATTGCCCAATGCCGATGGCCCTGAATCAACCAATAGTTTTTTTTTCTGTTTGTTCTTGGGATGTGTGCACTGTTGGTTAGGCCAGCATATGTTTATCATTCCCAGTCCTAACTGCCCTTGAGAAGAAGAGCCACATTCTTGAACGGCTGCAGTCCATGTGATGTAGGTACATCGACTGTACTGTTAGGAAGGGGGTTCCAGGTCCATGTGGTGTGAGTTCACACACAGAGCTGTTAGGAAGGAGGTTCTAAGTCCATTTTATGTAGGTTCACCCACAGGGCTATTAGGATGGAGGTTCCAGGTCCACGTGGTGCAGGTTCACCAACAGAGCTGTTAGGAAGGGAGTTCCAGGTCCATGTGGTATAGATGCACTCACAGAGCTGTTAGGATGGGAATTCCAGGTCAATGGGGTGTAGGTGCATCCAGCGTGCTGTTAGGGATTTTCACAGTAGCTTCATTGCAGTATTAATGTGAGTCTACATATGACAATAATACTTAAAACTAAAAAAAAGGAAGTTCAAGGTCCATGTGGTGTAGCTGCACCCACAGTGCTCTTAGGAAGGGAGTTCAAGGTCCGTGAGGTGTCAACACACACACAGTGCTGTTACAAAAGGAGTTCAAGATCCACGTGGTGCACCTACATTTCTCTTTAGATCATTAGGAGGACAAACTTGAATGCAGATTACAGGGTCAACGGCAGGGTTCTGAGGAATATGGAGGAGCAGAGAGATCTTGGGGTTCATATCCACAGATCTCTGAAGGTTGCCCCTCAAGTGGATAGAGCCATGAAGAAGGCTTATAGTGTGTTAGCGTTTATTAACAGGGGGTTTGAGTTTAAGAGCCGTGGGGTTATGATGCAACTATACTGGACATTGGTGAGACCACATTTGGAATATTGTGTTCAGTTCTGGTCACTTCACTATAACAAGGATGTGGAAGCATTGGAGAGAGTGCAGAGGAGATTTACCAGGACGCTGCCTGGTTTGGAGGGTAGGTCTTATGAGGATAGTTTGAGGGAACTGGGGCTTTTCTCTTTAGAGCAGAGGAGGATGAGAGGCGACTTAATAGAAGTTTATAAGATGATGAGGGGGATAGATAGAGTGGATGTGCAGAGATTATTTCCTAGGGTAGATGTAGCTGTTACTAGAGGGCATAACTATAAGGTTCATGGTGGGAGATATAGGAGGGATGTTTGAGGTAGATTCTTACTCAGCGAGTGGTTGGGGTGTGGAATGCACTGCCTGCTGTGATAGTGGAGTCGGACACTTTAGGAACTTTCAAGTGGTTGTTGGATAGGCACATGGAGCACACCAAAATGATAGCGAGTGGGATAGCTTGATCTTGGGTTCGGACATAGCTTGGTACAACATTGAAGGCCGAAGGGCCTATACTGTGCTGTTCTGTGTTCTACTACAAAATTTCCTCTTGAAAACCACAATCTGTCTCCAGCATACTCTCAGACAAAACATTCCAGATCCTACCCACTCACTGTGTGAATCTGTTTCCATCACACTCATAGAAAGTAAATTCCTGATCCTAACCACTCAAGAGTCAATCTGTCTCCACCACACTCTCAGACGTGCATCCTAGATCCTAACCACTTGCTGTGTAAATTTATATCCATCACGCTCTCAGACAGTGCATTTCAGATCTAAACCATACGCTGAGTGAATCTGTATCCACTGCATACTCAGACAGTGCATTCTAGATCCTAATCACTCGCTGTGTGAATCTGTGTCCAGTACACTCCCAGGCAATACATTCCAAATACCTAGACTTACTGTGTGGCTCTATCTCCATCACACTTACAGACAGTGTATTGTAGATTCTAACCACTTACTGTGTGAATCTGTCCCCACCACACTCACAGCGTATTCCAGATGTAAATACTCACTTTGTGAATCTGGCTCTGCCACATTCTGTGTATTCCAGACCCTAACCACTTAGTGTGTGAATCTGTCTCCACTACACTCTCAGGCAATGCATTCCAGTTACTTAACCACTCACTGCGGTGAACTTGTCTTCACCACACTCAGACTGTGCATCCTATATCCTAACTACTTACTGTGTGAATTTATTTCCACCACACTCTGAGACAGTGCATTCCAGATGCTAACCAGTCACTGAGTGCATCTGTCTGCACCATACCCTTGCACCGCCGAGTCTGAAGGAAAAATTTGATAGGTCTAGGCATCTAAAAACTGATGAAGTCCTTAAGGAGTACAGTGAAAGTAGGAAGGAATTTAAATGTGGAATTAAAAGGTCTAAATGGGGCCATGAAATGTCTTTAGCAAACAGGGTCAAGGAGAATCCCAAGACGTTTTATGCACATAATCGGAGCAAGATGGTTGCAGGTGAAAGAGTAGGCCCACTCAAGAACAATAGAGGGAATTTATGCATGTTCCCGCTGGGGACCATCTCAGCAATCACCTGTGTTGCCATTTAGCCTCTGATCTTTGGGTAAGCGTTCTCCAAAGTGGTCTTCACGACACACAACGCCGAGTTGCTGAGAAGATATTGATAGCCAAGTTCCACACACATGGGGATTGCCTCAACTGGGATCTTGGGCTCATGTCACACTATCTGTAACCCACACGACTTGCCTGGGCTTGCAAAATCTCGCTAACTGTCTTGTCTGGAGACAATATACATCTCTTTAACCTGTGCTTAATGCTCTCTCCACTCACATTGTCTGTACCTTTAAGACTTGATTACCTGTAAAGACTCGCATTCCAACCATTATTTTGTAAATTGAGTTTATGTCTTTACGTGCCCTGTATGTGAACAGAATTCCCACTTACCTGACGAAGGAGCAGTGCTCTGAAAACTAGTGGCTTTTGCTATCAAATAAACCTGTTGGACTTTAACCTGGTGCTGTGAGACTTCTTACTGTGTTTACTCCAGTCCAACACCGGCATCTCCACATCTTGGACATAGAAAACAGAGAGTAGTAGTGGAAGGTTGTTTTTCAGAATGGAGATCTGTCGCTTGTGGTATTCTGCAGGGATCAGTGCTGGGACCTGTTTCATAATATATATATAAATGATCTGGAGGAAAATGTGGGTGGTCTGATTAGTAAGTTAATAAATGACACGAAGATCGACAGAGTTGCTGATGGTGCCGAGGTTGTCATGTTTGCAGCATATAGTTTGGAGACTTGGCACAGAAATGGCAGATAATCGGACAAATATGAAGTGGAGGATCAAATTTATGTATGAATTATACTGTAAATGGCAGAACCCTTTGGAACATTTACAAAGGGGATCTGGGCATCCGGGTCCACAGTTCCCAGAAGTGGCAACACAGGTGGCCAACGCAGTTAAGAAAGCAAACGGCATGTTTGCCTTCATTAGCCGAGGCATTGAGTACGGGAGTTGGGAAATCATGTAGTAGCTATATAAAACTTTGGTTAGGTCCCATTTGGAGTATTGCACACAGTTTTGGTCACCAAACTATCAGAAGGATGTGGAAGCTTTGAAGAGTGCGCAAAGAAGGTCTAGTCTCGAGGGTGTTGACTATGAGGGAGAAGTTGAATAAATTCACTGGAAACACGGAGGCTGAGGGGAGACCTGATAGAGGTCTACAAAATTATGAGAGGCACAGAGAGGGTGGATAGTCAGAGGCTTTTTCCAAGGGTGGAAGTGTCAATTACAAAGAGGCACAGGTTCAAAGTGAGAGGGGAGAAGTTTAAGGGAGATGTGTGGGGAAAGTTTTTCACACAGAGTGACAGTGCCTGGAACGCACTACCAGAGACTGTGGTGGAAGCAGGTACATTAGCGACTTTTAAGAGACATCTGGATGGGTACACGAATAGGGAAGAAATAAAGGGAAACGATTTGAGTAATGGCAGGTTTTTTTTTAGTTAGGGCATCATGATTGGCAAACTTCGGGACCAAAGAGTCTGTTCCTTTGCTGTACTTCTCTCTGCTCACACTATGACAGTGCAACCCAAATCCTAACCACTCGCTGAGTGAATCTGTCTCCACCACACTCACAATACATCCCAGATCCTAACCACTTGCTGTGTGAATCTGTCTCCACCACACACTCAGACAATGCCTGGATTATGGGTTTAAGGCTCTATAATAGGGGTTTCAAATTGTGACTCTGAAACATCACAAATAAGTGTGCTTGTCAAAGAAAGTTTTACCTTAAAGAAGATCCAGTCACCAAAGGTTGGTTCGTTTATTGGATTCTTTCTTGCTGGTCACAACACAAACAGGGTTAAAATCAGTTACTGCTTGTGGTTTGTATAAGCAGGGCTGAATATATATTACAGTCAGAACTGGAGAAGATATTAGTTCATGTTTGCAGCTGGCTCCTGTGAAACAAAGAGTAATTTATGATCCTAATGTCTGCCAGATGCAGTCCCCTTCTGTCTAAAATAATTGGCATTGAAAGCAGAGGCGATCCGACACTGCAGTCCCAGATCGAGTATTTGAAACACACTAATGTATATATCCATAGCAATTACCTCAAACATTTGATGCGATTAATATGTTGGCAATCCTTTCTTTGAGTGTTTCTGTTGGCAAGACACGTGGCATAGTAATATGGATTGCTGCCTCACAGTCCAGGCACCTGGGTTCAATTCCAGCCTTGGGTGATTGTATGCAGTTTGAATTTTCTCCCAATGCATCTGTTTCCTCTGGATGCTTTGGTTTTCTCTCACAGTCCAAAGATGTGGGCCAGGATTCGCCCCAAAAAATTCTAAGTGCCGAATTTGCGTGAAAACATGAGTATATCATGCTTGTTTTCTCATTGGGAGTTCACAGAAGACTCTTCCACACTGTGCACTGCAGAGTGCACTAACGTAAATCCTGTTGAAACTCAGTGGGTGGGGCCTATTCCTGCTGGAGAGGCCAGCAGCATTGTACTGAGCGGGACCACTGCACACGCACCAATTTGTCAGCACCATAATTGGCGCATGCACAGTGGCCAGTCTGCTGGCTCCTGATTGCTGGCCAGCCCCACAATCCCCACACTGCCGGCTGTGCGACTGCCCCCAACCAATTGCTGGCCCTCCAAAAATTCCCGGGCCAGCCCTGACTCCTGTCGCTGTGGGTGGTAGGCCCGGAGACTTCAGTACCAAGCCTATCAATTATTCAAATTGTATTTGCATTGCTCCCTACATTATAATGCAGCTCTACGCCTATTTCTGGTGCAGAGCTGACAACGCTGGGAGATACGCTCGGGGCCAAACATCCAGTGCAGAGTCCACACCACTTAAATCTCCCAGTCACTGCACTGATTTTTTAGCACAGCAGAATGGGAGAATTGCTCCCATGCATGTTAGGTAGACTGGCCACACTAAATTGCTCTTTACAGTCAGAATATGTGCAAATTAAATGGGTTAGCCATGGTCAATGTGTGGGGTTACAGGGATAGTCATGATGTGGATACGCCGGCGTTGGACTCGGGTAAACACAGTAAAAAGTCTGACAACACCACGTTTAAGTCCAACCGATTTATTTGATAGTAAACTCACAAGCTTTCAAGGTTAAGCTCTTCTTCAGGTGAATGGAGAGTTCAGGTGAATGGAGAACTCTCCATTCACCTGAAGAAGAGCTTAACCTTGAAAGCTTGTGAGTTTACTATCAAATAAATTGGTTGGACTTAAACCTGGTGTTGTCAGACTTTTTACTGTGTTACAGGGATAGGGCAGGGGAGAGAGCCTGGGTAAGACACTCTGTCAGACAGGTGCAGGCTCAATGGACCTCATGGCCTCCTTCTGCACTATGGGATTCTGTAATGTGCTTTGCTTCACGATATTTTCAAAGGTACATGTCCAAGGTTAGATATCTCCCAGGCAGCAGAATTGAGGGCTGAAGCTGCAAAATGTGTTAGCATTTTGTATTGCAAAGTGCAAGTGCCAAAAGGACCCATTTTGTGCTGAGGGTTTGTGTGGATTTGTCTTTACTGTTTGTCATTTCTTCAAATGCTATATTGTTTACCTGGTGCCCAAGTGAAGGAAATCTCAAACCAGTTTGAAAAGATATTGCAGATGGAGGATGAGAGTCCAGTAAGGGTTAGGGTTTAGGATCCATGTTGGTATTAACAGAATAGGAAGTACCAGAAACTAAGCTAATTTAAAGGACAGGACCTCAAGGATTATAATCTGTTTTATTACTTGAGCCATGAGCAACATTTTACAGGGACAAGCAGATTATGGAGATGTGGGAAAGAAGATTTCCATTTCATGACACACTGACACCAGTATTGGGTCAGGATACTGTAGTGTTGTGATGGCCTTCATCTGAACCCTGACTGAGACCAGGGTCCTCGCAGAAAGGATTACTAGGGCAATCACAGGGATTTTAAATGAGTAAAGGGGAAGAAAACTTGAAAACAAATGAAAGTGATAGAGTAACAGTAGAAATAGGTACCACAGGTAAAAGAAAACCTAAAGAATGTAACATAGTTAAAAGTAGGAAAGAAAATACACTAAGTGCAGTTTCTCAAACATCAGAGCATACAGATTAGGGTATGTGGTGGCCTAGTAAGAGTTCTTTATACACACAGAATAAAGGAACAAATTGAATGAATTGCAGCTGCAATAAGGGGTATGACATGGTAGCCATTACTGAGACTTAACTGAAAGACAGTCAGGGCTGGGAAATAAATCTACCAGGTAAGGAGGAGGAAAAAGATTAGAGATTAGAGATTAATGATGACATTGCTTTAATGAAAAAAGAGGATTTAATGTAAACAGGCAGTACAGCCATCGAACAGTTTTGAGAGATGGGAAAGTTTTTAAAATTGTAATGTGAATTCTGTAAAGGCCCTCTTAGTAATACCAGCCTCTCCTCTCCTTCTGATAGCAGCTCCTGGTCGAGATATAGATCTTCCAGTGATTTGTGAAGTTGAACACTAGTCAGCAAAAAGTCCATTAATGAATTAGAAGCTATTTAATAATTTAAGCAATTCATACAAACATCAAGCAAATAAATAAATACATAGAAAATAATAAAAGCAAATTGCTGAGAATGCTGGAATCTGAAACAAACAGAAAATGCTGGAAAATCTCAACAGGTCTGACAGCATCTGTGTAGAGAACAGAACTGATTTTTCCAATCTGGATGAGCCTTCATCCAGACTCAACGTTAGCGCTGTTCTTTCTCCACGGATGCTGTGAGACCTGCTGAGATTTTCCAGCACTTTCTGAATAAATACAACTTTAAAAACAAGGATGTCAGCATCAAAGCAACACAGTAATCAACTCCAATGCCGCTCATGAAATTTCTTCTTCTTGTTCCTCTATGTCCCTTCTTGAGGTAAAGCTTAAGGCTCCTCTGATCATACTGAAGAATCTGCCACACTGTCCCACTTCTGTTTGATATAAATCCTATTTTGGCCTTTGTCCCGTATTCACTGATGATGGAAGTTTAGCTGAGTCACTCAAAACAGTATGTGTGGATAGCCATTGTGAGAAACCACCTGCAGCCTGCTGTCCATGTGATCACTGTCATGCCCAATGATCGCTTGCTCCAGAGAAGCTAAAGGACAGTTAGTTCTAGAAACCAGGGAATGAAAAAGAAGCTCCAGGAATATTGAAGTAAAAAGGATCAAAGAAAAACTGCCATTGGAACAAGATACTTTTCATGGAAGTTAAAGTCACACCTGAGAAGGAAAGAGCTGATGAGCTTGTTTATAGAAAAGCGACATATTTGAAGTATTCACAAGGTCTGGTGTCCTTATTTCCAGTTTTTGAAATAATATTCTGTTCTGGATAGACTACTCCTGTTGAAGTTTGATCATGATGCAACTCAAGACAAAGGAAGACTGAAAGGAGTGTTGGGAAAACTGGAGGTGGATTCTTGATTAAAACAGCTGAGAGGAAGCACTGGTTCAGAAGAAGATTTTAAAATGTGTCTTTTTGAGAGTGAAGTTCGGAACCACTCATGTGACAACTATCTGGGTGAATTTGAGGAGAAATCCACAGAAGATCGATTGAGTAACATCTGCCACAGATTTCAGAGTATGGTGTTGTCTGACCACAATTAACCTGTTGGGTTACAGAGACTGTGGGCAGAATTCTCCAAAAGAAATTCCAAGCGTTGAATTCACAGGAAAACTGGAGTACTTCATGCTTGTTTTTTTCCAGTGGGAGTTCACACAAGAATGTCTCACACTCTGTACACTGCAGTGACTACCAGCATGAATCTCATTAGATTCCAGGGGGCTGGACCCAGGGAGGCTGAAATCAGTGGCCTCTACGCATGTGCAGCGGCCCTGAACTCTCAGCCTCCCATTTGCTGGCCAGCACGATCGCTAGCCAGCCCCATGACCCCACAATGCTGCCCCTCTGACCACCCCCTCCACAGCCCGATCACAGACCCCTGACCATTCCCCCTCCCCCCCCACCCAACCTGGACTGTCCCGATCTCCAGCCCCCTCCCCCTCCACCCCTTGCAGTGCAGACACCCTGTAGGCAGACCGTGCCCCCTACCCCACCAACCTCCCCCCCTCGGATCACTGGCCTCCCTTCTGCCTTCAAGGCTGTGAAATGCCCAATCAGAACATGAAGTGCTGTTCCCCTAGTTTACGTTGGGCTTCACTAGACGATTACAAAAGGCCAAGGACTGACAGGAGATCAGGGTAGTGCCTGTAAGTGACGAGTGACAGGAAGGTCTGGGCCCTTGGTCCTTGACTTCAGCAACACCCCCAACCCTACCTTCAGGGGAACTGCCACATTCCGCAGGTAGTCCTTTAATAATCTATACCTCTGTTCTGCTATTCACACATGCTGATCAATTAATGGACACTTTCAGCACCTTTCTCAGCCCTCATCATCACATTTGCTTGACCAATTACAGCCCTCCCCCACAGTCACAGCATAAATCTCATCTGCTTTGCTCTCAGCAGCTAGACTCGAAACGTTACCATAATATGAGTTTCACATTAAGTCTGAAAATGATTCATTTTGAAAACGAGTGTTTTAAATCTGAGCAAAGGAAATTATGAAGGTATGGAGGGTGAGTTGTCTATGGTGGATTGGGGCACAGTGGTTAGCACTGCTGCCTCACACTGCCAGGGACCCAGGTTCAATTCCAGCCTCAGGTCACTATCTGTGCGGAGTTTGCATGTTCTCCCCGTGTCTGCGTGGGTTTCCTCCGGGTGCTTTGGTTTCCTCTCACAGTCCAAAGATGCGGAGGTTACGGGGATAGGCTCTGGGTGGGATTGTTGTCAGCACAGGATTGAAGAGTCAAATGGTCTCCTAAAGGGATTCTACGAATCTAATAAAATGAGTACATTAAAAGATTTGTAGTAGACAGGCATTGGCTAATATTTATAGTACATGGTTTAAATAAAAATATATTCCTTTTATACACAAAAAATCAGCAAAGATAAATCATCCATGCTAATAACAGAAATTGATGACTGCATTTGATCAAAGGAAGTGATTTATACAGTGCCAGTGAAAGTGGCAAATCTGAGGATTGAGAGCAATTCAGGATCTAACAAAGGAGGATGAAAATCTGTTAAAGGGAAATGAGAATTAGAATGTAAGATAGTGAGAAAACTTTGTTAGGTGTGTGAAAAGGAAAAGATTAACAAGGACATAGGTGGGTTCATTACAGGCACAACAGGAGAATTTGCAACAGAGAATAGGGAAACGGCAGAGTAACTAAACAATTACTTTGTACCCGTCTTCATGGAGGAAGATATGGAAAATGTCCTAGAAATACGAAAGAACTAAGAGACTTGTGAAAAGAGGAACTGCTATTCAATCATGGCTGATATGATTCTCATCCCCATTCCCTTCCTTCTCCCCATAACTCCTGGTCCCCTTATTCTCTGTTTGTTTTGATGTTCCCCTTTCTCTCTGGTGTTTATTTTGCTGTCTCCCTCTGGTGTGATCGCTTTGATGTGTGTCTCTCTCTCTCCGGTTCGTTTTAGACAATAAGGTATAGGGTTAGAATTAGGTCACTCGGCTCATTGGATCTGCTCTGCTATTCAGTCATGGCTGATATGATTCTCATCCCCATTCCCTTTCTTCTCCCCATAACCTTTTATCTCCTTAGTCTCTCTCTAGCTTGTTTATTTTGATGTCTCTCTCTCGGACATGTTCGTTTTGCTGTCTCACTCTCTCTGTGACTTGTTTGTTTTGATGTCTCTCTCTCTCTCTTACCTTTTTATTTTGATGTCTCTCTTTCTGGCCTATTTGCTTTGATCTCTCTTTCTTGGACCTGTTCGTTTTGCTGTCTCACTCTTTCTTTGACCTGTTTGTTTTGATGTCTCTCTCTCTGGCCTGTTTTGATGTCTCTCGCTCTCTTTCTCCGGCCTGTTTGTTTTGATCTCTCTCTCTCCCTGACCTGTTTGTTTTGATGTCTGTCTCTCTGGCCTGTTTGTTTTGATGTCTGTCTCTCTGGCCTGTTTGTTTTGATGTCTGTCTCTCTGGCCTGTTTGTTTTGATGTCTGTCTCTCTGGCCTGTTTGTTTTGATGTCTGTCTCTCTGGCCTGTTTGTTTTGATGTCTGTCTCTCTGGCCTGTTTGTTTTGATGTCTGTCTCTCTGGCCTGTTTGTTTTGATGTCTGTCTCTCTGGCCTGTTTGTTTTGATGTCTGTCTCTCTGGCCTGTTTGTTTTGATGTCTCTCTCTCTATGACCTGTTTGTTTTGATGTCTCTCTCTCTATGACCTGTTTGTTTTGATGTCTCTCTCTCTATGACCTGTTTGTTTTGATGTTTCCCTCTCTCTCCGGCCCATTTGTTTTGATGTCTCTCTCTCTCTCTGACCTGTTTGTTTTGACATCTCTCTCTCCCTCTGGCCTGTTCGTTTTGCTGTCTCACTCTTTCTCTGGCCTGTTTGTTTTGATCTCTCTCTCTGACCTGCTTGTTTTGATGTCTCTCTCTCCCCCTCTGGCCTGTTTGTTTTGACGTCTCTCTCTCTGGCCTGTTTATTTTGACATCGCTCTCTCCCTCGGACCTGTTTGTTTTGATGTCTCTCTCTCTCTGGCGCATTTGTTTTGATTTCTCCTCTGGCCTGTTTATTTTGATATCTCTCTCTCTATCTCTGGCTTGTTTTGATTCTCTCTCTCTCTCTGGCTTGTTTTCTCTCCCTGTGACCTGTTTGATGTGTGTGTCTCTCCCTGTGACCTGTTTGATGTGTGTGTGTCTCTCTCTGTGACCTGTTTGTTTTGATGTCTCTCAGTCCAGCTCATACAACTGCAGCCACTCACCCAGATTCTGCGTCGCCCGCGAGCTCCTCACCCAATGAGAAATTGACCGCTTTTGCTTGAATCCCACCATTCAGAGCGCTTGTTATTGCCAACTTCGGGCGAGCCAATCAGCGCGCGCAGACCCATCCGGCGCCAGCCAATCAGGGGCTTGGCGCGGCGAGAGCGCGCATGCGCAGACCGGCGGGACGCTCCGGAATACAAGATGGAGGCGGCGGCCGAGCACTGAAGCGGAGGCGGGAGCGGGGGGAACACAGGGCGCTGCCGCTCCTCACACATCATACGGCAGGTACAGCGGACGAGCACACCACCATCACGCGTGGCGCGATGAGCGCGGCATTAGACACTTCACCAGCGGCCCGTTACATTGCGCCCGGCCGCGTCCGAGCGGAGGAAGCGGTGCTGGCGGCGGCGCTGCGTTTGGCTGGAGCAGGCATCCGCCGCCATCTTGGGGCTTGTTGTTGTGAGCCAGTCCGAGGGAACCAGTGGCCTACACTCACTCTTGATTGTTTCAACTCCTGATCTGTCTGCTCAAACACCATCCTGTCACTGCCAAGGCATCGAGTGAGCAGCGGCCCTGAGCCCTGGTCTCCCCTTCCTGCTGCTCTCCTTCTCCCGCCCTCGGTCAGAGCTCCGACTGCGGATCTGGGCGGGCGGCATGATAGGAGCATGCGCAGTGTAGAGTCGGCAACACAGCGGCTCCATTGACAACAGCGGGGAAAGGGAGGGAGAGACCGAAGGGAGGGATAGAGGAGACATTGGGGGAGGGGCAGAGGGAATATGTCTGGGGGTAAGACTGGGGGGAGGGACAGGGAGAATGTGGGGGGTAAGACGGGGGGGAGGGACAGGGAGAATGTGGGGGGTAAGACTAGAGAGAGGGAGATTGTGGCGAAGATACTGAGGGAGGGACAGAGAAAGAAACTAGGGAGGAGGTGGTGTGGGTGGATGGGGAGAGGGGGGGCGTGATTTTTGGGGAGGGAAACATAGGGGTATTGAGAGGAACCGATTGATGGGCAGTCTGTACAACCAATAGGTGGAGTGTAGTTCATAGCATATTCAATTCTCCTGGGACCAGTCCAAAGTAATTGTTAGCTTCTAAGGGTTTATGTTTGTTTCTGAGCCTGGGAACTTTTCAGATGTGTTTCTTATGATGAGATTTTTCCCAAGGATCAAGTTAGATCCAACTTCATTTAACCTCCATGAAATCTGGTCTCTACAATCTAAGTGTGAACTGCCAGCTATGTTGCTGTGTGGTAACCTACTGTATCTTGCTGCCTAAAAGTACTCGCCTGCTTCATCCTGTGGACTAACTGCTAGAGTTCCTAGGATATCTTTGCATAGAGATAGGTTTGAGAGTTTCAATGTAAATCACCTGGGCCTTGAATCTAGGTAGAAATCTTGTTTTGACTCTCCCTAATTTATTTGCAATTATCCAAGTAATTATTTATATGGATTATCATTTTTAAAAGCTTTCATGTTACTGAAGTTAAACAATCTAGCCTGTAGTTACTTGCATTTTGGACAAGGATGTAATTTTTCCAGTATCATTGGAGAACTGGAAGATTGCAGCAGTAACTCTGCAGTTTCCATCTTTTCTGTCAGCATCTGGTGTGTATTCTATTTCTACTTATCAATCTTAAGTATAACTAATCCTTTGCCACAGTTTGATCATTTTCAGCCATCTAGTCTTAACTCGCTCCTTTTTCTCTATGGTTTGTGTAGTATCCTTTTCCTTGGTAAACATAGATCCAAAGTACCTCAGATGGTAGGTACATGGGATGCCTGTTTGGTATGCAATGAGACTGAGATTCCAAGTTGTTAGTGGTACTGTTTTGCTGAGCTGATTTTGCTGTTTGATTTGGTCTGATGTGCCGATGGGTTGTACACATTCATATTTAGTGTTCTGTCTCGATTTCATAGTGTTTCCGTGGACATGTCTCTCAGTATGCCACATAGAATCAGAATTTATATCCAATCTTAATTTGGAATGCAGCATGAGGTGAGTGGCAAACCTGGGATGATTTCTAACTTGGATGTCCAATTCCCAGCAGATCTTGGTGAGAATCAGTACCTGGCAACTGGAAATCAAGATCTATAACCAGAATCCAGTGACTAGTTTTTGAAGCCTGAGCCTATGTTTGGTTGTTGATTATATGAAAGTTTTTTATTACTGTATGTCATATGAAGTGAATTTATATTGATTAATGCAACATATTTGAAAAGAACCCAAACAGTATGTGTTTGGCCAGTGATATTAGAGGCTGAGCTATAATTAAACCAGTTCTGTTGCCTTTCTGCCTTTAGAAGTTATGCTCACTAGCGTTAACTGAGAATGATTCTTGCTTTTCTCATGGCAAGAGATGCTATTATGAGAAAATGCAGGGCCATTTTCAATGTTTCAGCATCTCAGTAAATTGTTCTGTGGTTCAAACTAGAAAAGTGGCCAAGAAATCTTGGACCGTACCATGTGACCAGGCAGGAATAACCCCACTTACCAGGTTAAGTCTTTACTTCTGTCATCGGAAAGGAGCAGTTTATTTAAAATATCCTTCCCTAATATTCATACTAGGCTTCACACCAGAAATGAAATTCTGTGTCAGCTTTGTTGTCCCCAGGTCACAAGACCGTTGCTTCTAGTCCCATTCCAGGACAGAAGTTAAGGCTCCAGTGTAGTAATGACTGAGGATGTCTATTAGATGAGGTGTTAAACTGAGGCCCTATCTGACTGCATGGGGGGGACATCAAAGATCCCAAGGCACTATTCTGCAGAAGAGCGCAGGAGTTCATCCTGTTATTCTCACCATATTCATCATTCAACATAAGAAAAAAAACATGATCATGATCACTGCTGTTTATGGGGGCTGGAGCAAGTAAGCTGTTGCATTTCATATATGGCTACTCTTAAACAGGCTTAATATTTTTCACAGTTTGAATGCAAGTTTTTTTCAGTATGAGCAGTATATTTAGTATTTCCCACCCAGATGCAGGGTATCATTGTGTGAAGAATGATATTTACATTAGCTATCCAACTGTTGATGTTCTGATTTAAGTTTCATTTCTTCAGGGCTTGAAACTCTTCAATGCAAGATTTTTTTGGATCATGGGATTTGTTGTCATTGTCTACGCAATATCCAGTGTTATGTTTTCAGGTCCGGAAAATGTTTCACCAACACACGACCGAGAACAATGAAAATTGCAGCCCAGGAACAGGCCCTTCGGCCCCACCAGCCATGCTGCCTGACTTAACTAAAACCCACTGCACTTCTGGGACCATATCCCTCTATTCCCATCTCATTTATGTACTTGTCAAGACGCCCCTTAAAAGTCACAGCATCCGCTTCCATTACCTCCCTGGCAATGAGTTCCAGGCACCCACCACTCTAAAGAAAAATATCTGCCTCACACATCTCTTTTAAGACTTGCACCTTAAACCTATGCCCCCTAGTAATTGGCTGTTCCACCCTGGGAAAAAGCTTCTGACTGGGCACTCTGTCCGTGCCTCTCATAATCTTGTAGACTTCTATCACGTCTCCCCTCAACCTCCGTCGCTGCAGTGAGAACAAATCAAATTTCTCCAACCTCTCCTCATAGCTAATGACCTCCATACCAGGCACCATCCTGGTAAATCTTTTCTGTACCCTTTCCAAAGCCTTCACGTCCTTCTGGTAGCGTGGCGATCAGAATTGAACACCATGCTCCAAGTGTGGCCTCACTAAGGTTCTATAAAGCTCCCGAAAGACTTGACTTACCAATTCTTAAACTCAGTTACCTGTCTGATGAAGGCAAGCATGCCGTATGCCTTCTTGACTACCTTCTCCACCTGCATTGCCACTTTCAATGACCTGTGCCAACACACCCTTTGCATATCAATACTCCTAAGGGTTCTGCCATTTACTGTATATTTCTTATCTGTATTAGACCTTCCAAAATGCATGACCTCACATTTGTCTGGATTAAACTCCACCTGCCATGTCTCTGCCCACGTCTCCAACAGATCTACATTTTGCTCTATCCTCTGATGTTCCTCATCGCTATCCGCAAATCCACCAACCTTTGCATCATCTGCAAACTTAATGATCAATCCAGTTTCATTTTCCTCCAAATCATTTGTATGTATATTACAAACAGCACCGATCCCTGAGGAATGCCACTTGTCACAACCCTCCATTCAGAAACGCACCCTTCTACTGCTACTCTCTCACTTTGACCGAGCCAGTTTTGTATCCATCTTGCCAGCTCACCTCTGATCCCATGTAACATCACCTTCTGCACCAGTCTGCCATGAGGGACCTTGTCAAAGGCCTTACTGAAGTCCATGCAGACAACATCCACTGCCCTATTCTCATCAATCATCTTCATCACTTCCTCGGAAAACTCGATCAAGCTCGTGAGACACAACATTTCCTTCACAAAACCGTGTTGCCTCTCACTAATACATCTGCTTATTTCCAAGTGGGAATAAATCCTGTCTTGAAGAATCCTAGAACATAGAAAAACTACAACACAAACAAGCCCTTTGGCCCACAAGTTGCGCCGATGATATCCATACATAAGAACATAAGAAATAGGAGCAGGAGTAGGCCAACTAGCCCTTTGAGCCTGCCCTGCCGTTCAATAAGATCATGGCTGACCTGTTGTGGCTCAGTTCCACATTCCCGCCCTCTCCCCATAACCCTTAATCCCCTCTCTTATCAAAAACCCATCAACCCGCATCTTAAAAATATTTAGCGAGGTAGCCTCCGCCACTTCAACGGGCAGAGAATTCCAGAGATTCACCACCCTCTGAGTGAAGAAGTTCCTCCTCAACTCCGTTCTAAACCGCCCCCCCGCCCCCCCCATCTTGAGGCTGTGCCCCCTAGTCCTACTATCCTTTCTGAGTGGGAAGAGTCTCTCCACCTCTATCCTATCCATCCCATTCATCATCTTATACGTCTCAATGAGATCTCCCCTCATTCTTCTAAACCTACTAGGCTTACCTGTAACCCTCAATTCTACTAAGTTGCATGTACTCATCCAGAATTCTCTTGAAAGACCCAATCGAATTTGCTTCCACCACCACCGATGGCAGCCGATTCCACTCACCCACCACCCTGATATCTCCTCTGTACATACTCCCCAGCACCTTAAACCTGTGTCCTTTCGTAGCAACCATCTCAGCCCTTGGAAAAAGCCTCTGAGAATCCACCCGATCTATATCTCTCACATCTTATACACTTCTATCAGGTCACCTCCCATCCTTCGTCTCTCCAAGGAGAAAAGAACAAAGAACAACACAGCATGGGAAACAGGCCCTTTGGCCCAACGAGCCTGTGCCACCATTTCAACATTGAGTCCCCTCTCCACCCATGACCCTTGTCTATGCTTATGGCACTCCACATTGAAAAACAGACAGAGGGGAAACTAATTTAGGGACAATTTGTTACACCAATCAGTCTAAGAGCACGTCTTTGGGGTGTGGGAGGAAACCGGAGCACGGGGAGAATGCGCAAACTCCCACAGACACTGGCCCAAATCTGTGTATCTGCACAGCAAACAGTGATGGTCACTGAGCTGTAGTGTTGTCCAGCAGTCACTGAGCTGTCATGTTGCCCAGCAAAGACAAAATCCCTCAACCTATCCTCATAAGGCATGCCACTCAAACCAGGCAACATCCTTGTAAATCTCCTCTGCACCTTTTCAATAGCTTCCACATCCTTCCTGTAATGAGGCAACCAGAACTGAGCGCAGTACTCCAAGAGAGGTCTGACTAGGGTCTTATAAAGCTGCAACGTTATCTCCCGACTCCTAAACTCCTTCCCTCGATTGATGAAGGCCAGTACCCCTTCTTAACCACATCCTCTACCTGTGAGGCCATTTAGAATCCTATGGACCTGGACCCCAAGGCCCTTCTGATCTTCTACACTGGTAAGAGTCTTACCCTTGATATTATACTCCTTCATTCCATTTGACCTGCCAAAATGGACCACTACACATTTATCCAGGTTGAAGTCCATCTGCCACTTCTCCGCCCAGCCTTGCACCCTATGTCACACTGCAACCTCTGACATCCCTCCAAACTACCTACAGCACCACCAACCTTCATGTGGTCAGCAAACTTACCAACCCATCCCTCCACTTCCTCATCCAGGTCATTTATGAAAATTACAGACATCAAGAGTCCCAGAACAGATCCCTGGGGCACTCACTGGTGACCGACCTCCATGCAGAAAAAGACCTATCTACAACCACTCTCTGCCTTCTGCGGGTAAGCCAGTTCTGGATCCAGAAGGCAACAGCCCCTTGGATCCCATGCTCCTTCACTTTCTCAATAAGTCTTGCATGGGGGTCCTTATTGAATGCCTTACTGAAGTCCATATAAATCACGTCTACTGCTCTTCCTTCGTCAATGTATTTAGACACGTTTTCCTCTCCAATAATTTCTCTACCACTGATGTAAGGCTCACCAGCTTGTAATTACCTGAATTATTCTTGCTACCCTTCTTAAACAAAAGAACAACATTGCCTCTTCTCTAATCCTCTGGGACCTCCCCTGTAGCCCGTGAGGACACAAAGATTTCTCTCAAGGCCCCAGCAATTTCCCCTCTTCCCTCTCTGTATTCTGGGGTATACCCCATCAGGCCCTGGAGACTTGTCTACCTTGATGTTTCTCAAGAACCCCAATACCACTTCCATTTTGATCACAACATGACTCAAACTATCTACACATTCTTTCCCAGACTCGTCATCAACCAAGTCCTTCTCTGACACAAAGTACTCATTTAATACCTTGCCCATTTCATCTGGCTCCACAGATAGATTCCCCCCCTTGTCTTTGAGTGGGCCAGCCCACTTGAGTAGTGGACCTACTCGAATATTACAAGCTGTTTGCTTGAGGCACTAAGTCTCCTGATTAATAAATAATCTGCCTCACACTCCACCCAGTGTCTGCTGCCCTTTGCTGTTTCTTCGTATCATCGAAACAATGCCACATGTTCTTTATTTCGCTACTTCTCCCTTACTCATGTACTGACCCCATCCCTTATCAGCACAACTCCCACCAGCTTTTCCTCCTTGTCTGCCCTTCTGATATTTAAATGTCACTAGAAAATAATTTTCTCAAATATTTACCTGAAGTGCAACAGGATATTTCTGAGAAATGTGTAAGAGTGCTGATTTTTAACAATCGAGTGAACCAGGGACAGTAGAGGTGAAAAATGGGGCCGTGAAGAGTTGAAAATTGAGGTTCCAATTTTGTGTTTCAATCACAATTCTAAATAGGGAACAAAAGTTGCATGGGGAGCTGCAAGGGTCTTTTGAGGGAAAGATATCAGAGTTTGAAAATGGATCACCACATACTGTTAACTGAAAGTTTCATAGCAGATAAGTGGTGTCCATCAGTGATAGAATTGATGCACCTGTGACTTGAGCAGCTGGTGCTACTAGTTTAGCATCTAGTTCTAAAAAGAGTTCTCCTTTTATTTAAAATAACTGGTTTCCTTTGATAGTTAATTTTGACAGAAAAATAAAGTTGTAGAAGTGAAGATTTGTAGATTAGCATTCAAGTGCAAGGATGGAGCATGGGACACACTAAGGACTGAATGGTTTTGGGGTTAAACACATGTTTCAAAAGCGGCATGCCAGTTTTATTTATCGCAGTCTGTGTCATGGCTTCCATAGTATTTAAAGGAAAAATATTGTAATGAACTGAAAAGTATAATATTCCATTTTGCTCATTACTCCAGCGTTAAAACTAGATAGAATTATTAGTTTGTGGATGGTATAAATTGGCTGTAGATCAGGCGTTAGATAGAAACAGGAATGGCTCATTTAAACTTAAGTCTGTTCTGCCCTTCAATTAGATCATGACTACTTCTCTACCTCTACACCACTTTCCCATGTTATCCCTTGATTTAGAAATCTAGATACTCAATAACTGCATTTCCACAACTTTTGAGATAGAGAATTCCAAAGATTCACTCATCTGAGTGAAGAAATTCTCTACCTCAGATTAAAATGACCATCCCTTTTAATCTGATATTGTCCCCTGCTTCTCGACCTGGGAAAACACACTTTCTGCATTTAACCTATCGCGTCCTTAAGAATTTTTCAGTGAGATCACCTCTTATTCTTCAAAACTCTAGAGGATACAGATCCAGTCACCTCGATTGTTCCTCATTAAGTAATTCATCCTCCCAAGGATTATTCTGATGAACCTCCTGAAGACATAATCCCTGCATATCCAATGAGAAAGTCTGAAGCCCCATTTTCTCAGCTAAATGAAATCCAAAATTGAGTTTGACTCTTTTTGTGAGCGTCAGTTGAGGAAATCGCTATCAATATCTCAGCACTATTATTTGCACATTTATGCTGACATATTTGTTCACTATTTGTGTTCCTTGCTTTTGTTGGACTTCAAGGAGACATGGATAACACTTTCAAAAGGGGTTACCTGGATGACTTGCTTGTTGCAGGGTAGGATGAGTTGGAATTTTGAAGACTTTTTCTGAAGTAAAATGTTACAAGTAAAAATGTGTTCTGTGGTTGGAATTTGTTTTGGTAATGCTGAACCTGATCCATTTCCCAAGTTAGTTGAAGCTGTTTACTGGCTCTTTTTCAGCTTGGAAAACTGTAACTAATGGAGTGTCACAGGGATCAGTGTAATCTATACTAATGGCCTAGATGAAAGGATTTTCAAGCTGGTTTCAATCTTTATAAAAAGATAGGTAGTAAAGCAAGTTGTGAGAAAAGTTATAAATGGCATGAATGATTGGGTAAATATTTGGCAGTTGGAATATAATGTGAAATTCATTTTGGCAGGAAGAATAGAAAAGCAAGATATTTAAATGGAGAGAGAGAATGCTGCAGCTGTACAGGGCATTGAGACCACATCTAGAGCACTACATAAGAACATCAGAAATAGGAGCAGGAGTAGGCCATCTAGCCCTTCGAGCCTGCCCTGCCATTCAATAAGATCATGGCTGATGTGAAATGGATCAGTTCCACTTTCCCTCTTTCTCCCCATAACCCTTAATTCCCCTGTCTGTCAAAAACCTATCTTCCCGTGACTTAAATATATTTAGCGAGGTAGCCTCCACCACTTCAACAGGCAGAGAATTCCAGAGATTCACCACCCTTTGAGTGAAGAAGTTCCTCCCTAACTCCGTTCTAAACTGGACCTTTCTGAGCGGGAAGAATTTCTCTACCTCTACCCTATCCATCCCTTTCATTACCTTATACGTCTCTATAAGATCCCCCCTCATCCCTCTAAACTCCGAGTACAGACCCAGTCTATTCATTCTCTCTTCATAGTCCAACCCTCTCATCTCCGGTATCAGCCTACTGAACCTCCTCTGCACTCCCTCCAAGGCCAAAATATCCTTGCGCAAGTGCGGCGACCAAAACTGCATGCAGTACTCCAGCTGCAGCCTCACCAGTGCCCTGTACAGTTGCAGCAAGACCTCCCAGCTTTTATATTCTGTCCCCCTCCCTATAAAGGCCAGCATCCCATTCGCCTTCTTGATCACCTGCTGCACCTGCAGACTGGGTTTTTGCGACTCATGCACAAGGACCCCCAGGTCCCTCTGCACTGTAGCATGCTATGGACAAGTTTGGTCTCCTTATTTAAGGATAGATGTCCTTGCGATAGAAGCAGTTCAGAGCAGGCTCACTAGGTGATTCCTGGGATGAAAGGATTTGAGGTTGCCTTCTGGGGTAAGATTGAGCCTGTCCTTGAGTTGAGAAGAACGAGGTATCTAAGGAAACATAAGATTGTGAGGGAAAGTGGGTGCCCTCTCATGGGGTAATCTAGAACAAGGGGCCAGAGTTTCTAAATAAGGAATCTTCCATTTAAAATGGGAACGAGGACTTGAAGTTGCTAGTGATCCATGCTCCTATGTGTCCGGTGCTTTTAGTGGAGGCTATGGGTTTGAAAGATGCTGTTGAAGTAACGTTAGTGAGCTGCTATAGTGCATCATGTAGTATGTACTGCTGATACCATCTACTAGTTGTGGAGCGGATGGATGTTTAACATGATGGATGGGGTGATGAGCAGAGCTCTAACAACAATATTTGATCAACCAGCAAGTGGAGAATATTTCATGACACTCCTGACTTGTTCCACATAGATGGAGAGATTTTGGGGAGCCAGGAAGTAAGCTACTTGCCACAGAATTCTCAGCTGCTTACCTGTAAGGATCATAAGAAATAGAAACAGGAGCAGGCTATTCAGCCTTTTCAGCTTGCTCTGCTATCCACTAGGATCATGGCTGATCCAAAAGACCTTGTGTCCATTTTCCTGCCCTTTCCTGTAACCCCTGATGCTCTTTCTAATCAAATTTATCACAGCCTTAAATATAAGATGACTTCGCTCCGACAGTGCTCTGTTGCAAGGAGTTCCAAAGAGTCAAACCCCTCTGAGAGAAAAAATTCCTCCTCATCTCAATCTTAAATTGGTGCCGTTATATTCTAGGGCCCTTTGGTCCTCAACTCTCATGAAGGGAAACATCATCTCACCATTTACCTTGTCAAGCCCCATTAGAATTCTATATGTTTCAATGAGCTTACCTCTCAATCTTCTAAATTCTAATGAGCAGAGCCTCAACCTGTTTAACCTTTGCTCATCAGACTGTCCCTCCAGTTGAGGAAATCTCCATCAATATCTCAGCATTATTACTGAGGATGTATCTGGGGAACATCTGAGTGAACCTTCTCTGAACTGCCTCCAATGAAATTATGTATTTCCTTAAATAAGGGAACTAAAACTGCTCTCAGTACTCCAGATGTGGTCTTTCCAGTACCTTGCACAGTTGCAGCAAGACTCCCCTACTCTTGTATTCCAATCCCCTTGAGTTAAGGGCCAACATTCCATTGGGCTTCTTGATTACCTGCTACACCTGTGTGCTAGCTTTGTTTCGTGTATAAGTACTACCAAGTTCTTCTGTGTTGCAGCTTTCTGCAATTTTTCTCCATGTAAATAATAGAACATAGAACAATACAGCGCAGAACAGGCCCTTTGGCCCACGATGTTGCGCCGACCAGTTAAAAAACAATGACCCTCTAACCTAAACCAAACCCTTTCCATCCATAAACCTATCCACGGATCTCTTAAACGCCCCCAAACTAGGCGCATTTACAACTGCAGCAGGCAGGGCATTCCAATCCCTCACCACCCTCTGGGTAAAGAACCTGCCCCTGACATCCGTCCTATAACTACCACCCCTTAATTTAAAGCTATGCCCTCTCGTGCTAGCTTTCTCCATCCAAGGAAAAAGGCTATCACTGTCCACCCTATCCAAACCTCTAATCATCTTATATGTTTCAATAAGGTCCCCTCTTAGCTGCCTTCTTTCTAACGAAAACAACCTCAAATCCCTCAGTCTCTCCTCATAGGACCTCCCCTCCATACCAGGCAACATCCTGGTAAACCTCCTCTGCACCCTCTCCAAAGCCTCCACATCCTTCCTATAATGTGGGGACCAGAACTGCACACAATACTCCAAGTGCGGCTGCACCAGAGTTTTGTACAGTTGCAACATGACGCTGCGGCTCCTAAATTCAATCCCCCTACCAATAAACGCCAAGACACCGTATGCCTTCCTAACAACCCTATCTACTTGATTCCCAACTTTCAGGGATCTATGTACACATACACCTAGATCCCTCTGTTCATCCACACTATTCAGAGTCCTACCGTTAGCCCTATACTCTACACATCCATTATTCCTGCCAAAGTGAATTACCTCACACTTTTCCACATTAAACTCCATCCTCCACCTCTCGGCCCAGCTCTGCAACTTGTCCAATGGTATTCTTTTGTTTCTCTTCCAAAATAAACATATCATACTCTATTTGCCCACTTAACCTATCAGTATCTCTTTGTAAACTGTTCGTGTTCCTCTTGCAACTTGCCCTTCCATTTTATTTTTGTGATGTCTGCAAATTTGTATATTTGCTTCCTTCCTCCAAATCACTTAATATATATTGTAAATAGTTGCGGTCCCAGCACTGATCCCTGTGTCATAGCAGTACAGTGCAAAAAAGGGCCTTTCGACCCATTGCTTCTGCACCGACAATAACTACCACTAAAGTCATGCTAATACTATTTTCCAGCACTTATCCCATATCCTTGAATGTTATGGCATTTCACCTATTCTTTTAATACTTTTTAAAGGTTGTAAGATTTCCAGCCTCCATTACCTTCCTGGGCAATGCATTCCAGATAACCATCACCTTGAGTGAAATTAAAACTTGTGATTAAGCCCACAACCAAAGGGAACAGCTATTTCCTACTCTCCCTGCCCAAACCCTCGTAACTTTATGCATCTCAATCGTCCACACTCAGCCTTCTCTGCTTTAAAGAAAACAATTCAAATCTATCCAGTCTTACCCTATAGTTGAAATGCTCCATCCCAGACAACATCCTTGTGAATTTCCTCTGTACCCCATCTAGTGCAATCAAATCCTTCCTACAGTGAGATGACCAGAACTGCAAACAGTACTCCAGTTGTTACCTGACCAATGTTTGGTACAGCTCCAACATAATTTTTCCACTCTTGTACTCTGTACCATGACTGATAAAAGCAAGTGTCCTGTTACTACTTCCAAGTGCATCACCTCACACTTACCAAGGTTAAATACCAGCTGCCATTGCTGTGCCCATCTGACCAGCCCATCTGTATCTTCTGTAACTATTAACCACTTGAGCAATCTGCAAATTTGCTTATCTTCCTCCCTCCCTCCCTCCCTATTTATCTGTAGATCACACAGTAAGGTACCCAGCACTGAACCTTGTGGTATGCCATTGGACACAGGCCAACAGTGACTCAAACAACCTACCACACCCTTTGTGGATTCTTTGGTGCCACAATATTTATATTGCTGGTCCAGTTCAGTTTCTAATTAATGTTAACCCGCAGATGGTGATGGTGGGGAATTCAGCGATTGGTCTTGCCATTCGAACGTTAAGGGCGATACTTCATAAAATCATCAAATGGTTATGACACGGAAGGAAGCCATTTGATTTGTCGTGTCCACACAAGTCTAGGTCATTAACGTATATCTGGTTAGATTCTCTTATTTTGGAGATGGTTGTTGCCTGACATTCGTGTGACGTAAATGTTGCTCGCCACTGAGAATCGCAGAATCACTATTGTTAGAACAGAAACCCCAAAGTATGTTATAATTCCTGTCTAGACCCCAATAGTGTTTTATTTTGTTATTAGTGTGAGGATAAGGTGTGATTCTATTGACACACTTGAAAGCCTTTACTAAAACAAACTTTATTTAACAATATTTTAAGAATTAGCTTAACTTTTACCGATTGAAATACTTAAACAGGACAAGATACAATTCTTAATTGTTATCGATCTCTTTTGTTCCAATTCAAGCAATATTCCTTTTAGAGATATAAAACTCCTCTTCAAAATCAGTTCACAAACCTCCGGGACTACACGCTTGTGTTTGTTAACAGTCCAAAAGCCTTTGAACACCTCTGCAGAGAGAAAGATGGAACAACATTTCTTCTGACAGTCCCAGGTAGCAGCTTCCAGAAAGAGAGCGAGAGTGACATCTTGCCTCTTACAGGATCAGGCAGAAGCTGACTGTTCTTTTTTTGAAAAAAAACTCTCTTCTGCAAGCTTAGCTCTGCCCGTTAGGACATTACTGTCTTTGTCAATCAATCTAATCAGCGTCTTACACTGAAACTCCAAGGAGAAAAAACCAAAATAAGCAAAAATGCATTAGCTCTGATTAAAACAAACACATCCCTAGCTAAATTCAATCATTAGCCTGCATTCCTGGCATGTGAGCTGCCTGGTGCAGATAAATCTGTACTGTGTAAATGGCTGAATTTTAAACATGCCCCTCAGCTGAAACATGATATGAATACATTTGTTAAAGATACAGTATCATACTATAGTGCAGAAAGAGGCCGTCCAGCCCATTGAGTCTGCACTGACTCTCTGAAAGAGCATTTGAACTAGGACCTTCCCTACCCTATTCCCATAACCCTGCTCATTTACCATGGCTAATCCACTTAACCTGCAGATCTGTGGGATCAATGGGCGGCACAGTAGCACAGTGGTTAGCACTGCTGCTTCACAGCTCCAGGGACCTGGGTTTGATTCCTGGCTTGGGTCACTGTGTGGAGTTTGCACGTTCTCCTTGTGTCTCGATGGATTTCCTGAGTGCTCCAGTTTCCTCCCACAGTCCAAAGCTCTGTGGGTTAGGTTAATTGGCCATGCTAAAATTGCCCCTTGGTGTACTAGGATGCTTAGGTTAGAGGGATTAGCAGGTAAAATATGTAGGGATATGGGGGTAGAGCCCGGGTGGGATTGTGGTCAGTGCAGACTCGATGGGCCTCTTTCTGCACTGTAGGATTCAATGAAACTGGACTGCCTGGAGGAAACCCACGCAGACTCCGGGAGAACCTATAAACTCTCCGCAGTCACTTAAGATCGGAATTGAACCTTGGTCCCTGGTGCGGTGAGGCAGCATATGTCAACTTGAGCATAAATGTTACCCAAGTCTTGCTGCATGCAGCAGACACAGACTGTTCACTGTCTGAGGATTTGCAAATGGTACTAAAAACTGTATTTGTTCACATCCCTATTTCTGACGTGGTGTTGGCAGATGATCTTAGATGAAGCAACTGAAGATGGTTGGGCTCTTGATACTATTCTGACTAACTCCTGCAGTGATGCTCTGGGGTTGAGATGATTGACCTCCAACAACCACAATCATAGAAACAGTGCAGAAGGAGGCCATTCAGTTTGCACCAACCATAATCCCATCTAGGCCCTATCCCTGTAACCCCATGCATTTACCCTAGCATCTTCCTTTTTGCTAGGTATGACTCCAACGTGAATATTTTTCCTTAGTTTCAAGGATAGTCACTCACCTTGCTATTGGAATTCAGCTCGTTTGTTTGTTCGTGAGGTCTGGAATCGAGTGCCTTGAGTGGAACCCAAACTGAGCGTCAGTGAGCAGGCAATCTTTGAGTAAGAGTCCCTTGATATCACTGTCGACAACACTAATTTCTGTGGACTTAACCTGAGCAGTTATCCACATTGCCTGTTAGATGCCAGTGATCAGACACTGGCACATTGACAGCATTGATACAAAATTGACTAGTAGGAAAGAATCAGTGTGTTTTTTTGGGACTGGATGGAGATGTGCTTTTTCTTTGTTCTTCCCCGATATGGTGGCCAGGTCCATCTGCACAGATCTAGTCCGTTGAACATGATTTTTGCAAGGGTTTTGCCAGAATATTTGTGGAGCTGGCTGCAAGAAAGGTAATACTAGCAGTTGTCTGATCCCAGTTGAATCTGAAGTATGCAGCAAAAGCATCGCTGCTGTAATTTCCCTTGCATTCTTGTGTGCCTGTGATAAATAGCCCAAGCCTCACTGTAGTACAGCCATATGGTGATGACAGCTACTTTCTACACCACGCCAAGACTTTGGGCTGAGTTGTGGAGGTCTTTGTTGTCATATGGTCACTGAATTAGTTTGTGGAAGACTGAGCTGGTGCTGCTGATCCGATGTTGGATTTCCTGGTCAGTGGGGGCCTTTTGAGAGAGGTTGTTGCCAAGTTATGGGAAGTGTGAAACATATTCTAGAGTTTCTGCTTCAAAGTGTCTCCTGTTCAACATTCATTTGCCGAGCGCAGTGGGTTGACGGGAGTTTTATTTTGGCAACATCCAAGTTTCTTCTATCCGGGATTGAGATTGCAAGTAGGACCAGAAGACCTAGGGGCAGAGTAGATAATTTGGTTTGAGTCTGCTCAACCATTCAATGAGATCATGACTGATCTGATCCTCAACTCCACTTTTCCACCTTATTTCCCATAGCCCATGATTCTCTATCTCATCCCTTGAACGTAACAACCTGGCTTCTTTGCGGTAAAGAATTTCAGATTCACTGCCCTCAGAAGTGTCCCCCCCGCCCCCCCCCCCCCCCCCATCTCTGTCTTAAATAAGTGATCTCTATATATACACACACACACACACACACACACACACGCGCGCGCGCATATCTAAGTCTTTGTGGCACCTATCAAGCACGTTTTGGAAGTTCAAGTATATTACAGCAGCTGGTCTCCTTTTTATCTTTTCTACTTGTTACCACCTCAAACAATTCAAATTATCAGACATGATTTTATCTTCATGAAGCTGCTTGATTTCTAAATGCTCTGCTATTCTATCCTTTATAATGGACTCTTAACATTTTCCCAATGACAGTTTACTTGCTTATAGTTACCTGTATTTTATCTCTATCCCTTTTTGAATAGGGGAGTTACGTTTGCAGTTTTCCAATCATCTGGGATCTTTCTAGAATTCAAAGATTTGTGGAAGATTGCTGTCATTGCATCCATTATCTTTTGTAGCTACTTCCGTTAATATTTTAGAATGCAACCCATCAGGTCTAGGGGACTTATCAGCCTTTAGCCTCATTAATATATTTTCTCTAATAGTTATTGTATTTATTTCTCCCCCTTTCTCTTGCCCTTTTGATTATTTATTATTTTTGGAATGCTATTAATGTCTTCCATTGTGAAAACTGAACTCAGTATTTGTTTAACTCTTGTCATTTCCTGGTTCTCCCATATTATTTCCCCAGTCTCTTTCTCTAAACGGTCTATGTTCGCTTTAGCATCTATCTTCCTCCTTATATATTTAAAGAAGCTCTTGCTCTCCATTTTTAATAATGTGCTAGCTTAGCCTTATAATTTGTTTCCCCTTTTTTATCACCTTTTGGTTGGTTTTTAAAACTTTCCGAATCCTCTGATTTATCGCTAGTCTTTGCCACATTGTACGTGTATTCTTTCAGTTTAATGCTATCCCTAATTTACTGTGAAAATCCGCTAGTCGCCACACTCTGGCACCTGTTTGGCTACGCTGAGGGAGAATTTGGAATGGCCAGTGCACTTAACCAACACGTCTTGCAGACTGGGAGGAAGCTGGAGCACCTTGAGGAAACCCACATGGGGACAATGTGCAGACGCCTCACAGTGTGACCCAAGCCGGGAATTGAACCCAAGTCCCCGGTATTGAGGCAACAGTGCCAACCATGTGCTGCCCGTGGTTGCTATCTAACTAACTTAGTTATCCACAGTTGATTATACCTTTCGTGGAATCCTCCTTTCTCATTGGGATATATCTTTGTGAGTTTATCATTGATTGACCACCTTTCCTGCTAAGCTGCTTTTCCAGTCCACTTCAGATACTCTGTCCTTGTTCTTTAAGTTATAATTATTTAATTTTAGCACAGTTGTGCCTGACATGTTTCTCACACTCAAACTGAATGCTAAATTCTGCCATGTTATGGCCACTGTTTCATAGAGAATCTTCTACTCTTGAGATTGTTAAAACTGCCTCATTACACATTACCAGATCCAAAATAGCCTGATCCCTGATTAGATTTGCAACATATTGTTTGAGGAAACAATCCCAAATACACTCTGATTCCTTCTTCATGCTACCTCTGCCAATTTGATTTTCCCAATCCTTATGAAGATTAAAGTCATTGTTAGGGACCAGATCAGAAGTTCCAAGTGCATTATGAAGTTAAACTAGACTCCAACTATTTTTGTTTAGGCTTTAGTGTGAGCATAATGTGTGTTACTCCAGGTGTGAATCTGTTGACCCACTAGGAGGTTTCTTTAAAACAAACCTAACAATACAGTTTAACTATTACAAACAATAGCATATTTTTTATCAACTGAAATACTTAAAAGTGGCAGGGTCTATCATTCTTAACTTCCAGCTATCTCTATAAGCAATATCCTCAGAACATACAGGCTTATGTGAATTGCCAGTCCTCTCCAGCCTTTCGATCCCTTTGGACACACCTGTCTTCAAACAGAAGAACTCCAGAGAGATACAGAGAGAAATATATTTTCAAGCAGGTGCCAGACTTCAATTTCTACAGAGAGGGAAAGAACTGCTCTTTTCAAATGCAAACAGCCATTGCCTGCTTTTCTCTCCAAGCTTAACTCATCCCATTAGCACATGACTCTCCTTGCCAGACAGACTGACTAAATCCGACTTTGAAACCCCAGTGACAACCCTGAAAATAACAAAATTGCATTAACTCAAACACTGCAGTAATTAGGAGCAGTTATTCTTCTGTATGTGTGCTGCTGGTTAGAAACAATTGGCAGTGTAATCACAGCTGAAGTATCAAATGTTCCCCTCACGAGAAACGTGACACATTTCTTAATGGCACAGTATCGTCACAATTACCCAATGATTAAAGTACTGCCATTTTACATACCGTCATTGCCTCCTGATTTTTTTTCCATCTTATAGCATAGTTAATACTGAATACTCCCAGACATATCCCGTGCAAAGTGGTAACAGTACTGCGGTCACTATAGATCATGCATGTTTATGGTGGTTGGCTTGGTTTTGGCACAGGTGTTTGAGGTGAAAGTTTTATTCCATCTAGGTGGTATTTAATACTGACACCAGAAATAATTGTTGAAGTGAACAGTAACTGTCAAGTAGATTGTAATTAGAATAGGGACTGTCACACTGCCTTGCCTGACCTGGTCCAGATTTTGAAGGTGTGTCTCAGATCTTGCATTGAAGACAGTTGTACTTATCACTATCATGAAGCAATTGCAACATTGAGATATTTGATTGGAAAGCAGAACATGGCAGATGCTGAAAATATGAAGTAAAACCATGAATGCTCAAAGTACTCATAGGTTATGGCAGTCTGTGGAGAGAAAAAGAATTTAAGGTCTGTGCCCTTTTGTCAGATTTGGGGAAAGTTTAAATAAAATAACAGGTTTTGAACAAGGTCAAGTGGGAAGGTCTGTGACAGAGTTGAAAACAGGAGAGACTGAATGACAACAGTTAGTTTTCTTTTTTGTCCTTTTGAAGGCTGTGCCTTGAGCAAATGTGCTGCTAACTGAAACCAAAAAGGAGAAAAAGCAAAACATGCAAAGAAAAGGAAATTGGATGACCACTTAGTGGAGCATCTCCATTTGATCTAACATTTCTGTCCTTGGCTTTCTGTGCTGTTCCTGTGGAGCTCAACATATTAGTTGAGGAACAGCACATCTTCAGTCTTGAGGAGTCAATCATGAGTTTAAAGATTTCAGATCATTATCTTGGTGCTCATTTTGTTTCCCCTTCATATAAATCTGGAGGACCATCAACTCGGTGAAAGAAATTCTTTGGTCTGCTTGAAACCTTTTGGTTTTCCAGAGCAAATCTTGTTCATGACCAAGCATTATAGATCTGTACGTACCATAGTGAATAGCAGCAGTAGGCCATTCAGCCGTTTGAGCCTGCACAGTGATCATGGCCGAATCTCTATCTCCATGTCATTTCTGCTTTCTCCCCATACACCTTGACGGCATGCAGCTATGTATATATGTATTTCTTAAATGCATTCAATGACTTGACCTCTATGACCTTGTATGGTTAAAAACTTCCATTGGTTCACCACCCTGGTGAATGAAGAAGTTTCTCCTATCAGTTATAAATAGTCTGCCCTGTAACCCATAACCCAAGACCCTGACCCTTTGTTATAGAACATGTCTCCCCCACTTGGGGAAAACATGTCCAGCCCTGATAGAATTTTGCACGTTTCATTGAAAATCCCTTCTCATAGTTCCACTGAATACAGGCCTAGTTGACCCAATCTCTCATATGACCATCCAGTCATCCCACAAATCAGTCTGAACCTCTGCTGTACTCTCTATATGGCAAGTATACCCATGAGACCAGAACTGCATACACTCCTGCAGGTGTGGTCGTAACTAGGCCCTGCGCAACTACAGTAAGACATCCGTGCTCCAGTATCCTCTAGTAACAAAGGCCAACATATGATTTGCCTTCCTAACGGCTTGCAATACCTGCATACTTGCTTTCAATGACTGGTGTACAAGGCCACCCAGGTTCCTTTCTACATCAACATTTCCCTATCTAGGCCATTTTATTTCTCCACCCAAAGTGGATAACTTCACACTTACCCATGTTAGACTGCATCTGCCATGTTCTCTGTTTTCTCCCTCCTTTTTAAAAGCCGGATTCCCTTTGCCAATTTCCAACCTGTCAAAGTTATTTCAAAATCTACAAAATTTTATTAGATGACAACCAATGTGTTCACTATTTCCATGGCCATTTCCTTTAGATCTCTGGGATATAGATTATCAGGCCCTGGGGATTTGTTGACTTTCACTCCCATTAATTTCTTCACCATTTTATAGTAATACTAGTTCCCTTCATTTCCTAACTGGACCCCAGGTTCCATAGTATTTCTGGGAAGTTATTTGTCTCCTAATTGTAATTGTTTAATTGCTTTGCCATTTCATTGTTCTTCGTTATCAATTCTCCTGTTTTGGACCATCGACGCTCATTTGTTTTTACTTTTTACGTGCAGAAGATTTTATGTTCCTTGAGTTTACTGTCATACTTTCCCTCCTTAATTATTGGTTTTCTTTTGCTGAATGCTGAATCCTAACTCCTAATCCTCAGGCTGGCTACTTTTGTTTCTAACAACTTTTTATGACCCCTCTTTGGATCTGATATTAGCTTTTAATTCTTTTCGTTAGCCACTTCTGTTTTTGCACTAGAAAGGAATATGTAACAGTTTCAGTGCATGCATTCATTCCTTAGCTATTAGTCACGCTTTTAAATTAAGTTATCCAATTTATTTATCCAACTTGCTACCTTTCTTTGCTTTTTTTAGATTTAAGGCACTAGTTGAGGATTGAATTACTTATGAGGAATTCTACTATGTTTATGGTCACACTTCCCAAAGGGAAGCACAACAAATATATTTATTAACCCTGTCTCATTGTACAATACCAAAGGATAAACAGTTCATTGGTTCCTTGACATACTGGTCTCAAAAATTATCCTGTACACACTTCAGGAATTCATCCACCATAGTATTACTTTATATGTAGATTAAAGTCACCCATGATTACTGGAGCAACCTTTTTATGTCCATCTCTGATTTCCTGTTTAATGTCATCTTACTGTTTTTAATTTTAATCATACTGTTCCAGTTTAATGCCATCTTTCACCTTTGGCCTATAGACAACTCCCAGTAATGTTTTCAGCTTAGTTCTACTCTAATTTTATATCTAGTTTATATCTAATATTCTCTGTCACTATTGCACTGATTTCATCCTGAATTAAAAACTCCACCCTACCAACTTTTCCTTTTTTTTGCTTGTCCTTCCTAAATATTGACCAACGTTGGAATTCACTTCCCAGCCTTGGTCATCTTGTAGCCACATATCCGTAATCACAATCATAACGTACCTATTTGCAACTACTTGCAGTGTTAATTTATCTAATTATGAATGCTCTGTGCATTCAGATACAGTATCTTTAGATTTGCCTTTTTAACATTTTTACACAGCTTATTTTGGACTGTTTTCTAATGGCCCTTGTTTCCACTGTCTTCCAACTTTCTTTTCTACTTTTCTGCCTTTCGTTTCTATCTTCTGTTTCCCTTTATTGTATCTCCTTGCTCAGGTTCCCATTCCCCCATCTCTCGAGTTTAAGGCCTCCCCAGGCAAATGTGCTTGTGAAGATAGTCCTGGCCCTGTTGGGATGCAACCTGTCCAGTTTAAGCAGGTCCCATTTTCCTCAGTATCAGTCCCAATGCCTCAGGAATCTAAATCCCTCCCTTTTATACCATCTCTGCAGCCACACACTCATCTGGTTCAGTCTCTATTCCTGATCTCACCCGCATGTGGCACTGGAAGTAATCCTGAGATTATTCTTAAGAACCTTTTTGAGATCCTGCTTTTTAATTTATTCCCACACTCCCTATATTTTGCGTGCAGGACTTCATCTCTCTCTTACCTATATCTTTGGTGCTGACTTGGACCACACCCACCCCTTTCAAAAAAAGGTGGCACAGTGGTTAGCACTGTTGCTTCACAGCACCAGGGACTTTGGTGACAGTGCGGAGTTTGCGTGCTTCCCACCTTTTCTGTATGCGTTTCCTCCCAAAGATGTGCATGTTGGGTAGAGTGGTCATGTTACATTTCCCCTTAATGTTCCAAGATGCGTACGTTAGATGGAGTAGTCATGGTAAATGTGGGGTGATGGGGAGGGGGCTTTGGGTATGTTGGATTTGGGTGGGATACTGTCTTGGAGAATTGGTGCAGAATTGATGGGCTAAATGGCCGCCTACATTGTAGGGATTCTGAGCGTGTCCTACAGCTGTTCAATGACATCATTGACTCTGCCACCAAGGAGGCAACATAACATTTTGGATTCATGTCTCTGGCTGCAGAAACATCTGTTTCCCTTAAAAAATAGAATCCACTATCATGTTGCTCTCCCACTTTTTCTCCCTGACTTTGGAGCTAAGCTACTCGAGATGCCACGAACCTTGTTCTCACTGCGTTTTCTAGAGAAACCATCTTCCCTAGTGTTATCTAAAATGGAAAATCTGAAGGACGCCTGCATGACTTTCCTGGTGCTTTTACTTTGGTGGTCACCTTTCTGCCTGTGCACTCCTTGCCTACAGTGTGGCCACTTCACTGTATGTGCTATCCACAAAGTTCTCAGTCTTGCAGATGCGCCACAGTGATCCCAGCTACTTCTCCAGATCTGAAAAACAGATTTTGAGTAGCTGCAGACATTTCCTGCCCATCTGGATGTTGAGACCATACCTGCAATACTGCAAGCAGTTTTGGTCTCGCTACCTAAGAAAGGCATACTTGCCGTAAGCTGAAACCATCAGATTTTACTGACGTTAGAACGATGCACCTTAGCTATGATACTTAAAAATCATGCTGTAATTTCTCTTTCAGCAGTTTGACACACAAATCTTTGCCTTTATTATTGAGTCCATATCACAAGCTGCATTTGGTGCTGAAGAGTTGCATGTGGCAGCACTAGGCCTCTCGAGTTGCTCAGTCATTCAATAAGATCATGCCTGATCTGATAGTAACCTCAATACCACACTCCTGTCTACCCTCAATAACCTTGCATACCAAGAATCTGTCTACCTGTGCCTTTAAAAATATTTAAAGATTCTGCTTGCACCACTTTTTAGGAAGAGTTCCAGAGTTCTCCATATTAATATCCCCTCATTTTTAAGCAGTGACTCCCTAGTTCTTGATACTCCCACAAAAAGAAGCATTCTCTCCGCATCCATGCTGTCAAGATCTTTCGGGATTTTGTGTTTCAATAAAGTTGCCTCTTACTCTTCTAAACTCCAGTGGATACAAGCCTAGCTTATGCAACCTTTTCTCATAACACAACCTACCCATTCTGGGCATTGACCCTGTAAAATATCTCTGAAGTGCTTCCAACATCTTCCTTAAATAAGGAGACCCATACTGTACTCAAAATGTGGTCTCACCAGTGTCCTGTATAACTTGAGCATAACTTCCCTGCTTTCCCTCCATTTCCCTCACAATAAACAAAACGTTTTACTGACTTTCCTAATTGCTGCATATGTATTCTCGCTTTTTGTGATTCATGCACCAGGACTGAAGCAGTCCATGTCCAAATAAGCAAGACTGTTAACAGTATCCATGCTTGGGCTGCTAAGTGGCTGGTAACACAAGTGCCAGACAATGAACATCTTCTGGAGAGAGAGAGAGAATCTAACCATTGCCCCTTGTCATCCAGCGGCATTCCCATCTTTAAATCTCTCACTATCAACATCCTGGGGATTAAAATTGACCAGAAACTGAACTGGACTAGCCATTAAAAAATACTCTGGCTACAAGAGCAGGTCAGAGGCTAGGAATCCTGTGATGAGTAACACTCATCCTGACGCACCAAAGCCTGTCCACCATCGACACAGCACAAGTCAGGAGTGTAGTGAAACACTTTTCACTTGCCTGGATGATTGCAGCTCCAACAATACAAGCTTGACACCATCCAGCTTAAAGCAGCTGGCTTGACTGAAACCCCTTCCACGAACACTTCCTGTTTTACTGATGTGCAGCAACAATGTGTACCATTGACAAGATGCACTGCAGCTTCTTTGTCAGCACTTCCAAACCCACAACCACTAATCTAGGAGGCTAACAGCAGCAGATGCATGGGAATACTAGCACCTGCAAGTTTCGCTCCAACTTGCACACGATTCTGACTTGGAAATATATCGCTGTTCATTCTGTTGTTGGGTCTCCCTCCCAAGTAGTACTCTGGTTGTACCTACATTGCATGCAGCGGTTCAAGAAGCTGGCTCACCACCACCACCTCGAGCAATTATGGATGGGCATCCTAGTTGGTCTAGCTAGCAACACTCACATCCCATGAAAGAATAGAAAAGGTTTGAGCTAACTGACCCCACCACACAAATCGTTTCCCAAAACTAATTGTCTATAGCCTTTTTAGTTGCAGGAAGCTGCCCATTAGGCTTTCTGTTGCTATATCCAAGTATTCAGAATCAGTTGTAGAGGTTAAGATAACTATTGGGTTTAATATATGTTTAGCAATGCTGCGCAAGATAGGGAATAGTCAGCACACCAGACAATGTTCTCATACAATATGGAAAGTTGTTTAAAGTATCAATCTGATAATGTTTTCATTTTGGGTTCTCTTCCCCTTTTTCCTCTTTTTGTACTTTGGAAACTGCCTTTCTCCAACTTTGTTTGCCATACTTGTGAAGTTCTGCGGGAAGTTTACTACATCAAAGGGGCTATATAAATGTGAGTTGTTTTTTGACCAGTGGTTCAAAGTTGATGTTTATTTGTTGCTCAAGTAGGCTTACATTAACACTTCAAGAAAGTTACTGTGACAGTTCCCTAGTTGCCACACTCCGGTGCCTGGTTGGGTACACAGAGAATTTAGCATGGCCAGTGCACCTAACCAGCATGCCCTTTGGACTGTGGGAGGAAACCAGTGCACCGGGAGGAAATATGGAGAACGTGGAGAACGTGCAGACTCTGCACAGACAGTGACCCAAACCAGGAATCGAACCCAGGTTCCTGGCGCTATGAGACAGCAGTGCTAACCCTGTGCTGCTCTTAGCCTTAATAGTCTCCCTGTTTAAACACTGCTTTGGCAGAATTCCATGTGTAAGGAATTAACCTGCCATCAACACAGTCCCTTCACACTTAATACAAATGATCATCACTGAACACTAGTAAGGAATTTTGAATTAAACAGCAAGTATATTCAGTGAAAACATACCTCCAAATGTTTACATTTGCAAAATTGATTTGCATTTTATCCCAACAGCCAAATTATTACCAGTTTAATGGATGGATTAGCAGCCTTGAGGCCTATTTTACATTCCTTTGTAATGGGAGGATGCATGGACGACCATCAGATGTTTTCAATTTCCTTCATAGCTACCAAACTGTGAACAATCTAAAACAGTACTATTATCAGTCAATTGTCACACTATATATAGTGGGATGTAAGGCCTGTGGTATCAAGTGCTGTCCATTTGCATCCTTGGTTCTGGTTACTGTTTCTTTGCATCTTAATTTTAGTTTACATAGGGTTAATGTTTGATCAGCTTGATTGTCTTCAGGCTTAACAGAATTTTTTTAAGCACAAGCATTTCAATCAAATTACAGGTCAAATAGGATATTAACTGGCTGCTTTGAACAATGTGTGATGTGGAGTGACTCTCGTTTTTGTCCCCTTAGTTAGCAGGACAGATGCAAAAGAAATGGCAAGTGAAAACCACAGCGGTTTGCAAGCAGACCCGACAGTTATTGTCCAACCAGCAGGGACAGCTAACAAGGGACAACCCTCATCACCAAAGTCTGTCAAACCAGTGGCACAGGATCTGTCAGGTGAGAACTGAGACCCTCATCAAGTCCTGATTCTGTTCTTTCTCTCTGTTATAACTGTAATCTCTCCATATCTTCATTGGTTGCTTCGCCACCTTTCAATCATCCTGCGCTATGTAATCACTTATAGATTTCTAACAAATTTGAATGCAGCGTAGGATAGAGGTTCTGATGAAATGGCCATTGACTTGAAACAGCTCTTACACTAAACAGATGCGCAAACTGTTGAGATATTTCCGGCATTTTCTTTTTATTTCAGGTTTCCACCACTAGCTCTACTTTGCTCTTGTATGAGGGTAGAGATAGCTAGTGATTTTTGACATTTGTCTACAATTATGCTTTTAAGCCTGCTACCAACAACGTGATAGCAGTTTGCGGGTTATAATTAGCTAATCTTTTGTATGCAGGATAAAGAGGACCCAGTGAGCTGAGTGGTTAAAAACATTGTTACTCTGAGAGCAGTGTTGTGTTTGGAGTGACCATATTTGGTACTGAGGAATGTTTATGGTCTTGACCCTAAGCTTTGGACATTATACTGAAGGCCTTCTGGGTGAACATGAAGATTCCCATGGCACTACATGAAGATCGAGGGATTCTTCTGGTGTTCTAGCCAATATTTACCATGCAACCAATATGGTGGTTAATCTTGCTATCTGTGGGAGCTTGCTGTGCAGAAATTGGTTGCAGTATTAGTTATTCATCAGTGATGTTTAGTGAAGAGTTTGTGAAAGGTGCTACAGAAATATAAGCTTATCTTTTTTGTTTTGACTGTGAAATCCTTTGAGATTTTCTGCAAGAATGGTGCTGAATAAATCCAGATTGTCAAAGGTTGTTGGAAAGTTCGGGGATAGTGTGTTGTTGTTTAGGGCTTGCCCAATTGCAGAAAGAGTTGGAAGGGATCTCGATTTACTGCCTAGACAATACAGCAAGGTGGACGTGCTGGTAAGTTCCTAAGTGCGTGTTCAAGGGGGATCTTTTGAGTTGATGTATATCTGATAAGGATGAGTTATTGGGAAGCAGCCAATTTGTGCAGAGTCGGATCCCAAAAACAAAAATGAGACAAATGACTGGAGTACCTTGGCTAAAGAATAAACATTGACCAGGAGACTGGGAGGACCACTCAAAGGGTGGTGAATCTCTGGAATTCTCTGCCTGTTGAAGCGGTGGAGGCCACCTTGCTAAATATATTTAAGTCACGGGTAGATAGGTTTCTCATAGGGGAATTAAGGGTTATGGGGAGAAAGCGGGAAAGTGGAACTGATCCACTTCAGATCAGCCATGATCTTATCGAAGGGCTGGATGGCCTACTCCTGCTCCTATTTCTTATGTTCTTATGTTTTAGAACCAACTTGGTATTGCAAACATTTATTAGGCTCTAAATATTTTCACACATCCTGACATTTGTCATTTTTATACTCGAATTCTGATCAAAGACGTTTCAGACAGTGCCAGTTTTTCTCAATGTGTTGTTTAATTTGTCAAACACACTGCCTCGTAATATAACTTCACCAATTTATTGCTGTCACATGCTGTTCAGGAGAATGCACATCAGCCAACCTTTTCATTGACTACAGAAGGATTTGATTCTATGATGTGTAAACCCTAATAAATGTTTGCTTTGCAGCAAGGCTAACCTCAACAATGTCCCAGATTTGGTTCTCCCAGTTTCTTGGTCAATATTTATTTTCTGTGATTTGAAAAATATATGCTTGGAGCACAGGCACTATTCCTAACTTTTCTCACCAGGCGTTTCTGCAGCTATCCATCTGAATAATAAATTTTTGTCATATAACACATAGTAAAGCAGCATTTCGATTTGTTATAAATGAGTAACAAATTGATACAAAACTCACCAGATAAATAACACCTTTGTGCTAGTTAGATGACTTAGAACATAGAACACTACAGCACAAACAGGCCCTTCGGCCCACAAGTTGTGCCGATCACTTCTATACCTACTAAGCCATAGACCTATCTATTACCCCCAATCCCATTTAGATCCCATATACTCATCCAGAAGTCTTTTAAAAGACCCCAGCGAGTTCGCCTCCACCACCACCGACGGCAGCCGATTCTATTCACTCACCACCCTCTGAGTGAAAAACTTACCCCTGACATCTCCTCTGTACTTGCTTCCCTGCACCTTTAAATCTGTGTGTCCTCTCGTAGCGACCATTTCAGCCCGGGGAAATAGCCTCTGAGAATCCACCCTATCCCTCTCAACATCTTATAAACCTCTATCAGGTCGCCTCTCAACCTTTGTCTCTCCAGCGAGAAGAGTCCCAGCTCCCTCAACCTATCTTCATAAGGCATGCCTCCCAATCCAGGCAACATCGTTGTAAATCTCCTCTGCACCCTTTCAATAGCTTCCACGTCCTTCCTATAGTGAGACGACCAGAACTGCGCACAGTACTCCAAGTGGGGTCTGACAAAGGTCTTATAAAGTTGCAGCATTACCTCCCGACTCCTAAACTCAATCCCTCGATTAATGAAGGCCAGTACACCATACGCCTTCTTGACCACATCCTCCACCTGCGAGGCCGATTTTAAGAGTCCTCAAGATCCTTCTGCTCTTCAACACAGCTAAGACTCCTACCCTTGATATTGTATTCCTTCATCTCATTGGTCCTGCCAAAATGGACCACTCCACATTTATCTTCATTGAAGTCCATCTGCCACTTCTCCGCCCAGTCTTACATCCTATCTATGTCCCGCTGCAACTTCTGACATCCCTCCAGACCATCCACAACACCACCAACCTTCGTATCGTCGGCGAACTTACTAACCCATCCCTCCACTTCCTCATCCAGGTCATTTATGAAAATGACAAACAGCAAGGGTCCTAGAAAAGATCCTTGGGGCACTCCACTGGTGACCGACCTCCATGCAGAAAAGAACCCATCCACAACCACCCTCTGCCTTCAGCAGGGCAAGCCAGTTCTGGATCCCATGCCCTCTCACCTTCTCAAGAAGTCTTGCATCTTATCAAACGCCTTGCTGAAGTCCGTGTAAACCACATCTACCGCTCTTCCTTCGTCAATGTGTTCAGTCACATTCTCAAAGAACTCAGCTAGACTCATAAGGCATGATCTGCCCTTGACAAAACCATGTTGACTATTTCTGATCATTCTAAACTTCTCCAAACGCTCATAAACCTTGTCCCTCAGAATCCTCTCCATCAACTTACCAACCACTGAGGTCAGACTCACCGGTCGGTAATTTCCCGGACTGTCCCTATTCCCTTTCTTGAAAATAGGAACCACATCCGCAATCCTCCAGAACCTCTCCCGTCTCCATCGACGCAAAGATCATCGCCAGGGGCTCTGCAATCACTTCCCTCACCTCCCACAGTAACCTGGGGTATATCCCATCCGGTCCCGGTGACTTGTCTATCTTGATAGTTTAAAAATTCTAACACATCCTCTTCCTCAACATCCACATACTCAATCTTTTCAGACTGCCACAAACCTGTAGTGCAACCTCCCAGATCACTTTCCACTGTGAATACTGAGGCATAGTACTCATTAAGCACCTCTGCCATTTCTTCTGGTTCCACACAGACTTTTCGCCTTTTATAGGTCCTATCCCTTCTCTTCTCATCCTTTTACTCTTCACATATTTGTAGAAGGCCTTGGGATTCTCCTTAATCTTACCTGCCAAGGCCTTCTCATGACCCCTTCTAACTCTCCTAATTTCCTTCTTAAGCTCCTTTCTACGAGCCTTATACTTCTCTAGATCCTTAACACCTCCTAGCTCTCTGAACCTTTTATACATCTTTCCTTTCTTCCTGACCAGGTTCACCACCACAACCTTCGTGCACCACGGTTCCTGCGCCCTACCAAAACCACCTTGTCTCATCGGAACGTTGCCGTGCAGAGCTCCAGTCAAACATTCCTTGAATATCTGCCACCTTCCTTCTGTACTTTTCCCCAAGAACGCCTCCTTCCGGTTTATTCGTCCAATTATCTGCCTGATGTCTTCATATTTTCCCTTACTCCAGACAAACACCTTCCTTGCCTGTCTGATCCTATCTCTTTCAAATGCTATCATGAAGGAGATAGAATTATGATCTCCATCCCCAAGATGCTCTCCTACCGAGAGATCCGACACCTGTCTTCGTTCATTAGCCAGCACCAGGTCAAGTACAGCCTCTCCTCTCGTAGGCTTATCCACGTACTGTCAGGAAACCCTCCTGAACACACCTAACAATCTCTCTCTCTCTCTCTCTCTCTCAAGTGCCACCTGTCTTTACTGTACAGGTCACACCTGCCCCTTGTTATTGATCATGTCAGGTAGAGGGGAAGGTGGTAAAGGTGGAGCCAAGCGGCACTGCAAGGTGCTCCACGACAATATTCAAGGCACTACCAAGCCTGCCATCGAGCGTCTGGCTGGTCACGGAGGCATCAAGCGTATCTCCGGCTTGATCTATGAGGAGATCCGCGGGGTGTTGAAGGTATTTTTGGAGAATGTGATCAGGGACTTGGTGACCTACACTGAACAACCGAAAAACGGTGACTGCCATGGATGTGGTGTACATGCTAAAGTTGGTAAAACATTGTGATATTCTCCAAATACGTAGCCCATGGTAATGGGTTCTGAAGGAAATGGCAGAGGTGATAGTGGATGCCATAGTGATTACCAAAATTCGCTGGGTTCCAAGGAAGTGCCGGAAGATTGGAAAACGGCTAATGTTACGCTGCTGTTTAAAAAAGGTAGCAGACAAAAGGCAGGAAATTATAGGCTGGTTAGTTTAACGTCTAGTTGGAAAAATGCTTGAATCTGTCATCAAAGAAGAAATAGCGAGGCACCTGGAGAGGAATGGTTTGATAGAGCAGACGCAGCATGGATTCGTTAAGGGAAAGTCGTGTTTGATGAATTTATTGGATTTTTATGAGCATGTGACTAGTGCAGTGGACAGAGGGGAACTGGTGGATTGGTGTTTCTAGATTTTCAAAAGGCATTTGATAAGGTGCCTCTCAAAAGGTTGCTTCAGAAGGTTAGGGTGCATGGAGTTGGGGATAAGGTGTTAGCATGGATAGAGGATTGGTTGTCTAATAGGCAGAGAGTTGGTATCAATGGGTGCTATTCTGATTGGCGGTTGGTGACTAGTGGAGTGCCACAGGGATCGGTGCTGGGGCCTCAGCTATTTACCATTTATATAGATGATCTGGAGGAGGGGGCTGAGTGTAGGGTGACGAAATTTGCTGATGACACGAAGATGAGTGGAAAAGCAAATTGAGCAGAGGGTGTGGAAAGTCTTCAGAGGGATCTGGATAGGCTGAGTGAGTGGGTGAGGATCTGGCAGATGGAGTACAATGTTAGCAAGTGTGAGGTTATCCACTTTGGCAGAAATAATAGTAGGAGGGATTATTATTTAAAAGGTGAAAAGCTGCAGCATGCTACGGTGCAGAGGGACCTGGGGGTCCTTGCGCATGAGTCACAAAAACCCAGTCTGCAGGTGATCAAGAAGGCGAATGGGATGCTGGCCTTTATAGCGAGGGGGATAGAATATAAAAGCAGAGGGGCCTTGCTGCAACTGTACAGGGCACTGGTGAGGCCGTAGCTGGAGTACTGTGTGCAGTTTTGGTCGCTGCACTTGTGGAAGGATATTTTGGCCTTAGAGGGAGTGCAGAGGAGGTTCACCAGGCTGATACCGGAGATGAGGGGATTGGACTATGAAGAGAGACTAAATAGACTGGTCTGTACTCGGAGTTTAGAAGAATAAGGGGGGATCTTATAGAGACGTATAAGATAATGAAAGGGATAGATAGTGTAGACATAGAGAGATTCTACCCACTTAGAAAGGATAGCAGGACTAGAGGGCACAGCCTCAAGATAAGGGGGGGGGTGGTGCAGTTTAGGTTGGAGTTGAGAACTTCTTCACTCAAAGGGTGATGAATCTCTGGAATTCTCTGCCTGTTGACGTGGTGGAGGCTACCTCGCTAAATATATTTAAGTCACGGGTAGATAGGTTTTTGACAAACGGGAATTAAGGGTTATGGGGAGAAAGCGGGAAAGTGGAACTGATCCACTTCAGATCAGCCATGATCTTATTGAATGGTGGGGCAGGCTCGAGGGGCTAGATGGCCTACTCCTGCTCCTATTTCTTATGTTCTTATGTAATGACCAAATCCATTGATTGCGAGGAGTGTATTTAAGAATTCTTGATGTTCCCTGTGAATATGATGTAAATGGAGGTTGTTCCTGAACCTTGAAAGACCCTCACTGTTTGAGGAGGGTTGGTTAGCTTAGTTGGCTGGACAGCTGGTTTGTGACACCAAGTGGCATCAACAGCATGGGTTTAATTCACATACTGGCTGCAGTTATTCTGGAGGCCCACCTCTCAACCTTGCCTGAGGTATGATGACCCAATCAATTGCCATCAATCAGCTCTTCCCTTTGGGGGAAAGCAGTCTATTGTCTTCTAGGACTATGGTAGTTTTAGCCTTTTCAGGTAGTAACAGTTGGAATTTAGTTTGATATATCTTAAAACTGTTTTGTTAAAACTTCCATACTTAACTGCTGTAATGTTCAGTTTGTCCAACTTGTTGCAGGTGTGGGTGCTATCTGTGAAATGAAACCCCCTGAGTTAGGGTGAGAAATCATTTTTTATACTTTGTATCCAGATGTTATCAGTAACTTCATACAGTTGATTGACTTTGACCTTAGAGATGAGTTTGCAGTTGACTAAAGCCATCTGGGTACAACTGCCTTGATAGCTGACTGTGGTGACATATTAAATCCTGTTTCCCCCCCCCCCCCCCCACCACCACCACCACCACCACCACCACCACCACCACCACCACCACCACTCCAAATCAGGAGGTCTGAGTTCTCCAATTGATCTGCATTACATGCTCTGAGCAAGGAGGATTTGGTGGCAGTACAATTGGGTTTGGTTCTCCTGTCTGCACATGTAGAATGTGGAGTGAGAAGCTTGTGTTTTTTTTTACATACCATAGTCTACTGTGTTACCATTTTCCCACCCCTTTGAGAGGAAGAGCTGACCGGTGATTTAACCTAAAGATCACCAAACTTAAGGCGAGGGGCAAGGTTGAGAAGGTGGGTCTTCATGAGTAACGTTACTGGTACGGTAATTGAACCCCTGCTGTTGGTGTTGCTCTGCATCACAAATTAGCTGTCCAGCCAGTTGAGCTAACAGAGCTTGCACAGTTTGAAGCTAACATTCTAAAGCCAAATTGCCTTGCCTTGATTTTGACTGAGCTATAGTTGAGAAATTTCACCTGACGGTCATCTGGTGATGTTCATATGTCATTGGCAGCATGCATGTGTCTTTTAAATTTATTTAAACCAAAGCAGAGTTTTGTCGTGATTTTCAGATGAGCTGGTTCAAGCAGGATGGTCGAAATGTTGGAGCAAGAGAGAGAACAGGCCATATTACTTCAACAAATTCACCAACCAATCTCTCTGGGAAATGCCTGTGTTCGGACAGCATGACATCATTGTGAGTAATCAGACTTTCTCTAGCTAGTCTGCAGGTCTTGAATCTATCAGTCAAGCTAATGATCTCTTCCTGTTTTGCTTCAAGCTACAATGGGTGGTGTTAATACAAAAAGTATTCTGTTTTAATCAACGTTGGATCAGACACGTTCTCTACCTCTGTCAGAAAACTATCTCCCAGGCATCTATAAAAATGGGGAATTCATATTCAGTCACATTCAGTTGGCAGCACTTGCACCTCTGAGTCACAAGGTTCCAGGTTGAAGTCCCATCCCAGACCTTGAGTATAAAATCAAGGTTGCCACTTCACTGCAGTCCTGAGGCAATGCTGTACTTATGGAGATGCAGTGTTTTGGATGAGAAATTTAAATGAGGTCCCATCTGACTGCTAGGGTAGATGTAAGAGATGCTATAGCATCAGTTTGTGGATAGCTTCCCTGCTCTTCTTCAATGCTCTAGCCAATATTGATCTGTCAATCAGTGTCATAAAAACAGATGATCTGGTCAGTATCCCATTGCTGTCTGTCCTGTGGGCACGATTTAACTGGGCTGTCCAACATTGAACTGGATGAATGAATGACTACCAGGCTTGAACAGCCAATAAGCTAAATAAATTCAAGTTGTTTTTCTTTTAAAAATATTAGTTACTCATACAGGTATCTTACAGGCTGAATAACGTGATGAGGCTAAAGTTACAGAATAGCTGAGCTTTCTTGGGTATCACAGTTGCGCTGTTTCATTCTGTTCTTTCCAGAGGGTCTTTCAAACATACAACTCAGTATCTGGAAATAGTTTTTTTTCCTTGTGTTCAGACAGGTTACTATACTATCGGAATGGAATTGGGACAGATATAAAGCCTGTACCGCCTTGGTTAAGTTGGCCTAGGTCAATGCATTTTGATTGGTTACCTTGATATTTGCTACAGTGCATATCCTCTAATTGTTTCTGTGTAAATCATTTAACTTCTTAGCAGGGATAGCCTTCGATTTCACAAGGAATGGGTTTAACGGTGTGTTCTATACCATTATCACAACAAAATATAGCTAATAATAAAGACATTATGGGGAGTCGGTTCAACTCAGTTGGCTGGACAGTTGGTTTGTGATGCCAACAGCACAAGTTCAATTCCTGCACCGGCTGAGGTTTTTCTTGAAGGCCCAACCTTACCCCTTGCCTGAAATGTGGTGATTCTCAATAATCTTGGATTACAGTGATTTTTACCTTTTTTTTTTACATGGTGCTAGCATTCCAGTGGTAAGTTAATTATTTGGTGAATCACAATCATGCAAAGGGACAAAATTTCCTGGAATGTGTTCAAGATAATTTTCTTGCAGCAGTATCTTTCCAGTCCAACGAGAGGGCAGATGCTGTTGGACCTAGTTCTGGGCATTGAGTTGGCCCAAGTATATCAGTGAGTCATCATTGTACAGTAAGATTTAGGTTGGTAATGGAAAAGGACAAGGAGCAATCCAGAGCAGGGAGAATTAATTGGGGAAAGCCAAATTTGAGATGAGAACACGTCTGAGTCCAGGGAGTTGGAATCGAATGTTAGCAGAAAAGATGGTGGCTGAACAATGGGCCACCTTCAAACAGATGGTATTGAAGGCAATATTTTCTTGGAGATATATCCAAAACATACTAGACAATATGATGGAGAATCAGGCTGAATATAGAAGGACCAGAGGGGAAGTGAAAAAATTAATCAGAGCAAGGAGGGAGAATGAAAATAGTCTGGCAGTGAACATAAGAAAATCCCAAGGACTTCTAGTAATCTATAGAATTATAGAGACCAACAGTGCAGAAGGAAGCAATTTGGTCCATCGAGTCTGCACCAACCATAATCCCACCGAGGCCCTATTCATATAACCCCACATATTTACCCTGCTAGGGTCAATTTATCATGGCCAATTAACCTAACCTGCACTTGGGAGGAAACTGGAGTGCCAGGAGGAAACCCATGCAGACATGGGGGACTGTGCAAACTCCACCCAGGCTGTCACCCGAGGCCAGAATTGAACCCAGGTCCCTGGCGCTGTAAAGCAGCAGTGCTAACCACTGTGCCACTGGTTATATTAGTTATATTGTTATAAGTAATAAAAGGGTGATAAAAAGAGTAGGGCTGATTAGGGATAGAAAGGGGACTTGCATGTGGAGGTAGGAGAGATAGTGAAGGTAGTAAATGAGTACTTTTGCTATCTTTACAAAGGAAGATGCTATCCAGGCCAAGTGAAGAGGAGGTAACTGGTACATTCGAGGAATTTGCAGTTGAGGGGTAAAACAGGAAAGGTGATCTTAAAATTTATCTGGTATCATGGTCGGATGAGATGCATCAAGTGGACTGAGGGAAGTGAGAGTGGAAATTGCAGAGGCATTCATGACAATCTTCCAGTCTCCCGTAAACCTAGATAGTGCCAGAGAATGGTGAGTGCACCGTTTGAACCCTTTGTTGAAAAAGGTATTCAAGGATAATGCTGGCAACTACAGACCAGTCAGTTTGACTTCAGTGGTAGGGAAACTTCAAGAAATTAGTTCAAATCAAAAGTCATTTGGACAAATGCAAGATAATTATGGAAAGCCAGTATGTAATAATTAGGGGAAAATCATTTAAATTTTCTAGTGGTTTTTTGAGCTAACAGAAAAGGTTCATAAGAGCAATACTTGGTGTTATGTATATGGATTTTCAAAGGCATTTGATACACTACCACATAATAGACGTGAGCAAAATTCTAGCTCATGGAATAAAAGCGAAAATGGGCACTTGAATAAACTAGCTGAGTGATAGGAAACTGGGAATAGTGATATATTTTTTCCAGATTGCGGTAAGGTTTGTAGTGAAGTTCCATGGGTCAGTGTTGGGACACTTGCTCTTCCTGATATGTTAATAACCTAGACACTGGTGTGCAGGGCACAATTTCAAAATTTGATGATGGTATGAAGATTGGAAACATTGTCAACTGCTGAGATGGTCTTGAACTTAAATGATAAGTTGCAGATGAAGCTCAGTGCAAAGAAATGTGAAATGATTCATTTTGGCAGAATATGAAGAAATGGCATAAAATAAAGGGAGAAACTCTAAAGGAGGCTTAGAAACAGAGGGATCTAAGTGAAGGTGGCAGGATAGGTTGAGAACAGTTACTAAAGCATATGGTATCCTAGGTTTTATTAATAGGGGCACTGAGTACAAACGGAAGAAGGTCATATTGAATTTGAATATGAGACTAGTTAGCCCTCCATCAGGAGACCTCCATACTTGAGGAAGGATGAGAAGACATTGGAAAGAATACAGAGGATTTTCACAAGAATGATTCCAGCGGTAAAGATCTGTAATTGAGGATAGATTGGAGAGGTTGGGTTCTTTACAGAAAAGAAAGCTGATAGGAGACTTGATGGGGATATTGAAGACCTTGAGGTATATGAACAGGGTAAGTAGTGAGGAACTGTTCCCATTCAAGAGATCATCAAGAACTAGAGGACGTAGATTCCAAATAATTGGCAAAAGAAGTAAATGTGATGTAAGGAAAAAAGTCCTTCACCCAGAGTGGTTGAAGACTGGAATGCTGAAAGATTGGTAGAAGCAGGTTTGATTGAGGTTATGGAGGTAAGGAAGGGGAATGGGACTAGTATGTTTTTTCAGAGAGCCAGTGCAGATTTGATGGGTTGACTAAACTCCTGCACTGTAAAGTTTCTGTATTCTTTAAGCCTCAATAGTGAGAGGAGGGGAAGCAAATCTGCAGGGAAATATGTGCATGAACAAAAGGGTAGTGATACTGGGGGTTTGAAAGGACAAGGAGGAGAGGAATTTGGGAAACGTTCAGAAGAATGGGGGGGGGGGGGGGGGGTGGTGCAAAAAAGGGGTCAAGATGGAGAAGAAAATTTACGGTCTAAAGTTGTTGAAATCAATGTTGAGACCAGGGCAGCACGATAGTGCGGCAATTACTGGGTTCAATTCCAGCCTCAGGTCACTGCCTTTGTGGAGTTTGCGCATTCTCCCCATCCCAGCATGGGTTTCTTCCAGATGCTCTGGATTCCTCCCACAGTTCAAAGATGTGTGGGTTAGGTTGATTGGCCATGATAAATTGTCCCTTAGTATCAGGGGATTAGCAGGTTAAATATGCGGGGTTACAGGGCCTGGGTGGGATTTTGGCCAGTGCAGACTTGATGGGCCAAATGGCCTCCTTCTGCACCGTAGGGATTCCATGATTCTAAACTATAATGTGCCTAATTGGATAATGTATTGTTCCTCCAATTTGCTTTGGACTGCACTGGAGCATTGCAACAGGCCTAGCACGGACATGTGGAGCATGGTGTTGACTTAAAATGGCAAGTGATAGGAATGCTTGCGGACGGAGTGAAGATATTCTGTAAAGCGATATCCAATCTGTTTAGTCTCCCCCTTGTAGAGACCACGCTGGGAGCAGTGAATACAGTAGAGCAAATTTAGAGAGTGGTAGAGGCAGGTACAGTTTTGTCGTCTTAAAAAAAAGTTTAGACAGTTACATGGGTAAGATGGATATAGCGGAAAATGGGGCAAATGCAAGCAATTGGGAGTAGCTTAGGGCTTTTAAAAAAGGGACGGCATGGACAAGTTGGGCTGAATGGCCTGTTTTTATGCCGTGAATCTCTACACTCTAAATTGAAGGAGCTATTGAAATGGGAGATTGACCAAGATCCATCAACTCCAGAATGATTCCACATGAAATATATTTCCCTCCTCCCCACCAGTGTCCTGGTCCACTCCTCCATGAGGATTCTGACAAAATATCACAAAGATGATAGAGGTAATGGATGAAGTGAAAATTGATCAGAAAGGATTTATAGAAAGGCTGGCTATGCTCTGAATGGATGAATTGCCTGGTCCAGCTGGCTTGTATTGCGGATTAGTAAAGGAAGCGAGAGTGGAGATAACAGAAGGGTTTATTTAATTTGCTAGTCTTGACTAGATGTAGTCAGAGTTTAGGGTAGTCACCATTTTTAAGAACTCAAAGATTCTTCCTCACAGCTCGCTGCACCTCTTGCCCAAAGCCTTAAATGTGTCTCCTGTTCCTTATCCCATCAGCCAATGGGAACAGCTTTTCTTTGTCTATCTCATCTATACCCATCATCATCATAGTGGAGATACCAGTGGATTGCAGAGTAGAAAATGTGCTGCCTCTGTTCCTGAAAGGGTGTGAGGGTATTCCGAGTAACTACATGCCAGTCTCTAACAACAGTGGTGATAAGATTTGAGATAATCGGCGGGAAAAAATTAACAGGCACTTAGAGAGGTTTGAGTTGATTCAGGAGAGCCAGCACAGATTTCTCAAAGGCAAATCATGCTTCACTATTCTAATTAGATATTTGAGTAAAGTAACAGAAGGTGATGAAGAAAATGGTGTTTGACAAAGGACCACAAACTGGTTAGAGGCTCAGGAATCAGGCTCCTATTTCTTATGTTCTTATGTTCTTATGAATAGTAGGGCAAATGTCAGTTTGGATATAATGTTCATTCAGGAGCAGAAAGTGAGTTGTGTTAAGTAGTTGTTTTGCAGACAGGAGGAATCATATTTCCCAAGAGTCAATGCTAGGACCACTGCTTTTTTGTTTATTTTATATAGACCTGGATTTTGGAGTACTGATTAAAATTTCAAAATTTGCTGTTGATACCAAACTTGGGAGATGTGGCAAACAATGAGGATAATGCACACTGACTGCAATATTAGAGATTGCAAAATTGGCAGACAACTGGCAAATGGAACGTAATATAAAAAAGTGAGGTGATGCATTTTGGCAAAAGGGGTAGGGAGAGGTATTTATAGGTGGATGATGCCGTTCTAAAGAGTTTGCAGGAACAAAGGGACTTGGGAGTTCATGTGTATAGCTTGTTGAAAGTAACATTAAGATTAGTTAGCAAAATGTGGGGTCTTGGGTTTTTTTAGTAGAAGAGTTGAGTATAAAAACAGGCAAGCTATGTAGAAGTTTTATACTCTGCAACTAGAGAGTATTGCCTCTAATTCTGGTCACTACACTTTAGGAAGGGTGTGAGGATCTTTGCGAGGTTGTAGAGGAGCTTTACTTCAATGGTTCTTGGCATGAGTGATCTTTAGCTCCAAGGTTAGGCTGGAGAAGTTAGGGTTGTCCTATTTGGAACACAGGAGATTGAGGGGAGATTTGATTGGTGTGCCAAGATTATGATGGGTATAGATAGGCAAAGAAATCTGTTCCCATTGGCTGATGGGACAAGGACCAGAGGACACATTTAGAGCTTTGGGCAAAAGATGCAGCAAGCTGTGAGGAAGAACTTTAAAGGGTTCTTAAGTGGTAACTATCTTAAATGCTGAGTGCAGCCAGAGAGGAATGTTTTAAGGAACATCTTGATAGAGGAAAGAGTGGGGAGAAGTTTAGGAAATGAATTCAGAGTTTAGGGCTAAGCTACTGAAGATACCATCACCAGTGGCGGAAACAGTTTTAAAAACAGGGATTCTTGAGGCTGAAATTGAGGATTGTAGCAGGAAGACTTGGTCATGCCAAAGTTGTCCTATTTGGAACAAGGAGATTGAGGGGAGTCTTGATTGGTGTGCAAAATGATGGTATAGATGAAATAACAGATTGCCTGTGTTCTAATTGTACCCAAGTTTACAATGGGTAGAATGTGCAAGGCTGTCCAATTGTGCTTTGTGATAGTCAAATGGTAGCAGGTAACAAAAGCACCAATGAGGGATTCCATAGTGGGTGAGCTGAGGGAGGGGTGGAGTTGGGTAAACATGTGACTTTAAAATGACAAGCACTCACCTTTATTGCCAAATGTTCAATGTTGTGAGCAGTGTGGGTTACCTTCAGTTGCCAGGGAGAGGAACAGGGTCAATATCTAGGGAATAGAGTTTGTAGTGGGTTTGAAAGACAATAGCATCACTCTTCCTTGTCGTCAATTGGTGAAAATGGCTGTTCGCTCCATGTTTGATATCAGATGAGCAGTCTGATAATCTAGAGATGGGGAATAGTTGTGTCATCAGCGTACATGTGAGAACTGTCTTTTGTGATATTGCTGAGGGAGCTGAGATTGATCTTTTGGGAGACACCAGAGATAATGGTGTGGGAGCAGGAAGTAAAGCCAATGAAACATTCTCTGGCTGTGATTAGATGGATAGAATGAGAGGAGAACAGACTCACCCAGCTGGATGATGGTGCAGATGCTTTGGAAGAGGATGGTGCAGTTAATTGTGTCAAAGGCTTCAGATGGGTTGAGGAAGGCTAGTTCATCCTTGTGACTTTTGATGCAACTGTGACAAATGACATCTTTATAAGAGTTGTTTGGTGCTGTGACAGGAGAAAAACCGATTGGAGAAATTCCAGTGTGGAGTTCCAGGAAAGATGCAAACAGATTGGTGTGCTTGTCATTTATATTCTTTACCTTTTCTATTTATCACTTGGAGATTCCTGTGACTTGTGAACATTTCATTACTTAAAAAGATTTGCATAATGTCTGAATTATTCCACCTTTTGGAGTTAGAGGCAAAATGAAGACAACTGTTAACTAAAAGACTGCAGTTTAATGCTGAGAGAGAATTTCTCATTGGTTGAATGCTGCAGCAAATCTTTAGTTCCCTGAGCTAGGGATGAAGTCCAGTAAAACTCTGCTATGAATGTTAACTATATGTAGGGAAAATGGATCCAGCTAGGATCATAGAACCCTACAGAGCTGAAAGAGGTCCTTTGGCCCATCAAGTCTGCACCGAACACAATCCCACTCAGGCCCTTCCCCCATATCCCTACATATTATACCCATTAAATCCCTCTAACCATGAGGGGGAATGGAATAAGCAGCAGAGGAAAAATACCTCTGTTTAGGATACCATTGGGCTGTGACCACACCACAGTGCACCATCCTACAGGTGGAGTGGAAGTCAGCTTTCATACTATGTTACCTATGTCAGGCTCCTATTTATTGACTGCAGCTCAGCCTTCAACACATTATTCTCACAAAACTCATCTCCAAGCTCCTTGGCCTGGGCCTCGGCACCTCCCTCTGCGACTGGATCCTGAACTTCCTAACACTCAGACTGCAATCAGTAAGGATAGGCAACAACGCCACCTCCACGATCATCCTCAACACACCACAAGGCTGTGTTCTCAGCCCCCTACTAATACTCATTGCAAAGCTATGACTGTGTGGCCAAATTCCCCTCCAATTCGATTTTCAAGTTTGCTGATGACACCATGGTGCTGGGTTGGCATGTCAGCTACGACATTCTCTAACTTCTATAGATGCACCATGGAAAGCATTCTTTCTGGTTGTCATAATTAAAGACCCCACGCATCCCAGTCATTCTCTTTTCCACCATATTCCGTCGAGAAAATGAACTGAGGTTAAATACCAACAACTCGAACAACTTCTTCCCCCTGCTGCCGTCAGACTTTTGAATGGACTTGCCTTGCATTAACTTGATCTTTCTGTACACCCTAGCTATGACTGTAACACTACATTCTGCACTCTCGTTTCCTTTTCTATGAACAGAATGCGTTGCCTGTATAGCGTGTAAGACAATACTTTTCACTGTTAATACATGTGACAATAAATCAAATCAAGTACTAATTAGTTGTGCCTGGGATCAGAATATAATCAGGTTTCTCCCCGGTAGATTTCCAGCTCTGTTGTGCGCTTAAGTACAATCTTGCAAATAAACTTGAATAGAAGCCTGTTCATTTTGGTTTTGCTTTTTATTTGCTTTAAGTGTGACTATTTAATTCAGATCTTACATTTTCACTGAAGGATAGATACGTCAGTGATAGGTCTGTGAATGTACTAAAAGTTTCTAAAAGCTACTGTTATGGTAGTTACTGTTCCACTAATGTTCATTCTTTTGCAACCTTTTTCCTAAATATGAATTGTAGGTAGATTTTGTTGAGTGCTCTAATTATAAATATATTTTGATATTTCAAAGACTGAAGCTACTGGATAGTAAAAACCCATCTGATTCACTAATATCATCAATGTAATCAAGTCTGCTGTTCTTACTTAGTCTTGTACGTGACTGCAGACCCACAGCAATTTGATGCTCTTAATTGTCCTCTGAAATAGCCTAGCAAGCCACTCATGTACCAAGTCACTACAGAAAAGTTGAAAAAGACAAACTGGTTGGACCACCTGGTATCGGCCTGGGCACTGGCAGCACCTGCCCTGACCCTCCAAGTTCTCCTTACCAACATTTGGGGAGTTGTCCCAGTAGACTAATCAAGCAACAATCTGACTCTTCTATCACCACCCCTGGATATGTCTTGTCCCATCAGAGGTGGTGACATAGTGGTTATACAGTCAGGACAGAATGGCCCTGGTAGCCCACAACATTGTCTCTAGACACCATAAAGTCTCATGGCATTAGTTTAAACATAAGTAAGAAATCCCCTGTTTGATTACCACCAATCTCTATCCCTCAGCTGATGAATCAACGCTTCATGTTGAACATCACTTGGAAAAAACACAGACAGTGGAAAGGACACAATGTAGTCTGGGTGAGGGAGTTCAATATCCATTACCAAGAGTGCCTTCATAGCACCATTACTGATCAAGCTGGCTAAATCCCAAAGGACATATCTGCCAGGCTGGGTCTGTGGCAGGTGGTGAGGGAACTAATCTACCTGTCACAAATGTACCTGTTTATGAATATTTGTAGGAGTGATCAATGCACATTCCTTGTAGAGAGAAAGCCCTGTCTTCATACTGAGGATACTGTCCATTATATTGTGCGGCACTACCACCAAGTGAAATGGGATAGATACAGACTGATAAAAGGTCACAACCTGAAATGTTAATGTTAACTTTGTTTTTCTCTCCACAGATGCTGTCAGACCGGCTGAGTTTTTTTTTCCAGCATTTTCTTTATTTATTTCAGATTTTCAGCATCTGCAGTATTTTTGTTTTCTTTAGATTCAGAACAGATACAGCAGCTCACAACTGAGCATTCATAAGGCACTGTAGGCTACTGTCAGAATGTATTCAACCGTGGCCTGTAATCCCATGACTCCGCAAACCTCCCTCAAAATCATTATCATTAAGTGGGAGGATGCACTCCATGCAGGTGTACCTAAAATTGATGTGCCAGTATGGACTACGAACATGCTAAGCATTGGCATTCTGTGCCCTTGCTACCCCCAGCATCACAGGTACCACTATTCAGCTAATTCAATTATCTCCCTGTAATTTCAAGAAATTATGGTGGCATTGATAACATAGGCTATGAGCCCTGAAAACATACTGATTGCAGTACTGAAGACCTGTGCTCCAGAACTAGCTGTGCCTCTAGCCACTTTGGTCCAGCACAGCTACAACACTGGTATCTATCTGACATGTAAAAGATTGTCCATGAGTCCCTGGTCTAAGAATGTCCAATGCTGGTCGATTGCTGCCCCATCCAACTACTCAGTCATAACAGTCAATGACACCACTTTATTGTGTGGTACGTTATCAACAATAACCTCACCAATGGTCATTCTGTCAAGGCCTTTTGACTCCTGAGCTTATTGCAGCCTCGGTCCAATCAAAGAGTTGACAGCCAGACAGCATTGAGTGTGATTGTCCTTAATACAGCATTTGACCAAGTGATTTCAAAGAGCTCTAGCAAACTGAACATATGAATGTATGAATTAGAAGCAGGAGTAGGCCACTTAGCCCCTTGAGCTTGCTCTGCCATTCAGCAAGTTCGTGGCTGACCTCGTTAAGCTCAGCTCCACATGCCAGCCTACCTAATAACATCTCACCCCCTTGTTAATCAAGAATTTTAGCTCTGCCTTAAAAATACTTTTGAGGAAAAGGCTCTTGCCCCTCAAAAAATTCTCATCTGACTTAAATGAGCAACCGTTTTTTTCAAAAGCCACCCCGAGCTCTGTATTCATGAAGACCTCTCAGGATCTTATGTTTCAGTCAAGTCACCTCATACTCTTCTAAACTTCAGTGAATGCCAGCCTAGTCTGTTCAACTTTTCCTAATAAGATAATCTGCCCATTTCTGATATTAGTCTGGTAATTTTTCTCTGAACTGCTAATGCACTTGTATCTTTCCTTAAATGAGCAGCCAAACACTGTACAAAGTGCTCCAGATGTGGTCTCTCGATGCCTAGTACAACAGAAGCAAAACCTCTTTACTTTGTATTAAGTTCCCCTTGGAATAAACAATATCCTATTGACTTTCCTAATTACTTTCTGTACCTGCATACTAGCCTTTTATGATCCATGTACCAAGACAAAGTCCGTGAGAATCAGTAAGAATACTTTCCATTGATTGAAATCATATTGAACACAAAAGTTGTAGTTGTTCAAGATCAATCACCTCAGCCCCCAGAACAGCACAGTGCATCCTCTGCTTGATTATCTTCAGCTGCTTCATCAATGACGTACCTTCCACCCTAATTTAACAAGTTGGGATGCTCACTGATGATTTCAGAGTTCAATAGTTTTGGGATTCCTCAGATATTGAAGCAGTCTGTGCCTGTGTGCAGCAAGGCTTGGGAACCATTCACGTTTGGACTGATAAGTGCAAGTAACATTCATGTTGTTCAAGTTCCAGGTAATGACAATTTCTAACAAGAGAATCTAACCATCTCCTCTTGACATCCAATGGCATTAACACCACTAAGTTCCACACTATCAACGTTCTGGGAATTACCATTGACCAGCAACAGAATTGGTCATATAAATACTTTGGCTACCAGAGTAGGTCAGGGGCTAGGAATCTGGCGATTGAGTCATTCGCCTTCTGACTCATCAAAGCCTGTCCACTATGTACAAGGTGCAAGTCTGGAGTGTGATAGAATACTCCCCTTGTCTGGATGCATGCAATTCCAACAAGTCTCAAGAAGCTCAACACTTTCGAGGACAAAGCAACTTGCTTGATTAGCATTCCATGAACCAGCTTAAACATTCTGTACTTCCACCACTGCCAGTGTACAATTGCAGCAGTGCATACCATCTACAAGATTTGCTGCAGCAACTCGCCAAGCTGCGTCCAGAAATATCTTTCAAACCCCCAAACTCTGCCACATCAAGGGCAGCAGATGCTGGGAACTTGAGCCCACCACCAATGGATTGAAGTGTTTAAGAAGGCAGCTCATCATCATCTTGGGCAATAAATGCTGGCTTAGCCATCAACGCCCATATCTCATGACTGAATAAAGAAAAGAAAAAAAAACCTGGTTTGTAAATTGCAGCAGGTGACAAAGTAGGAATTGAGAGAAATGTAACTGGTGGTCTCTGTTTTCGGGTTTCACTTGTTTTCCACATGTATTACTGAATTTTGAGATTGAGAACCACATCTCAGTGACCAGTGCTATCAAGATGGGTTGCGTTGCCAGTGGCATAAATGGAAACATCATTTCAGATATTGATATGTGAATGGATAAAACTGAAATGGATTCAATATAACAAAATGTGAGGTAATCCACTTCAGATTGAAAGGTGACTTTTTTCTAAAATAATAGAAGATCATACAGACTTGGAGCTGTAGTTACAGAGGTCATTAAAGTGTTATGAATGGATACAGAGAATAATCCAAATGGTTAATGGAGTGCTGGCCTTTATGGCTAGAGGACTAAAATACAAAGGGCTAGAAGTCAAATTTCAATTATACAAAACCCAGGTTAGATCATACCGGGAGTTTGAAAGCAGTTCTAGACACCACACCTTAGGATGAAGGATACTATAAACCTTTGAAGGATGTCAGCCTAAATTTACCAGAGTGATATCTATTGTAGGCTGTCATATTGACATGGTCTCTAACACAACAGTACTTTCTACAGCCTGATCTGCCAGTCTCCACTACCAAATCATAGGCGAGTCTGGCTTATGGCCAACCAAATAGGCTCATTGTGTGATCTATTTTTAGGAAACTAATAGAATATTGAGATGCATAGTCCTAAGTGTAGTTTGTAATTCCAAAGATTGTATTAAGTTTTGTTTACAATGCATTAGTTGAAGTTGAAACACAAACTGCCAACTGTTGCCTTCAGCATATTTCATATTTGTGCTCAAGCCAAGTCTTTGCAAAACTTTAGCACTTTGTCATTGGTTCTCATGCATGTCAGTACTCCAGGAACTTACTAATTTCAGTTGCAATCTACAATTGAAAGCCTTAGTACACTCACATTTGAAAGCTACACTGCCTAGCTGCATGATGAACAAATACTGACTGCCAGGCAACATTGGCTGCTGGATGGCGACACGTCTGTCCAACTTGTACTTTCTTCATTAACTTGTGTGTATATGTGGCTCAGTTGTTGGATCTGATGGTACAGGATCAGAGGAACTAGACTTTAAATCCAACATTCATTTGAAAAGGAGCCCACAGTATTTTTCTTGTTTGGCCTTGCCACTGGGCTGCATAGGGGCCCCTTCCAACACCAGCATCCTGTGGTTGGATTATGTCTAATCTACAGAAGACATTGCAGCATCTTACTAAGTTTACTTGAATAGTAACTTCATTGTGAAGGACAAGAGCAGTATAATCTTGAGAAAGCTATGATTTCCAAATCCCTTTCATCTATGACTTGGCCATATCTGTTGTTGTTGGGTCAATTCTAAAATTCCTTATGTGTAACAGCACTGTAGTATCCCTTCACACTAACTGCAACAGTTCAAAGAATCGTAGAATTGTTATGGCGCCAAAGAAGGCTGTCTGGCCTATTGTGTCTACATTCGCTCTCCAATTGAGCATTATGACTTAGTGCCTTTTCCCTATTACCTCTGCGCATTGTTTCTATTTAAGTAATCATCAAATGCCCTCTTTAATACCGCAATTGAATATGCCTCCACTGTATTTCCAGGCAGCGTATTCCACACCCCAACGCCTCATTGTGAGAAAAGGTTTTATCTCTCGTGTACTACTTTAATCTCTGCCCTCTCATTTTTGATCCTTTTATGAGCAGGGGCAGTTTCTCCCTCTGTACTCTGTCCAGTCCCCTTATGATCTTGAACACCCCTCAATCTCTTCTTAACTGCTTTCCGTCCAAGGAAAACAATCCCAACCCCTTCAATCTATCCTCGTAACTGAAGTTTCTCATCCCTAGAGCCATTGTAAACCTTGTCTGTATGAACTCTAACATATTCACATCCTTCCTATTGTGTAGTGCCTAGAACTGTATACAACACTCTAGCTGAGGTTTAGCGTCATGTGTAAGTTCAGCATAATCTCCTTGCTCTTGTATTCTATGACCCTGTTAATAAATCGCAGGATACTTTATGCTTTATTAACTGCTCTTTCCACTTGTCCTACTGTCAATGATCCATGCATATAGTATATATCCAGGTTCCTCTGCTCCTGCATCCCTTAAGAATTGAGTCCCTTATTTTATATTGTATGTCCATGTTCTTACTACCAAAATGAATCATCTGACACTTTTCTGAATTGAATGTCATCTGCTGCCTATCTGCCCACTCCACCAACGTCTATGCCCTTTTGAAGTGCTACACTGTTCTCCTCAGTTTACAATGTTTCCAAGTTTTGCGCCATCAGCAAACTTTGAAATTGTCTGATGCACACAAATCTCAATCATTAATATATAATATGTGTGTATATATGTATCAGGAAAAGCAACAGTCACCATTACTGACCCCTGGGGAACTCCACTGTTGACCGACCTTCAGCCTGAAAAATATCCATTGACTGTTGCTGTCTGCTTTGTATCACCCAGCCAATATTTATCCCTTTTGTTCCATGAGTTATAACTTTACTCACCAGTCTGTGTAGCACTGCATTGAATCCCTCTTTAAAATCAACAATGTTACTCTCATCAACCCTCTCTGTTACTTCATCCCAAGTTAGTTGAACATGATTTCCCCTTTAGAAATCTCTGCTGGCTCTCCCTAATTAACCCATATTTTTCCTATGACTCTTGATTCTATTCCGAATAATTGTTTCTAGAAGCTTGCCTACCACTGCAGTTAAACTGACTGGTTTAATTGCTGGACTTTCATTCTTATAACTTTTGAAGAAGGGTACAATGACACAATTCTCCTGTCCTCTGTCACCCCCCTTGAGTCTAGGGGAAACTGGATGATTATGGCCGGTGCCATTGCAATTTCCATTCCCAGTTCCTTCAGTATCCTTGGATGCATCTCATCTGGTCCTGATGCCTTGTTAACTTTTAATACTGACAGTCTATTCAACACTTCTTATCAATTTTGAACCCTTCTAGGGACAGAGTTTCCTTGTTTGTCACCATGCCTGGGTATTCCTCCAACACTGCAATGCTCTTTTTAACCAATACCACTACCCCTCCCCCTTTGCTTCCCTTCATATCTTTTCTGAACACTCTGTACCCAGGAATAATTAACATCCAGTCCTGTCCTTTGAGCCAGATTTCTGTTAGTACCACATGGCAATCTGCACATGTAACTCTCCAATATTATTTATTATTCTCTGTGCATTCACATTCATGAACAGTAAACCTGATTCAGGCTTCATTACTTGCCCCCTTACTCGAACTTCACCTATTAACTTACTGTTCTGTATACTAGTGCTATCTGTCTTGCTGAGTATTTTGTGCATTCTGATATTCCCAGTCTGATGCAAAGTATTCAGTTAATATCTCAGCCATGCTCCCTGTCTCCATGTGTAAATTTCCTTTTATACCTCTAATCAGCCCAACTCCTTTTACCACCCTGTTACTCTTTACATGGCTATACAACCCATACTATTTGTATGGCTGTACAAGACTTTGGGATTCCCCTTAATGTTCGCTGCCAGCTGGCTCTCATGATCCCTCTTTTTTCTGTAATGCACTTTTTCACATTCCCAAATGCCTTGATTCCAAATTGTATTTTCTACCAGCCACCTTTACGTAAACAGACTCTTTTTCATAATTTCTATTTCCTTTTTCACCCAGGGAGCTGTGGATTTGTTTGCCCTACCGTTGTTTTTTGAGGGAACATACCTGACTTCCCCAAACCAATTCCTTTTTTTTTGGAGGGAGCTCATTGTTTAGCTGAGGTTTTCCCACCAATGTTTTGTTCCAGTGTATCTTCCCAGTTCTGTTCTTGTCCATTTGAAGTCAGCTTCTCCCCCACCCCTGCCAACCCCCTTCCCCGATCATTATTTCCACTCTAGATTGTCCATTATCCTTTTACGCCATCATCCTATACAATACAATGACCATTGTCTCCTGAATGATCCCCCATTGACACTTGATCTACTTGGCCCACCTCATTTCCATAAACCAGGCCCAACAGTGCATCCTTTCTTGTTGGACTTGACACATACTGCTGTAGAAAATTCTCCTGAACCCAATTTAGGAACTTTTGCCCCTCTCTACCCTTTACACTCTCACTGTCCCAGTCTACATTCGTGTAAAGTCCCCTATTGCGCCAACATTCTTTGCATTGCTCTCTACTTTCCCTGCAGATATGTTCTTCTATATCCTTCTCACTAGTTACTGGTCTGTAGACTACATCGAGCAATGTAATTGCACACTTTTTATATTCCTTAGCTCCAGCCAGATTGATTCTTCCCTGAACCCTCTGGTCATCATCTTTCTCCAGCACTTCAATGCTTTCCTTAACCAAAATTGCCACCCCTCCCCTTTTCCTTCCTTTCATATATCTTTTCTGAACACCCTGAACCCAGGTATTCTGCATTTCTTCGAGCCAGATTTCTGTTATCACCACATCAATCTGCACATGTAACTCTCCAGTATTATTTACTATTCTCTGTGCATTCACATTCATGCACAGTAGACCTGATTCAGACTTCATTATTTGCCTCCCACCCCTTACTCCAACTTCACGTATTACTATTCTGTACACTAGTGCTATCTGTCTTGCCGAGTATGTGGTGCATTCTGATATTCCTCGCTAATATTTCCTCTGGGTTCAGTACTCAGTTAGTTTAAAGCCCTCCCAACAGCACTAGCAAAACTAGTGCTGTTGGGAGAGCTTTTAACTAACACTGTACGGGTGCAACTGTCCGGCTTGTGCTGGTGCCATCATCCCCAGACCCTGCTCAGTATCCCAGGAATCTAAGCCTTCCATCATGCACCATCTTTCCAGCCACACATTGATTTGCCTTATCCTCCTATGTCTGCATTTACTCACACGTGACGCTGGTAGCAAACCAGAGATTATTGCATTTGAGGTCCCACTTGCTAATTTTCTACCAAGCTGGTCAGTGACATTCTTTATCCCATCACCAAGGAGTTAACATACTGTCCTGGAGTCATGTCCATGGTCACAGAAATGCATGTCTGTACCCTTAACTAATGAGTCTCCTATCACTACTAGTTTCCCCTCCTGTACAGTCGGAAACTTAGCTCCAGCTGCACTTCTCTGAGAAACCAGCACCCTCACCAGCTTCCAAAAGAGAGAGCTGATTTATGAATAGGACCCCAGGGGACACCTGCACTACTAGCCTAGTTCTCCTGGATTGCTTGGTGATCACCCATTTTTTTCTCTGCCTTCAGTCGCCTAAGCTGCAGTGTGAACACCTCTCTAAACGTCCTATCCACTAGCTCTGAGTTTCGCAGATGCGCCACAGTGATTCCAGCCACTGCTCAAGCTCCAAAACCCGGATCTCAGTTTTCTGCAGCTGACCCTTCCTATACATGTCATCTAGGACACCAGTGGTGTCCATACCTTTGCACATATTACAGGACATGCGTTCAACTCGACTGAACTTCCCTACTATGTCTTTACTTTCAATAAGTTAACTTTATTCTACTTTGGATTACTTATTTTATTTTACTAGCCCTTATTCTAGGTGTTTCTCATTTCAATCCATATACAACTACTTGTTTAAAAATAAGCTTTTCTAATTTACAGTAATTTAAAGATAGCCCTGAAAAGCAGTTTCTTACCAACTAATGAATAGGTATCCTGTGAAGTCACTATTTGTTTTTTTTTTCATTCTCCTTTTGGCCAGTTTTGAGTAGTCTCTGAATGGAGGCACAGACTGGATCAACTTGAATTTGCCCACTCTGGGTGGTGGTTACTGTCTGTGGGTCCTATGTTCATCCACTCTTCTAGCAAACCAACTACTATCAGCACCACCTTGAGACATATAAGTGGATAATAAATGCTGGCAAAGAAATCAAATATAAATGGGGAAGTGACCAGTGGGCACTTATTTTCATTTGGTTTTCCTGCTGACTCAGTTCCAAATAACATAAATAGGCATATAATTTTATACTGCAAACTCTACTGCATTAGTCTTGAAACCACTGTTTTAATACTTGTTCATTTTCTGATGTCATAATGCGTCCCTTCTTAACAGCAACACTCTTTCTAAATAATTGCACTTTGCCTATGACACCCTCTAAGTGTTGGCAGCCTGCCTCCACTATTCTCTGTAAATGGCTGCTCCTCACACCTGGAATCAGCTATGGTTCAGCTGGGAGCACTCTTGCCTTCGTGTATGTGGTGGTTGCATTGTGCCGCACTCAGGTCTTGAGCACAACTGCCAAGGCTTACCTTTCAGTGCAGTACTGAGGAGCTGCTGTTGAATGAGGTATTAAACTGAGGCCTGCTCTGCCCCCTCAAGAGGATATAAAAATTCTGTGGCACTATTTCAAAGAGCAGGGGAGTTTCCCTTGTTTTCCAGCTATTTTAGATAAATAATGTTTGACTTTCATGCTGTGTAATATGCACAAGTACAGTGTGTTTTATTTTCTGTGAAATAATGTTTGCATTGAATGTGAGATATAATGGAGCATTTTGTCTAACCTACTGGAGACAATTTGGGAGCAATTGCACCATTAAGGACTATTGTACCATTCAGTTCCTGAAGATGGTGCTATTCAGCCTCTGAAAGTTAGTATTAATAACATCCCACTTACAGGGGGTCGGAGCTATACCACCTAATGGACAGTTAAGGGGGTTGTGATGGTGGGTGGTGAAGTAGGGGGTTGAAATTAGGCCAAAATTTGCTGTCTAAAAAAAACAGGGTAATGGTTCTATCCATTATTTATGGGTAAATGGTACAATTTGGGAAGCAAAAAGTATGGTTAAATCTGAGTATCCAAAGGTTGCTGAGAGCTGTGCTGCTTCGTTATTATCTTTGTAAAAATGGCAATTCACCCTTAGCCGCTTTGTTATTTTTAGGAACTTGTTGTTTTTGCCCATCAGTTTCCCATTAAGCTCATTTGGTCTTGTCAGTACAAACCCTAAGTACCATTTTAATGATGTAATCATTTTAAATTGCTTCCAACCTCTTATGGTACCATAAGTTAATTATTACAAAAAATTACATATTACTTCAGTTTGTTAATTTTATCAGGGAATTTTTAAAAATTATTTTATTTTCCTTTTTGTTCCTCTTAATCTAATTGCTTTCCATCTTTACTCATCTTTCTGTGTCTGATTGGGACATTACATTCACTCCTTTTAACTCGCTCCTCCTTAATCCTTCTGTTCATTTCCTAGTCCTTAAATCTGATCAGTTAAAAAGATACCTTGTGGCTTGCCTTGTTCCGGTCCCAGATGTCTTGTTTCCTTAGATAAAAGCAAACTACATCTAAAACAACAATGGAAAATGTTAGTCTGACAGCATCTGGAGAGAGAGAGAGAGAGAGAGAGAGAGAGAACAAAGCTAATGTTTCGAGTGTGGGTGACTCTTCAGTCATCCAGCCTTGATACAGTAGCTCTGTTCTCCACTGACAGAGATTTTCCAGCATTTTCTGTTTGTCTTGTTTTCCTTGTTGCATTGTTAATATGCTGCACTTTCACAGGAGCAACTCTAACTTGAGCAGCTCATGTCAGCAAATTAAACCCAATGTTATATCATGTTAATTTTCTTCATGAATCTTGTTCCTCAGCTTTGAATATCCTCAAAATTTAGTGTGTCATTTGTTTACAGTTCAGCAAGGACAACATACCAGCACGCATAGATTTAGCAAAAATGAACAATTTCTCATTGTGCTATCTAAGTAGCTTCTGTTTTCAGTCTTGCACAAACTAATATTCCCAGTTTGCTATTGTATTAGTGAAGCTCATGACTAAAGCTGGGGTACACTAATGACATTGTAATTTATGTTCTGTCCTTGAGGACATTTTTTATTTCTGGTTCATGCAATAAAATAAAAAAAGTATAAAGCTGGAAGTTATGGCAGGTTGGTTAATAAGTCAGGTTATCATGATGGACATGCACGTTTTTTTAAAACCTGAACATTGGCTCTGAATCATCAGAAACATCATAACTTACCCTTCTCTCCAGAGTGGAGATGCCAGTGTTGGACTGGGGTGGGCATAGTAAGAAGTCTCACACACCAGGTTAAAGTCCAACATGTTTATTTGTTATCTCAAGTTTTCAGAGCACAGTTCCTTCATCAGGTGAGTGATTCCAAATAAACCTGTTGGACTTTAACCTGGTGTTGTGAGACTTCTTACTGTTCACAGATGCTGATTGCTGTAGTGCACATTAACATTTTCTTTTTCACCATGGGTACTCACTTTGAAACCTTGTCATTTTCACCATTGCAATTGGTTGGGACTTCACCAGGCAAAATATACCAAGCCAATATCTGTCTTTGACCTGCTGCAATGTTCCAATGAACTACAGGCTACAGACAGCTGACTACATGCAACATAAATTGTGTCTCAATCACACACCTCCTTTCACCGTGAATCAATCTGCAAGATATTCCTTGCTCAATAGACTTGGAGAGTCTAAATGAAACACTGCAGGAAATTTCTCAATTGGTGGATTCTCTCTAGTTTAATGTGCTCTGAGATGGAAAATTCACCCAACATGGAGCTTGAACTCAACCCTGAAATTAAGATTAAAAACAAAATACTGAGGATACTGGAAATCTGAAATAAAAATTCTAATGCTGGAAATACTCAGCAGGCCTGACAGCATTTGTGACTCTTCAGAACTGGGAGTAGAAATGTGATGGGTTTATTGTTGCTGAAAGAGGAAGGTCTGGGATAACATTTAAGAGAGATTAAATCATGAAGATGTCATGAAACAAAAAGGCAATGGGAGCGGCAATGTTTGGAGTTAAAAAAAAACAAAGCGTTTGTCCAGAGTGAGTGTTAATGGCACAATAATGGACAGTTCTGTGTGGAAGCAAAAACATGAAAACAAGCCACAAAACTGGCACCTGCCGAAAGGAAAAAACAGATTGGAGATTTGTGGTTTGAAGTTGTTGAACTCAATGTTGAGCCTAGAAGGCTGTAAATCAGAAGATGAGGTGCTGTTCCTCAAGTTTGATTTGGGGTTCATTGGAACATTGCAGCTGGCTGAAGACAGAAATGTGAATGAGAGCGAAGTGGTAAACTAGAATGGCAAGCAACTGGAAAGTTGGATCATCTTGCATAATGAGCAGCAGAGTCCTGCAAAGCATGCGGTCCACAATAGCGCTTTGACATGCCTGCCCTTTTGCTCAACTGTGAATTCCCTCCACCAGGACTGACAGCTCTCAAATATGTCTGACACATTTCAGCACTTCTGCTCTCCTCCCTTTCCCTCCCAAAACCTTGATAAGGTTCCACTGATTTTAGGTTTCACCCCACCAACTTCTCCATGCCAGCTTATATTCAGAAGGGCCATTTTTGAAGAAGTCTAATCTCAGTTAGACTGCATTTGGAGTATTGTGTGCAGTTCTGGTCACCACACTACCAGATAATTGATGAGGGAAGGCTTGTGGATGTAGTTTACATGGACTTTAGTAAGTCATTTGACAAGGTTGCAGCGTGGTAGAAAAACTAAAATCACATGGGATTTGGGGTGGACTGGCTGGATAGATACAGAACTAGCTTGTTATAAAAGACAGAGAGTAACGGAAGGATGTTTTTCAGAATGGAGACCTGAGCTAGTGGATAAGTGCTGGCACCTCTGTTGTAGCACATATAAATATCTGGAGGAAAATGTGATGGTCAGATTAGTAAGTTTGCAAATGACACAAAGTTGATGGAATTGCTGAAAGTGCCAGAGATTGTCAGAGGATACATACAAGATATAGGTAGATTGGAGACTTGGGTACAGAAATAGCAGATGGAGTTTAATTCAGACAAATGTGAAGTGATGCATTTTGGCGGATAAAATTTAGGTGTGAATTACCTAAATGGCAGAATCCTTAGAAACATTAACTTCAGAGGGATCTGGACATGCAGGTCTACAGGCCCTTAAAAGTGGCAATGCAGGTGTCCATGATGATTAAGAAGGTATATGGGATGCTTGCCTTCATCCGCTGCGTTGAGTGGAAGATTTGGGAAATCATGTTACAGCTATATAAAACCTCAGGCTGCAGTTGGAGTATTGTGTGCAGTTCTGGTCACACACTACCAGAAGTACATGGAAGCTTTAGAGAGAGTGCAAAAGACGTTCACCAGGATGTTGCCTGGTTTCAAGGAAGTTGACTATGAGGAGAAGTTAAATAAACTAGGATTGTTTTCACTGGAAAGATGGAGGATGAGGAGAGACCTGATTGAGGCCTACAAAATTATGCAAGGCATATAACGGGTGGATAGAGGCTTTTTCCTCAAGTGGAATGTCAATTACAAGGGGACACAGGTTCACTGTGAGAAGGAAAGTTTAAGAGAGATGTGAGGGGGACGTTTTTCATTCAGACAGTCGTGGCTACCTGGAATGTGCTGCCAGGGGAAGTGCTGGAAGCAGGTACACTATCAACATTTAAGAGGCACCTGGATGGTTACATGAATAGGGAGGGAATAGAGGGATATGGACTGAGTAATGGCAGAAGTTTTTTTTGCTTAGTTAGGGCATCATGATTAGCACTGGCTTGGAGGGCGGAAGGGCCTATTCTGTACTCTTCATTGTTCTTTATATTCCATCCATGGCACCGTGGCCCAATGATCTTATGCCCTACATCTTGCCCTCCACATGGTACCTTCCCATACAATTGCTAGTGTCACAACTGCCCCTCAATTTCCTCTCCTCACTGTCCAAGACCACAGGTGCTCTGCTGATTGCTTACAACACGGACTCCTACATTGGGAGACCAGATGTAGACTAGGTGACCGCTTTGCTGAGTACCCCTGCTCGGTCCACAAGCCGATTCCTACCAGTGAAGCTGAACACAAGCTGGAGGAATAGCACCTCACCTTCTGATTAGATAGACACTTTACAGTCTTCTGGACTCAACATTGAGTTTAGCCATTCAGATCATGAACTCTAACCTCCATTTTGATTTTTTTGTTAAGTGCCAGTCTCAATGTTTCAATGTTTTTGCTTTCAGACAACTGTTCATTATTCTGACAATGACACATACTGTGCACAAATACTTTATTTCTTTACAACCATTCCCACTCTCATTGCCTTTTGTTCATGACATCTTTGTTATTTAATTCCTCCTGCCTTCTACAGTATCCCAGACCTTCCCTTTCGTTGTAGTGACTCTCTCTCTCTTCTCCTCGCCCCCTTTCAACAGTATAAAGTCCATTACATTTCTATCTCCCTTCAAAAAGTCATATTTGACTCGGCACAGTTGCAGTGGTTAGCACTGCTGTCTCACAGAGCCAGGGACCTGGGTTCAATTCCAGCCTCAGGTGACTGTGTGGAGTCTGCACATTCTCCCTGTGTCTGCGTGGGTTTCTTCCAAGTGCTCTGGTTTTCTCCCCCCATCCAAAATATGTGGATTAGGTTGATTGGCCATGCTCCTCAATGTCAGAAGGATTAGCAGGGTAAATATGTGGGGTTATGGGAATAGGGCCTGGGTGGGATTGGTATTGGTGCAGGCTCGATGGGCCAAATGGCCTCCTTCTGCACTGTAGGGATTTTATGGATTCAATGACTCTGTTTCTCTCTGTACAGATGCTGGCAGACTTGCTGAGTATTTCCAGCACTTTTTGTTTCTTTACCCTGTGCTTAAGAGCCTTGTGCTCTACCAACTGAACCAGCCAGCCATATCCCAGACTCATACATACCCTGAATGAAAACAGCAGAATATTCCTCACTCAGCACACTCACTGAGAAGCTTGAATACATTCTGATGATAGCGCACTGCATAGTCCACAATAAGTATCATGGAATTGACTGAAAGCTGAGCTGGCACATTGGAGGTGATGAGGAATTTTGCCACTGTCTGCCTTCATTGAGAGGAAGCTCTCAAGATATGGAAAATAGTCCACATTTTTCAGCATGTCTGTTGAGCTTAATGGACAGGGTGGGTTAGGAGGAGGTGCTTTGCTGTGGAGCTGGGTGGAAGAGAATTTTAATTTTTTAGGTGTTTTCTCACAAGCTTCAGAGATGAGTCAGCAATGACCAGTTCCTGAGTGAATGTGCACACGAGCACCATCTACATATTGAAGCTTAATGGCTGAGGTTGAAGTGGTTTAGGTTTAAGAACATACAAAATAGGAGCAGGAGTAGGCCATCTAGCCCTTCGAGCCTGCCCCGTCATTCAATAAGATCATGGCTGATCTGAAGTGGATCAGTTCCACTTTCCCGCTTTCTCCCCATAACCCTTAATTCCCTTGTCTATCAGAAACCTATCTACCCGTGACTTATATATATTCAGCAAGGTAGTCTCCACCACTTCAATGGGCAGAGAATTCCAGAGATTCACCACTCTGAGTGAAGAAGTTCCTCCTCAACTCCGATCTAAACTGCACCCCCCCCCCCCCCTTATTTTGAGGCTGTGCCCCCTAGTTCTGCTAGCCTTTAAGTGGGAAGAATCTCTCTACCTCTACCCTATCTATCCCCTTCATTATCTCATATGTCTCAATAAGATCCCCTCTCAGCCTTCTAAACTCTCAACGAGTACAGACCCAAATGTAGGATATGTTTAGGATTGCAGATAATGTAGTTGGAAGTTTCATGTCTGTTCTGTAGATAATCTCCATGCCTCAGCTAATTTGCTGGAGGTGAGGTGCAGGATTGCAGTGAGGAACATGGAGAAAAGAGTTGGTGTAATGACACTTTGTTGCCCTCAGACTTCACTGAGCTAGGACCTGTGGTGGTCCCATTGCTGAGGATCACAGCTTGCATGTCATCACACTTAGGCAGCAAAATCTGGGGAGAAACCTCCACAAGACAAAGGTCAAGGTTTACAGGGTAGCAGTGATTATCACACTCCTAAATGGGTTGGAAACTTGGACAACCTACATAGGAACCTCAAAGCAACTGGAGAAATACCACCAGAGGAGTCTTCATAAGGTCCTCCAAATTGGTGGCAAAAAATGAGGTCCGCATGCAGCATTCTCTCCCAAGTCAATTTCCCAGCAGTTGAAGTGTTAATCACTAAAAACCTGGATTCCAAAGCAACTGTTCTACTTGGAATGTGGTGGACGCAGGAAACTCCTGGGAGGACAGAGGAAACTCTTTAGGGATGGCATCAACTAATTCTTGACAAGGTCATGCATCTCTGCTGACTCATGGGTATCCGCTTGTGACTGATTAAATTACAGGGTTTATCCTGCAAGGCTCTGGACACATTGAGAGACTTTATCAGGGATACGAACTTCCAAACAACCTTACCCAACCCTACAAACACCCCCTGCCCAGCATGTGACAGAGTTTTCAGATCACTCATTGGATTTATCTGCCTTCTCAAAACCGACTGAACTGGAGTGCAAAAGAGTCATCCTTGATCCAGAGGGACTGCCTAAGGGAAGGAGATTGTGGGATACTTGTAATTTTCATAGTGTGTGTTTCTGACTTTTAACAAATAATTCATTCCATGAAACTGGTTGACCAATTTGTCATAGACAGAATGTATTTGCTCTCTTACTCTCTGCAATCAGTGTCTTTTATATGGAAAGAGTATCTTTTCTTACCCTGGGACTACTTTGCAATCAAATAATTCAGCAGCAAACTTTCAATGGTTTCAAATAAAGAACGTTATTTATTCTCACTTACACATTCCAAATTAACACAGCTTCACACACACAGTTTCAGATGCATGCACATATGTATAAAGATTGATATAATGCACTTTTGCTGATCGAAATTAATTCAGTCTCTGATTTATAATTTCCATTCTTCCATGTGGCAGGCTTGTGGTTTCTTGAATAGTTTTGATGATCTGAAGTTGAAGTGAGTGTCATGAAAAGTGAAGGGTTCATAGCAGGTTTTTTGTAGTTGATTGTATCTTGGATGTTGATTCTCAAATGAACTTTGAAACTGGAACAAGTTAGGTACTTTGGCTGATTGATGACTTGTTGATACCTGAGGGATCTGCTGAATCCTAGGGTGAAAAAGATGCAGACCCTGAAATCAGCTTTGAACACATGACTACTTATGAGGCCCACCCAGTCTAGTTTGGGTGGGGGGGCGGGGCGGGCCCATTGCGGCACAATGGGAAATTGATTGTGGCCACTGAGCTTTGACTTTCTCTTTTATCCAGTGTGAAACATGGAACGGAATCTTCCGGCTGCAGGAATTGTGACAGATGGAGCAACTTAATTTGGCATGAGGATAAATATCTTTTTGCCTGAGTTGGGATGAACTGTCAGAATTTTTTTCTCTGGGCAGTGTCAAACTTCCTGACAAGCAATGTCAGGAAGCCCTTTTGCATGCATTAGTATCTCATGCATGTCATTAAAAGGCCATCTTGCTGGTATTAAATCCCCCTCCAGATTCAATTCCCCCTTTTAATTAAGTTCCCCACCAGCAAGACTCTAGACGGATCTGTTTGACAAATGTACATAAGTGGCATACACCTTGCAAGCATTACAGCTTCACTACTTTTATGACTTTGAGGTCAGTACATGCTGCTTTTTCCTTCTTAGAGATCGTACTCTTATCAGATACCAGTAGCAAAAGCTGTGCCAAGGTTAGATACAGGAGGCAGGACCTGCAGGGAAAGATGGGGCAGAGGCTGGATGTTTGGGACAACAGGTAAAGGTGGGAGGCTATCCTGGTAGACAAGACAGATAGTCTGAGGCATGTTTAGGAAGGTGCCTTGGGAAGGAAGACAGACTGTTTGGGTCAGAGCATTTTTATAGGTGTTTGGGGAAGGAATCCTGGCTGATGCAGGGAGCTAATGGCTACCTTTCAAATACAGCACCCGGACCTTCAAGTACATAAGACAAATGTGGAGTGGGTGATTACCTGCTCATCTCCACCCTGAGATTTGTTGTGCTCTGCATATTTAATAAGCTGAACAGTGCAAGATCACACATGGTCAGTTGTACCACCCCTTATCGGGAATCACTCCACTTCTGCATTTGCCACCAAACTTGGACTTCAGAATGGAAGATTCTGCCCGTGCAACAGGCAGCCTGGAACTCCATGGTCTTTGGGTTTTGTCCATCCTTAAATGAGATGTGTGGATTCCACAAATGGCTGCAAGGTACACTCGCCTGTGCCATATTTAATTAGGTATTCATCAGAGAATTGGTACTGTCTGTCACCTGGAGCTAAAAGTCACATGATTTCCAGCAACTATCTTTATAGCTTGATTGTGTCTAATTTTTAAAAATATTGATTGAAAGTTCATGATATGACATGTCCTTACTGGGCATGACTGAAGATTCATTTGTACAAACATTGGGACAACATTGTCATTGCTGAGCCATACTTGGCATAGGCATCATGTTACTTCATACCTCAAACATACTGCAACAGATGAGAGGTCACACGACACCAGGTCATATTTGAAATCACAAGTTTTTGGAGCATTGCTGTTCCGTAAGGTGAAGTGAGCAGTGCTCCGAAAGCTTGTGATTTCAGATAACCTGTTGGGTTATAACCTGGTATTAAGTGACCTCTCATCTTGTTCATCCCAGTTCAACATTGGCATCTCCACACCATACTGTAATAGAGTTAGTGACGCTACTATAGAGTTAAATATTTAACATGAGCCCATGTTCCTTAATATATGTGATGCTACAATTGATTTGTGTGAGTAATACCAATCTAGACTCATGTTCCTTAGCGTGCATAATACTATTCAAGATTCATACTCTAAGTACGGGTGAAAACATTTTTAGCTTTACATTCCTTATTTTGGGTGATACTATTCTCACCGTTGTTACTTTGTGTTGGCAGTATTGCTCAAGACTGGTATTGCTTAGTCTAATTCTAGTTAGCATTCCTTATGTGTGTAGTTCTGATATAGAATGATATTCCTTATTTTGGGTGATACTGTCTTAGACTGCTGTTCCTTTGTATGCTTCGGACTTGCATCCCTTAATGTGATTGATACTTTGTAATGGTCAGTATGACAAATGGAATGCAGTACTGCGGGAATGCTGTTTCTCTGCCTGGACAATAAGTCGAGAGCAATTCAGTTCACCAAATGATCTGGAAAACATTTATTCCCCCAACTAACATCACTAGAATGGTTTTTCTGTAGTTTACCATATTGCTATTTGTAGAACCTTCTTGTCGTAGAATTGGCTGCAATGTTTTAATTGACTGCTTTAGAAAAATCTTAATTTGTTCTAAAGTTGAAAAGTCCTGAGATCATAAAAGGCCTGAGTTACAGTCGCAATGAAAATTTTTTCAATGTTGGCCTAGATTTCCAATTGAAATTTTAGTGATGGTGTTAATTTGTTTAAAATTGATTACTTAAACCACAACAATCTGAAATTCTGAGCCCTTTCTTTGCTGTGTGAATAAAAGCATTGGGTAACATTCCTTACTGCGAACCAGAATCTCCAGATTTAAACATGGCCAGAGTGTTTGATTATCAATCTGTAAATCCTTCCAGTACACCTGTGGCAAAGCAGTAAGCGTGGGAGAAGCTTCAAATCGGTCACGCTTGAAGCGGAATGGTGTTCCCTCAAGCTGTAGTGTCTGGTGACAGGCTAGCAAGCTGTTCCAGAGAAAACTGGCTATGGAAGAGGGCATGCACATATGTGCTTTGCTGACCTTATGCTCCACGAGGTATGGGAAGAGAGAAGAAATGAGACCTTGCTATAAAACTGCATTTCTTCCCTCTTTATGTCTTGGACAGTACTGAGATTTTTGATGTTTGTGTCTCTCTATATACCTTAGTAATGTTTAACAAGGAGATTCGGTCACTCTTGTTTGAATGTTTTCAAGGAAGGTGCAGGAAGGACCACTGAAGAACTTAGCAAAGTTCGAAATGTAAAGCATTTACATTTTAATGACAGGAGCTCAGTTGCATTTTTGTGTTCCATTTCTCTCCCAGCATCTGCTAAATTGGAGCCTGGCAAGAGGCTGGGTTAGAAACCAGCAGCAGTAGTTGGGGAGAGAGTCAATGATAGCAGCATGATGGAGGGAGATCACCTTTGGGGCTACAGTGGTGGGGATTTGATTGTCAGGGCTGGAGGGGAAAAGGGAGTGGAAAGGATCACTATTGAAGGTGGAGGGAGAGGGTCATTATCGGAGCAGGGTGAGGGGCAGTGTCACTGTCGGGACTGGGGTGTCACTGTTGGAGATGGAGGTTGGAGAGTCACTATCAGGACTGGGGGAGGGTCACTATTGGGGATGGAGGAGGATAGTCACTATTGGGGATGGAGTGGAGAGTCACTTTTGGGGATGGTGGAGGATGGTCACTATCTGCTGTGGAAGGGATGGTCACGATTGGGGATGGAGTGGAGAGTTACTATTGGAGCAAGGTGAAGGGGAGGGTCACTATCTGGGCTCGAGGGGGAAGGCCACTATGAGAGTATAGGTGAGGAGAAGGATCAATATTGTGATGAAGATTGAAGGGTCACTATCAGGACTGGGGAAAGGGTCACTATCGGGGATAGAGGGGGCTGGTCACAATTTGCTGTGGAAGGGATGGTCACTATTGGGGATGGAATGGAGGGTTACTATTAGAGTGAAGTGAGGTGGAGGGTCATTATCTGGGCTTGAGGGAAGGGTCACTATTTGCGCTCGAGGGGGAAGGTCACTATGAAAGTATAGATGAGGAGAAGGTTCACTATTGGGATGGAGGGTCACTATCAGGACTTGGGGGGAGGATCACTATTGGGGATGGAGGGGGATGGTCACTATCTGCTGTGGAAGGGATGGTCATTATTGGGGATGGAGTGGAAGGTTACTATTGGAGTGAGGTGAGGGGGAGGGTCACTATCTGGGCTTAAGGGGAAGGGTCACTATTTGGGCTCAAGGAGGAAGGTCACTTTGAGAGCATAGGTAAGGAAAAGGGTCACTGTTGGATGGAGGGGAATGGGGCAGGAAGGGGAGAGTCACTCTCAAGGAGGAGGAGCAGTATCAATGGGGAGGGTCACTATTGGGTCTGCAGGGCCTCTATCAGGGTTGGAAAGGGGATGGTTGCTATCAGGGCTGGAGGGTAGGATCACTACCCTAGCGGGAGGGGAGGAAATGGTGATTGTAATGGGGGTGAAAATGGGGACAGCGGATGGTTTGTTTGAGGAGCCAGTTTGGGGCAACTCCGACTTCTGCAGATCCACAAGAAGTGCTGAAAAGACATTTAGATCTTGAAGCATCTATTCCTGCCTCCCATTCAATGGCAGGTTTTCTGGGAAATCCACACTGCATCAGTGACCTCAGTTGCACTGTAAAACTTAATTTAAATGTGCTAATTATGCACCACAACTCTCCAATGTGCGAGTCACTAGGTTTTTGCTCCCTATTTTTATATCTTTACATTTCCTCCCTTAACCTGCTCTGGTCCCTCTTTTGTCCATCATGGTGTAGTGGGAAGGGGACATTAATGTGGAGGCAATTGGAAGTGAATTTGAGCCCACATATTCCGTCAGTGGGAAAGGCGATGCACACTCAAAATCCAAAAAGTGTGATTTATGCTGGTGAATTTCTGAGTTCTGATCTTCCAGGCCCCTTGTTAGCGGTGTGAGACAGGCCGCAGGACCCCAGGAAGCTTATTTGAATAAGCGGGGGGGGGGGGGGGGGGGGGGGGCGGAGGCAATGATCAGAAGGAAGGTGGAGGAGTGAAGGGCTGATGAAGGGTCAGTCCTTGGATTTCAGCTGTTTACAATCGATATAAATGATTTGCAAGCAGGGACAAAGTGTAACATAGCAAAATTAGTAGATGATATTGAAAGAGATGAGAAAACAGGCAGTGAAGAGGAGATAAAGATTTTACAGACAGATACAGATTAGCTAAGAGAACAGGCCAATGTTTGGCAAATGGAGTTTAACATGGATAAGTTTTAGGTTATCCATTTTGGCAGAAAAAGTAGAAAGGCAAATTATTACCTAAATGGAAAGCACATTCAAAATGCATCGGGGCAGAGGGATCTGGATGTCTATGCTCGTGAATCACAGAAAGTTGATATCCAGGTGCAGCATGTAATAAAAGGGCAGATAGGATGTTGGCATTTATTGCAATGGGACTGGAGTATAAAAGTAGAGAAGTGTTGTTGTGATTGTATAGGGTGTTGGTGAGACCACATCCAGAGTATTGTATCCAGTTTTGGTCTCCTTATTTGAGGAAGGATGTGCTGGCATTGGAGGCAGCTCAGAAGAGGTTCACCAGATTGATTCCGGGGGTGAAAGAGTTGACGAATGAGGAGAGACTAAACAGTTTGACCTGTACTCGCTGGAATTTAGAAGGATGAGAGGGGATCTGATTAAGGTATATAAAATTCTGAAGTAGATTGATAGAGTAAACGTAGACCAAATGATTCCTCTTATGAGGCAATCTAGAATAAGAGTCACAGATATGGGGTGAGAGGCGGTAGATTTAAAACTGAGATGAGGAGGAACTACTTCTCGCAGATAATGTTGAATTTGTGGAATTTGCAGCCCCATACTGCAATGGAGTCAGAATTGTTGAATGGGCTCAAGCAGGAGATAGGTATATTTCTTATTGTTTGAAAAAAAGGTTAAAGCGATATGGGGAAATGGAAGGGAGGTGGATTTAAGTCGGGGAGAGATCAGCCATGATCTGATTGAATGATGGAGCAGATTCAGAGAGTTGAATTTGCCTATTTCTGCACCTAATTCCTATGTTCCTAGGATAGGGGGAAGGGACCGATGATCATTGGGAGGGGTGGGGGGTGTATGGGAGAGAGGAGGGAAAGTGAAGACTCATTTTGGGAGAGGTCTCCATGGTGGCCTGGGGAAACATTTATTCCTGTTATGATTTTTGAAGATGGCGCCTCAACCTCCACGCAGCCGTATGTTGGCACATACTCTCCCCACCCCACAACCGGTGCAAAACATCTCGCTGGAAACAATACTCTTGTTGTTTTTTGGTAGAATTCCCATCCTTTGTTTCTATGTAATCTCTGTGATGGCTGTGATATATGGGGCTGCTTTATGACCAGAAATGTGGAATTTGTTTCATTGAGGCAAGAGAAGAACTGTCAAACAATGTGAGGAGAGCAATGGGAAAGCAGAGATAAGAAAGCCTGAGGCTCTGGTAGGCCTGAATGGCAGATGAAGATGTGGTGATTCTGGAGTGTCAGCAGGTGAAGATGGAATTGCTTTAGTGCTAACTGTGTAATTTAGTCACCAGGAAACAGCTTTCCTTTCCTGTATGGCTGAAGTTTCTTGATTCAGAGGCAATTTCTGTTTTTTAATCTTAGAAAAAACACCAGGTAACTCTCATAACTCCATTATACTAATACAGTCAGAAAACAGGAGAAATTGTTCATCAGCCACCACTACCAAAGCTGCTTGTTACCAAGGAACTGAGAATTTAATAAAAATGCTAATTAAAGAAGTTAGCATTTCCATTACTGGTGGGAAGGTTCTCAACAACAACATTGCATCCCAGTCACTCAAACAATACTGAAACCTTCAGTCACCTATTACATTCACAGTGCAAATGACAGAAGGGGGCTTACCTGCTGTGAAAATGATGAAGCATCCAGCAGCAAATCAAATGGAAATGTTTTACAGTTCTCTCCTGTGTTACACTGCTACAGAAGGCAGTCAGTGTCTCACATCAAACTGCACAAAAGCAGGCCGCATCACTGCAGCTATTGATTATCCACCCTCCACTGCCTCGTCTTCTAGTGTGTGAACTGAAGCTACTCGGATGTAAAAGCAGATTGCAGTAAGGATAAAGACAAACGTGAATGCTGTAAACCCGACCTTAAAGCAGATAATAATGGGCATGGACAGCAGGTCCGTGTAATGTAGTTAGTTAACAAAGGGGAATAAGCTGATACAGTGCGTTAAATACTATCTTACTACCTTTGATACCTGGCTCTGAATCCCGCGCAGGCTGAGAGCGATAATGATCCTCTGCAGATTCCATCCACAGTGGAAACTCTGTATGAAAGTGCGTCTAAATGGGCAATCATCTGATAGAGGGCAAAGGACGATTACTGTGGGAAACGGGAAAATATTATGCAGGGCTGTCTCAATGAGATTGGGGCACTGTAGACAGAGTTTTATTCTGTATCCAACCCACGTTCTGTATCTGTCCTGGGAGTGTGATAGGAAGAAGTCTCACAACACCAGGTTAGAGTCCAACCAGTTTATTTGATAGTAATCCCACAAGCTTTCAGAAACGGTGTCCCTTTGTCACGTGTGTGGAAGGTGTGACCTGGTGTTGTGAGACTTCTTACTGTGTTTACCCCAGTTCAACGCTGGCATCTCTACATCAGTGTTTGATAGGGCCAGTGCAAAGAGAGCTTTAGTCTGTGTCAAACCCATGCTGTACCTATCCTGGGAGTTTTTGATGGGGACAGTGAAGCAGGAGTTTTATTCTGTTTCGGCCCATGCTGTAGATGTTTGGTACACTGGAGCACTTAGTATCTTCCCAGTAGAATCAGTATCACTGGCTGTAGTCAAACAATTGGGTGATGGGAAGTTGGGTATTGAAAGCTGGCTGGTTTACCCTGTTCTTTCATCTGTGGTCATTTCAGGTGCTCTATGCTGGTTCTGAGTGGAGTTTTCCTCTTCGTGCTTCCAGTTGTGGAGTAAGGAAGTTAAGGCAGCCTGTTCATATTATCAGTGTTTGGTCTGAAGTCCTCTTCAATGCTATTTGCCCTCGTTTTAAAGTGTTGTTAAACAGAAGGTGGTTGCAGCTCAAATTTGAAAAGAGTAAAGAAAATGATTTGAGATTAAGGTTGTGTATTTTTTGTCTTTCAGATAACTTTTGATATATTGATTTATTTTTGTATTGAATGTTTAAGGATTTATTGATCCAACTATGACAGTATATGGAGAGCAGGAGCTGAATCATTTGTTACAGAAGTTACTGACAAATTGACTGTATGGAAACTCTTGCCAATAGTGCTTCAGACCAGTGAATCCTTAAAGGATATGAGACCTGCACAGTGTTTCCTCTGGTATTAGTGTAACAGCCAACTCAGAGTGCCCCAGTGCCATCAACTAGGAGGCTCAATCATAGTAATCATGTCAAGTGGGATATGGGGTGAGGGTGGATAGAGGGAAATAGAATGAATACACTGTCACAGGCCTGCTGGACTGAGCAGACAGGTTCCTATGTCAGAGATTCTATATGATTCTACATCAGTGATAGAAAATGAGAGGAGGTTTAACCCAGAGAGCTGCAGATACAAGAGTGGCTGCACCTGCCATGATGCCACCAACTCGTATGTGTACATCCTGGTGCACCTACTTTAGCAATGGCTGTGCTAAATTGGATTTTCAAGCTGCCAGTCAGTCAGCACGCAGGCACTTTTTGATTTGATTTTTCCAGCTTTAGAGTGACCAATGCTACAGTACTGTGTGACAGGCAACATTGTTACCAATACACTCTGCATAAGTCATAGGAGAAGAGTAGGCCATTCCACCCATTGCGCCACCTTTCAGTGAGATCATGAATGATCTGATGAAGTAATCCTCAACCCTACTTTCCTGCCTTATACCCATAACACTTAATACCCCTACTGATTAAAAATCTATCTCAGTCTTGAACATATTTAGTGACTCAGCCTTTACAGTTCTCCACAGTAAAGAATTCCAGATTCATTACCCTCAGAGTAGAAATTCCTGCTCTTCTCTGTCTTGAATGGACAACGCCTCACTCTGTGATTATGCCCGCTGATCCTAGACTCTCCTGCAAGGGGAAATAACCTCTCAGCATCTACCCTGTCAAGCCCCTGTGAATTCTATATGTCTCAAAAAGGTCTCATTCTTCTAAACGCCAGTGAGTACATGACTAACCTACTCAAGCTTTCCTCATAAGAAAATCTCTCTTACCCAGGATCTATCTAGCAAATCTTCTCTGGACTGCCCTCCTGTGCCAGTATACCTTTCCTTAGATAAGGAGGCCAAGACTCTTCACTGTCCAGGTGTGGTCTAGCTAGTGTTTTGTATAATTTCAGCAAGGCTTCCCTATTTTTATTCCCTTCCCTTCAAAATAAGTGCCAGCATTCCATTTGCCTTCCTATTACCTGCTGAACTTGTATGCTAGCTTTTTGTGATTTATAAACGAGGACCCCCAAATCCCTCTGTACTGCCGTTTTTCTGCAGTGTTTCTCCATTCAAATAATATTCAGCTTCTTTATTCTTCCTACCAAAGTGCACAGTCCTACATTATGTTCCATCTTTAGCTTTCATTTGCTTTCAGTCTAGTATTAGACTCCCCTGCACAATTCTCCAGTGTCTTACCCAGTTCTGTAGGCAGAGAGTGCAACATTGCTGCCTATTTCATCATGGTGCCATTTCGTCTTTTGGTCAGTCTGCATTTCTTCCTGTCATGTTGAAGCTGCTTCCAGTTTTGTAAGCTCATATTTTGCCTCCAAACACACTTGGTAAATAACCTTCATAAATATGAACAGCTGCCTTGAATAGTAGCATACTCTTTTATGACTTGCATTGCAGTATTAGTTGGCAGTTAAGGATTAGCACAGGCATGAAATTTTCCTTGGTTATCTGAAATGGGACATGTTCCATTCATCAGGTGGATATAGGGTGTTCTAACTGCAAGTTTATAATCAGGTTACTGGGCTGATGAAAGGAAGCATTATATGAGGATTTTAACAGTATGTTTGCTAATAGACACATAATGATGATGGTAGTAAACATTGAGAATGGAGGAAGGTTGTAACTGTGGTAACTGAGTGGTATGTTATTTAATTTATTTCCCTTAAGTTGTTTTAGACTTGTAATAAATGCATATAACAAAATTATTTTCAATTTCATTGCCTACAGCAAATAATTAGTATTTTCTGCTGAGTATGAACCATTCTTGGGTATTGGGTCAGGGCATCCTGCATTCACATCTGACCTTTGTCAAATTGGCCTAAGTTTCTATCTGATACCAAAACTCAAGTTCTATATCCTGTGAACAAGGTGCTGACCTTGGTTCCTTGCTAGAACTCTCACCTTTGACTCAGGATGAAGGATTCAAGAAATTTTAGCCTAAAATCCAGGTTGACGCTCCAAGTACTGAAGGAGTGCTGCACTTTCAGAGCTTTTAGTTAAGCCATTAAACTGATGCCTTCTCTGGTGAATATAAATTATCTCCTGGCAGTATTTGTAAAAGCAACAAGTGAGTTCTCCTGGTGCCCTGGATAATATTTACCTCAGCATACATCACTAAAGCAGATTAACTGGGATGTTCTTATGCACAAATTGTTTTTCCTACCTCCCATGTTACATTACGTGAGTGATTAGACTTCCAAAATATTTGATTGACTGAGTTTATTTCATTTCAGTGCAAATAGAGCAGTGCTTCCCAAACTGTTTTCCAATTTGACCCCATCTTAATAATTGAAAAATAATGTGACCCCAGAGGTTACACACACATATGCATGCACAGCTGAGTTGGAGTGTGGCCTTGCAAGTGACACTTGTACATGTTGTTGAGAAGAGGAAAAACATTCCTGAGACTGAGAGGTTGCTGAATGTGTGACACAGTAAAAAGTCTGACAACACCAGGTTTTAGTCCAACCGATTTATTTGATAGTAAACTCACAAGCTTTCGAGGGGACTCCCTCTTCGTCAGGTGAATGGAGAGTTCTGGCCTCGGACAGAGCATATAAAGCACAGACAGTTTAGAGATTACTGATTAGAATGCGAATCTTTACACCTAACCTGCTGTTCAAGTCCTAAAGTGGCTGACAATGTGTGTGGAAGGAGCACTGATCACAGGTTAAAGAGATGTGTATTGTCTCCAGACAGCACAGTGAGTGAGGTTTTGCAAACCCAGGCAAGTCACGGGGGTTACAGATAGTGCGACATGAACCCAAGATCCCTGTTGAGACCGTCCTCATGTGTGCACACCTCACTCACTGTGCTGTCTGGAGACAATACACATCTCTTTAACCTGTGATCAGTGCTCCTTCCACACACATTGTCAGCCACTTTAGGACTTGAACAGCAGGTTAGGTGTAAAGATTCGCATTCTAATCAGTAATCTGTAAACTGTCTATGCTTTATATGCTCTGTCCGAGGCCAGAACTCTCCATTCACCTGACGAAGAGGGAGTCTCCTCGAAAGCTTGTGAGTTTACTATCAAATAAATCGGTTGGACTAAAACCTGGTGTTGTCAGACTTTTTAATGTGTTTACCCCAGTCCAATGCCGGCACATCCACATCATGAATGTGTGACACCCATAGAATCATAAAAGCATAGAACATTACAGACAGAAACAGGCCTTTTGGCCCTTCTTGGCTGTGCCGAACCATTTTTCTGCCCAGTCCCACTGACCTGCACCTGGACCATATCATTCCACACCCCTCTCATCCGTGTACCTGTCCAAGTTTTTCTTAAAAGGGAGCCCGCATTCACCACTTCATCTGGCAGCTCATTCCACACTCCCACCACTCTCTGTATGAAGAATCCCTCCCTAATATTTTCTCTAAACTTTTCCCCCTTCACCCTTAACCCATGCCCTCTAGTTTTTGCCTCCCCTAGCCTCAGTGGAAAAAGCCTGCTTGCATTCACATATTTCTATCCATCATAATTTTATACACCTCTATCAAATCTCCCCTCATTCTTCTACACTCCAGGGAATAAAGCCCTAACCTATTCAACCTTTCTCCGTAACTCAGTTTCTCAAGTCCCTGCAACATCCTTGTGAACCTTCTCTGCACTCTTTCAACCTTATTAATATCCTTCCTGTAATTAGGTGACCAAAACTGTACACAATACTCTAAATTCGGCCTCACTACTCAATACTTTGATTTATAAAGGCCAGTGTGCCAAAAGCACTCTTCACGACCCTATCTACCTGTGTCACCAGTTTTAGGGAATTATGTATCTGTATTCCCAGATCTCTCTGTTCTACTGCACTCTTCAGTGTCCTACCATTTACCTTGTGTGTTCTACCTTGGTTTGTTCTTCCAAAGTGCAATACCTCACACTTGTCTGCATTAAACTCCATCTGCCATTTTTCAGTCCATTTTTCTAGCTGGTCCAAATCTGTCTGCAAGCTTTGAAAACCTTGCTCACTGTCCACTACACCTCCAATCTTTGTATCATCAGCAAATTTGCTGATCCAATTTACCACATTATCATCCAGATCATTGATATAGATGACAAACAACAATGGACCCATCACTGATCCCTGCGGCACACCACTAGTCACAGGCCTCCACTCAGAGAAGCAATCCTCCACTACCACTCTCTGGCTTCTTCCATTGAGCCAATGTCTAGTCAAATTTACTACCTCTCCATGTATACCTAGTGACTGAACTCCTTCCAATAATTTACTTATTACTGACGTCAAACTTACCCCTGAGCCTTGGTGTTGGGTGCAGCTTAGGTGAAAAGGAACTTGTAATCTGCAACCCCACAGATTGGGAACTGCGCTCATAGAGGATATAGCATAGTGCATTCAGAGTTTTAAACAATGTTTAGTGTTTAACACAAAATGTGGCAGTACTACAGATTTGATGGAAGAATCTGCGTCGTCCTATCCATGTCGTGTAACTAGTATTTTTTCTCTCTTGCAGTCTGATCCTCTTGGCTTAAATGCAACTGTGGAATCAGGTGAAGGAGATTCAGCAGCTGATAATGGACAACGGAAACGACGGCATTCTGAGGATATGCAGCAGCAGTCAGCAAATAACTTCAAAAAACCCCGGGTAGGTTTTCCCTAATGTCTGCAAAAAGAGAACATTGCATTTTCTCACACTTGTTTGTACTCTCTTTATTCTGGAGACCCAGAATTCAAATCAGAGCTGCAGTCTAAATGAGTTTTTGTAATATAAGTGAAATCAAGTTGGAATATAGAATCATATCATTGTGTTTAAAGTTTATTTATTAGTATCACAAATAGGCTTACATTAACACTGCAATTAAGTTACTGTGAAAATCCCCTAGTCACTACCCCAGCACCTGTTTGGGTAAACTGAGGGAGAATTTTGCATGGCCAATGCACCTAACCAGCCCATTTTTCGGACTGTGGGAGGAAACTGAAGCACCTGGAGGAAACCCACGCAGACACGGGGACAACGTGCAGACTCCACACAGTGCAGCACAAAAGGAATTGATTTGCATCATTGTCTGCTCCTCAGCAAGAGCTAACCAATAAGCCCCACCCCCGAATTTTTTTACCATAACCATGTAAACTTTCCAATTTATTTACCAATTCCCAATGAAAATATTAATTAAATCTGTTCCTACCACCTTTTCAAGCAATTGATGTAGTCTACATGAAGGCTTTTGACAACATCCCACATGGGAGACTGGTGAAGAAGATAAGAGCCTGTGGGATCCAGGACAGTTTGGCAAATTGGATCCAAAATTGGTTTGGTGGCAGGAGGCAGAGGATGATGGTTGAAGCTTGTTTTTATGACTGGAAGCCTGTGTCTTGTGGTGTACCACAGGGATTGGTGCTGGATCCCTTGTTCTTTGCAGTGTACATTAATGATCTGGATTTGGCTGCGGGAGATATGATCAGTAAGTTCACTGATGACACAAAAATTAGTGGTACAGTAAATAGTGAGGATTACAGGATGATATAGGTGGTATGCTCATGGATTGAACAGTGGCAATTGAATTTAACCCTAAAAAGTAAGGTGATGCATTTTAAGAGAACTAATAAGGCAAGAGAATACACAATGAATGGCAGAATGCTAGGAGGTGCAGAGGACTACAGTGACATTGGGTTGCATGTCCATAGATCCCTGAAGGCAGCAGGATAGATAGATAAGGTGCTTAAGAAAGCATATGGGATACTTTGGGCGGGGCTGTGCCACAATTGTTAGCACTGCTGCCTCACATCTCCGGGGACCTGAGTTTGATTCCCAGCTTGAGCCACTGTCTATATGGAGTTTGCACATTCTGTCTCTCTGGTTTCTTCCGGGTGCTCCGGTTTTCTCCCACACTCCAAGAATGTGCAGATTAGGTTGATTGGCCATGCTAAATTACCTGCTATGTCCCTGGATGCATAGGTTAGAGAGATTAGCAGGGTAAATACGTGGGATGATGGGGATAGAACCTGAGTGGGATTGTTGTCGGTGCAGACACAATGGGCTGAATGGCCTCCTACACTGTAGGGTTTCTATGAATTCTATGACTTAGGCTTTATTAATCAAGGCATAGAATATAAGAGCAGGGAGGTTACAATGGAGCTATATTAAATATTGATACAGCTGGAGGATTGTCTACAGTTTTGGTTGCCACACTATTAGAGAGTGTGATTACAATAGAAAGGGTCCACTGCAGATCCATGGATGTTGCCTGGGCTGGAGTGTTTCAGCTATGAAGAGAGGCTGGATAGGCTGGGGTTAGAGCAGTGGAGGTTGAGAGGGGACATGATTGAGGTGTATAAGATTATGAAAGACATATTTGAGGCAGATAGGAAGGAACTTTGCCCCTTAGCAGAGGGCAGGGGAATGAGGGGATTTGAGGAAAATCTTTATCACACAGAGGGTGGTAGGAATCTGGAACTCACTGCCTTGAATGGTGACTTAGGTGGAAACCCTCACAATATTTAAGAAATATTTAGCTCAACATTTGAAATGGTAAAGCATAGAAGGCTGCGGACCAAGTGCTGGAAAATGGAATTAGAATAGATAGGTACTTGATGGCTGGCACAGACACGATGGACCGAAGGGCCACTTTTTGTGCTGTAAACCTCTATGACTATGACTCTGATAGTATATTCCATTATAACAACTAACTGCATATAAACTAATTTCCTCACGTCACCTCTGGCTCTTTTGCCCCTGTTGAAACCTAGTTTCTGTCGTTGCTTGATATAACTGAAATCTCTCATCCCTCACACTATTGTAGTAAATCTTGTAGTAAAGCACCCTGCCTACTTTTAGATCTGTCCTAATGACCGTCTTCATCATCAGAGAACACAATGTCAGTTCCCATGAGTATGCTGTGGACAGCCATGACACCTCATCACCACAATTCTCTTGACTCTTTCATTGTCTCTACAGTACTAGATTGCTGTTGGCGCCCAATATTGGATGGACAGAATTTTGTTTCCAACTAAATATCAGAAGACTAAAGTCGCTAGCTCTGACTCCTGCCACAACTCTTCCATCTCCCTGACAACTGTATCAGTCTGTTTGCAATTTTGATGCTGAGATGAGCTACTGACCGCATGTCCATGCCAGCTCTATGACTGCCTGTTGCTCAATAACATTGCCTGGCTATGCCCCGCTTCAGATTATTTGCTGTTGAAACTCTCATCCATGCCTTTGTTACTTCTAGGACCAATTATTTCTGACTGACCTCCCTTCTCCCATTCTCTGTAATCTTGAGGTTACTCAGAATTCTGCTGCACATTTCCTAACTTGCACCAAGTCCCATTCACCTGTTACCCGTGTACCAACTGAACTATGTAGGCTCCTGATTAAGCAATATCTCAATTTAAAGATTTTCATCCTTGTCCCCAAATTCTTCCTTACTCTGTAGTCTCCCACAGCCCTCTGAGATAACTATGTTTCCCTAATTCTAGCTCTTAAGCACCTCTGATTTTGGTTGCCCCAACCTTAGTTGCTGCTTCTTCTGCTGCGAAGGGCCTCCACCCCAGAATTCCCTCCCAAAACTTCTCTATAACTCTTTCCTTTAAGATGTCCCTAAATCCTACCTCTTTGACCAAGCTTTTGGTCCAAATGCTGGAAACTCTGGGTGAGGCAGCATTTGTGGAGAAAGTTAACATTTCATCAGAACTGGGAGATATAAAGAGACTTATCCATTTAATTGGTGAACAAGTACTGAGACAGGGAAAAGGCTGGAGGTGGGGGGTTGGGAGAGGAAAGATCAAAACCTTGCAATAGAATAAAAGTGGGATTGTTTAAGTGTTAAAAGGGATTAAAGAGCAAGGCAAAGTGGGGTGGTTATGGGACAAGTAAAGAAGCAGCAAATCAAGATGTTGGAGCATCTTGCTGAATGTCTGTTCTCCAGCTAATATGTTATCAAACACAAGCTTCCTCTGATCAGCTAAAAAAATATAATGTTCAGTCATACTGTCCTTATAGCCTTCGAACAATTTTCTGGCAACAGATATTAAGCCAACTGATCTATAACATTTGCTGCTTTATTTTCACCTTATGGGCTTGTGCCTTCATTAGAGTGGTTGGTGGCCATTATCCTTTCAAATTTTATAGTTGCTCACAGCCAGCCCTTTTCAGTGTGTAGTCATTTAGATTGCTTTCAAGCACATTATCTATCATTTGCAGGTTCCCGTCTGGCTGCACATCCATTCAGCTTACCAGAAACATTGGCTGTAGGTAAAATTAATGAAACCAATAGAAAATAATGCTAGCTTTGGCATGAAATGGTCTGTTTATTCACTCTCACCTGTTTGGCACTACCGTCACAGTTATTTCACCTTTTTTTCATTCATTCATGTGACATGGGCTTTGCTGGCTGGCCAGCATTTATGCCTATCCCTAATTAGAACACAAGATGTAGGAATAGACCATTTAGCCGCTCGATCCTGCTTCGCCATTCAATAAAATGATCTTTTTGTGTTCTGAGCTCCACTTATCCACCCACTCACCATAACCCTTAATTCCTTTATTGTTCAAAAATCTATCTATCTTTGCCTTAAAACATTCAACGAGGTAGCTTCAACTGCTTCACTGGGTAGGGAATTCCACAGATTCACAACTCTTTGGGTGAAGAAGTTCCTCTTCAACTCAGTCCTAAATCTGTTCCCCTTTACTTTGAGGCTATGCCCTCTAGTTCTGACTTTATCCGCCAGTGGAACCAATCTTTTTACTTCTATTTTATCTATTCCCTTCATAATTTTATATGTTTCTATAAGATTCCCTCCTCATTATTCTAAATTCCAATGAGTATAGTCCCAGTCTACTTAGTCTATCCTCAGAAGCCAACCCTCTTAACTCTGGAATCAACCTAGTGAATCTCCTCTGCACCCTTTCTTTTCTCAGGTAAGGAGACCAAAACTGTACACAGTAGACCAAAACTGTACACAGTTTTGTCCTTATTCAGAGGGCAGCTGTGGTTCTGGAGTTGCATGTAGGCCAGACCAGGTAAGGACAGCAGATTCCCTTCCCTGAAGGACATCAACTATATGGGATTTTCCGACAATCAACAATGGTTTCAAGGTCATCAGTAGTTTCTCAATTCCAGATATTTTTTATTGAATTCAAATTCTACCAACTGCTGGGGTGGGATTCAGACCTGGATCCCCAGGGTTTCGCCTCCCCCAAAGAAACCTATTGTTTCTACAAACATAGAGCTAAATGTTGCCATCAATTATTTTTACTGGGTTCAGAGTATCATTTCCCTTGGGCCTAACAGTTTCAGAATGTTGGGATTGAACATAATATCTTATTTTTATTTTCATTTTTTTCTACAGATAGATGCACCATTAACTCCCACAACGCCGATTGTTCCTATTTCTCCCATTGCTGTTGGCACTCCCAGCACACCTGTATCCCGAACAAGCGGAACTAATTTAGTTGAGGAGAAACAACAGTTGGCACCAACATCAGCACAAACAGTATCAGCAGCTTCCTCCTCATCCTCATCTATCCCTGCACCTGCACCCATCCGTCCTACAGCGTAAGTACATACCCTCAAATCAGACTGCAAGGGACTGAAAATCACTGGCATTTTCCATATTTGTATTTGTTACACAAAGTTATGTGGATTTTATTCATTCCAGGAATCAGTTGGTCCATCAGCAAAGACTTGTACATCGCATAATCATCACCCACACAGAAGAATAAACACAGACAGTCCCCTAATTACTTAAATTCAAACTAGAGTAGTCCCAAACTGAATGAGTGATCAAATCCAAACTGAATGAGTGATCAAATCCAAACTGAATGAGTGATCAAATCCAAACTGGAATAGTGATGAAATCCAAACTGAAATCGTGATGAAATCCAAAGTGGAATCGTGATCAAATCCAAACTGGAATCGTGATCAAATCCAAACTGGATTAGTGATCAAATCTAAACTGGAATAGGATTACTGATCAAATGCAAATTGGATTAATTACCAGATTGTGTCTGCATTAGGATTAGTGATCAAATCCAATCTGGATTAGTGATCAAATCCAAATTGCTGTAGCATTAGTGATTAAATCCACCAACAGCTTCCTGTGTTCCCCGAACTTCAATCTTTGTGTTTCTAATGTATCTGAATGTCTGGTGTCCTTTTCCATCTAGAGCATGATCCTGAGCACAGCCCAGATCACATTGTTATTTGGTCCAGAGCCCAATTCAGACCACGCTGGAAATCCCACATTATACTTCAGCACAAACCTGCCACTAATGATAAATATACCAAAAATGAGAAATTTATTGTTGATAGATTGGGGCCTTTAGTGATGGGAGGTTATGTGATAAAACTTCCAGAAGTATATCCAGAGTTGGCAGTTTGAGTGAATATTGAAAGGAATCTTTTTTTAAACTTGTTGGTATCAGATGATGCAAAAGAAATCAGTTCTGACTGTCAGTGGAAAGTTGTATAAATGCCATGGTCCATTGGTGCAATAACTTGGCCTCTAATTTTTTTTATATACAGGTTCTGCTAAACACTACTAATATAAACAGCATTTAAATGAGAGAATTTGATTAGTAATATGGAACTGTATGTAGATTTCAGTCATCAGTCATATGGGCAGCACGGTAGCACAGTGGTTAGCACTGCTGCTTCACAGCTCCAAAGACCTGGGTTCGATTCCTGTCGAGGGTCACTGTGGAGTTTGCACATTCTCCTCATGTCTGCGTGGATTTCCTCTGGGTGCTCCGGTTTCCTCCCACAGTCCAAAGATGTGCGGGTTAGGTTGATTGGCCATGCTAAAATTGCCCCTTAGTGTCCTGGGATGTGTAGATTAGAGGGATTAGTGGGTAAATGTGTAGGGATATAGGGATAGGGCCTGGGTGGGATTGTGGTCAGTGCAGGCTCAATGAGTCGAAGGGCCTGTTTCTACACTGTAGGGTTCTATGTTCTATGATTTCTTCTATTGACCAAGGAGACCTATATTGTGAGGTATCTAGCTTTTCAGTGATTGACTCTAAACTTGGATTAAATGAACCTCAGCTTACAATCTCTGTGTTGCAGTGTGTACTGGGACCTTGATATTCCAACTAATGCAGTAATTAAGGAGCGCCCTCCAATTGAGATGCTTCCACCACACCCAGATGTGGAAATGTTACGAGCACAGCTGACATTGAAACTGAGACAACACTACCAGGAGCTCTGCCAGCAAAGAGAAGGTAACCTCCCCAGCTGAAAAAAAGGTTAAACATGTTCTATTCCTTATACCGATGTTGTTCACTCTTATGACCACAAAGAAAAAAATGTTAAGGCTTTTTTCCAGTGTTAAAAAACGTTATTTTCCTATCCTTTCCATTTGCCATAAGTGATTTGGGCCCTTTGACAAACTATACCTATACTTAGGAAAAGAGCAATTAATCTTTACCATATCTGTGGGGTATAATCTGCACTTTTGCTAAAATTCTTCTTCTGGTCCAAAGATGTTAGCTGTAGCTCAGTGGTGGCACCTGCGCCTCTGGATCAGAAGGTTGTCTGTTCAGAGTTGAGTACATGAGCTAAACTGACAAACAGCCCATACTGGTAGAATGTAACATTGTTGGTGACGCCTTTATTTGGGTGAGACATTAAACCACAGCCACATCTGCGAAGATCTTCTCCAAGCTCCTGACCAATATACATCCATTAACGGCCACCACTAAAACAGATTATCTGGCCATTTTTCATGTTGCTGTATGCGGGAGCTTGCTGTGTACAAATTGACTGCGATATTTCCCTAAATTGTAACAAGGCTGATATTTTAAAAGTACTTAATTGGATGTAAAGAATTTTAGGTGTGTATAAGTAACTTTTAGTTATTATTGCCTTCCTCTCTGGTATGCTCTGTCATGCTGGGAACCTTCAGATGCCATGCCTTATGTGCTAGCCTAGGAATTGAATGTTGTACGTAAGTTAATTTTGGAGGGCATCAGAGCCACACTGATCCTGTCCTCATCCAACATATAATCTGAACTTTCCAGCCCTGGTCACTGGACAGCAAGTGGAGGGAGCAGGAATGTGGTAGATAGTGAGGAAGGGTGTCTTAGTTTACAGGGAGACTTGGACAAGTTGCAGAGCTGGGCCGAGAGGTGGCGGATGGAGTTTAATGTGGAAAAGTGTGAGGTAATTCACTTTGGCAGGAATAACAGATGTGTAGAGTATAGGGCTAACGGTGGGACTCTGAATAGTGTGGATGAACAGAGGGATCTAGGTGTATGTGTACATAGATCCCTGAAAGTTGGGAATCAAGTAGATAGGGTTGTTAGGAAGGCATACGGTGTCTTGGCGTTTATTGGTAGGGGGATTGAATTTGGGAGCCGCAGCGTCATGTTGCAACTGTACAAAACTCTGGTGCGGCCGCACTTGGAGTATTGTGTGCAGTTCTGGTCCCCACATTATAGGAAGGATGTGGAGGCTTTGGAGAGGGTGCAGAGGAGGTTTACGAGGCTGTTGCCTGGTATGGAGGGGAGGTCCTATGAGGAGAGACTGAGGGATTTGAGGTTGTTTTCGTTAGAAAGAAGGCGGCTGCGAGGGGACTTTATTGAAACATATAAGATGATTAGAGGTTTAGATAGGGTGGACAGTGATAGCCTTTTTCCTCGGATGGAGAAAGCTAGCACAAGGGGGCATAGCTTTAAATTAAGGGGTGGTAGTTATAGGACGGATGTCAGGGGTAGGTTCTTTACCCAGAGGGTGGTGAGGGATTGGAATGCCCTGCCTGCTGCAGTTGTAAATGCGCCAGTTTGGGGGCGTTTAAGAGATCCGTGGATAGGTTTATGGATGGAAAGGGTTTGGTTTAGGTTAGAGGGTCATTGCTTTTTAACTGGTCGGCGCAACATTGTGGGCCGAAGGGCCTGTTCTGCGCTGTAATGTTCTATGTTCTAATCTTGGTCTGCTGCCATTGAGACTGGTTTTGGTGTCTTCACTGCTACCTGAACTTAAATCAACCAACTCAGCTCAAATCAAAAATCAATTTGGGAATATTTTACTGCCTCTATCAATAAAAAGATTCTGTCAGGGAAAGGTATTCTTCTGATTGTTCACTTTTATTGCTTAGGAACCGTGTTTTTATTTAAAGAACTATGAATACATTTCTTCGTTTACCCAGGCATTAGATAATAAAAGGGTAGTTATAGTGAGGTTTTGCCATATCATGCCGAGTAGATGCTGCTTGAACTAAAATCGAAATGGAAGTTTGGTCCTCCCCATAGAAACTGCAAAACTGCAGAAACGCCCAGTCTTCAGGTTTCCAGCTGTTGTATCTAGGAAGGCTCTATGAATCCTGTTTAATACCAATTTGATTTCTTTGGTAGGAATTGAGCCACCTCGTGACTCTTTTAATCGTTGGCTTCTGGAGCGCAAGGCAATTGACAAAGGCAAGGATCCATTGCTACCCAGTGATTGTGATCCTATTGTCTCTCCCTCTATGTTTCGTGAAGTAATGAATGACATTCCTATCAGGTAACCAAATATTTCCTTTAGTGATACTATGCCTTGTATTGTAATATAGTGTGTACTGATCCCTTGTACAACTGTTCCAAACTGTTTCTACCAATATAGACCTCTTTCACTTATAGAAACATAAAAATTCAGAGCAGGAGTAGGTCATTCAACCATTTGAGCCTGCTGCGTCATTTAATATGATTATGGCTAATCCTCGACTCAGCCATACTCCCATACTCTCTCCATACTCAAGAGTCTTGAAATCTACCTATTTCAATGATTTGGCCTTCTGTGGTAGTTAATTCCACTGGTTCACCAACTTTTGAGTGAAAACATTTCTCCTCATCTCGGCACTAAATGGTTTACTTTGCATCCTGAGACTGTGACCCGATTATTCTAGACACCCAGCCAGAGGAAACAACATCCCTGCATCTTGTCTGTTTAGTCATGTCAGAATTTTATGTCTTTCAATTAGATCCCCTATCATTCTTCTAAATTCCAGTGAATACAGACCTAGCTGACTCCTGGTACATCAACATTTCCCAATCTGTCACCATTTAATTTATAGTCTGCCATTTTATTTCTCCGTCCAAAGTGGATATCTTCACATTTATCCACATTTACCTCATCTGCCATGTATTTGCCCACTCACTCAACTTACCTGAATGACCTTGAATCCTCTTAATACCCTTCTCATTAGTCACATTCCCACAAAGTTTTGTGTCATCGGCAAACTTGGAAATAATACATTTGGTTCTTTCATCCAAATCATTGATGTATATTGTGAATCAAGTCAACCCTTTCTGGACGTGATTCAGTTTGCGCCTCTAAAAAGGGGACGGAAAATTGAAAACCGTTCAGCGCCGGGTGTACAACTAATCTTTAGGCCCACACTCTATTTTCCAGGATTCATGTAATCTGTGCCAGGCGCAGCAAGGTTGTAAAATTATCCCCTATGTTTCCTCTTGTGGGGAAGAGCAGAACTACAAGCCGTCAATATAAGACTGTCATCAAGAAATTCAGTAGGGAATTCCAAAGGAATTTCTTTCCCAGGGAATGGTTGAAGAAAATAGTGAAAGTGCAGGGGGAGATAGAGAAGCAGATGAGGAAGAAGTGATAAGAGGGTTACGCTGATAGATTCAGATGACATGGGATGAGGCTTGAGTGCAGCTTCAATGTTAGCATGTACTGGTTGGGCCAAATAGCCTGTTTCTGCATTCTATAACCTATGTCACCTGTCAAGTAGCCACAGCTAATGATGTTTACAGAAACTGGCCCCAATCAGTAAAACACATCTAAAGTGATACCCTTATCAACAAAACACACCCCAGACTGAGGTCCTTACAACAAAACATATCCCAGATTGAGACTATTATCAATAAAGCACATCCCAGATTCAGACCCTTATCAATAAATCACATCCCATATTAATCTCTGTTTAAGAACTCCTGACATTGAGCCTTTGACAGTAAAACACTTTTCATACTTGGGCTTGTGTCTAAACATATCTCTTAGTATTGATCTGTTAGGGGCATCCTGCTATAATTTTTGAAAGATTCAGATTCATTGCTTTGTTAAGAAGTTTTTACATGTGGCTTTGCTTGCTGCAATGGAATGCTGGAACTGAGGCGTAGCTATATGCTTTCATTTACAGATTGTCTCGCATTAAGTACAGGGAGGAAGCCCGGAGACTGCTTTTCAAATATGCTGAGTCTGCAAAGCGGATGATTGAATCCAGGTACTAATTTTTCATCTAGTTTTGGGATGTCACCATTTATTGCCCATCTCTTATTGCCCTTGAGAGTATAATGGTGAGCCGCTGCCTTCTTGAACTGCTACTGACCACCTTGTGTAGTTCGACAATGCTTGGTCTGTATTGTTTTGACACAACTGAGTGGATTAGTGGGCAATTTTGGAGGGCAGTTGAGAGTTAACCACGTTGTTGTGGATTTGGAATCCTGTGTAAGCCAGACCAGGTAAACATGGCAGATTTTCTTCCATGAACTAGATGGTTTGAATACCTGCTCATTTCATGATCATTATTAGGAGACTATAATTTTACTGCAGACTTATTAATTTAAATTCCCTCAGGTACCTATGTGGCATTTGAACTTGTATCAATGGAGCACCAATCTGGGTCTCTAGAGAACTGTCTTGGGGACCATTTTTTAGACAGACTTTCAGATAAATTTGGATGGACTTTGGAATTTTTGAGGGAGGCGAGTAGTGAACTTGCAGGGGCCCTGGCAGACATATTTAAAATGTCAGTATGCGCGGGGGAGGTGCCGAATGATTGGAGGGTGGCTCATGTTGTTCAGTTGTTTAAAAAAGGTTCCCAAATAAATCCGGGAAGTTATAGGCCAGTAAGTTTGACGTTGGTGGTGGGCAAGATATTGGAAGGTGTGATAAGGGATAGGATCTACAAATATTTGGATAGATAGGGACTTATTAGGGAGAGTCAACATGGCTTTGTGCATGGTAGGTCATGTTTGACCAATCTATTAGAGTTTTTCGAGGAGGTTACCAGGAAAGGAAGGCGGTGGATGTTGTCTACCTGGATTTCAGCAAGGCCTTTGATAAGGTCCCTCATGAGAGGTTAGTTAGGAATGTTCAGTGGCTAGGTATATATGGGGAGGTAGTAAATTGGATTAGACACTGGCTCAGTAGAAGAAGCCAGACAGTGGTTGTGGAGGATTGCTTCTCTGAGTGGAGGCCTGTGACTAGTGGTGTGCCGCAGGGATCAGTGTTGGGTCCATTGTTGTTTGTCATCTACATCAATGATCTGGATGATAATGTGGTAAATTGGATCAACAAATTTGCTGATGATACAAAGATTGGAGGTGTAGTGGACAGTGAGGAAGGTTTTCAAAGCTTGCTGAGGGATTTGGACCAACTAGAAAAATGGGCTGAAAAGTGGCAAATGGAATTTAATGCAGACAAATGTGAGGCAATCCACTTTGGAAGGACAAACCAAAGTAGAACGTACAGGGTAATTGGTAGAACTCTGAAGAATGCAGTTGAACAGAGGGATCTGGGAATACAGGTACAGAATTCCCTAAAAGTGATGTCACAGGTGGATAGGGTCATAAAGAGTGCTTTTGGCACACTGGCCTTTATAAATCAGAGTATCGAGTATAAAAGTTGGAATGTTACGGTAAGGTTATATAAGGCATTGGTAAGGCTGAATTTAGAGTATTGTGTACAGTTTTGGTCACCCAGTTACAGGAAGGATGTAAATAAAGAGTGCAGAGAAGATTCGCGAGGATGTTGCCAGGACTTGAGAAGCTGAGTTACAGAGAGAGATTGAATAGGTTAGTACTTTATTCCCTGGAGCGTAGAAGAATGAGGGGAGATTTGATAGTGTGTGTAAGATTTTGATGCGTATAGATAGAGTGAATGCAAGCAGGCTTTTTCCACTGAGGCTAGAGGAGAAAAAAACAGAGGGCATGAGTTAAGGAGAAAAGTTTGAAGGGAATATTAGTGGGGGGGGCTTCTTCACGCAGAGAGTGGTGGGAGTGTGGAATGAGCTGCTGGATAAAGTGGTAAATGCGGGGTCACTTTTAACATTTAAGGATAACTTGGATGGGTACAAGGATGAGAGGGGTGTGGAGGGATATGGTCCAAGTGCAGGTCAGTGGGACTAGGCAAAAAATGGTTCGGCACAGACAAGAAGGGCCAAAGGGCCTGTTTCTGAGCTATAATTTTCTGTGGTTCTCAAGATCACATATTCAGACAGACATTCTCTGCGATATGTCAGATGTTCAGACAGATTCTGGAATTTCTCAGTGTTGCATATTCAGACTGATTACATAAGAACATACAAATTAGGAGCAGAGTAGGCCATTTAGTCCCATGAGCCTGCTCCACCATTCAACAAGATCATAGCTGATGTGATTGTAGCCTTAACTGCACTTCTCTGTCTCCTGCCTGTACCCTTTGAACTTCTTGCTGATCAAAAATTTATCAAACTTAAATATATTCAATGACCCTGCTTCCACTGTTCTATGGGGAAGAGAATTCCATAGATCAACAACCCTCCATGAGGGAAAAAAGTCTCTTCTCCATCTTAAATGGGAGACTCCTTATTTTTAAATAAGGATCTTGGGGTACTCCTTATTTTTAAATAAGGAGTAACCCAAGATCCAGTCTTTCCTACAAGGAGACGCATCCTCTCAACATATATCCTGTTAACTGACCTCAGGACCTTGTATGTTTCTATAAGACCGCCTTTCATTCTTCTAAACTCCAGTGGATATAGGCCCAGCCTATCCAATCATTTTTTATGAGTTAAACCACTGGCTCATCCCAGACATTAACTGAGTGAATCTTCTCTCAATTGCTTCTAAACCTTCTCTCAGGTTAAGAGATCAAACCAAAACTGTGCAGATAATCCTGATGTGATCTTACTAGCATCCTCTACAATTTTAGTAAAACTTCCCTTCTTTCATATTCCATTCCCTTTGACGTATTCCATTTACCTACGTTTTGTGATTTATATGCCAGGACAGCCAGATCCCTCTGTACTGCAGAGTTCTGCAATCCTTGTCTAATTAAAGAATATGTTGCTTTCCTGTTCTTCCCACCAAAGTGGGCAAATTCGCATTTTCCCAGATTATTCTCTGTCTGGCAATTCTTTGCCCACTCACTTAACCTGTCTATCTCCCGTTACATAATCTTTAGACCCTCCTCATAATTTACTTTCCTGTCTGTCCTTTTGTCATTACAAAGTTTACCAGCAATACATACAAGTTATTTATATAGATTATAAATAGTTGAGGCCCAGTATTGATCCCTGTGGCATTACACTGATTACAGTTTGCCAACTTGAAAATGACCCATTTATCCCTATTCTCTGCTTCCTGTTAACCTGCCAATCCTCTATCCACAATAATATATGTGGATAGAGGATTGGCAGGTTAACACCATGACACTCTACACCACGAGCCCTTACTTTGTGTAGTAACCTTTGATGTGTCAAATGCCTTTTGGGAATCCAAGTATACCACATTTTTAGGTTTCCCTTTATCCACATTACTTATTATTTTCTAAAAGAGTTGTAATAAGTTGAACTCGTACATGATTTCCCTTTCACAAAACCATGTTGGCTCTGCCTAATTGCATTAAGATGTTCTAAGTGCCCTGCTATAATCTCCTTAATAATAGATACTAACATTTTTGCTATGCAAGATTTAACTATGCAAGGTTTAACTAACCTGTTATACCTGCCCCAGTCTCCCTCCCTTCTTGAACAGAGAAGTTTCATTTGCTATTTTCCAGTCCTTTGGGACCTTTCCAGAATATAGGAAATTTTGAAAAATTACAACCAATTATTCTACTCTGTCTACAGCCATTTTCTTTAAAGAACAAAGAAACGTACAGTCCAGGAACATGCCTTTCAGCCCTCCTTTGGACAATCATGATGCCATTACTAAACTGAAGAAGAAACCTTCTGCCTTACTCAGTCTGTATCCCTCTATTCCCTCCCTCTTCGTGTAACCATCCAGATGCCTATTAATTGTTGTTAATGTGCTTGCTTCCACAAACTCATCTGGCAGCACCCACTCTCTGAATGGAAAAACATCCCCCGTGCATCTCCCTTAATCTTTCCCCCTCTCACCTTGAGCCTTTGCTCTCCTCCTCCACCACTACCACCACACACACACGCACACATATACAGGAAAGAGCATTGGACTATCCACTCAGTCTGTGTCTCTCATAATTTTGTAGATCTCAGCCTCTGTCTTTCCAGCGAAAACAATCCTAGTTTATTCAAACTCTCCTCATAGCCAACACCCTTGAGACTAGGCAACATCCTGGTCAACCTTCTTTGCACTTTCTCCAAAGCTTCCACGTCCTTCTGGTAATGTGGTGATCAGAACTGCACATAATATTCCAAATGTGGCTGAACCAAGATTTTACATAGTTGCAACATGATTTCCTAATATATTCATGGCTCAGATTAATAGATTTTTGGGCATTAAGGAAATCGAGGGATGCAGAGATCCAGCTGGAAAGTGGGAGTTGCTCTTGTACTTACTGTGCCAGCTGATGAAGGTAAGCATGCCATATGCCTTCTTAATCACCTGTGTTGCCATTTGCAGGGAACTGTGGACCTGCATACCCAGATCCCTCTGTACATTGATGTTCCGAAAGGTTCTGCCATTTGCAGTATAATTCACACCTAAATTTGATCCTGCAAAATGTATTACTTCACATTTGTCCGAATTAAATTCCATTTGCCATTTCTGTGCCCAAGTCTCCAATCTGTCTATGTCTTGTTGTATCCTCTGACAATCTCTGGCATTATCAGCAACTCTGCCAATCTTCATGTCATCTGTAAACTTACTAATCATACTACCCATATTTTCCTCAAGATCATTTATATGTACTGCAAACAATAGAGGCCCCAGCACTGATTCCTGCAGAACACCACTAGCTACAGATCTCCATTCTGAAATACACCCATCCACTGCTATTTTCTATCTTCTGTGACCAAGCCAGTTCTGTGTCCATCTAGCCAGCCCATCTCAAATCCCATGTGATTTTAATTTTTGTACCAGTCTGCCATGTGGGACCTTGCCAAATGCCTTACTAAAGTCCAGAATGTAGGTGATTGAGTGCTGAGGACTTGTCAGCCTTTAGAATCCCTACAGTGCAGAAAGAGGCCATCTGGCCCATCAAGTGTACCAACTTCTGAAAGAACATCTCACCGAGACCCTCCACCCACCCTATCGCCGTAACCCCACGCATCTACCCTGGCTAATTCGACACATCTTTGGACACTAATGAGCAAGTTAGCCTGGTAAGTCCACCTAACCTGCACAAATTTGGATTGTGGGCGGAAACAGAAGCATTAAGTAGACATAGGGAGAACTTGCTAACTCCACACGGACAACAAATTTGTCAGTGATCTTTCCCTGGCAATTAATTGTTTGCAGTTTCTCTTTTTTCACCTCTTGGTTGATAAATATTTTGGGGGTGTTATTTGTGTGTTCTACAGTGAAGGCAGACACAGAATATCTTTTCTGCCATTTTCTTATTTCTCATTAGTAATTCTCCAGACCCAAAACTCAATGCTTCAGACTCAAGACAACTCTAGAGGACCCCTGCTCCCTTTAATTGCTCTTTCCCTTTTTAAATAGTTGTAGACTCTGGGAATTCTCAGTGTCAGATATTCAGAAGGGCTCAGGAATTTTTTTGTGTTGTCTTTGGAATATTATCAGTGCTAGCTATTTAGACAAACACTCTATGGGGTGACCTTGTCAAATATTCAGACAGATTCTGGAATTTCTCATTGTTAGATATTAAGACAAACGTTGAGATGTTCCCAGTATCAATATTCAGACAAACTTTATGGGAAGCTCCTAGGGCCAGGTGCTGAGCACACGTGCTTCAGTAAGCGTCACTAGGTAGAGCGATCCTGGGGTTTTGAAACATTACTGTGAACCCTTGTAGCAATGCAACTGAACATTCTCACCTTCCAAACTTGGTTGTTGAGAACATTGTAAGCTAGTGTTAAGTGCAAATTGTTACAGGCCTCTTAATGGGCGTGTATCTTTGGAATTCTCTGCCTTAGAGAGCTGTGGCTGTTTGATGAATATATTCATGGCTCAGATTAATAGGTTATTGGGCATTAAGGAAATCGAGGGATACAGAGATCCAGCTGGAAAGTGGGAGTTGTTCTAGAAGCTCAGCCTTAATGCATACTGGAGTAGAGTCAAGAGGTTGTATGACCTGCTGCTACTGTTATTTGTTATACTAATATCACAAACACAGGACTTCATGGTCGTGAGTTTCGGCATTGGGCAGAATTGGCAATCTTGGTTCAAATTGCACTAAAATTACATTAGTTTTGAAGTGTCCTTTTTTCTTAAGTTTCTGTATTTACATATTACTAAACATAAAATCTGCCATCAGCCAGTGCAATTGAACAATGTTTTAGAAATTAAGAGAAAAATTTACTTTAACATATTCCTTGCCCTATTTGAGGGTGATACTTTGAAACGGTTTTATTCATACAGCTGAAAATGGGTTTATTGTGAAAAAAGGATTTTTATCAGTGTTCAGCTCATCATCTGTGAGTGACTTAATTTTAAATAATTTAAAATGATAATCAAACATTATACCTAGCCATTTATTAGTTACATTGTGTACAGTAGTCAGTTTTTTAGTAAATGATAGAATAATTCACAAGGCTTTTAAAACATGCCCAGTAATGACTTTGTATTGAAGTTATTAATTTTAGGAGCTTCCTCAAAGGCTCACAGCTGGGTACTGCGAAGTGCTCCGCATGGTCCTTCTACCACAGTGAACGTAACTGAGGAAACTATCGAGACCTAGGATGGCAGTTGCTGCAATGTATTATCTGGAGGCTGAGTGCGAGAACACAAAGCTGACATCTCAAGATTTGTGCCCACCATGGTTGGATAGCAGAGAGCTGTACATCTTCACCTAGTGGTCCAGTTGTTTGATGTAATGTGATTGTATCATGGACAGGCAATTGTGAAAGAAAGAGCATTCACCTTTTCTTGGGAAATTGTGCTGTTCAAAGAGCCATTCATGAGAATTCCTAGTATCTACTGTCCATTAGGCAAGAATTGAAATGTATTATATATCTGATGACTCATTAGGAACTATCATCTATACCAAACTTGTATGGCAGACCATGTCATCTATAGTCAAGTCAAGTGAATCCACAGTCTGGGTCTGTATTTGATGGAGTTTGGAAGGATGGGGGGTTGCGGGGGGGGAGCGGTGGTGGTGCGGGTGGTATCTAATTGAATCTTAGAGAATACTGAGAGGCCTAGATAGAGTGGATGTGGAGAGAGTGTTTCCACTGGTGGAAGAGACTGAAACTTGAGGGCTCAGTTTCTGAGTGAAAGGATGCACATTTGAAACTGAGACAAGAATTAAATTAAAAGCTGATGCGTTGAGAACGGCTAAAAATAGTGGACAATTAGAAGATTAGGAAAGATTTAAAAATCAACAAAGAATGACAAAGTGATAAAGAAAGGAAAGATAGAGTATGAAGCTAAACTAGCTCTAAATATAAAAAATGACTAAAAGTTTTTACAAATATATAAAGGAGAAGAGACTGGCTAGAGTGAATGTTGGACCCTTGGAGGACGAGAGGGGGGATTTAGCGGTGGGCGATGGGGAAATGGCTGAGGCCTTAAATAAGTTTTTTGTGTCGGTCTTCACGGAGGAGGACACAAATAATTTGCCGGATATTAAAGATAGAAGGATGGCAGGAGTTGAGGGCCTTAATGCAATTACTGTCACGAGAGAGGTAATGCTTGATAGACTAACGGGACTGAAGGTAGACAAGTGCCCGAGACCGGGTGGAATGCTGAAAGAAATGGCTGAGGTGATAGCAGATGCCTTAGTAATTATTTATCAAAATTCGCTGGACTCCGGTGAAGTGCCGGAAGATTGGAAAACGGCTAATGTTACGCTGCTGTTTAAAAAAGGTAGTAGACAAAAGGCAGGGAATTGTAGGCCAGTTAGTTTAACGTCTGTAGTTAGTAAAATGCTAGAATCCATCATCAAAGAAGAAATAGCGAGGCACCTAGAAAAGAATGGTTTGATCAAGCAGACGCAACACGGATTTGTTAAGGGGAAGTCGTGTTTAACGAATTTATTGGATTTCTATGAGGATGTGACTAGTGCGGTAGACAGAAGGGAACCGGTGGATGTGGTGTTTTTAGATTTCCAAAAGGCATTGATAAGGTGCCTCAGAAAAGGTTGCTGCAAAAGGTTAGGGTGCACAGAGTTGGGGGTAAGGTGTTAGCGTGGATAGAGGATTGGTTGTCTAATAGGAAGCAGAGAGTTGGAATCAATGGGTACTATTCTGGTTGGCAGTTGGTGACTAGTGGAGTGCCGCAGGGATTGGTGCTGGGGCCTCAACTGTTTACCATTTACATAGATGATCTGGAGGAGGGGGCTAAGTGTAGGGTTATGAAATTTGCTGATGACACGAAGATGAGTGGAAAAGCAAATTGCATGGAGGGTGTGGAAAGCCTGCAGAAAGATCTGGATAGGCTGAGCGAGTGGGCGAGAACCTGGCAGATGGAGTATAATGTTCGCAAATGTGAGGTTATCCACTTTGGTAGAAATAATAGCAGGAGGGATTATTATTTGAAAGGCAAAAAGCTGCAGCATGCTACAGTGCAGAGGGACCTGGGGGTCCTTGTGCACGAATCGCAAAAACCCAGTCTGCAGGTGCAGCAGGTGATCAAGAAGACGAATGGAATGTTGGCCTTTATAGCGAGGGAGTAGAATATAGAAGCAGGGAGGTCTTGATGCAACTGTACAGGGTACTGGTGAGACCGCAGCTGGAATACTGTGTGCAGTTTTGGTCGCCGCACTTGCGGAAGGACGTATTGGCCTTGGAGAGAGTGCAGAGAAGTTCACTAGGCTGATACCGGCGATGAGGGGGTTAGCCTATGAAGAGAGATTGAATAGACAGGGTCTGTACTCGTTGGAGTTTAGAAGGCTGAGGGGGGATCTTATAGAGACGTATAAGATAATGAAGGGGATAGATAGGGTAGAGGTAGAAAGATTCTCCCTGCTTAGAAAGGATAGCAGGACTAGAGGGTACAGCCTCAAAATAAGGTGGCGGGGGGGGGGGGGGGGGGGGTTGCAGTTTAGATTGGAGTTGAGGAGGAACTTCTTCACTCAGAGTGGTGAATCTCTGGAATTCTCTGCCCGTTGAAGTGGTGGAGGCTACTTCACTGAATATACTGAAGTCACGGGTAGATAGGTTTCTGATAGACAAGGGAATTAAGGGTTATGGGGAGAAAGCGGGAAAGTGGAACTGATCCACTTCAGATCAGCCATGATCTTATTGAATGGCGGGGCAGGCTCAAAGGTCTAGATAGCCTACTCCTCCTCCTATTTCTTATGTTCTTAGAAGGAAATTCTTCAGCCAGAGTGTGGTGAATCTGTGGAATTCATTGCCACAGGTGGCTGTGGAGGCCAGGTCATTGAGTGTCTTTAAGACTGATATAGATAGGTGCTTGATCAATAAGGGGATCAGAGGTTATGGGGAGAAGCAGGAGAATGGGAATGAAAATCATATCAGCCATGATTGAATGGTGAAGAGACTCAGTGGGTCGAATGGCCTGATTCTGCTCCAAAATCTTACGGTCTTATAGTATTGCTGATTGAGAAGGCCATTGTTAATGATTTAGCAGCCAACCTAGCTCAATAACAAGGTCTCTAATATCTATGCCACCAAGAGAAGGGATAATATTTCCCAGATGACTCCAGACTGTAAACAGTGCTGCAATTAATAAAGTGGTCCAAATGAGATGAGAGATGCACAAACTTGGGCAGAGGGAAGGGAGTGATGCAGACCCTAAACCATATCTCTAACCATCCTTCTGGATGTGTGTAACTGACACGATACCTGAAGGAGAAGGATGCATGTGTCATTCTAATCAGGCAGTAGATTTCTTGTATCCTAATGAAGGCTGTAATTGTGGTGATAGATTTCTGCACGTCAGTCAATTGGCTGACTAGAAAAACATAGAAAATAGAAGCAGAAGTAGGCCATTTGGCACTTCTAGCCTGCACTGCCATTCATTTTCATTATGCTGATCATCAAATTCAGTATCGTGATCCCCCCCCACTTTTTTCCATATCCCTTAATCCCTTTAGCCCCAAGAGCTATATCTAATTTTTTCTTGAAATCACACAGTGTTTTGGCCTCAACTACTTTCCGTGGTCGTAAATTCCACACATTCACCACCCTCTGGGTGAAGAAATTCCTTCTTAACCTCAGGCCTAAATGGTTTATCCTCAAGCTATGACCCCTAGTTCTCTCACCATGAGGAACATTCTTTTTGAATCCCACCCTGCCTAATCCTGTTAGAATTTTATAAATTTCCATGAGATCCTCCCTCACTCTTCTAAACTCCAGTGAATATAATCCTAACTGACTTAATCTCTCAAGTCTTTTACTCAATATCTTTTAGTTCTAATAGAACTTTTCCCAATAGGGGAATAGATAATCAGTAATAAAAGAAAGAGACTTTCAGGCCATGAGAAAGATCTTGACTCATCTTTTTGTGTAGTGAGTAAATCTGTGTATGTCAGGAGCAAGTGTGTGGCTCATTTAGTCCTACTCACTGAATCTGCTTCCTCCCCAGAAATGCTAGCCCTGATGTCAGGAAAACTGTGAAGTGGAATGTTGAAGATACTTTCAACTGGCTACGAAAGGAACCATCTGCCACAAAGGAAGATTATATGGTATGTGAAAGATTATCAGAAACAAGGACATTGGCTGGGCGGGGATGGTGACCAGATCCGTAACAAAGGGGGATAGAAGGGCAGGGTGGGGAAATTACCATGTGGAACCATCATCTTTCTGCCTCCAACCCAATTAAGTCCTTGGCAGGAAGTCTCATAGAAGGCCTTCTGTCCCACCATCAAGCAAAGCCCTTAAATGGGCAAATAATGTCCATTTAAGGGTCTCACTTGCTGCCAGTGGTGTTTGACCAGCAGCAGGCAGGTCCATCAGCATTATGAGGAGCATGATAAGCAACTCCGTGCATGTTTGCTTGAGGTAATCCAGTGTGGGGGGCGGTGTCCTTCATTCAAAGGCACTCAGTGCCTGATTGATAGATCCATCATAAGGGAAGAAGTGATATTGCTGAGAGCCATCACCATCTTCCTGCCCAGCACTTGATGCCAAACAAGGGCCTTCTGCTATGACTCCCACCCCACAAAATCCCTCTCCTCATTACTTACCTCTGGTTTGAGTCATTTTGAAATCCTGGACTTCCTGAACATGTACTTCCTGCAGCAGCCACTATCTTGCTAGTGGTGCTGCTGAGCAAAGTTGCTACCAGACTGATTAGCCAGCAGCTTTCAGGGGTGGGGGTGGGCAGTTACTGGTAGTCTGTTAATTCCATGATTGGCATATAATTTGGCAGACATTCCCCAAAGAAGAAAATGTGGGTTTCCTATCCATTCTCTAGCCAATGGGCTAGACATCCATCATGTCCAAGATTTTCCACAACAGAGTGAAGAGTGTTAATGAGGTAATTTGGATACTACTGTAATGTATTCAAGACAGTATTCAAGACAGCTGTATATGAGGCATTAGAGGGGTGGATATTAATGGGGGTATTAGGGCACTAGAGGGGCAGATAGTAATTGGGATATTAGGGCAATAAGAGCAAATAAGAGTGATAGAATAGGCTTTCTATAGAGGGTGTGCTAGAGATTTTGCCTTAGATGGAGAAATTAGATTTAGAAGAGGAAGCTCATTTGTGTGACAGGTGGATTCAAATGGGATTGGCTTTAATGTGGGAATTAGGATACAATAGTCGTGGGCTTCAGTGGAAGAAGTAGGGTACCAGAGGCTTATGCCTTAATGAGTAATTTTAATAGAAGGGGATTGATGTTGATTAAAAAGTTACATTGGGAATTTTTTATTACGATGATACATGTTCACATGTACCAGTGTTTGTTACACTGAATTTACACTGACTAACACATAGCCATAGAAACCAGGGGAAAAGGCTGCTAATGGCTGTCCGCAGAGAGAATAAATAGACAAAATTCGTTGCATTAATACATCAACAGGATGGATTTCAGTGAGGGGGTTTGAATCCTGGAATATGAGATTTCATGGGCATTTATAGCTCAAGATTAATAGCTTGAGTGCTGGAATAGATTTTGAGGGACTAAATTCTGTTTTCTTACCCTGTCATGGAGATGTATTTCTCACTACATGCCTCAAAATGGCGAATCACCTCTCCATTACTGCGTGGGGACAGCCACATAGAATATTAGAATCCCTGCAGTGCAGAAAGAGACCATTCGGCCCATCAAGCCTGCACCAGCAACAGTCCCACCTAGGCCCTATCCAGTTAACCCCACATACTTACCCTGCTAATCCCCCTGATGCTAAGGATCAATTTAACAAGGCTGCTTCATTAACCTGCATATCTTTGGACTATGGGAGGAAACTGGAGCACCTGGAGGAAACCGACACAGACACAGGAAGAATGTTAAACTCCAGACAGACAATCACCCAAAGCTGGAATTGAACCTGGGTCCCTGGCGCTGTGAGGAGGCAGTGCTGACTACTATGTCACCATGCCACCAAAGATTTATTCAATTCATCTCAGTGGGCCCCTCACACTCTTCAAGCTGCTTCCTGAGATCTTTATGACTGCAGTGCTTTGCCATTCTGCACTCATGGAAATGTAGATTTAAGCGCGCTTTACACTCTGACACCACTGTGACCACGTAATTACGTTTAGCTTGATGCAGATTTTAATGCTACTAGTGCACATATCTATAGATTTCCACACATCATCTGCACTTCATGAGAGAATACTTGAGCAGGATTAATACTTGGTGATGAGAAACTGGGGTTAATTACTAAAGAAGCTTGATAACAGGGAGAACAGAAATGACTGTTTAAGACCCTTCACAAAAATTGGTTTCTAGGTGAATGCAGTGACCTGATCTGTTGGACGAATTCTGACTCAGTCTTTTGCTTGAATGCAGGAGAGGCTGGAACACTTGCGGAAACAGTGTGGGCCCCATGTGGCAGCAGTGGCTAAAGATTCTGTGGAAGCAATCTGTGGGAAGATCTACTACATATCTAGTGAATACGTGAAGCGAGTCCGAGAGAAGCATTTAGCATTACTCAAAGAGTGCAATGTATCAGGTGAGAGAGCTACACAGACAGGAATGGAGAACTGTTGCTGAAGCTGAAACCATGTCACAAATAATCACATTTAAATGCAAACAGTAAATGTCTTTGCAAGTCAGCAATTTTTAAATCCATTCCCAGGTGTGGTGTTACTGACAAAATCTTTTTATGTCCCTGGTTGACCTGGTAAGTTGTCATGTCTTTTCAGAGGGCAGTGGACTCCACAATGTGAGTGGAGATAGCAGTTGACCTGAGTCGGTTTGTGATCTGTAGTTCTTTCGGTATCTTGTCTGCTTTCTTGCATCTTTGTAAAAACTTGATGTCTGTGTTGATATGCGCAATCTTCTTGGAGATCCTCTCCACTTGGATCCAGCACTTTGTGGCGTCGATGATAGTCATCTCCACTCACATTGTCTGCTTCTTTCAGACTTGAATAGCAGGTTAGCTGTAAAGACTTGCATTCTAATCAGTATTCTATAAACTATGTGTGACTTTATATGCCCTTCTCTGATCAGAACCTTCCGCATACCTGATGAAGGAACAACGTTTCCGAAAGCTTACAGGATTACTATCAAATAAACTGGTTGGACTTTAACCTGGTGTTGTGAGACTTCTTACAATCTTGGCTCATCTCATAGGATTAGAAGTTGGCCATTTAGCCCCTCAAATCTGTTCCACCATTCACTAAGATCATGCCTGACCAGCGACCTAACTCCATATACCCACGTTTCCCCATATCCCTTGATCTCCTCAGAGCTTTGGCTGGCAAAAATTACCAATTTCAGTTTTAAAATTAACAGTTGATCTAATATCAATTAACATTTCTGGAAAAGTTATACATTTCTACCACTCTTGCATATAGAGTTGTTTCCTAATTTCACTCCTGAAAGGTTTAGCTCTCACTGTTAGACTATGTACCCCTTGTCCTAGACTGTCCAGTCAACGATAGTTCCTCTTTATCTACCCTATCTATTCCCTTTAATATCTTCAAAACTGTAATCAAATTACTCCTTACCTTCTAAAATAATAAAAGGGAAAAACTAAAGGCTCTGTAGCTGAATGCATGTAGCATTCAAATAAAACACACAAACATAGAGCAAATATAAATAAATAAGTACGAATTGATAGGCATTAGAGAGACATACGTGCATAATGACACAGACTAGGACCTAAACATTGAAGAGTACCTGATGTTTAGTACGTGAGTATGTGATAGAAAATTAGGAAAAGGTGGAGGGGGTGGATCTGTAATTAATGATGGTATTAGTAAATTAGAGAGAGATGACCTAAGTTCAGGAGAACAGGATGTCGAAGCAGTTTGGGTTGAGATGGAAAATGATAAAGGCAAGGAGTCACCTATGGGAGTTCAGGCCTTCTAATTGTAACTACACCATAGGACAAAGTATAAAGAATCAGACAATGGGAGTTTGTCACAAAGGTATAGTGATAATCATGGGGAATTGTAATCTAAGTATAGACAAGAAAAATCAACTGAGCAAAGGTAGCATAGATGAGAAGTTCACAGAATGTTCTTGTGATGTTGTCTTAGAACAGCATGTTCTGGAGCCAACCAAAGAGCAATCTAAACCAGACCTGATATTATGCAGTGAGATAGGATTAATTAATGACCTATTAGTTCAGGCACGCCTAGATAGCAGCAATCATAATATGATTGAACTTTACATTTAGTTTGAGGGAGAGAAGAATGAGTCCAAGTCTGGTATTTTAAACTTAAATAAGGGCAATTATGAGGGCATGAAAGCAGAGCTAAAGTGAACTAGCAAATGAGGTTAAAGGAAAGAGATAGTGTCAAACTTAAAAAGCATATAATTGCACAGACAGGCGGCAGGTTAGAAGATTGGACAGAATATAAAGAACAGCAAAGAATGACAAAAATATTAATAAGGAGGAAAAATTAGAGTACGAGAGAAAGCTAGCTAGAAATATGAAGACAGATAGTAAGAGTTTCTATAGATACTTAAATAAGAAAACAGTTAACCAAGTCGGCACTGGTCCTATAGAAAGTTGTCTGGGAAGTTAATAACAGAAAGTAGGGTTTGGTGAATGAATTGAACAAATATTTTGCATCAGTTTTCGATGTGAAGGACATAACTAACATCCCAGAATGGTTGTAAATTGGGAATTGAAATGGAAGAAAGCACTTGGGAAAATTACAATTGCCAGGGAAGTTCTATTTAACAAATTGTTAGAACTGCGGAAGTACAAGTCCCTGGGTCGTGATGGACTTCATCCTGGGGCCTTAAAGGAGGTGGCAAGTGCGATAGTTGATGCATTGGCGTTAATTTTCGTAAATTCCCTAGATTTGGTGAAGTTCCTTTAGATTTTAAAATAACAAACGTAACTCCTTTATTCAAAAAGGGAATCAATAGAAAGCAGGAAACTAGAGGCCAGTTAAGCCTAACAGCATAAGGAAAATGTTGCAAGCTATAACAGGGCACGTGGAAAAATTCATTTCAATCAGACAAAATCAATTGGTCTTGTGAAAGGGAAATCATGTTTAACAAATTTATTGAAGTTCTTTAGAAACCATAGATACCCTAAAGTGCAGAAGGAGGCCATTTGGCCTATCGAGTCTGCACTGACAACAAACCCACCAAGGCTCTATACCCATCACCCCATATATTTACTGCGCTAATCCCTCTAACCTATACATCCTGGGTCACTATGGGCAATTTAGCACAGTCAATCAGCCTATCCCGCACATCTTTGGAGTGTGGGAGGAAACCGGAACTACTGGGGGAAACCCACGCAGACACAGGGAGAACGTGCGACCTCCATGCAGCATTTTGAAGTAACATATTCTGTAGATAAAGGGGAATCGGTGAATGTACTGTACTTAGATTTCCAGAAGCCATTTGATAAGGTGCCACATTAAAGGTTATTGCAGAAAACAAAAGGGGTGTGGAGGTAACATTTTGGCATGGATAGAAGATTGGCTAGTTAATAGAAAGTAGAGAGTAGGCATAAATGGGTCTTTTTCTGGTTGGCAAGGTGTAACAACTGGTATGCCATAGGGATCAGTGTTGGGGCCTTGACTTTTTGACAATTTATAATAAATGACTTGGAGGGAATCAAGGTTGATTGCTAAATTTGCTAATGATACCAAGTTAAGTAGGAAAGTAAGTTGTGAAGAGGACATAAGGAGGATACAAACGGATATAGATAGATTAAATGAGCAAATGGAGTAAAATGTGGGAAAATATGAAACTGTCCATTTTGACAGAAAGACTAAAAAGGAAGCTTATTATTAATGGTGAGAGTTTGTAGAGCTCTCAGATTCAGAGGAATGTGGATGTCCAATGCATGAATTACAAAAAGCTAGTATGCAGGTACAATAAGTAATTAGGAAAGCTAATTGAATGTTATTGTTTCTTGTGAGGGAAGTTGATTACAGAAGTAGGGAGATTATGCCTCATCATTCAGGACAATGGTGAGACCACATCTGGAGTATTGTGTACAACAGCATTGATTTTAAAAAGGATGTAAATGTGTTTGAAGAAGTTCAGAGAAGGTTTACTGAGCTATTACTAGGAATGGGTGAGTTGGGCTGTATCTGCTGGAGTTTAGAAGAGTAAGAGGCGACTTAATTAATAAGATGCTGAGAGAGGTTTTGACAAGGTGGCCGTGATGGGGATATGTCCTCCCCCAAGATTTGTTTTGTTTTTTTTATTGCCACATCTATTAGTATATGGTGAAAATATTGTTTCTTGCATGCTAAACAGACAAAGCAGACCATACATAGGGAAGGAAAGGAGAGAGTTCAGAATGTAGTGTTACGGTCATAGCTATCAACTTAATACACCATAATCTTGATCTAGTTTAAAAATAAGAGGTTGCCCATTTAAAACAGAAAAGGCAATGTTTATTCTCTCAGAATAAATGTCTTGAGCCTTTGAAACTCCGTTCCTCAAAAGACAGTGGAAGCAGTGGATTTTTAATGCTTTCATTCTGCATTATGTCTTTAATTTCAGGTTTCACTTTTCTCTAAAAATGTTGCTCTGGTTTCTAATTAATAGTTATGAACCTGTTCTGTTTGCTTTCCCACAGAAGAGGTGGAGAGACCGGAGGTAATGGACAGACTGGTATACTGTTATCCTTTGAGACTCGCAATCCCTTCAACCCCACTCCCACGTGTTGACTTACACTTTGAGAATGAAGTTGCCTGCCTACGATATAAAGGAGAAGTTAGAAAAGTCAGCCGAAACTACTTGAGTAAACTGGTGAGTGATTGATTTATTATTCTACCTGATCGTGAAAGATGATAGAGTATGAAATGTCCTTTGCTTTGCACCACCTGAGAGATGATAGTTCTTCTTCAGCTTGCAGGTGCAGCAGGTGGTCAGGAAGGCAAATGGGATGCTGGCCTTCATAGCGAGGGGGATTGAATATAAAAGTAGGGAGGTCTTGCTGCAGCTGTATAGGGCATTGGTGAGGCCGCAGCTGGAGTACTGTGTGCAGTTTTGGGCGCCGCACCTGCGCAAGGATATTTTGGCCCTGGAGGGAGTGCAGAGGAGGTTTACTAGGCTGATACCGGAGTTGAGGGGATTGAGCTATGAGGAGAGGCTGAATAAACTAGGCTTGTACTCGTTAGAGTTTAGAAGAATGAGGGGAGATCTCATTGAGACGTATAATATGATGAATGGGATGGATAGGATAGAGGTGGAGAGACTCTTCCCGCTCAAAAAAGACAGTAGGACTAGGGGGCACAGCCTCAAGATAAAGGGGAGGCGGTTTAGAACGGAGTTGAGGAGGAACTTCTTCACTCAAAGGGTGGTGAATCTCTGGAATTCTCTGCCCGTTGAAGTGGTGGAGGCTGCCTCGCTAAATATTTTTAAGAAGCGGGTTGATGGGTTCTTGATAAGAGAGGGGATTAAGGGTTATGGGGAGAGGGCGGGAAAGTGGAACTGAGCTACAACAGATCAGCCATGATCTTATTGAATGGCGGGGCAGGCTCGAAGGGCTAGATGGCCTACTCCTGCTCCTATTTCTTATGTTCTTATGATGTAGAGTTACATAGTATTTACAGTATAGGAAGAAGCCATTCAGACAAACTTGGCTATGCCACTGTGCATGCTCTACATACATCTTCTCCCACTCAACTTCAGCTAATCCTTTCAGCATATCCTTATTATTAATGGTGAGAGTTTGTAGAGCTCTCAGATTCAAAGAGATCTGGGTATCCTAATGCATGAATTACAAAAAGCTAATATGCAGGTACAATAAGTAATTAGGAAAGCTAATTGAATGTTATTGTTTACTGTGAGGTAAATTGATTACAGAAGTAGGAAGATTATACTTCAGTTGTACAGGACACTGGTGACACCACATCTGGAGTATTGTGTACAACAGTATTGATTTTAAAAAGGATGTAAGTGTTTTGAAGAAGTTCAGAGAAGTTCCATTCCCCTCTCCATTGCATATCCAACTGCTACTTAAAAATATCTAATTTATCTCAAGTCCGTGTAATAGTAACTTTTGCAATTTCACTACTCTTTGCTTGAATAAGTTTCCTTTGAATAGCTGATTGGATTTATAAGTGATCATATCTTGATTTCTCCCACGAGTAGAAACATCCATTGAAATCTTGCTGGCACTTATGCAGGCGGGATCTTAAGGTTCTGGCGCCAAGGCAACCTGTCACAGGCTTCCTGGCAACGATTTGATTTGATTTATTATCACATGTATTAGAAATCAGTGAAAAGTATTGTTTCTTGTGTGCTGTACAGACAAAACATACCATTCATAGAGTACATAGGGGAGAAGGAGAGGAGAGGGTGCAGAATATCGTATTATGGTGACAGATAGGGTATAGAGAACGAGGAGTGCATTCTTTGGAAAGCCCAATTGAAAGTGGCAGGACCATAAGATCCTGCCTACAGCGAGCGCATGCCATCTCCTGCTGCCGCAAAACGTGCTTTCTATCATCAATAGCAAGCTCCCGAATAATTTTAAACATCTCCATCAGATTAGCCCTCAGCTTTAGAGAAAGGAGCCCCAGTCTGCACAGTCTTTGCTGATCAATATAACTTCTCAAATCTGGTGAATCTCTTCCTCTTTCCTCTTCACTGATGCCTCACTACACCCTGTATTTGAATTATGGTCTGACATGACTTCTCTGTGTTTCATTTCTGTTCCTGTAGCAATGAACTCCTGTGTTTTTATTTGCTTTTAATAACCATGTTAACATGAATTGCACTTTTTATTGATTTCTGTAGCTGTATCTCTAGATCCTACTGTTTTCTGCATCCCATTTAGATGATTTTTAACCAAGCATTAAGCAGCCTCCTTATTTATCTTTCCAAAGTACTACATATCTCCTAAAAACTGGGAGGACATCCAAGGATTTGTGCATTGTTATGGGCAATTTGCAGTACGAGGTGCTGAAAAATCTCAAGTCAGACAGTATCTGTGAAGAGAGAACAGAGATAACATTTCAGGCCCAATTTTACCATCAAGTTGCGCCCGTTTTCGGGCGTGAAAACTTGGTAAAGTCAGGTGTGAGGCAAATACCATGATCTGCACCCGCCTCCATGCCAATTCCCCCTTTACCATGTACCTAAAATGGCCACCGTCAGGACCACACCCAAAACGAACATGGCGTCAGTTTAAATGCATTTGCTGCACACCCAAACTTACCGGCACTTCCCCCTTTACCACCGCGTTCGCCTGTGCAGATTTGGCATGAAACACGTGGTCCACAAAGGTCTAATTCAAGCTCCAGCTTCTGAGGAGGTACCTGAGGAGGCGGCTCTCTGGTGAGGGGGAGGTGGGTCAGGTGGCTCTCTGGTGGGGGAGAGGAAGATCAAATGGCTCTCTGGTGGATGGCAGGGAGGCGAATCAAATGGCTGTCTGGTAGGGGCAGGGTGGCAGGTCAGATGGTTCTCTGGTGGAGGAGAGGGAGGTGGGTCAGATTGTTTTCTAGTGGGGGGAAGGGGGTGGGTCAGATGGCTCTCTGGTGGGGGGGAGGGAGGTGGGTCCACTATCACTCTGCATGTGGTCAGTGGTGAGAAGGGGGGGTCCCATGTCACTCTGCGTGTGGAGGGGAAGGGGGGGGGTGGTCTGCTGCCACTCTGAGTGTGGTCCGTGGTGGGGAGAGGAGAGGGGCCCGTGATCAGTCTGGGTGGCGGGGTGAGGTTGGAGGGTTAGGAAATCAGTTATGTTGTAACCAATGTCTGTGGGGCGCAGGGGGAGGCAAAATCTGGCCCAGAAACGATGTGGCAGGGGAGCGTTCTTTTTACTGAGCAGATGGAGGTGCCAATCGAAGCTGCAGTGTTTCGGGCTTGTTAAGCCTGCCCACAGGCTTCTGCAGCGCAATTCAGAATCGCTGCTATTTTTTCAGGCAGAGTGCATATTATCGTGCCTGAGAACAGGTTTAAAAGTCAGGTCTGAAACACTCCCAGTTTCAGGTCCACCCGGCACTTAAAGTTAAAATGGTAAAATAGGGCACTTCAAGTCTGGATTGAGTCATCCAGCGTTGAAACATGACTCTGTTCTCTCTCTACGGAAGCTGTAGGATCTGCTGAGATTTTCCAGCATTTGCTGTGTTTGTTTCAGATTGCAGCATCTGCCGAAATTTGCTTGTATGTTATTAATACAGTATCAGGTGTTTTTCTTGACCCTGGATGTTGCTATAGTTAGAAGACATGGGGCAAGATTTTTATCCAGCATTCTGTCTGAAATTAAGCATTAGTGCCATGAGAAATGAAGCTAAGAGAAAGCGTGTTTTAAGTTGATGGGAGTAAAAGGTATCTCAGACTTTTCTTCCCACATTAAATTGCCACTGCCCCTTGGTACTGAAACACTGCTGACTTCTGTCCAATACATGCCTACCAATGAGACACCAGAGAGTCAGACAAAGGCCAATGTTGAAGCATTATGGAGTCAAAGACCAATACTGAGGCACTATAAAGTCAGACAAAGACAAAGACTGAGGCACTATAGAGTGATATAAAAACCAATACTGAGGCACTATAGAGTCAGACAAAGACCAATACTGAGGCACTATAGAGTCAGACAAAGACTAATACTGAGGCACTATAGAGTGATATAAAAAAATACTGAGGCACTGTAGAGTCAGACAAAGACAAATACTGAGGCACTATAGAGTGATATTAAAAACCAATACTGAGGCACTGTAGAGTCAGACAAAGACTAGTACTGAGGCACTATAGAGTGATATTAAAAACCAATACTGAGGCACTATAGAGTCAGACAAAGACAAATACTGAGGCACTATAGAGTGATTTTAAAAAACAATACTGAGGTACTATAGAATCAGACAAAGACTAATACTGAGGCACAGTAGAATGATATAAAAGCCAATACTGAGGTACCATAGAGTCAGACAAAGACCATTACTGAGGCACTATAGAGTCAGATAAAGACAAATACAGAGGCACTATAGAGTGATATAAAAACAGTATTGAGGCGCTATAGAGTTAGACAAAGACCAAGACTGAGGCACAGTAGAGTCAAAAAACAACACCAAAGCATTTCTTGACGAAATAATTTGCTTAATCCAAGTTCAGAATCCAACAAACAAGTTGAAATACTGGCAGATTTATGGAAACCAGGATGGTTTGTGACACCAGTAATGTGAAGCAACATAGGTTTAATGCTTGAACTTTTCTTCAAATGAAGAATGAGGGGGAAAAAGAGGATGGGATTCAAGGTGGATAAATCTCCAGGACCCGATAATCTTCATCTCAGAGTCTTTAAGGAAGTAGCCCTGGAAATAGTAGATCCATTGATGGTTGTTTTCCAAAATTCTTTGGACTCTGGAATAGTTCTTATAAATTGGAGGATAGTTAATGTAAGCTCACTATTCTAAAAGCGAGATAGAGAGGAAACAGGGAACTATACACCAGTGAGCCTAGCATCGGTACAAAGGAAGTTATTAGACTCCATTATTAAGGGTTTCATAACTTAGCACTTGGAAGGCAGTGATTTAATCAGACAAAGTCAGCATGGATTTACAAAAGGGAAATCTTGCTTGATGAAACTATTGGAATTTTTTGAGGATGTAACTAGTAGAGTTGACCGAGGAGAACCAGTGGATGTGGTTTATTTAGACTTTCAGAAGGCCTTTGACAAGGTCTTATATAACACACTGCTATGTAAAGTTAAAGCACATGTGATTGCAGGCAGTGTCTTGAGATGGCTAGAAAACTGGTTAGCAGGTAGGAAGCAAAGAGTTGACATAAATGGGTCTTTTTCTGATTGGCACTCAGTGAATAATGGGCTCCGCAGGGGTCTTTGCTAGGACCCCAACTGTTCACATTATATATTAATGATTTGGAAGAGGGAACTGAGTGTATTATCTCCAAAGCTGCAGATGATACAAAGTTGGGTGGGAGGGTGAGTTGTGAGGAGGATGCAGAGATGCTCCAGTGTGATTTGGACAGGCTGAATGTGTGGGCATCTGCATGACAGATGCAGTATAATGCGGATAAATGTGAGGTTATCCACTTTGGTAGTAATACTAGGAAGACAGGTTACGTGAATGGGTATAAATTGAGAGAGGTGGATACTCAATGAGATCTTTGAGTCCTCGTGCATCAGTTGCTGAAAGTAAGCGTACAGGTACAGCAGGCGGTAAAGAAGGCAAATAGTATATTGGCCCTCATAGCAAGCGGATTTGAGTATAGGGACAGAAATGTTTTGTTGCAAATGTATAGGGCATTGGTGAAGTCACACCTGGAGTTTTGTATGTAGTTTTGGTATCCTTCTCTGAGGAAGGATGCCCTTGCCATAGAGAGATTTCAGGTTTACCAGGCTGATGCTTGGGATGGCAAGTCTGTCAGAAGAGGAGAGACAAGTCAGTTAGGATTATATTCGCTGGAGTTTAGAAGAGTGAGAGGGGAATCTCATAGAAACTTACAAAATTCTAACAGGGTTCGACAGGATGGATTCAGAAAGAATGTTTCCAATGGTGGGGGAGTCCAGAACTAGGGGGCATAGTTTAAGGATAAGGGGTAAACCTTTTAGAATTAAGGAGAGGAGAAATTTCTTCAACCAGAGGGTGGTGAATTCATTACCACAGAATGTAATTGACACCAAAACATTGTGTGATTTCAAGAAAAAATAGATATAGCTGGTAGGGCTAAAAGGATAAAGGGTTATGGGAGGAAAGAGGGATCAGGACATTGATTTCAATGATCAAAATGAATGGTGGAGCAGGCGAGAAGGGCTGCATGGCCTACACCTGCTTCTTGTTTCTGTGTTTCTCTAAATCAGAGGAAGTACTTTTTGTTAGAATCATAGAATCATACAGTGTAGAAGGAGGCCATTCAGCCATCGAGTCTGCACCGACAACAATCCCACCCCAGGCCCCATCCCCACAAATTTACCCCACTAACCCCTCTAACCTTCACATTCCCTGACACTAAGGGGCAATTCAACATGGCCAATCAACCTAACTCGCACATTTTTGGGCTGTGGGAGGAAACTGGAGCACCCGGAGGAAACCCACACAAACAGAGGGAGAATGTGTAAATTCCACACGGACAATGACCCAAGCCGGAAATCAAACCTGGGTCCCTGGAGCTGTGAGGCAGCAGTGCTCACCACTGTGCCACCATGCTGCCCTTGTTTTTTTAAGTTTATCCAAGGTGTTTGTTTACAGCTGGATACCAGCATTATTTTTTCACATTTTTATTTTTGTTAGCCTCTCTTATGATCCTAAGCAATAATGAATACTGTTGATCAAGTATTACTTGTATTTGGTGGTAAATTATTCAAGGATAATGTCTACGGCCTTGAGAGGCACAATGGTTAGCACTATTGCCTCTCAACGCCAGGGACCCAGATTTGACTCCCAGCTTGGCTCACTGTCTGCATGAAGTTTGAAAGTTCTCCCTGTGTCTGCACAGGTTTCCTCTGGGTGCTCCGGTTTTTTCCCACACTCCAAGTATGTGCGAATTAGGTGGTTTGGCCATGATAAGTTGTCCATTAGTGTCAGGGGATTAGCAGGATGAAAAATGGGATTACAGGGATAGGGTGGGATCATTTTTGGTGCAGGCTTGATGGGCAAAATAGCCTCCTTCTGCACAGCGATTCTATCCTTTTGAAGACTGACTAGGTAAAGTCTCTTCCCTGCCTACCTTTAAGGCCTGAAGGGTGAAATGCTCATCTTTTTGTTGACGGATAAGTAAATTCAATGAATGAGACACTTCCACCGTAGTTTGTGCATTATTCATTCTCTTTGAAGGCTTGAGTTTAAATCTGAACCAGATTAACAAGGTGAATTAGTTCTAAGTGAGATAGAATCATAGATTCATAGAATCCCTACAGTACAGAAGGAGGTCATTCAGCCCATCAAGTCTGTACCAACCACAATCCCACCCAGGCCCTATCCCCATAACTCCACACTTCTACCCTGCTAATTCCCCTGACACTAAGGTCAATTTAGCATGGCCAATCAACCTAACCCGCACATCTTTGGAGTTTGAGAAGAAACCAGAGCACCCGAAGAAAACCCATACAGATATGGGGAGAACATGCAAACTCTGCACAGACAGTGACCCAAGGCTGGAATTGAACCTGAGTTCCTGTCGCAGTGAGGCAGCAGTGCTAACCACTATGCCACCTTGCAATCCACATGTGCAAGTAACTGTGACCTACCTTTTGTTGAACATGAAATACAGAACAGGATTTACTGACAAACGTATTGGGAGTATAAGTTATTCAACGTCTTTGGATAAAATTACCAGACCTATATTCACTGGAGTGCAGGACGGAAAGTTGACCTTGTACTCATCTATCACAATCTCCAACTCAAACACCTACTTAATCGGCTAGTGGCTATAGCACAGAACTTCCCATTGCAGTAGATCTCTTGTGCTACCTTGCTGACTTTGTTATTGAATAAATTAATGGAACAATTACTTAGATATTAAAAATATTCTGTCCCATCGTTTTTAGGAACAGCTCTATAGGTACAATTGTATTGATGACGTGCGATTTGAAAAGTTCTTGACAAGAGTCTGGTGCTTACTTAGGAGATACCAGGTAAGCTGCAAAAGCCATTTTTGCAAATTGTTAATATGTACTGTAACATTCATCCTCAGTATTAAACCTTCAAACTACTTTTGGACTTTATCCTGGTGTTGTGAGACTTGCTGTCATGGAGGCTCAAGGCACGTGACTCACCCAAAGTGGCCACAAATGTACAATGTTAACAGGGAGGAGCTGCACTTAAATACTAATGATGCACTCACAGTCAGTCATGCCAGATGGCACCATGTAGAGCAGCCCCATGCTTTATAGAGCGATAATTAGGATGGCTGCTGGATACCATTGAAGAGAGGCGAACCGTCTTGTACACCTGAGAAGACAAACAACCCAGGAGTCAGGACAGCAATGTGACCCGATCAGCGGTGGCAGCGACAGTAAGTGCCCAGTCACTGACACGGAGTACCGGCAGCTAGTGCCGCGAGAGAATGACCTTGGTTCAGGCAGCAAGAGTGAGTGTCCTTCTTATTCTGCCCCCACCTCCCAAGACCCAGCGTTCATCCAGTTCAACCCGCACTCAGATGTGGGCCGAAGCACCAATGTGCAGTCAGAGAACAGGTAGAAGTCAGATTTGTGTTGTGCCGGGACACCATTACATTGTGCCACGTAACGAGTCATCATCATATTCCTGCTTGGACAGGGAACTTGCTAACATGAAAAACCCAGGCTCATCACCCTTGTGTGATATCAATAGGACTCATGTAGGGTGTGTGAACAATAGTTTGGAGGGGAGAGGTTGAGGACTCCATGGGGGGAGCGGAGTTAGCGGACTTCATTGGGAGGTTAGGGGGGCTTGAGGGCTTCATGGGGGGAGGGATTGAGGGCTTCATGAGGGGTGGGAGGGGTTGAGGGCTCCGTCGGGAGGGCAGGGGACAGAGTGAATGTGACCTCCAGGGTGGGGAGGGGATGGGGTGGTGGGCTAGAGACGGGCATATGCGGGTAGAAGCTATGGGACACCATGCCTCCTGGTTGAAGGCCTCCCTCCCTGCTCCCGTGCCCATGCATGCCCAGCAACCATCCCGAACTATAGCAGCAGCTGACCCCCTCTTACACCACCACCACCACCACCCTACCCACACCCTGAAGGTTGGTGCTCAGCAGTACTCATCTCCTAGCTCTCCTCTGCTGCATCTATGCCTGAGCCATGCTTTTAAAGACCTGTATTAATTGGCACTGGTGTGACAACATACTGGAGAGTGGGAAGCCTCCGGAGGGGGAGGGACGATTGCATGCCGAGCTCGCTAATAATATTGAAATCCGGTCAATCTCATGCTAATGAGCTTTGAGCCCTTTCTGGATGCAATGCAGTTCGAGTCACTCGAAAGGGGCTGGGAAGATCACAAACCATTTGGCGCCGGGAGCAAATCAAGATTTTTAACTTGACACACTATTTCCCGGCTCACCAAGAGAAGAGGTGCTAAAATTTCACCCATGATGTCTACTGCATTACTCTTTATGTTACCATTTAAGGAATTCAGTGAGGTTTATCAAGCATGACCTTCCTGACACAATAATAGGTTGACCAACTCTGAGGAAATAGAGAGCGCTTTGATCGGGAGGAAGTGAAGGGTTCTTGATAATCTATTAATAAATGAATTAAACCTTATATGCAAGATACCATTTAACAACTGAAGATTACTCTCCTTGAAAGATCTGTACCCACTACTGAAACACCAGCTCTTCTCTATTTATTCAGATAATGTGCATTATTTTTACGCTACAAAGGTGGACTGTATCACTAAATAAATCCATTGATTGTGTAATACTGCAGAGTGCATGTTGTTTCATCCAAGTGATTGCATTTGAGCTGAGGGACAGATGATATTCAGTTTGATACTCCATGTGGGTTAGTTTAGCATTCATATCACATGGTTTAATGTGAATGCATCATTACAGGAAAGGCGACATCCCTGGTATGACTGAAAATATAGTGAATATTATAACGCATTGTACTTAATTGCCTCAGTGTCCAATTTGAAATTAAGTAATCTAATTAGCCCTAACCTGTCATGCACTGGATTAAATTTAAGAATTTGTAATTTTGAAGCATGTTCCTTTGCTTGTTTGTAATTAACAAAGTACAGACGATACTCAACCAGTCCGCTCTTGCAAAACCTAAAACAAAGTATATAATTCTGGATTGGGCACTGTTTGCTGAACAATCTTGAGTATGCTAACAGCTACACTAACAACCAATTTTAGCTAATCAGTCAAGCTCATAATGTGACTTGTTTATATTTGCTAGAGGTGACATAAACTCACATGTATGCAAACATGATCAGTTTTACTCAACAAAGAACAGAAAGTGCAGTTATGTCCAATATACGGTCAATGTTCAACGGAAATGCAATACATTTCTGAACTGTTCACTGGATATGATCTTTCAGGATTTCTGCTTATTTCAAGATCAGGACAAATTTGGAAAAAAATGCAGAGGTGAATATTAACTTAGCAAAAGCAGCTCATTTTTTTAAATTGTAGTTAATGCTACAGAATCTAATGGTTTTGTGATTCAGAATCCAGAGATTATGTTAAATCAGGGTCCAGATCAAATAGCAGCCTGACTTTGAAGTGAGGCACACATGTCAGAAGGTACAAGCACCTGAACCAAGGAGTCCCTGAGAGCAGACTGACAGCTTGCAGTCCAGAGGCACAAATAAAGGCTGCTTAAAGGAAACTGTTACAACTCCAGTTCAATGGCAGACAGATCCAGGCATCAGTGCGTACCCCTAAAACATATGAGGATTTTAAAAGCAAAATACTGTGGGTGCTGGAAATCTGAAATAAAACTATGTTACATTTCTTGTGCAGAAACAATGAGTTCCTTCTTCCTTTAACAATTTTGTGATTCTGTGTAATAACAAAAAAAGTCATGGATGGGCAGGATTTTACGGCTTCGATCATCCTGAAACTAAAATTCCACCTGAGATCAACAGACCTTTCCATGGTCTGCCTCTCGCCTGCTCAGATTTAAATATTGGCTGGGATGGTAAAATTCCAGCCGATATGTTTTCTGTCTAATAGGGAGATGTATCATGATGAGAACTGATTGTGTGTGAAGTCTTAAATACTATACAGCACTTAGATGTTACACAGTGTAAGAGATTCATTCCATTACCTTTCCCAGTACTGTGATTAGGTGAAATGATCTACAGTTTACTGATCATATTCTCTCTCCCTTTTTATGTACAGGAATCACATTAGCTGTCGGCAAGTCCTCTGCTGAAGTTTCCTTTTCTAATGATTTTATGTATACATCCTTGAGGTCTTCTGCTATCTCTTCTAATTTATTTTAACTTGATCCAATCATGAGCATCCAAAGTGTTTGTCTAGAGCTAAAACACCACAACAAAATTCCTGCCATCTATCTGAGACAGGCATCCAAAATATGCAAATATCCCTCTTCCTGGAATTTTTGGCCTTAGTTTTATAATGGGACTGTCAGCCCAATATATAATACATGGCCAAGAGTTCCACAGACTTTAACTTGCACCCATGCTGGTCCTGCATGATGTTGAGGCAAAATACTGTGAGGGATTCCTGGCCTGGTGTTTGATGTGATAAGCCACAGAAAAAAAATTGTCCCTGACTTTCACAGAATCAAAGGCCTGAAAGTCCTTTCCAGCAGCGCTGTGTGTGTCCCTACACCCCTTGGATTGCAATGGTTCAAGAATGCGGTTCACCATTAATTTCTCAAGGTCAATTACACATGGGCAACTAGCCAGTGATGCTCACATCCCATGAAAGAATAATTGCCGCATGGAAGGAAGACATTCAACCAATTGAAACCATGTCGGTGACCTCTGTAATATAATAGCCCTTTATAGTGCAGTAACTTTAAGCAGTACAGTAGCTGTTGACAGTAGAAGAGATCCTTGCAATGTAATCTCACAATGCAAATCAGTAGCCTCATTGCAAAGGAATAGCCCTACACACTGCATAATGGCATGCCAAATGAAGGCATCTCATATTCATAACTTACAAAACATAAACTGTATTCAGTGTAGAATCCTGTGGAAGTGAACTTATACTAAAGTGGACAATGATGGATTGCAAAAGATGGCCTCCAAGGATCACCTGATGTATGGTCGGTGGATTGAAAAACTGATGTGGAGATGCCAGTGTTGGACTGGGGTAAACACAGTAAAAAGCCTCACAATACTAGGTTAAAGTCCCAACAGGTTTATTTGGTAGCACAAGCCACTAGCTTTCAGAGCACTGCTTCTTTTCAGCTAAGTCAGGGAGATGAAGGAGCATCGCTGCGAAAGCTAGCGGCTTGTGCTACCAAATAAACCTGTTGGACTTTAACCTGGTGTTGTGAGACTTCTTACTGTGATTGAAAAGCTGCCATACTGTCTCAAAAAGACACAATAACACATTCCATACAGGAGGTGTCATTACCCATCTCCTGAAATCATCCAAAAGGGTATTTTCTGGCCTGAATGGTTCATTCTGAAAACAAGACAATGATTGCCCGAAACCCCCAAGGTATGTGCCTGGAAACAGTAAGCCAGGTTGTGGCTAACCAGCCTAAGTCCACCATATTTGGAAAGGGAAACTGTGCAAAATCATATTGTAAAGCAGCCATGTTGGTCTTCCTTGTTAAATCTTAAACACCAACACAACAACTGCAGAAAGAGAGCAGCAGAAAGACTAATAACAATACCAGTAAGAGCTGGGACAGTAATATCATAGGGTCTCCAAGCCTATTCCTTATCCAGTCCCCTAATTCATCTAAATGACCCACCTGCTAACAAGACTACAAGTAACTTTTTTTTCATGGGAAATTAGCATCATTGGCAAGGTCAGCATTTGTTGCTCAGCTCTAATTGCCCTTGAGTGGAATAACTTGCTAGGCCATTGCAGAGGGCATTTCAGAGTCCATCGCATTGTATTGGTCTGGAATCACACATAGGCCAAAGCAGGTAAGAATGGCAGATTTCCTCCCCTAAAGGACATTTGTGAATCAGTTGAGCTATTATGACAATCAAATATAGTTTCATGGTCACCTTCACTGATTCCAGCTTTCAACTCCAGATTTATTAATTGAATTTAAATTCTGCCAACTGCCATGGTGGGATTTGAACTAGTGCCCCAGAACATTAACCTGGGCCTCTGGATTACTTGTCCAGTGACATTATCACTATATTCTCCCTGACTAGCTCTGTGACTTAGAGGAAGTCCATCCCTTCAAGAGAATCCTATAAACATCTACTTTGGCTATTGAATTTTCTTTCAGGAATGGAAAAGTTTCTTCTTAACCAGGCCTGTACCATGTGAATTATGAATATTCTTTTGTTTATAACTTGTAAAAGTACACTTTTTACCGGTATTTTTCTGATGTGTGTGAATGAGTGACGGTGTGTTAGATTTTCAAGGTGAATGTGTCAATAAATAATCTCCTTCATTTAAACCCAAGAAAAATGTGCTCTTGGTTATTCAAATTGTTCATGCACTCAGGGATTAACAAACACACACCTCTTCCATTGATTACAAATGGTAAGGAGAGATAATAGGGGTTTCAGTTTTCTCTCGTCCCAGTCTAACAATATCCTTGTGCAGTGGAATATTATTTTGCAGTGCAATAGTCACATGCAGTGCCATAGCCATTTGCAGTAAGTTAGCCCTGTGAATCTGTACAATACAATAGACCTGTGAGATGCAGTGGCCTGATACAGTGCAATTACCCTTGCAGTGCAATAACTCCTTGGTAGAATGTGTGGATCCAACATTGGACTTGTTAGTCAGCTCGGGACCCACAACCCCGGAGTGGAAGGAAGCTACTCTTGGTCCTGAGGGACCATCTAAGAAGAAGAAGCCCCTTGTATTGGGACAGTGCCTCACAATGCAGTTGCTGTTCGAGACCATCATTTCAGCAAGGAAGGAGGCCATAAATTTTTCAGCTCAGCCATGCCTGCCACAGAACAATTCACCATCCACCATGATGGGATTTGAGCCTGGAACCCCAGAGCATTGCTCTAGGATTTATGGTTTACCCGTTCCATGACCTGTACCACTAGGTTACAGGATGAACCCAAGGAAAGAGGCTATACAGTTCATCAAATCCATGCTGGCACTGTTGAGGAATCCAATCAGTCTCATTCCCCTGCTCTCCCTATAGAATTGTAAGTTTATTTCCATCAAGTGCCCATCCAATTTCCTTTTGAAATCGCCTCTGCTTCCAACACCATTAACAAGCACAAGCACATTGCATTCTTGTAACCCCAGACAGCTTCATGCAAAGGCCATGGTTGTAATTTTCAAACTGCACCAGTTTTCTTCTCTTTTGAGCTGGCATGAAGAATCTGTTTGGGTACATGTTACAAAAATGCCTGTAAACCAAATAGGGTTATGAGAAACACTGATATTTGGCTGTTTATATTGCAGAATATTTTTAAAGCAATATTGAAGGAGCATCTTTACTATTCTGAGTAGGTTAATCACTTTGATGTAACTACGCAGCAGTAAGTTTCAAAACTGTGATTGTCTGCAGCTGATCAGTAAATGATGCAGGCTATGCTGACAATTGATATTATAAGGATTTTACAGTGCAGCATTTATTTTGTTTCAGTCCATGTTTGGTCTTGGGACACACGAAGGCACTGGCTTGCAGGGGGCTCTACCAGTAGCTGTGTTTGAAGCTCTGAACAAACAATTTGGCGTAACGTTTGAGTGTTTTGCCTCACCACTGAACTGTTATTTCAGACAGTACTGTTCTGCTTTCCCTGACACTGATGGCTACTTTGGATCCAGGGGGTGAGTCCAACTCAATCACTTATTTCTGATATATTGTAGATGTCTCACAGCATATTATGGTCAACCTGTTAATAGATCTTCTATCAAAAGCCAAGATGGGTGCTTTGATTATTTTCTGGGATTTTTTAACTTTTAAAGTCTTATCTTGTATGATTTGCACTTATGAATTTATTTCAGGATCTTTTTTGTGTGTTTTTGTTCTCTTGGGTCTTTCTTTCTGTCTCAAATATCTATTTATTTTCCTCTATGAGCCATTTTTCATATTTTCTCTAGCTATGAGAGTAAATAGTCTTGATCTGTCAGCGGAAACAGAACATATTTGTGTTAAACTCTTGTTTTACTCCTGGCCCCATTTTATTCATTAGCTCCAATTATAAAATTGGACAGGGTGTAAATGTGAATGTCTCTTATATGCAAATATACTCATCTTGCAAAAGGACTGGAGTACAAAAGTGGAGAAGTGCTGTTGCAATTGTATAGGGAATTGGTGAAACCACGTCTGGAGTATTGTGTCCAATTTTGGTCTCTATATTTGAGGAAGAATATGGTAGTCTTGAAGATTCACCGGATTGATTCTGGGGATGAAAAGATTGACTTATGAGGGGAGATTAAATAGTTTGGACTTGTACTTGCTGGAGTTTAGAAGAAAGAGAAGGGATCTGATCGAGGTATATAAAATTTTTAAAGGGATTGACAAAGTAAATATAGACCAAATGTTTCCTCTTATGGAGCAATCTAGAACACAAAGTCAGAGGTATAGATTGAGAGGCAGTAGATTTAAAACTGAGATGAGGAGGAAATACTTTTCGCAGAGGGTGGTGAATTTGTGGAACTCACCGCCCCATAGTGCAGTGCAGGCTGAATCGTTGAATGGTTTCAAGAGGGAGCTAGACATATTTCTAATAAAAAAGAAGGAAGAAGGGATATGAGAACATGTGGGGAGGTGAATTTGAGACCAGGGAGAGATCAGCCATGATCTGGTTGAATGGTGGAGCAAGCTCGAAGGGCTGAACTTGCCTACTTCTGCTAATTCCTATGTTCCTATGTTATATAAGTGCTATTTGTTTACCTCTCTCCTGTGCCTCTTTCTTATTGCTTACATATCTCTCACTCTTATGTTTTTAATGTGACTTTCACTTCTATATCTTGCTCTCATTCTTGCTCTCAAGAATGTATCATTCTTGTTTCTTATTCCCATCTGTTTCTTTCTCTCATGCCCATGTCTCCTTCTGCCACCTGAGATGCTCAGTCTCTCACTCCCAGATAATTGACTCTCATTCCTATCTCTTTCTCTTGTTCTCAGTCATTTCATGATGTTTTGTACTTCCCTCACTAATTTTTGTTTTCTTAGAATTTTTCATCTTTTTTTATTATTTATATATTTTTTGGCAGTCGTTTAGGTGGAAAACATTAGAAAATTATATACTTTGAGCATTTCCATGCCAACAACAAGTGTCCCAGGCAAGTGTAGCACAAGTTAGATGTGAAGTAAAGTTCTCTGAACCATCTCATTAAGCACTCCTGGTTAGGTCCATGATCATTCCCTTTATTTTGTCCCCAGAAAATTGCTAACTGATTGTATTTAAAAGAAGAAATGCAGGCCAAAACAGCATCTGTGGAGAATAGAATAAAGTTAACATTTTAGAAAAAACTCCTCGATCTAATGGAATAATAGTTGAGTTAATTGTGCAGATGTCCTGTAGCGAACCTGATAACAGCTATTTGATACATAGCAACTTTCATAAATTGCATGTTGTACAACTCACTGGGGATGCCTGTCTGATGGGTGGAGCGAGTTTCCAGATTTCTACAAATGGAACTTGAGTTATTTGTCAGAAGATGTGCATAGGTTTATTTCACCAAATTCTTGTGGAAATTACCTTGCTTTCTCAAATTATCTTGCCACTCACCTGTCAATCTAACTTCTTTCAATGCATTCTTCTTTATACAACCTTAATTCTTTCCTTCTGACTTATGCAAAATGTTATGGTTCAGGTTAGAAACTCTAAAATGTGTCATGAAGCCTGTCTGAATCATAAGTTTTACATCTTGAATTTGGCTAGGATAAGCAGAATATGTTCCACTTCAGGTGTGATTCAAAAGACCCACTAGGGAGCTTTGATCAAACAATGTTTGTTTAAGAACATTTAAGAATTGAGTCCCTTGGTTGAAGTCTACAGTTCTCTGGATTCACTCTGAACAGTTTGAAGACAAGACAGCTTCCCAAATCATCAGAGAGACTCTGGTCCAGTCCCTAACAACAGCAGATTTTCACCCTTCAGAAAAAGACAAGATCTTGTTTTCAGCTAACCAACAGAATTTTCAAACAACAGGGAGAGAGGGAAAACACTTCTTTCTAGCATACTGTCCCTTCTAAAACTGAAATTCAAACCTACAGCTCCAAACTGAAAATGAAAAAAAACTGTCCAAAAACACTGAGCTCCCAACAATACAGGACTGTAAAACTAATCCCAGAGTAAACACAAACAACCGTATTTACTCCACTTAAGCAGCAGTAAAAGGACGTTTCCGGTCAAGATGACAACAATGACATCTCTGAAATTGTGAGCTAAGAAACCACTGAAGCTGTGAGAGCTGCAGAAGCTGATTTAAAAAAAACTTCCTTAATGTCACAAGAAATAATTGCCATCAAAGTGTCGCTACAAATCCATGTGTATAAAGTTGCAAACTCCCTTATCCAATAAACCCAGATCAATACCCGGTTTACCAATATAACAACATTCCGAGACTGATGCCTAAACAGTGATTTTTAAATATTTAGGATGACGTCCTTGCATTTCTATGCATCTATGTATAAAGCCTAAGGCCAACTAATTTTTTTTAAGCCTTATCAACTTCTCCTACATATTCAAAGATTTTTATCTGTGCACATTCAGGTTGGATAAGAGTTTTCCAGTATTTCTTCTCCCTACTGGTCCTAGGTTTTTCTGTTTCTGCCTCTGGCAGGAGATGTGACTGTGAGAGGTCAGAAAGTGTCCTGGAAGGATGATCCAGCCACCATGAGCATGGAGCTTGATGTCCCCATTATCAGTTCCCAGTGTTCTTGTATCAGTACTCAGCAGTCCATGTCTTAGTGTCGGGCATCTCTGTGTCAGTCTCTGAAGAGCAGCTGAGCAGACCTGAGGTGCATGCAGCATTTTATCACTAGCACTGCTTTATTTCATATTAAATATGAACTATTACATTAAAGGTCATTTAATTCTTAACAATTGACAGAGTCGAAATCATTATGAGCCTATTTCACTATGATGCAGTTGGGTGTCTCAGTGACAAGATAACAGAGTCAATATCCAAGATAACAGTTCTGTTTTAGTGAGTTTAAGTTTAAACATTTATATATAGTGCCTCACTTCTAAGCCTAAGTTTTAAGGCTGTCTCCTGTTGATGTGAGTATAAAAGCCATTGAACAAAAGAAAAATACTATGGAAGCTAAACATCTGAAATAAAAAAACAGAAATTATTTGAAATGTTCAACAGGATTAGGCAGGTTCAGTAGAAGAAAATGTTAGCGTTTCAGGTTGACGACTATTCATCAGAACCACATTGCTGGCCCACATAAGTAGCAGGTCAGCAATAGCCTTGGGCAGTGCTGCTTTCATCCATGAACCTTTGTGCTTTTTGAGCTGAATTGTACCATAATTTTCCCAAATAGTTGCTGTATTGTGCATAAAACTCAAGGTGCCAACACAATGCCTCTGGAGTATCATTTTTATCCAAGACCCACATGTGTTTCATCCAAGGAGGATGGATCCCTTTTAGTTTGGTCAGCTTCATCTGCTTCTCTTTGCATGGAGCTGACATTTTATCTGCATACAAGAAACGTATACGGTAACAGATACTCAAATATCTCTGTTTTCCCCTTTCTTGATAAAGACAGAGTGCAAAAGAAGAAGAATGTGTGGACATCAAACAATTTCAAAGTAGATCTCCTCAGCTTTGCCTCCATGACATGAAACTGACTCATCCTGTTTCACCCCTCCCATAACCATTCAGCTTTGTTGCTTTTTATATGGAGTTTGAGCAGACCAGGTAGAATGATCAGTGTATGCAGCTTGATTCATATGAGGAGATGGGGTGGGGGAGTTCTCCCAAAACTGCTGAATTGGTGGGAAAACTGTTCTAATCATGACTGTTTCTTCAGTGCAGCTTCAGACCTGAATCTCTGTGCACTGCAGAGGTCACAATCCTGAATCTCATTAAAATCCCAGGGGAGGGGGCCTATTTGCTCTGGAGTTGACAGTTCTGGAACACTGCGCATGCGCAATGGTCCCGATCTGCCCGACCTGTCAGTCTCCCCATTCCCAGGACCTCCACAGTGCTGCTCCTCCAGCAACGTGGGGAACTACTCTAAATCTCGCCGAAAGAATTACCCCTGGAGGGGTGGAAGATACCATTGGGCCCGGCAAGTTCCATGCCGGGCTTGATAATCACATGTAAAATTTATTTAAAATACATCCAAATTACTTGCCTCTCTTCCTGCTGATTTCCAGAGCGGTCTCAACTGCGACTGTTCTCTGGCTCTGGGACTCACGCATCCGTCTTCAGCACATGCGCGAATCCCACGAAATGGCGGACACCCAATTCTCTGGACCAGACCCACCAGAAAAAGTTGCAGCCGCGATGGGAGAATCAAGCCCTAGATTTCCCACCTACACTATGTTGACCCTTGTTAAATTGAAGATCAGCTTCCTCCAACAGAGCTCCCTTACACTTTCCTCTTTTCTTTGTTTATTGTCACAAATACGCTTACATTAACACTGCAATGACATTAATGTGAAAATCCCCTAGTCTCCACACTCCAGCGCCTGTTCAGCTACACTGAGGGAGAATTTGGCATGGCCAATGCAACATGCCTTTCAGGCTGTGGCAGGAACCCGGAGCACCTAGCGGATACCCACACAGACACAGGGAGAACATGCAAACTCCACACAGGCAGTGACCCAAATCAGGAATCAAACCCGGGTCTCTGGCACTGTGAGCCACTTAATGTACTGGGCAAGTATTCTAGTATATTCCAAGGTGTGATTCTCCAGTATTCTCATCAGTGGACTCAATGGTGGGCAAGAGAGGGAAAATACAGCGGATGGAGCAAAAATCGATTTAACATCACTGTGAATTTCCCGCAGGATGTGTTGCTTGTGCCTGTTATGGCAGTTTGGGAAACCTGCCAGATACCAGTGTGAAATTGATTTGCATCCCACTAATGGGATGCTAACCGGAACCTTCTCCCAACCCCAGATTCTCTACGATGACAGTGGGAAAACACTCTAGCCCAGAACACATCAGGAACACCCTGGCGTGCAGAGGTCAGGACGTAGCTGAAGAAAGCCTGGGCTGCTGGAGGCTGCCAGCAACCCCTGATCCAGGAACACCACAGCAGTGGGTGGAGGGGAGGAGTGCCTTAATTCGATGGATGTTTCAGTTTCAATGTCATTGAGGAGAAACATCTTCCAGCTTCAACATGCTGCTGGAGATTCATCTTCTTTCTTCAGAAGGTGGGTCAGTCAGCACCTTTGAAATATGATACCCGGAAATGACGATGGGATCAAGCCCACCCCGCCATAAAAAGCAGTGCTAAAACCCCAGATTCATAATTAAAGATGTCAGGGCTACATAATTATGTGGTTTTCCATCAGACTCCACAGAAGGAAACACTCCCAATCCCCACTCCCTGCAATGTGACAATTCCACCCCAGCTTGAATGCCTCATTCAGCACAGGAAGTCTGTCTACAAATAGATTGTATTTGTAAGTGGGTTTTTACAAGGAGAGAGTTTATATAGTTTACAGATGAATGGGTTTAAATAGTGAGTAAATTTACAACAACAGCTTGCATTTTTTAAATTCATTTATGGGATGTGGGCATTGCTGGCTAGACCAGTATTTATTTGCACTACAGAAGGTAGTGGTGAGCTGCCTTCTTGAGTCCATGAGGTAGGCACATGCAAAGTGTTTTTGGGAGGCATTCCAAGAATTGACCTAGTGACAGTGAAGTAAAGCAGTATGTTCTAAGTGAGAATGGTGAGTGGTTTGGAGAGGAACATTCAGGTGGAGGTGTTTCCTTGTGTCTGTTGCCATTGCCCTTCCAAATGATAGCAGTTGTGGGATTGGAAGATGCTGTCTAAGGAGCCACGGTGAATTCCTGCAGGGCATCTTGTAGATGGTACATACAGCTGCCACTGTGCTTTGATGGTAGAGGGAATGAATATTTGTGAATGGGATGCCAACTAAGTGGGCTGCTTTGTCCTAGAAGGTGTTTAGTTTATTGGAACTGCACTGATCCAGGCAAATGGAGAGTATTTCATCACACTTTTGATTCATGCCTTATAGATGATGGACGGGCTTTGGGAAGTCAGGGTGATTTACTCATCGCAGAATTCCCAGCCTCTGACCAGCTCTGATAGCCACAATATTTATATGGCTTGTCCAGTTCAGTTTCTGATAAGCCCCGGAATGTTGATAGTGGGGATTCAATGATAATAGTACCGTTGAATGTCAAGGGGCGATGGTTAGATTCTCTGTTGTTGGAGGTGGTCATTGTCTGGCACTTGTGTGGCACAGATATTACTTGGCAGTTGTCAGCCCAGGCTTGGATATTACCCAGGTCTTGCTGCATTTCAACATGGACTGCTTCAGTATATGAAGAGTTGTGAATTATACTGAACATCCCCACTTCTGACTTTATGATGGTGGGAAGATCATTGATGAGGCAGCTGAAGAAGCTAGATCTAGGACACCACCCTGAGGAACTCCTGGAGCTGAAATGATTGACCTCCAACCACTACAGCCATCTTCCTTTGTGCCGGGTATGAACTAACCAGCAGAATGTTTTCCCCTGATTTCCACTGGGGCTGTTTGATACCAACACGGTGAAATGCTGCCTTCATGTCAAGGTCAGTCACTCTCACCTTACCTCTGGAGTTCAGTTCTTTTGTCCATGTTTGGACCAAGGCTGTAATAAAATGAGGAGTGAGTTGCCCTGGCAGAATCTAAACTCAGTGACAGTGGGGTTATTGAATTTGTATGGTATTTTAATAGATAAAGTGGCCCAGGGTGTGAGCAGATACATAATCAGACAAGAATTGATACAATGCTAAGTCATTTTAGACAAGTGGCTGATGGCTTGGTCAAAGTGGCACAGAGAGGAACATAGAAGCTAGGAACAGAGGAAGGCCATTCGACCCTTTGAGCTTGCTCAAACCATTTAATTCCCTCCAGCATGTGCTGCCATTCAGTGAGGTCATGGCTGATCCACGTACCTTTCTTTACCCCATATCCCTTTATACCTTTGGATAATAAAATCTTCCAACTTTAGATTTAAAACCTGCAGTGGATCTAGCTTCGCCTACCCTTTGCAAAGAGAGTTTTAAACTTCTACCACCTTTTGTGTTTGCAGCTGCTTTTGAATTTAATTCTTGAAAGATCTTGCTCTAACTTCTAAGCTATGTCCCCCTTATCCTAGCTGTCCAAACCAACAGAAATAGGTTCTCTTTTTCTCTCATCTTTCTTCATAATATCATGAAGGCTTCAATCAAATCACTCATTAACCGACTCAGTTTCAGGGATTGTTTATGTAATCTTGCCTCATAATTTAATCCTTTGTGTTCAGGCATCGTTTTGGTAAATCTATGCTGTGCTGCCTGCAAAGGTAGTATATCCTTCCTGAGCTGACTCCAGTCTAACCAGGATGAAGCATGTCTTTTACTCCTCCTCCTCCTCCTTCTCCTTCCCCCCACCTCCCCAACCTTGCATTCCAGTGCTCTAGATATATAGGCTAACATCCAATTATACTTTTTTGATAATTTCCTGCATCTGATATTTTAATTATCTATATATCTGGACTTTTAAGTCGCTGTTGACCTCCACTGTTCGAGATTTCCACCGCTTAAAAAATATCCTCTTGTTCTTTTTAGATCCAAGGTGGATGTCCTTACATTTGCCTACATTGAAATCATTTTGCTATAGTTTTGCCCATTCACTCAATCTCTTTATATTTTTTGATTCCATCTATAGTACTTTACTGCCTATCTTTCTGTCATTGGCAAATTTGGATATGTGGCTTTTTATCTCACTGTCTTAAGTCGTTAATGAATATAGTTGAGGCCTCAACGCAGATCTTTGATGGACACCACTAGCCCCATTCGGTCCATTATTCTAAGTCACTATCTTCTGCCACTGAACCAATTTTCTTAACCAGGTATTAAGTTGCCTTCAATTTCTATTGCTTCCACTTAGGCTAACAGCCTCTTATGAGGGACTTTATCAAATGCCTTCTGAACGTATGTAACTAATATCCATTGACGTTTCCTTTTCATCATCTCTTCAAAAAGTTCAATCACATTCATCTGTACATATCCAATTAGGCTGTTATTTCAGTCATGTGTCCTCTGTGTGAGGTATGTCCTTGGTTCATTGCTGCTGTTTCATCCTTAGCTACTTTCTTTGTGTTTTTTGTCAATGGTGGTTGATTATTGTCTTCCACTCTTAGGGACAGTGCAAGGGGGCAGGTCCCAAGTGTATCTCAGCTGGAATGGGAATGGAACCCCCTCTATCATTGTTAATTTATTTCACACGCTAGCCATCTAGCTGACAGAGCTAATGGCAACCCCCACCACGACCTGTTCTTAATTAGAAAATCTAGTAATTTTCCAACAACAAATGCTAGTCTGAGTCTCCCAAAATTTCCTCTTACCTTTCGGAGTGAGTGAGGAGTGATGTGTGTAGATTTTCCAATCTAAAGAAATAGTTCCTGAATTAATAGGAGGATAATAGTTGGAGCATCTGCAATGTTTCCCCCTTCTTTCTTTCAGACTCTAAGATGGAAACCATCTGGTCCTGGGGTTATGTCTCTTTTCATTTTTTTTTCATTACTGTTATTTCACTTATTATTCTTGGGGAGTCTCTCGTGATTCAGTATTACTTGGGATGTCTGACATGCTGACCTCTTCCTTTACTATAAATATTGACACAAGATAATATTCATTTCCTAATTTTCAGTAACAATGCAGGCCCAGTATCCTTTATCCAAAGTCCTCAAGGCCAATTGCATTTTGAATTTTAGATCATTTTGGTTTTCTGATACTGCATATAGGCCTAGATGTATGTACATTACCGTGCCAAAGCTTTGGCTAGCTATAATTTGAAGTAGACACAATGGCTGGAAAAGTAAGATGTAGCACTGATATAAATGACAAGGTACCTGAAATAGGTTACCACCCGTGGCTCCAACTGTGATTCTGCTTGTAGGAGGGGATTCACAAGCTAAATGGTGCAAAAACAACTAGACTTTTCAGGTGCGGTTGGCGAGATTTGTGTCGGCTGGGGTCATGTCTACTCAGGTTGGAGATTTCCCACACTAAAGGTCAACCAGGTTCTATAAAAGTGGTTTTTCGATGTGTTTGCTTTTCAGGTTTACGGATAAAGGATATTTGACCTGTATCGCTGCTATCAGTTTGCAGGGCCCACATTCTTTTCCTAATTGTAACATTTCTTTGTGTTCATTTTGACATCCCTTTGCAAGTTTCTTCTGTATTCCCTTTTTGTAGCTCTTATTATCTGCTTTTTCAATCTTTGCTGATCTCTGTATCTTGCCAGGATCTGTGTTTTTTTTAAGCTTTCTCTTTTAGTTTATGTTGTCTCCTCCCTCTTTAGACATCCATAGCTTTTTTTCTACAAGTAGGGCTCTCATAGAAACATAGAAAATAGGAGTAGGTGTAGGCCATTCAGCCCTTCAAGCCTGCTCCTGCATTCATTATGATGATGGCTGATCATCCAACTCAGTATCCTATTCTCAGTTTCCCCCCATATTCTTTGATCTCTATATCCCCAAGAGCTATATCTAACGCCTTCTTGAAAACATAGAATGTTTTAGCCTCAACTGCATTTTGAGGTAGAGAATTCCACCCTCTGGGTGAAAAAATTTCTCTTCTTAGACCGAAATTGTTACCTCCTATTTTCAGACTGTGACTGCTGGTTCAGGACACCCCCACCATTGGAAACATCCTTTCTGCATCTGCCCTGTCTAGTCCTGTTAGAATTTTATAGATTTCTATGAATTCCGCCCCCATCCCCAGCTTCTCAGCTCAAGTAAATGTAATCCTAACCAATTCAATCTGTCCTCATACGTCAGTCCCGCCATCCCAGGAATCTGTCTCGTCCTTTAAGGTATTAGCTGTTTCTGGATTCTCTTTTCACCCATTCTTCTAGGTGGTGGTCACTGTCTCTGGGTCCATTTTTACCACAGTTAACTTATTGGAGCACCTCTCACTGATCTTCTGTCTTTTTTTTACCCATGAACAGATTTGCCCAGTTAACAGACACTCATCAGGCAGCCTTACATAATTTTGGAATCTTAGTAGCTGTTTTGCCTTCAGCTGTTTTGCCTTTCTTCCTTTCTATGATTGCTTTTAGATAAATGTTCACCGTATTAGGATAAATGTTAAGCTATTAGTTAAATCTGGTTCTTGCTCATTACCACAGCTAATATAGCCTGCCCCTTGTTGGTTCGAGGACATATTGTTACAGTAAACTCCTGCATACACAAAAAAAACACTTCCCATGTGCCAGTGTGCTTAACCCCATCCATATAAAAGTTAAAATATCATTCAGTATTTGCTAGATGCAATCTCTGCAGTTACACAGTTTACAACTTCGCAGCTGCACAGGAGGCCTATGCTAAACTTTCATTACAATCTTAAATCCTTTCCTATTTCTTAATTATACACAGTGTTTCCACTGCCTCTTCAATTGCCTCTTGTTACAGTCTCTGTTATCAGTGAAGTGATTTCAGCTTTAATCACTATCCATTGTTTTCCTAGTCTTTCCTACAGAATTTATTACCTGGTAGATTTATTTCCCAGCCCTGACTGTCTTTTAGTTAAGTCTCAGTAACGGCTACCATGTCATAGACCATGATTCTCCCAAATTGGGACTAAGTGCTCATGCCAGCAGGACACCTGGAGGGCTTCCTGCTGGTGTGAGCAGCATCTATCAACAGGGATTCTTCCACCTGATGGATGCTAATTTATCTGGACCAGGGAAACTGTCAGCCAATCACGTTGTTCCGAGATCAGGCTGCCATTTTTAAATCCACGCTTGTTTACAGGCTCCCCCTCCCAAAATGAAATGGCCCCCCCTCCCTCCACACTAACCAGGGAAGCATCACCAATCCCTCACCAAAGAGGGGCATCCTCATCCCCACCCCACCGCCCTCCCCGTCTCCCGTCCCTGTCCCTCTGACTCCCACTAAGCAGGCATGAGGGTGACCTGACCCTTCTCCCCCCACCCCCTTCAGGCTCCCCTTCCCTTAGGGTCCCAATTTGCCATGGCCTGGCACCTTCGTCTCCAATTGGGTATTGTTCCAGTCTTCCCTGCTGTGCGCTCAGCCCCAGTGTATGCACACAACTTTGATTTGAGGTTGGTGTGGCTTCCCAGCAGAAATTGAAATCCTCCCCATTGCATTTAGGCCTTTGATCTGTAACAAGTCTAACTTTGTAAAAGATTTCAGCTGTCAGATCAAGGGATTTTTATCATCCTCCATCCACCTATGTTTATTTTGATTTCCCTTCATGGTTGACTGCACCTCAAGTACCCCATTGATCCTGACCGCAATGTAGACCAGTCTAATCTTCATTCTGTGGTTTCACTCAAAACCTTCAGATTGGAATCTCCACCCACCCTCCCCTCACCCGTGGGTAAAATTGATATCTCCTCTCCGTCAGAGGACTTCAAAAGGAGTTTGATCTCTTCTGCAGCTTCTGATAGGGAGCAAGGAAAATCTCTGCTGCCAAATAGAATGCTGCAGTGATTTTAAATCCTACCAGGTGACTTGGGGAAATGGAAGTTAAAGTGATTTGGGTCACTAAAGAATTTCCACAGCTAATGGGCAGAAATTGATCACAGAGCTGCCTGAAATCACCATGCCAGAACTAGACGGGGCACCCCCTTCCTGGGTCAGTGAGGTTAACCCTTTGTTTCCAGCCCGAGCCAACCTAACCTTCAGGACCCTTGAGACATCCTAGCAGCAAATGGTCCCTAGGCCACCTCCTTGAGCCCCCGCCAAGCCCAAGGCGCCAGGCTAATGTGTCAGTGCCGGGAGCAGTGCACTGTTGGCACTGGCAAACTGCTTGGACTGAAAAGAGGCTGAGTGGGGGTCGGGGGGGGGGGGGGGGGGGGGGGCGGCGGCGGTTGTTGAGTGGTGGGTTGGGTTGAATAAACCTCATGCCTAAGTGACGTGGGAGGAAGGATGTCTCTTATTGTTGAGGGGTTGGTGGTGCTTCCTCGACCCTCGGGTTGACCACCAAAAGCCCACCTGCTGCAGATCCTGCTGGGGAGGTGGATGAATAGTGACGGCCATTTGACTCGGGGTGTAAGCCCACTAATTGTATTTAAATATAGTTTTTTTAATATGCTTTGTGTTCCTGCTGCTCTGGCAAGGAACCCAATCAGAATTGGTAGTGCAATCTGGGGGGAGTTGCAGCAGATTTGGTGACCAACTCGAAAATTCTAACTTGCTCTGCTCCCTTCCCTGTTACTTGTTGAACTATTCTCATTACTATCCCTTCCACCTGACCCCTTCCCAACTATTTCTCCCACTCTCCTCATGCCATTTGCTACTTCAAAGTCCTTCTGACCATTTGATTCTGAGGATCCTTGCAGCCCGATTCATGTGGGGACATCCCAATGTGACAGCATCTTCCTGTCCCAGTGTCATGACATAGCATTCTTCTTTCCCATAACATTCCTCCTGCCACAGGTTCCCCTCCCCATGCCAATTTGAATGTGGTTCGTTCAGGTAAGAACCGAGAGATTATAGCCCTTGAGGTATTAGCTCCAAATTTGCAGTAATCTCCACAAAAGACTGCTTGCCTCCTTTTCCCTATGTTGTTTGTTCCAACATAGATCACAACTCCCTTCCCCACCCCAGATGTCCCTCCCTCTGGCACTGGGTAAGCAACAGACTATACGAGCCTCTGAATCCTGTTTAAAAAGCTAGGCCTATTTTACTGAATCTCCTACAAGTGCCAGATTATATTTCCTTTCCTCCTTCCCCCTCCCCATTTTGGAGCCTCCCACTCCATGGTGTCATAATCCACATTCTGTCTGTCCTTCTGTCAGTCCTTCTGCTCATTGGTGGCGAGTATAATTGTACCTGTTGAATAGGATTGCTTGTTGTGGCTTCTTGTTCTCCAGTGTACCTAGGTTCCCCTTGCTCTGTACCCTAGTCTGCACATTATAAGTCTGACTGAAGCCTGGGGCAAAGTGGCCAGATACTGCGTCATCTTCCTTACGTGTCAGAGTGCCTACAACTCGTATCAGCCGAAGGACGAACTCAGGGAGATTCAAGTTAAAGACATTGACTGTAGATGTGTTTGCTTTGGATAATACAGTTGTCCACATACTGCAAACTGTAACCTGTTCTGCCATATGATAATCAAGATTGTTTATGCCTATTTATTAGCTTGTTGTAAGTTTTCTGTCCCACACTTGGAAAAATCTCTAAATACTTGCTGCCTCAAATTTCACACCCCTTAACAACTATTGTGGACAAGTTGCAACCCCAATGCACCAAGTACCCACTTGTAACAAATTCACTACTTTTGCATTCTGAGCAGCAAAAAAAGGAGCAAAGATTTAGAGAGGGGATTTCAGAGTTTAGGATCTCAGTATTAAAGGCATGGATACCAGGGGAAGGCCAAAGGGAGCTGGGGTGCATCAGAGAGCAGAAATGGAGGAATACAGATTGCTTGAATTGTTTCAGCGTAAAACAAAATTACAGAACGGAGGAACGAGGCTATGAGAAAGAGATAAATACCAGGATGCCAATTTTAGTATTGATGCATTGGCTTCTGGTTGACAAATGTAGTTCTGCATTCAATAGCTGGCATGGAGAAAGGGCTGAGGGATCACTTTACAGAATGAGAGGCAGTCCAGTAACACTGAAATATGTTTCATCCACAGATGGTGAGATCACTGATCCCAAATTGTGTAGGTTAGGAGGTTTAGCGAGCAAAATTCTTTGGGTTATGGGAAGACAGCCGAAGTAAGATGCTCTGAAGACAGTCAGGCTGACTCAATAGGCTGAATGGCCACCTTCTGCACTGCAAGGATTTGATGAAGAGATTGAGCTGGAATTGAGGTTCAAATCACTGAGATTCAGCAGTGAGGTGAGAGTCACACAGAGTGAGGGTCACAGCGATTCAGCTGTGAGCGAGCTCACACTGAGATTGAGCTGAATGAAGGTCACACTGAGATTGAGCTGAGTGACAGTCATACAGAGATTGAGCTGCAAGTGAGGGTCTCATTGAGATTGAGCTGCAAGTGAGGGTCTCATTGAGATTGAGCTGCAAGTGAGGATCATACTGAGATGGAGGCGTGAGTGAGGCTCACACTCAGATTGAGCTGTGAGTGAGGCTCACACTCAGATTGAGCTGTGAGTGAGGCTCACACTCAGATTGAGCTGTGAGTGAGGCTCACACTCAGATTGAGCTGTGAGTGAGGCTCACACTCAGATTGAGCTGTGAGTGAGGCTCACACTCAGATTGAGCTGTGAGTGAGGCTCACACTCAGATTGAGCTGTGAGTGAGGCTCACACTCAGATTGAGCTGTGAGTGAGGCTCACACTCAGATTGAGCTGTGAGTGAGGCTCACACTCAGATTGAGCTGTGAGTGAGGCTCACACTCAGATTGAGCTGTGAGTGAGGCTCACACTCAGATTGAGCTGTGAGTGAGGCTCACACTCAGATTGAGCTGTGAGTGAGGCTCACACTCAGATTGAGCTGTGAGTGAGGATCACACTCAGATTGAGCTGAGTGAGGGTCTCACTGAGATTGAGCTGAGTGAGGGTCTCACTGCAGTTGAGCTGAGTGACGGTCTCACTGCAGTTGAGCTGAGTGAGGGTCTCATTGAGATTGAGCTGAGTGAGTAAAGGTCACACTCAGTTTAAGCTGTGTGTCAGGGTCTCTCTGAGATTGAGCTGAGTGAGGGTACACTGAGATTGAGCTGTGAATGAGGGTCTCACCGAGATTAAGCTGAGTGAGAATCACACTGAGATTGAGCAGAGTAAGGGTCACACTGAGATTGACCTGAGTGTGGATCACACTGAGATTGAGATGTGAGTGAGGGTCACACTGAGATTGAGCCGTGAGTGAGGGTCTCTGAGATTGAGCTGCCAGTGAGGGTCTCACTGAGATTGAGCTGAGTGAGGGTTTCACTGAGATTGAGCTGAGTTGTGAGTGAGGGTCACACTAAGATTGAGCTGAGGGCCTTATTGAGCTTGAGCTGTGATTGAGGGTCTCACTGAGATTGAACTGGGTGAGAGTCTCACTGAGATTGCGTTGTAAGTGAGGTTCTCACTGAGATTGAGTGGTGAGTGAGGGTCACACTGAGACTAAGCTGAGTGAGGGTCACACTGAGACTAAGCTGAGTGAGGGTCTCACTGAAATTGTGCTGTGAGGGTCCCACTGAAATTGTGCTGTGAGGGTCCCACTGAGATTCTGCTGAGTGAGTGTGTCACTGACATTGAGCGGAGTGAGGGTCTCACTGAGTCTGAGCTGTGAGTGAGGGTCTCATTGAGATTGAGCTGAATGAAGGTGACACTAAGATTGAGCTGAATGAAGGTGACACTGAGATTGAGCGGAGTGAGGGTCTCACTGAGTTTGAGCTGTGTCTCACTGAGATTGAGCTGTGAGTGAGGGTCTCATTGAGATTGAGCTGAATGAGGGTGACACTGAGATTGAGCTGAATGAAGGTGACACTGAGATTGAGCTGAATGAAGGTGACACTGAGATTGAGCTGAATGAAGGTGACACTGAGATTGAGCTGAGTGAGGATCTCACTGAGATTGAGCTGTGCGTGAGAGCTTCATTGAGATTGAGCAGTGAGTGAGGTTCTCACTGAGATTGAGCTGAGTGAAGGTCACACAGATTGAGCTGAGTGAAGGTCACACAGATTGAGCTGAGTGAAGGTCACACAGATTGAGCTGAGTGAAGGTCACACAGATTGAGCTGAGTGAAGGTCACACAGATTGAGCTGAGTGAAGGTCACACAGATTGAGCTGAGTGAAGGTCACACAGATTGAGCTGAGTGAAGGTCACACAGATTGAGCTGAGTGAAGGTCACACAGATTGAGCTGAGTGAAGGTCACACAGATTGAGCTGAGTGAAGGTCACACAGATTGAGCTGAGTGAAGGTCACACAGATTGAGCTGAGTGAAGGTCACACAGATTGAGCTGAGTGAAGGTCACACAGATTGAGCTGAGTGAAGGTCACACAGATTGAGCTGAGTGTGGGTCTCAGTGAGATTGAGCTGTGCGTGAGGGCCTCATTGAGATTGAGCAGTGAATGAGGGTCTCACAGATTGAGCAGTGAGTGAGGGTTTCACTGAGATTGAGTTGAGTGAGGGTCTCAGTGAGATTGAGCTGTGTGTGAGGGTCTCACTGAGATTGACCTGAGTGAGGGTCTCACTGAGATTGAGTTATGAGTGAGGGTCACACTGATATTGAGCTGAGTGAGGGTCCCACTGAGATTGAGCTGTGTGTGAGGGTCTCACTGAGATTGAGCTGTGTGTGAGGGTCTCACTGAGATTGAGCTGAGAGTGAGGGTCTCACTGAGATTGAGCTGAGAGTGAGGGTCTCACTGAGATTGAGCTGAGAGTGAGGGTCTCACTGAGATTGAGCTGAGAGTGAGGGTCTCACTGAGATTGAGCTGAGAGTGAGGGTCTCACTGAGATTGAGCTGAGAGTGAGGGTCTCACTGAGATTGAGCTGAGAGTGAGGGTCTCACTGAGATTGAGCTGAGAGTGAGGGTCTCACTGAGATTGAGCTGAGAGTGAGGGTCTCACTGAGTTTCACATGTGAGTGAGGGTCACTGAGATTGTGCTGAGTGAGGATCTCACTGAGATTGAATCGAGTGAGGGTCTCAGTGAGACTGGTCTGTGTGTCACTGAGATTGAGCTGTGAGTGAGGATCTCACCTAGATTGTGCTGAGTGAGGGTCACCTGAGAGTCAACTGTGAGTGAGGGTCCAATTGTGATTGAGCTGAGTAAGTATCTCACTGAGATTGAGCTGTGTGAGGGTCTCACTGAGATTGAAATATGAGTGAGGGTCTCACTGAGATTGAAATATGAGTGAGGGTTACACTGAGATTGAGCTGTGAGGGTCTCACTGAGATTGAAATATGAGTGAGGGTCTCACTGAGATTCAGCTGTGAATGACGGTCACATGGAGATTGAGCTGTGAGTGAGGGTCTGACTGATATTGAGCTGTTTGAGGGTCACACTGAGATTGAGCTGCAAGTGAGGGTCTTACTGAGCTTGCTCTGTGAGTGTGTGTCTCACTGAGATTGAGCTGTGAGTGAGGATCTCACCTAGATTGTGCTGAGTGAGGGTCACCTGAGAGTCAACTGTGAGTGAGGGTCCAATTGTGATTGAGCTGAGTAAGTATCTCACTGAGATTGAGCTGTGTGAGGGTCTCACTGAGATTGAAATATGAGTGAGGGTCTCACTGAGATTGAAATATGAGTGAGGGTCACACTGAGATTGAGCTGTGAGGGTCTCACTGAGATTGAAATATGAGTGAGGGTCTCACTGAGATTCAGCTGTGAATGACGGTCACATGGAGATTGAGCTGTGAGTGAGGGTCTGATTGATATTGAGCTGTTTGAGGGTCACACTGAGATTGAGCTGCAAGTGAGGGTCTTACTGAGCTTGCTCTGTGAGTGTGTGTCTCACTGAGATTGAGCTGTGAGTGAGGGTCTCACTTGGGTTGAGCTGTGTGAGGATCACACTAAATTGAGCTGAGTGAGGGTCTCACTCCAATTAAGCTGAGGGCCACACTCCAATTGAGCTGTGAGTGAGGGTCTCACTGGCAATGACCTAAGTGAAGGTCTCACTGAGTTTGAACTGAGGAAGGGTCTCACTGAGATTGAGCTGAGTGAGTGTCTCACTGAGGTTGAGTTGAGTGAGGATCTCACTGAGGTTGAGTGAGGATCTCACTGAGGTTGAGTGAGGGTCTCACTGAGATTGAGCTGAGGTTCTCACAGAGATTGAGTTGAGTGAGGGTCACACTGAGGTTGAGCTGTGAGTGAGGGTCTCACTGAGTTTCACCTGTGAGTGAGGGTCACTGAGATTGTGCTGAGTGTGGATCTCACTGAGATTGATTTGAGTGAGGGTCTCAGTGGGACTGAGCTGTGTGTCTGTGTCTCACTGAGATTGAGCTGTGAGTGAGGGTCTCACTTGGGTTGAGCTGTGTGAGGGTCACACGAAATTGAGCTGAGGGTCTCACTCCGATTAAGCTGAGGGTCACACTCCAATTGAGCTGTCAGTGAGGGTCTCACTGGCATTGACCTAAGTGAAGGTCTCACTGAGATCAAGCTGAGTGAGGGTCTCACTGAGATCAAGCTGAGTGAGGGTCTCACTGAGATCAAGCTGAGTGAGGGTCTCACTGACATTGAGCTGAGCGAGGATCTCACTGAGATTGAGCTGAGTGAGGATCTCACAGAGATTGAGCTGTGAGTGAGGATCTCACAGAGATTGAGCTGTGAGTGAGGGTCACACAGAGATTGAGCTGTGAGTGAGGGTCACACTGAGATTGAGCTGTGAGTGAGGGTCACACTGAGATTGAGCTGTGAGTGAGGGTCTCACTGACATTGAGCTGAGCGAGGATCTCACTGAGATTGAGCTGTGAGTGAGGGTCACACTGAGATTGAGCTGTGAGTGAGGGTCACACTGAGATTGAGCTGTGAGTGAGGGTCACACTGAGATTGAGCTGTGTGAGAGTCTCACTGAGATTGAGCTGTGAGTGAGGGTGTCACTGATTTGCGCTGAGTGAGGGTCTCACTGAGATTGAGCTAAGTGAGGGTCATATTGATATTGAGCTGAGTGAGGGTCATATTGATATTGAGCTGAGTGAGGGTCTTACTGAGATTGAGCAGTGAGTGAGGGTCTCACCTAGACTGAGCTGTGAGTGATGGTCTCAATGAGATTGAGCTGTGAGTGAGGGTCACACTGAGATTCATGAGATTCAGCTGACCGAGGTTCTCACTGAGATTAAGGTATGAATGAGGGTCCCACTGGGATTCACTGTGTGAGGGTCTTACTGAGATTGAGCTGTGTGAGAGTCACCCTGAGATTGAGCTCTGTGAGGGTCACCCTGAGATTGAGCTCTGTGAGGGTCACACTGAGATTGAGCTGAGTGAGGGACTTACTGAGATGGAGCAGTGAGGGTCTCACCTAGACTGAGCTGTGAGTGACGGTCTCAATGAGATTGAGCTGTGAGTGAGGGTCACACTGAGATTCATGAGATTCAGCTGACCGAGGTTCTCACTGAGACTAAGATATGAATGAGGGTCCCATTGGGATTCACTGTGAGTGAGGGTCTTACTGAGAGTGAGCTGAACGAGTGTCTCACTGAGATTGAGCTGTAAGTGAGGGTCTCAGTAAGACTGGCTGTGAGTGTGGGTCACACTGAGATTTTGCTGAGTGAGAGTCTGATTGAGATTGAGCTGTGAGTGAGGGTCTGATTCTCACTGAGATGGAGCTGAGTGAGGGCTCCACTGAAATTAAGCTGAGTGAGGGTCTCGCTGAAACTGAGCTGAGTCTGAGGGTCACACTGATATTGAGCTGAGTGAGGGTCTTACTGCATTTGAAGTGAGTGAGGGTCTCATTCCGACTGACCTGTGAGTCAGGGTCACACTGAGATTGAGATGGCTGAGGGTGATACTGAGATTGAGCTGTGAGTGAGGGTCTGATTGAGATTGAGTTGTGAGTGAGGGCTCCACTGAAATTAAGCCGAGTGAGGGCTCCACTGAAATTAAGCTGAGTGAGGGTCTCACTGAAACTGAGCTGAGTGAGGGTCTCACTGAAACTGAGCTGAGTGAGGGTCTCACTGAAACTGAGCTGAGTGAGGGTCTCACTGAAACTGAGCTGAGTGAGGGTCTCACTGAAACTGAGCTGAGTGAGGGTCTCACTGAAACTGAGCTGAGTGAGGGTCTCACTGAAACTGAGCTGAGTGAGGGTCTCACTGAAACTGAGCTGAGTGAGGGTCTCACTGAAACTGAGCTGAGTGAGGGTCTCACTGAAACTGAGCTGAGTGAGGGTCTCATTCCATTTGGAGTGAGTGAGGGTCACACTGAGATTGAGATGGGTGAGGGTGACACTGAGATTGAGCTGTGTGAGCAACTCAACTAAGATTGAGCCGTGACTCAGGGTCACACAGATTGAACTGAGTGAAGGTCACACTGAGATTGAGCTGTGAGTCAGGGTCACACTGAGATTGAGCTGTGAGTGAGGGTCAGACTGAGATTGAGCTGTGAGTGAGGGTCTCACTGAGATTGAGCTGTGAGTGAGGGTCTCACTGAGATTGAGCTGAGGGTCTCACAGAGATTGAGCTCTTTGTGAGGGTCAGACTGAGATTGAGCTGAGGGCCTCCCGGAGATTGAGCTCTTTGTGAGGGTCAGACTGAGACTGAGCTGAGAGTCTCATGGAGATTGTGCTGTGAGTGAGGGTCCCACTGAGCTTAAGCTGTGTGGGTCTCACTGAGCTTGATTTGTGAGTGAGGGTTACACTAAGAGTGAGCTGAGTGAGAGTGTCTCTGAGATTAAGCTGTCAGTGGGGGTCGCACTGAGATTGAGCTGACTGAGAATCACACTGAGATTCATGAAATTCAGCTGAGGGTCTCATTGAGATTGAGCTGAATGAGGGTCTCACTGAGATGGGTCTGAGGGTTTCACTGAAATTGAGCTGAGTGTGGTCCCATTGATAAGAGCTGTGAGTGAGGGTCTTACCTAGATTGAGCTGAGTGAGGGTCACATGAGATTCAACTGTGAGTGCGAGACTCACTGAGATTGAGCTGTGTGTGAGGGTCGCACTGAGATTGAGCTGTGTGTGAGGGTCGCACTGAGATTGAGCTGTGTGTGAGGGTCGCACTGAGATTGAGCTGTGTGTGAGGGTCGCACTGAGATTGAGCTGTGTGTGAGGGTCGCACTGAGATTGAGCTGTGTGTGAGGGTCGCACTGAGATGGAGCTGTGTGTGAGGGTCGCACTGAGATGGAGCTGTGAGTGAGGGTCTTGCTGAGATTGAGCTCAGGGTCAGACTGAGATTGAGCTGTAAGGGTCTCACCGAGATTGAGCTGTGAGTGAGGGTCTCACTGAGATTGAGCTTTTTGAGAAGGTCACACTGAGACTGAGCTGAGTGAGGGTCTCACTGAAACTGAGCTGAGTGAGGGTCTCACTGAAACTGAGCTGAGTGAGGGTCTCACTGAAACTGAGCTGAGTGAGGGTCTCACTGAAACTGAGCTGAGTGAGGGTCTCACTGAAACTGAGCTGAGTGAGGGTCTCACTGAAACTGAGCTGAGTGAGGGTCTCACTGAAACTGAGCTGAGTGAGGGTCTCACTGAAACTGAGCTGAGTGAGGGTCTCACTGAAACTGAGCTGAGTGAGGGTCTCATTCCATTTGGAGTGAGTGAGGGTGACACTGAGATTGAGCTGTGTGAGCAACTCAACTAAGATTGAGCCGTGACTCAGGGTCACACAGATTGAACTGAGTGAAGGTCACACTGAGATTGAGCTGTGAGTCAGGGTCACACTGAGATTGAGCTGAGTGAAGGTCACACTGAGATTGATCAGTGAGTGAGGGTCTCACTGAGATTGAGCTGTGTGAGTGTTACACTGACATTGTGCTGTGATGAGGGTCACACTGAGAGTGAGCTGTGAATGAGGATCTCACTGAGATTGAGCTGAGTGAGGGTCACACTGAGATTAAGCTGTGTAAGTGTCACACTGAGATTGAGCTGTGATGAGGATCACACTGAGATTGAGCAGTGAGTGAGGGTCTCACTGAGATGGGTCTGAGTGAGGGTTTCACTGAAATTGAACTGAGTGTGGGTCCCATTGATAGAGCTGTGAGTGAAGGTCTTACCTAGATTGAGCTGAGTGAGGGTCACATGAGGTTCAACTGTGAGTGCGGGTCTCACTGAGATTGAGCTGTGTGAGGGTCAGACTGAGATTGAGCTGTGAGTGAGGGTCTCACTGAGATTGAGCTGTGTGTGAGGGTCAGACTGAGATTGAGCTGAGGGTCTCACAGAGATTGAGCTCTTTGTGAGGGTCAGACTGAGATTGAGCTGAGGGCCTCCCAGAGATTGAGCTCTTTGTGAGGGTCAGACTGAGATTGAGCTGAGAGTCTCATGGAGATTGTGCTGTGAGTGAGGGTCCCACTGAGCTTAAGCTGTGTGGGTCTCACTGAGCTTGATTTGTGAGTGAGGGTTACACTAAGAGTGAGCTGAGTGAGAGTGTCTCTGAGATTAAGCTGTCAGTGAGGGTCGCACTGAGATTGAACTGTGTGTGAGGGTCGCACTGAGATTGAGCTGTGAGTGAGGGTCTCATTGAGATTGAGCTGAATGAGGGTCTCACTGAGATGGGTCTGAGGGTTTCACTGAAATTGAGCTGAGTGTGGTCCCATTGATAAGAGCTGTGAGTGAGGGTCTTACCTAGATTGAGCTGAGTGAGGGTCACATGAGATTCAACTGTGAGTGCGAGACTCACTGAGATTGAGCTGTGTGTGAGGGTCGCACTGAGATTGAGCTGTGTGTGAGGGTCGCACTGAGATTGAACTGTGTGTGAGGGTCGCACTGAGATTGAGCTGTGAGTGAGGGTCGCACTGAGATTGAGCTGTGAATGAGGGTCTCGCTGAGATGGAGCTGTGAGTGAGGGTCTTGCTGAGATTGAGCTCTGAGGGTCAGACTGAGATTGAGCTGTAAGGGTCTCACCGAGATTGAGCTGTGAGTGAGGGTCTCACTGAGATTGAGCTTTTTGAGAAGGTCACACTGAGACTGAGCTGAGTGAGGGTCTCACTGAGATTGGGCTGAGTGAGGGTCTCACTGAGATTGGGCTGAGTGAGGGTCTCACTGAGATTGGGCTGAGTGAGGGTCTCACTGAGATTGGGCTGAGTGAGGGTCTCACTGAGATTGGGCTGAGTGAGGGTCTCACTGAGATTGAGCTGAGTGAGGGTCTCACTGAGATTGAGCTGAGCGAGGGTCTCACTGAGATTGAGCTGAGCGAGGGTCACACTGAGATTGAACTGAGCGAGGGTCACACTGAGATTGAACTGAGCGAGGGTCACACTGAGATTGAACTGAGCGAGGGTCACACTGAGATTGAACTGAGCGAGGGTCACACTGAGATTGAACTGAGCGAGGGTCACACTGAGATTGAACTGAGCGAGGGTCACACTGAGATTGAACTGAGCGAGGGTCACACTGAGATTGAACTGAGCGAGGGTCACACTGAGATTGAACTGAGCGAGGGTCACACTGAGATTGAACTGAGCGAGGGTCACACTGAGATTGAACTGAGCGAGGGTCACACTGAGATTGAACTGAGCGAGGGTCACACTGTGATTGAGCTGAGCGAGGGTCACACTGTGATTGAGCTGAGCGAGGGTCACACTGTGATTGAGCTGAGCGAGGGTCACACTGAGATTGAGCTGAGCGAGGGTCACACTGAGATTGAGCTGAGCGAGGGTCACACTGAGATTGAGCTGAGCGAGGGTCACACTGAGATTGAGCTGAGCGAGGGTCACACTGAGATTGAGCTGAGCGAGGGTCACACTGAGATTGAGCTGAGCGAGGGTCACACTGAGATTGAGCTGAGCGAGGGTCACACTGAGATTGAGCTGAGCGAGGGTCACACTGAGATTGAGCTGAGCGAGGGTCACACTGAGATTGAGCTGAGCGAGGGTCACACTGAGATTGAGCTGAGCGAGGGTCACACTGAGATTGAGCTGAGCGAGGGTCACACTGAGATTGAGCTGAGCGAGGGTCACACTGAGATTGAGCTGAGCGAGGGTCACACTGAGATTGAGCTGAGCGAGGGTCACACTGAGATTGAACTGAGCGAGGGTCACACTGAGATTGAACTGAGCGAGGGTCACACTGAGATTGAGCTGAGCGAGGGTCACACTGAGATTGAGCTGTGAGTAAGGATCACAGAGATTCAGCTGTGAGTAAGGATCACACTGAGATTCAGCTGTGAATGAGAGTCTCTCTGAGATTGAGCTGAGTGACAGTCTCACTGAGATTGAGCTGAGTGAGGGTCTCACTGAAATTGAGCTGAGGGTCACACTGAGACTAACCTGAATGAGGGTCTCACTGAGCTGTTAGTGAGGGTCAACCAGACATTGAACTGTGAATATCTCACTGAGTTTGAACTGTGAGTGAGGATCTCACTGAGATTGAACTGTGAGTGAGGGTCTCACTGAGATTGAGCTGAGCGAGGGTCTCACTGAGATTGAGCTGAGCGAGGGTCTCACTGAGATTGAGCTGAGCGAGGGTCTCACTGAGATTGAGCTGAGCGAGGGTCTCACTGAGATTGAGCTGAGCGAGGGTCTCACTGAGATTGAGCTGAGCGAGGGTCTCACTGAGATTGAGCTGAGCGAGGGTCTCACTGAGATTGAGCTGAGCGAGGGTCTCACTGAGATTCAACTGTGAGTGAGGATCACACTGAGATTCAACTGTGAATGAGAGTCTCTCTGAGATTCAGCTGAGTGACAGTCTCACTGAGATTGAGCTCTGTGAGGGTCACACTGAGATTGAGCTGAATGAGGGTCTCACTGAGATTGGGCTGTGAGTGAGGGTCACACTGAGATTCATGAGATTCAGCTGACTTAGGTTCTCACTGAGATTAAGGTGTGAATGAGGGTCCCACTGGGATGCAGCTGTGAGTGAGGGTCTTACTGAGAGTGAGCTGAGTGAGGGTCTCACTGAGATTAAGCTATAAGTGAGGGTCTCACTGAGATTGAGTTGAGTGAGATTGAGTAGTGAGTGAGTTCCCACTGAGATTGAGCTGAGTAAGGTCACACTGAGATTGAGCTGTGAGTGAGGGTGTCACTGAATTGCGCTGAGTGAGGGTCACACTGACGTTGAGCTGAGTGAGCGTCACACTGAGATTGGGCTGTGAGTGAGGATCACGCTGAGATTGAGCTGATCAGTGTTTGCCAAAATGATGGTTTGACTGTGTGGGTGTAGATACGTTTTGATCGTAGGGTCCATGTCCTCTCTGTGTTGTGCATTTCCATGTACACCTGTGTGTAGACCTGATACGGAACAGTGTGAAAGCTGCCCCTTGTTTTCTCCTTTACAGCTCATTCTTGACTTTCTCACCAGTCAGCGGCTCCTTTGAAGCAAACCCTCCATTTGGTGAAGAGCTGATGGAATCTATGGTCACACACATGGAGGTGAGGGTCTGAGCTGTTAGCCTGCACTGTCCAAAAAGACGGGGTATAGGACAAGGCTTGTATCAATGCTCACTTCAAATCTATTGTTTACAGTTTCAAGAGCTTTGATAGCAAGTTGTATGACATAGATCTGGTAACCTGGACAAAAAGAATTATTTCAATATTGAGGTTGGAGGCATAGAATCCCTATAGTGCAGAAGATGGCCTTTCAGCCCCTCAAGTCTGTACTGACTCTCTGACAGCGCATCCCAACAAGGCCCTATCCCGTAACTTCATGAATGTACCCCGCTAATCTACCTAACCTACACATCTCGGGACTATAAAGGGCAATTTCCCATGGCCAATCCACCTCAATCCTTGGAATATGCAGAAAATCGGAGCATCTGGAGGAAGCTCACGCAGACTCAGGGAGAATGTGCAAACTCCACAGAGCCACCCGACGCTGGAATTGACCCTGGGTCCCTGGTGCTGTGAGGCAGCAGTACCAACTACTGTGCTGCCAAATGACGTGAATATTATTTTTCTGATATTCGTTGTGAACTTTGCCTTTAGTCAGGTTTTATCTTCCAATTTAATATGATTTACTCTACATGCCCAAAAGCCATCAAGCTCCTTCATCATTGTTCCAATTACTGGATTCAGAATACAATTACCAGTTTTGGAAATCTGTGTCAAAAATCCCTGCCAGCAACTGTAGAGCAATCAGACAATCAGCAGACCTCTTGGTTATTCACCCTAATCTTCTACTTTGATGTCACAGTTCTCCAGAAATGCCATCTTGAAGGGAGTCAGCCCTCTTTCGAATCTCTGAGACCAGACACAGTGAGAGAAAAGTAAAGCTCTCACATCCAATCTCACTACACAGCATGGTGGCACAGTGATTAGCACTGCTGCTACATAACGCCAGGGACCCAGCTTCAATTCCTGGCTTGGGTTGTCAGTGTGGAGTTTGCATTTTCTCCCCTGCTTGGGTTTCCTCTGGTGCTCTGGTTTCCTCCCACAGTCAGAAAGACGTGCTGGGTGCATTGGCTGTGCTGAATTCTTCCTCACTTTAACCAAATAGACGCTGGAGTGTAGCGACGAAGGGATTTTCACAGTAATTTCATTGCAGTTTAATATAAACCTACTTATGACACTAATAAATGAAAAAAAACTCTACCTGATGCCTCAAAATAATGTGCGATTTCAAGCTGTGCCCAGCCCCAACAGCTCAAATAATCCTTGCCCTAAATAATAGAAAATTGAATCAGAGCCTTTCTAAGTGAATTGAAACCAAACGCATATATTTAGGCTGGGGCTAAATTTGTTGCCCTTCTCAGTACCATGTCAAGAGCCAAGATGGCTTATATGAGGTAGGTATCAAATAGAGCTGTGGTAATTGAATTGTTTGAACACTCCTGCCACTCCACACCTTTCAACCTTTCTGTCACCTTTAACTAATGCCACCAATTTTATACCCTATACGTGAAATCCCTGTGTGCATGATTGCAGACTTACCTACATGGAAGGTCATTAGCAAAGAAAATATTCATCATCTTCAGGTGGAGTTATATTTTAATATTTATAGATTTTAGTGCTGTGTTCTAAAAATGGCATCCATTTTTACATATAAATCATCAAATGTATATGACTGCCATGAGCTTGCACTAACCAGTGATGTGTTGCAATGGCGTACATACCATTTGCTCTCCAGGCATTATATGAGATGGTAGATGTGAGAGGGTCCTAAAATGTGGAATGTGCTGGGTTGGATTTTCATCTCAGAGTTGGGAATCGGGAGATGCTATTTCAATTCTGCCTCTGACACCAGGCTGCAGGGAAACAGATTTTTCCAGCAGCTTTGGCCTTTATTGGCCTAGAATTGAGCCTACGACAGGAGGCAGCAGACTCGTGGCAGAGTCAGAAATAGAATGATTCCAGAGTGAGCAAATTAAAAGGTTTGCTTCCATTCCCAAACAAACATTGTCCAGTCCTCCCAATGGAATCAGTGGCAAAAGTTAAGATATATTAAGAATACCTCACAGTCTAAACAAATTTAAACCTTCCGATCACTTTACCCCTCCTCCTCACCGTCACTTACCACCAAATTTCCCTCCATCCCAACACCCTCACCCATTATCCACTTTATGACGACTACTCACAAGTCCTATTCCAACAGTGCAATAAAATTCCCCAAGGAAAGCTTCTTCAAGCCAGCTTCATAAACAATCCCAGCATTTATAAAATGTTTAGGCAGCTAGATTGCAGCAAAAAGCCCATAAAATGCCTGAATAAACAACCTGTCCCTTCAAACCAACTTTGTAAACAGAATCAGACACTTGTAATACAATTAGACAGTTGGATTGAAACCAAGAGCTCATAAAATTTCCCAAGTGAACAAGCTGAGCTCAGGGCAGCTATTTGAGGTGAAAACATAAATGTACTGGAGTAGGGGTTAATCATTTACGTATTGTTACCATATAGCCACATCCAATAGTGTATTCAATCTTTTTATCTGTTAGATGAACTTTTTAAACTGATTGGAAAACATTGCCACATTTACATTGTTGATCTTTCACTTGAAGATTTGCCAATTGGTATTGGTAACAATCTGACAAATACGTTGGACCTGGCGGCTGCAGGAGGGGGGTGGGGGGTATACCTTCAGGGGACTAGAAGATCCTGCGGTGGGAAGGGCCAGAATGGTTTATGCATTAGTGACATCTTCCAATCACAGCAAATCATGACTCACTTTAATGAACACAGGTACAATTGATGCTACTTGTTAACTGTAAAGACGGCAGAACTATTTCACTCACCCTTTAAACTCTTCCTATCTCCAGTCCATGGTTCACATCTCAATACAACTGCTATAAAACATTGTGCATTCATCAGCAAACTTCTGATCTTATGGTGGTCATTGATGTAGTGAGTAACTCATCTCTTGACTCCCCAAAGCCCATTCACCATCTACAAAACACAAGTCAGGAGTATAATGGAATACTCCACATTTGCTGGATGGATGCAGTTCCAACAACACTCAATAAGCTTGAATCCAGGACAAAGCAACCCGCTTGATTGGCACCACATCCACAAACATCCAGTCCCACCACCACCAACACTCAGCGGCAGCTGTGTGTAACAGCTATAAGGTCCACTGGAGGAATTCACCAGGACTCCTTAGGAAGCACCTCCCAAACCCATGATTGATACCATCTAGAAGGGCAGCAGAATTGGACATGTATCACCATTCCTTCACTGTCGCTGGGTCAAATTCCTGGAACTCATGGTAGCACAGTATGGTAGCACATGGGCGGCGCAGTAGCAGGGTGGTTAGCACTGCTGCTTCACAGCTCCAGAGACCTGGGTTTGATTCCCAGCTTGGGTCACTGCCTGTGGGAGTTTGCACATTCTCCTTGTGTCTGTGTGGGTTTCCTCCGGGTGCTCTGGTTTCCTCCCATAGTCCAAAGATGTGCGGGTTAGGTTGATTGGCCATGCTAAAATTGCCCTTAGTGTCCTGAGATGTGTAGATTAGAGGGATTAGTGGGTAAATAGGTAGGGATTTGGGGCTATGGCCTGGGTAGGATTGTGGCCGGTGCAGACTCGATGGGCTGAATGGCCTCTTTCTGTGCTGTAGGGATTCTATGATAACTACTACTCTAACAGCACTGTAGGTGTACTTACACCTCAGGGACTGCAGCATTTCAAGAAGGTAGTTCACTACCACCTACTGAAGAGCAATTAGGGATGGGCAATTAATGCTGTCCAGCCAGCGACACCCACATCCCATAAGTGAATAATAATTTTAAAACTCCAATAGCTGCTAAAGTCCTGTGAAAATTAAAATATTTAATCTGGAGTGGGTTCTTAATGAGCTCACAAAACTGTTAAGCAGGTTATTAACAGGAATGGATCTGGCTTCCCTTTCCCACACTGCACCAAATGGTAATGGGCAGAAGCAGAAGTGTGGTGTGTAGTCACCCCACTTGGCAACCTTTTTATTATCATTCCAACTCTGTTATGTCTTATTTCAGAACTGTCACATGGGTACGATGTGCAGGTTATTTTTCTGAAGTTTAGAAAGCCTACTCTTTTGAAATGGAGACTGGATGTCCATTAAGAAATCTATCCACAGTGGTGAGTGTTTTGGGAAGTTAGCTTTGGCAGAGAAGTTGAGTTCTAGTAATTGCCCCTGAACCATCAGAATAAAATCACCTTAGAACTACAGAAAAGTTACAGCATAGAAGACTATTCAGCCCATCTTGTCTATACCAACCTGAAAATGGCTCAGGATAGTGAGGCTCTGGTCAAGAAGAAGGAGGCACATGACATGCATAGGCAGCTGGGATCAAGCGGATCCCTTGAAAAGTACAGAGGGTGTAGAAGTAGAGTTAAGAGAGAAATCAGGAGGGCAAAAAGGGGACTCGAGATTGTTTTGGCAGATAAGGCAAAGGAGAATTCAAAAAGCTTCTACAAATACATAAAGAGCAAAAGAGTAACAAGGGAGAGAGTAGGATCTCTTAAGGACCAACAAGGTCACCTATGTGCGGATCCACAAGAGGTGGGTGAGATCCTAAATTAATATTTCTCATCTGTATTCACTGTTGAGAAAAGCATGGATGTTAGGGAACTTGGGGAAATAAATAGTAATGTCTTGAGGAGTGTATATGTAACAGAGAAGGAGGTGCTGGAAGTCTTAAAGCACATGAAGGCAGATAAATCCCCAGGACCTAATGAAGTGTATTCCAGGGCACTGTGGGAGGCTAGGGAGGAAATTGCGAGTCTGCTGGCAGAAATATTTGAATCATCAGTAGTCACAGATGAGGTGCCTGAAGATTGGAGGGTGGCAAATGTTGTGCCTTTGTTTAAGAAGGGCTGCAGGGGAAAGCCTGGGAACTACAGGCCAGTGAGCCTCACATCTGTAGTGGGTAAGTTGCTAGAATGCAAGGACTGATTAGGGACAGTCATCGTGGCTTTGTGAGTGGAAAATCATGACTCTCAAATTTGACTGGGTTTTTTGAAGGGGTAACCAAGAAGGTAGTTGAGGGCAATGCAGTCTTCATGGACTTTAACAAGGTCTTTGACAAAGTACTGCGTGGTAGGTTGTTGCGTAAGGTTAAATCTCATGGGATCCAAGGTGAGGTAGCCAAATGGAAACAAAATTGGCTTGATGACAGAAGCCAGAGGATGGTTGTAGAGGGTTGTTTTTCAAACTGGAGGCCTGTGACCAGTTGTGTCTCAGGAATCAGTGCTGGGTCCACTGTTATTTGTCATTTATATTAATGATTTGGATGAGAATTTAGTGGGCATGGTAGTAAGTTTGCAGATGACACCAAGATTGGTGGCATAGCGGGTAGTGAAGAAGGTTACTAGGATTGCAACAGGATGTTGATCAGTTGGGCCAGTGGACTGATGAATGGCAGACGGATTTTAATTTAGATAAATACAAGGTGATGCATTTTGGACGATCAAACCAGGGCAGGACTTACTCAGTTAATGGTAAGGTGTTGGGGAGAGTTATAGAACAAAGAGATCTAGGGGTACAGGTTCATAGCTCCTTGAAGGTGGAGTCACAGATGGACAGAGTGGTGAAAAGGGCATTTGGCATGTTTGGTTTCATTGGTCAGAACATTGAATACAGGAGTTGGGATGTCTTATTGAAGTGGTACAAGACATTGATAAGGCCACGGTTGAAACGTTATGTACAGTTCTGGTTACCCTATTATAGAAAGGATATTATGAAATTAGAAAGAGTGCAGAAAAGATTTACTAGGATACTACTGGGATTTGATAGTTTGAGTTATAAGGAGAGGCTGGATAGTCTAGGACTTTTTTCTCTGGGGTGTCGGAGGCTTGGGGTGATCTTATAGAGGTTTATAAAATAATGAGGCGCATAGATCAGCTAAATAGTCAATATCTTTTCCCAAAGATAGGGGAGTCTGAAACTAAAGGGCATAGCTAAAGGGCATAACTAAAGGTTTACGGTGAGAGCGGAGAGATACAAAAGGATCCAGAGGGGCAATTTTTTCACACAGAAGGTGGAGAGTGCCTGGAACAAGCTGCCAGAGGTAGTAGTAGAGGCAAGTACAATTATGTATTTTAAGAAGTGTTTAGACAGTTACATGGGTAAGATGGGAATGAAGGGATATGGGCCATATGTGGGCAATTGGGACTAGCTTAGGGGTAAAAAAAAAGGGTGTGATATGGACAAATGGGGCTGAGGGGCTGTTTTCAAGCTGTAAACCTGCATGACCCTATGACACCCAGGTGCCCTTTCTAATCCCGTCTTCCTGCAGCCATACCATAGCCCTGTAGCTTACAGCACTTAAGGTGCAGATTCAGGTTATTTTTAAAAGAGTTTAGGGTCTCTGTCTCCACCACCAACTTGGGCAGTGAATTCCAGTCACGAACTACCCTCTAGGTAAAGAAAGTTTTTCCTCATGTTCCTTCTACACCTGCTGCCACCTAGCTTGAATCTATGTCCCCTGGTTCTAGTATTCTCCGCCAAGGGAAACAATTTTATCCTTCTCATAATTTTGTACACCTCTGTCAAATCAACCCTCAGCCTTCTTTGTTCCAAGGAAAATAACCCAACCTATCCAATCTCTCTTCTTAGCTACACTTTTATCACCTGGCAATATCCTTGTAAATCTCCTTGCACTCTCTCCAGAGCAATTACTCCTTCCTATAATGTGGTGACCAGAACTACACACAATACTCCAGTTGTGGCCGCACCAGTGTAATTTACAATTCCAACATTATATCTTTACTTTAAATTCCGTACCTCTGCTAATGAAGGGGTGCATTCCATATGCCTTTTTTACATCCTTGACTACCCCTTTTAGTATATTCTCATTTATGGTATACTGTTTGACCTCCCTAAAAGCATTACTTTGTGCTTCTCTATGTTAAAATCCATCTGCCACTTTAGTGCCCACTCCATCAACACATCGATATCGTTTTGGAAATGATAGCTATCCCCAACACTATCTACTGCTCACCCAATCTTTGTATGGTCTGCTAGTTTTTCAGTCGTGCCCTCCATGTTCACATCCAAATTGTTAATACATAACACAAACAGTAAGAGTCCCAACACCAAGCTCTGTGGAACAGCACTTGAAACATTCCATGCACAAGGGCATCCAACGACCATTACCCTTTGTTTCCTATTACTAAGCCAACTTTTTATCCTATTTGCCATATTATCCTGCGTCCCATATGCTTTTCATTTTCTGGACATTTAAAATCAGAAGAGTTTCTAAAATTTAAAAAACTGTTTTATTTCTCTCCCAGCAAATGATTAACAGCAACCTATTTCTGTTAATTCTGAGAACGCTTAGGAACCCTGGAGCAGGATGAAATTACTCAGCTGCTCGAGCCTGTTTCCCTGCCATTCAGTTGGATCATAACTCCATCGACCTGCCTTGGTTCTGTAACCATTAATTTTTTTTAAAAATCAATCTCAGTTTAAAATGTTCAATTAACTTCCAGCCTTAGTAGCTTTTGAATGGGAAAAGAGTTCTTGATTTCCACTATTGTCATAAAGTCATAGTCATACACACACATACTCTTGTGTGTAAACATGCTTCCTAATGTCACCCTTGAATGTCCTAGATTTAATTTGAAGGGTATGCCCCTTGTTCTGGACTATGATAGCCATGTTTACTATATTACAGCCACCATCGTACAATGTAGTGATCTCAGTGCTGGGCTATGTATCAGGAGAGTAGTACTTCAACTTAGCTAGTGGCCCATTATTGGAAAAGGATTTTCCTACGTTGCAACAGTTACTATTCTTCAAAAAGAAATTGGGATATCCTGAGGTCATGAAAGATGCTGTATAAACAAAAGGTCCATTCCCTTTGTTTAATGGAAAGTGGCAGTCCATGAGGTTGACTGTTAATTTCTCAAATTAACATTCTCAACAGGAACTACTTGCATTTATGGAATACTATTAAAGAAGTAAAACATCCCAAAGAGCTTCACAGGAGGATTATCAAACAAAATTTAACACCAAGACACTTGAGGACTAATAGATGACCAAAAATTTAGTCACAGAGATGGATTGTAAGGAACAACTTCAAGATGGAAAAGAGAGGTGGAGAGGTTTAGAGTGCACATTCCAGAGTTTAAGGTCTTGATAGCGGAATGACAATGGAGATGTGCAAGAGACCAGCATTAGAGAAGTATTCATGTCTTAGAGAGGTGTAGAGTTGGAGGAGATTACAGGGCTAGGGAGAGTTCTGACCATAAGGGATTTGTAAACAAGGATGCTGCCCAACACTGCAAATTAGGTTAGGTACATTGGCCGGAACAGGCGCCGGACTGTGGTGACTAAGGGAATTTCACAGTAACTTCATTGCAGTGTTAATATAAGCCTTAGTTGTAACTAATAAATAAATTTTAACTTTAAAATCTGACCCTACCCTGTGCTTTAACCTGTTTATCTATATGTAGAACACAAATGTAATTTCTCACCAGTTTTCTCACAGTGGCACACAATGCAATTCCTGGATGGGTCCTACATTTTAATTAATAGAAGAATATTGCACAATGTGAGACTGTCTTGTCTCCCCCTCCCAGAAGTCAATATCAAAGAATTACCTCAATGAACCTGGAGAGGTGTAGGTGTAGTAAGCTTACCAGGGTTCTCTCTCTAGTTCCTTCATACAGAATAGCCAAAGGACTGTTAAATTTGAGCAACAGAAAACTTTGTTAACTTGGTTAAGGTGAAAGAACATGCAAGACCATCCAATTAAGAATTTATTCCTCACACAAAGCATGTAACCATGTTTCCGTTCAGCTCCTGCTCTATTCAATGTTGTAGCTCTGCTGATTATCTCCCACCGTTAGCAATAATTCCTCCCTGCTTCTGACGTAGGTACAATCCCAGTGAAAAACAAAAAACCAACTGTTTTTATTTACCATTAATAATTGCTGCTGGAATCACAGAAATGGTTAGCAAGTTGTTAATTAAGTAAAATAGCTACCTTTTTACCAAAGGAATGATCTTCATCCTCAAGTTTTTCAATCAGTTAGAATATCTTCCACTCATTCTTAATAAGTCATCATTTAAAATTTTTTTCTGAATAAATTGTTTATCTAAAACAGAAGAACTGATTTAACATCATCCTATAGGGCAGATGCCGATCTCACTTTCTAGTAGAATGTGACAGTAGATGCTTCCCACCTTATTACCCTGTTCACAGTGTGGGCACTTCACTGTTGCCAAGAACAAGTGCTACTTTTCAATGTTCAAATTATTTTTCACTTAATTTGTCATCCTTCAACTTAGAAAGCAAATAGGAAATTGATTTAAGTAGTTAGTTTTACACCTAAACCTTCCTGCCATCATCTAAGACCACAAAAACACTCAGCCTTTCCAAGTTTTATGAACTGAATGTTACAGCCAATTTCCAAACCTTAATCAGCTCTTTGAGTTCCATAAATTTGCAGTGGATATTTACTGCCTTCATTGAGCTGTCTAATAAGAAAGAAACAATCCACTGCATTTGGAAGAGAAATACAGCAAGTCTCACATTGCTGGAGAGCACAGCCCATATATCTAACAACCCTCTTCCAAAATAATTCAACAGTGAGATACATCAGCAACATGCATGGGCACACAATCTCCACTCTCATGGTGCCACCTGAGACATCATCCCCATCTTTACTCCTCATTCCAGAGATGAATTAACATTACTGTCAAATTGTAAATCAACATAAGAACATAAGAAATAGGAGCAGGAGTAGGCCATCTAGCCCTTCGAGCCTGCCCCACCATTCAGTAAGATGATGGCTGATCTGAAGTGGCTCAGTTCCAATTTCCCGCCTTCTCCCCATAACCCTTAATCCCCTTGCCTATCAAAAACCTATCTACCTGCGTCTTAAATATATTTAGCGAGGCAGCCTCCACCACTTCAACGGGCAGAGAATTCCAGAGATTCACCACCCTTTGAGTAAAGAAGCTCCTCCTCAACTCCGTTCTAAACTGCACCCCCCTTATCCTGAGGCTGTGTCCTCTAGTCCTACTGTCCTTTCTGAGCGGGAAGAGCCTCTCCACCTCTATCCTATCCATCCCATTCATCATCTTGTACGTCTCAATGAGATCTCCTCTCATCCTTCTAAACTCCAACAAGTACAAGCCTAGTTTATTCAGCCTCTCCTCATAGCTCAACCCCCTCAACTCCGGTATCAGCCTAGTGAACCTCCTCTGCACTCCCTCCAAGGCCAAAATATCCTTGTGTAAGTGCGGCGACCAAAACTGCACACAGTACACCAGCTGCGGCCTCACCAGTGCCCTGTACAGTTGCAGCAAGACCTCCCTACCTTTATATTCAATCCCTCTCGCTATGAAGGCCAGCATCCCATTCACCTTCCTGACCACCTGCTGCACCTGCAGGCTGGGTTTTTGCGACTCATGCACAAGGACCCCGAGGTCCCTCTGCACCGTAGCATGCTGCAGCCTTTCGCCATGTAAGTAGTATTCCTTCCTACCATTATTCCTACCAAAGTGGACAACCTCACACTTGCCAACATTAAATTCACTAAATTAAACATCAGATCCATATACCAAACAATAACTATAAAATTATTATAAAGACCATAGTAAACTTATATAGTAAAATGGAACAATTGATTGATTTCCCAATACAATAATTTCCAAATCATAGGTCAATGTCATAACTACAAAATTATACACCAATATCATAAAATACAATAGCTGTCAAGTTACCACACCATAAATTATATAACTTAACCACTAAATCACATAGTAAACTAACATTAGCACCTGATTGACACCCTACTAACAGACCACTATGTAGTCAAAGATGTTAAGGTAGCTTAAATCATGAAGGGAGTCAAGATTTGGCCGATTTACAGACTCATTTGATCATACTTGATCTCCAGGTGGCTCTGATTCAAAGACTATGAGGTGAAAAAACTTACTATCAGATGTCGCCAAACTTAAAACAGCTAGAGGGAAAGACTTGTTTCATGAACCTTTGGAAAATCATTACAGTATTGTCAACTTTAAAAGGAACTGGAAAAACTTTAAGGATGCTTTTTTAGCAAGTTAAGACACTCGGACCTAAAAACATAAACTAGTTTGATGAGCAGAATTTAGAGACAATGAATTGCTCTGTGAAAAGTGGAGCTTATGTGAAGCATCTGTCATCAATACCAGAATAAACAGAAAGACTTTCAAAGAAAACTGAGGATATCCAAATGACTGCTGACACACATAATATGAAAAGATTCTCTCAGAGACTTCAAACTGTTTGTAGCTGCCTGTCTGGAGCTATGGTTTTCCAAATAAGCTTTGTTGACTATGTCTTATTAATTGGCAATAGCCTAATTATGGATAGCTGAGCCTACCATTTGAAGCATCTACTTAATTAGAAGGCATGCGTAGGAAGTGAAGTCCTATTTCAGCAATCTCCGAGTCCTGTAGTAATGTCTCTTGTTGAAGGAACTCATGTTCATTGAGATCATTAGACAGCAAAGTCACTGGAGAGATTCCAGTGATATACTTGCAGAGATATATCAAGCAGGCTGGCACCAACCAGCTCACTTGGTTCTGCACCAGTTGATGGGCAAAAAAGAAATCATCCTACTAATCCACCTAATCAAACACAAGAGCAGTAGATGCATTTGAAAATTCCCTTCTTATCACTGAAGGGGAAATCCTTACTCAAATTATTTTAAACTATCAGCATTTAATTGATAAATCATTGCCTGACAATCAGTGTGGATTGATAAAACAAAATGCACTGGCCTCTACTGCCAGATAACTTCAGGAAAAAGATTGAGAACAAAACATTGGACGTTTACTGTGCCTTTGTTGATACAGTTAGCAGAAAACACCTCTGCAAAACGCTGGCTAATGTTGGTTGTCTCGAGCGGGTTGACCTAATGGTCTGATAGTTCCATGATGGCCAGAGTTATGGAAGATAGTGATGTTTCCATCCCCTTCTCTGTCTCCAGTGGAGTTAAGCAGAGTTGTATTCCAGTTCTCATCTTATTTGGTATTTTGTTTGTTTCTATGTTTGCTTATACCTGGAAGGACCTGGATAAACGAGTGCCCATTTACTTCAAAATGAATGGCAAATGTACAATTTTCATCACCCACAGTCAAAATCTGAAAAGTGGGTGGAAATTCTTGTTAGTAGACAATTGGGCTGTGGGTGCTCACACAGAAGAGGGCCTTCAAACGCTCTGGATTATTTCTAGATTCTAATAAATTTGGCCCCACCATCAATCCACTGAAGACAGAAGTTATATTTCAGGCGGCTGATCTGGGAAAACCTATGATCCAATCAATATTGCATATGCTTTCTGCATTGGACAGGATCACCTGCTGACAGCATCATGACACCCACTGGACTCTTAGATAATGAAAAGAATCACAGGTTTTTTTCAAATCCAGTTCCGTGTGAGGTAATGCGATTAATGGAGCATTAAATTATCAACAGAAGTTAAAGTCAAGAAGGCAATATTTAGACAGCTTACTTTGTAACGTATTACACATTTTGTCACCAGATGGAAAACTCAGTCACCTCCACCTTAGAAAGATGGTGAAAATTTGACAGTTGTTTAGGATTACAAAGACTGAAGAAGATTTCATTTGTCAAACAGAGAGACGCTAATATTAATGGCACGTAATCCAAATACCTGATTCTAAAGTGCCCAAGAAGATGATTTGAAGCTGGATAAATGCTTTTGTGGTGGTCTATTCAAAAGAGAAATGGATTGCCTAAAGACCAATCTAAAATAATGTGGCATCTCAACTGACAAATGGATGTATGATGCTTGCAACAAAAAACTGACAACAAATAAATCACACTTGCACACAAAAGCCTAAAGCAAGATGTAGCTAGCTAGCCAAAGAAGAACCCAAGGAATTCAATGAAAGATCAGTCCTAATTTGAATAGAAATGATTTGTATTTATTTTAAGGAGAGTTTTAGAAATATGGTGTGAGTTTACATTGAAACAGCTTTATTCCTAATTGGGTAAGGAGCATGGACAGCTGTGCACATATGTAGTCGCTACAGTGATAACACCGGAAGTTGGAGACAAACACCAACATGTACATACCATCTTCAGTTAATATCCATTAGCACTCATCCTGAAGTCTATGCTGGTGATTGAGCAGCCGTTACAGACCATAGTGATAGGATCTCAGTGATAAGGCAGCTAAACTATTCACTTCGTCTCCTGCTGCCTAATGCTGTCTACTCTATAAAGAAACTAGGCACCTTTCACTCATGTGATGGAGGAAGGATTATCATAGAAACCCTACAGTGCAGAAGGAGGCCATTCAGCATATCAAGTCTACACTAGTAACAAATCCGCCCCAGACCCTATCCCCAAAACCCACCCGTTTACCCCGCTAATCCTTCTAATCTACACATCCCGGGACACTAAGGGACAATTTAATATAGCCAGTCAACCTAACCTGCGCATCTTAGGGCTGTGGGAGGAAACCAGAGCACCGAGAGGAAACCCACGCTGACACGGGGAGAACTTGCAAACTCCACACAGACAGAGACCCAAGCTGGTAATTGAACCTAGGTTCCTGGAGCTGTGAGGCAGCAGTGCTAACCGCTGTGCCACCTTTCCACCCCAGTAATTACAATCCAAATCTCTTCTTCGTCTCCAGAGATGGTGACATGTGCCCTCTTCATGCATCAAGGAAATTCCTCCTCACTTCCCACACTGCATTGACCATCCTCGATCTACACTGGAATAAATGGACCTTTAATTAAATTAGGACCTATGCCAGAAATAAGAGAGGTAACCAGACTAATTTTAAGCTAAAGCTAAGAGATATCTTAGATTCAAATTTGTTAATATCCCAACAATGTAGATTTCATTCCAACAAACTGTTTGATTTCACAAAACAGAATAAGGTTCACAGGGAAGTTCAGTATATTTTCTGAATATTCCTCAGATCATAGAAAATAACAAACCATGCCATGCTATCTCTGTTAGTGAACTAAGTCTACTTTACTGATTGAAATTAGTTGCCAACTTGGAGAAAGTGTTCTCTTTACAGTGGCTGATTCCATTCCATTCCAGATTATTAGTAATTAGAGATGGTCATCCTTCTTGGACAGGAAGCCAAAAGCTGAATTCCTGACATACTGCTGGTCTCAATGTCCATGCATTGACCACTGTCACCTGAGGCACTGAATTCCTGTCAGACATTCCCCACTGGGATCTTGTGAATTCACCCATTGCACAGTAAAAACTTGCGTGTCTGTGGATTGAACCTCAAGCTGCACTTAATTTGAGATAAATTCCATGTAGATTGAATAGTTAATAATCCTAAAATGTGACAAACAGGATGTATCAGAATTCGGTATAAATAAAAATGAATTGCTTTGTTACTTCATGAGGTGTTGCTCAAATTCAAGTAGGTATAGTTGATTCAAGGCAAAAGACATTTTTCCTCAGGTGAGGAATTGAAGTTGCGAGGTTTCAGCAGTTGGCTTTCTTTTTTTGGAAAAGAAGAGACTTTATGGCAACATACTGGAAATTTTCAAATAGCTTACTATGACAAAGCATTCTTAAAAAGATAGCAGCAGGGGAACAGTTAGTCTTGCATAATTATAATCTGAGTTTCCAGAAAATGTCATTCATGTGGCTCATGGGAAGTTGATGTCAACAGATAGGGTGAAAATGTGTATAGCTGGGTTGAGAGATATGATAAGAGGGTGTTATTAAGAAGTTGGTGAGCCTGGTATACAGTGGGTTAAAGGTGTCTGCAAAGTTGACGGGTTCAAGAAGCTGCTGGGGTTGAGATTCAAGAGGTTGGTGAGTCTGGTGTAAAGATAGCATTGGGAGGTTGAGGTCATTGAGAAAGGCACTGAATGGTCCTGTTATTGAAAACTCTTGAGTGACCTCTGAACTTGGTAACATATTCCTCTTGATTTGTCTTCAAACAGGAACTGTTGGGAAGATCAAGTGAGCCGCTCTCATTCATAGTGTTCGTCCCTGAATGGAGGAATCCTCCAACACCAGCTCTGGTCCGAATGGAGGAGAGCAAATTTAAACGACACCAAATCCTCGTACCAGCCTATGAGCATGAGTACAGGAGTGGGGCACAGCACATCTGCAAAAAGTAAGAGCTACAGCAATACTTGGTCATGGCATGGTTGACAGATGTGTGAATTATGTGATATATGTTCAGCTTATTTACAAATTGCATCTACAAAGGGTGGAGATTGTACACAGAGTACGTAATGAGGATGGGAGAGAGTCACAGGTTGAGGGAGGATTGTGGGGTGCGGGAGAGAATGATAGGTAGGGGAAGCTGATGTTCAGTCATGGGGTGAGGGGGAGAGAGTGAGGATGAGGAGGAAGAGAGTGACAAGGTGAGGAAGGGAGTGAGGGAGAGAGAGTCACAGGGTGCGGGGAGTCATGGTGTAAAGGGGCAGAGAGACAGGGTGGCAGAAGAGAGTCACAGTGTGGGGAAGTGGGTGAGGGGCAGGGAGTGAAAAGGTGAGAGTGATGGGGTGGGGGAAGAGTCACAGGGTTGGGGGGAAAGAGTGAGGGGGAGAGTCATCGGATTAGGGGAGGGAGGATTGGGGGGACAGTGACGATAAGGGGGTGGAGGGAGCGTCTCGGGGGGGTGTGATGCAGGGTGAAGGGGTGGTGAGGGAGGGAGTAGCAGGGAGAGAGTGATGGTGGGGAGGAGGATGAGAGGGAGAGAGTGACGGTGGGGGGGAATGGTGAGAGGGAGGGGGAGGGAGCATGGAGAGGGAGGGGAAAAAAGTCACAGTGTGTGCTGATCTTGATTTGAGCTGGGAGATGACATTGTGCTTTGTTTGTTTGTAGGGAGGATATCTATTATAAAGCTGTGCACTCCACAGCCCTCATCTTCCTGCAGAATGATACTGGCTTTGCCAAATGGGAGCCCTTGCCAGAGAGGGTCCAACAGCTAATGGCAGCCTATAAATTGACATCAAAGTCATCCTCGTCTTCGTCCTCCTCATCGGCAGCCAGTGAGAAAGAGCAGGAACAGAGTGGGGACCAAAGCAGCAACATTGAGCATCATTGAACTGGGCTTGAGGATGTGTGCTAGACAAAGGCAGCACAGAGCAGTTAATACTGAGTGTTATTTTAAACAGATGGACTCGATACAAGCTGCGAAACCATTGTCGTCACCAGCAAGAAATGTACATAATGTACAGTGTCTTTCAAAACAGACCCAGAATTCTGGGTTCTTAATGTTTCTGTTTGTTGTTTTTATTTTTACTGAATTGTTTAGGGGAGCGAAACAAGATATGTCTGTGTAATATATTCCATGAAAATATTTCAGAACAGAATACCGTGTCAGTTTTATCAGCTTTTTTTTGAGATTATGCAATTCTGCCTAATTTTTTTTAAACTTTGCGAATAGTGGCTGCAGACATTTTCCATTTTAACACAGGAATTTCTTTTCAATGCAGAGAATTAAGTGTAAGTGTACAAACTGATGGATAGGAATTGATTGGTGTTGCTGTAAGAAGTGTTGCTTCTTGTTGACCTGTGTAGACTGTATCTCTGAATTGTTCAATGGCAGCTGAACTCACTGAACGTTTGAATGTACAGCATCCAGTGCAGCCCTCGCATTTAACCTTTCACTGACACAGGGGAATTAGATGAACTCCGGAAGAAAATAATGAAGGCTACAGGGAAAGAACTGGAAGATGGGATTGAACAGAGAGCTCCATATGGGCGGTTTGCAACATGGGCTCCTTCTTGTGCTGAGTTCTCTTCAATCAGATCTGAGCAGATTGTCATTAAGCATTCATATTCCTGACTATAAGGTTCGTTTCATTAATAAGGTCTCCCGATTATGCAGCAACCTGTGAATGCAGAGGATTTGATTCAGCTAAAAAGAAACCTCTGCCAGTGATGTCCTTTCAGTTATTATTATAGAGGAACTAGAATTCAGTGCTACACTTAGCTGGGCCAGCCAGCCAGCAGAGTTAAACGTAAACAGAAAAGGCTGGAAAATCTCAGCAAATCTGACAGTATCTGTAGTGCTTAGCTCTGATGAAGGGTCACTGAAATGCAAAACGTTGGCTCTATTCTCCACAAATGCTGTCAGACATGCTGAGATTTAACCAGAATTTTCTGTGTTTGTTTCAGAATCCAGCATCCACAGTAATTTGCTTTTAGCAAAGGGTTAAATATAGGTTTGCTCCACTTGGAAGGTATGACTCAATATGATGCCCTGTTAAAGAGCAACTGAGCCTATATTGTGTACCCACACATTGCTTCAACTACAGGCCCAAGCACCAGCCTGGCCAGATTATCAGTGATTCTGATTCTTGACTTTTACCATACCACTGAGAGAAGCTGATGTTCAAATGGCAGGGCAACTGGTTATTCGTAATGCTTAGATCAGACAAAACCACTGAACAGGTTCAACTACAGTGACAATTGAGAGTAATGGTTCAGCACTGTATCACAGACTGAACATCAATCTCTTAGATACTGTCACATGTGGAAAGTTGGATGACCCATGCAAGTCTGTAACCCCAAGCAATGTCTTGACAGTCTGACTGTCACAGTACACATCATCAGCTTGAAATTATTTCTGATTGACAGAGTGCATGGGCCCATACAGATTGGCTATGCAGTTTCCTAGTACAAAATGTTCAAACACTGTGCAAAGTGAAGGGTTGAATGTGCTTATTGTTTGTTATGTGTGTGGTGAAAGAAAGCTCTGGGATGGTTGGAGAGGATCTGACTGTGCTACAATTCTATAAAATAAAGAGATAAGTATGTGAGTTAATATTTCAGGTCTGCAACCTTTCACCAGAACTGGAAATTGTTACATCCAATGAAAGCTTTACAGAGCTGAAATATTGGGCAGATTTAAGGCCTCACTCGCCCTGAAATCATAAAATCCCACCCACGGTTAGCGGATCTTTCCAAGATCTGCCTCTCAGCCTGTTCCAATTCCCGTGGCAGACGGGACGGTAAAATTCTGTTTCCCTTTCCACAAATGCTGCTGAGTGTTTCCTGTGTTTTCCAGATTTCCAGTAGTTGTACTATTTTGTTTTGGGTATTGAGCGTGGTTTATTCCCCAGTCACAAGGCACAGACCACCCTATCACAACAAAGCACAGTGGTTAGCACTGTTGCCTCACAGTGCCAGGGACCCAGGTTTGACTCCCAGCTTGGATCGCTGTCTGTCGTGTTTGCATGTTTTCCCCATGTTTGCATGGGTTGCTCCAGGTGCCTCATTTCCTCCCACATTCTGAAAGACGTGCTGGTTAGGTGCATTGACCTGAACAGGTGCCAGACATAATTGCAGTGTTAATGCAAACCTTACCTGTGACTAATAAATGAACTTTAAATTATAACTTTAACATATATCCAGTCTGCCAGCTTCAACTGGCTTATGTGACTTTAACTCAGCTTTGCCATTGCTTGGCTGAGATAATCCTGTCACCCTATTTCTCCATTACCTTGTGACCCACTCATAGTACTGGAAACACAGATCAAAATCTTCTAGTCTGTGTTTATTTTGTTAAAATCAAGGGTAATGAGGAATGCAGTAAAGGAGTTTGAAAACAAACTTCTTCAGTCTGAGTTTGAATTATGAGACACCTTTAAAATCTCTCTTGTGACACAATTTACAGGACTTGCATCCTGCAGTTACACTCTGCTGATCTTTCATCCACCAGAGCTCGTGCTGCCTCTGTTTCCTGTTGCAGGATCTCCCCACATTGCTGCTCAGTGTTAAGATGAATATTCCCACAGGAGGATTTTGACAATGTGATCTGGATTCTACATTTCCCCTCACTGGTGGGTTTGAATGTGGAGTGGGTAGTGGACTGTATGCAAAATCCAGTGGGTGACATTCTCCACTTGTCTGAGCTTTTACAAGGGGTTTGATATAACCGCTGACTGTAGACATACCAGCAATGGCTCCCAGTTATGCACCTGGGACATTCAGTTGACCCCTTAGCTCTGTAAGATAGGAGGCCCTCTATAGTGGTGGCAGTCTCACCTTAAAGCAATTAACGCCGCTTCCATTGTTGCTGCAGGACATCCATCAGCCTTTTATATTTCAGTAAGCACCTCTTCTAAACCCCAGAGTCTCTAGCTCAACCTCTTCTAACGAGATTGTCCTCTCATCCAGGAATTAGTCCAGTGAATGTACATCCCCTCTCTATAAGGCTAGTGTATCCTTCCATAGGTAAGGAGACCCAAGGTACACAGTGGTAATGGTCTCACCAAGGCTTTATAGAATTGTAGCAAGTCTTTTTCACTTGACCTCTCTAATTCCTCTGTAATAAAAGCTAATATGTCATTTGCATTCCTAATAATTTGCATATCAACTTTGTGGGATTCACAATGTGACAGAGGTCTCTCTGAGTCAACATTTCCTCATTTCTAATCATTTCAGTTCAAATCAAAGTTTATCAGTGTACTCACCTTGTGTGACTCCTGGTTCTGTGGCATCACTTGACGATTTATCCCTATTATGTTCTCAGGTCATTACATCTCTCATTGTGATCCTGATTCATTGATGCATGTTTTATCCCCATTGATAATTTTTGTAGTACATGTAATCCCATTGAATGCAAGGCTTCCTTAATTTTGTCATTCAAAATGTTATGTTTTATTTTGTTTTTCTTTCCAAGATGGATAACTTCACGCTTCTCCATGTTATATTCCAACAATCTTCCTTTTACCCACTCACCAAACTGTATTCCTCCTTAGAGCTTAGCTTCCCACCTGACTGTATTGTCAGTGAACTTGGACTCTCTTGCACTCTCTGTCCCTCAGTACCTTGGTGTAGGCTGTGAGAGTGTGGATAATTGCAGATTCTTGCTTGGGTTGTTGATGAACCATGTCCAGTTGCTAATACCTTCACTTTGTGCAGAGATTGTTGTGTTTTTAATTGTTTCTGGTTTGATTTGAAGTTAGAAAAGGGATACAGTCAACCACAACACTTCTGAAGTGCTAATGACCATAACCTTGCACTGATGGCACATGTCTCAATGTAGTTGTGTATCTGAAAATTGCACTTATTATTGAGCATGCATCGAAATGAGGATTGTGCAGAGCTGAGACTGAACTGAGCCTAGTGGTGATGCGTTATCCTGTTCTGGAGTGGGCAGTGTGTGTACAATGATTGGGATCTCACAGTGCTTGAGCGAGGCATCTCGTGCACCGGAACACTGAACAGTAACTCAGTACTCCAGCATCCCAGTTTCAGTGTTTGTGACCAGACAGTGTGGGATTCTGAGTGGAAGATAATGAAAGGCTCAGTTCTCCCACTGCCTCTCCTCATCATGTTTTATCTGTAGTGTTTATTTTTGTATTTATTTTGTTACTCTTTTTAAATTGTATTTTAAGAAATACAGATTTAAGTGTATGTGCTGCCTAATTGGTAAAAAGATTGATGGTGCTGTGTGATCAGGTCTGGGTCATATTCAGATAATGTCACATGTAGTGGGATACTAGCACTGAACATGGCACCTGTTTTCTTATTAACACTAGTGAATGTCATGTGAACCCACATCTAATCGATCTACTTTGTAAAGTCATGTCCAATGATCCAGTTGACCTCTTTTTCTAAGTAACACGTGCAGATCAGATCCCCATGTTGGTTTCAAACTCTTTACTTACAGAAGGAAAATTTCAACACCAGAATTAAAAATATACTGAGATTAGAATTGTCCTGGTTTCTTTGAAATAAAGTGTGAACGGAGGATAATTCAGGCTGATGGTGCCCCTCTCTGCAATCAAACATTATCATTGTGTGAACAACAGCTACCCACCAATAGGTAGATCCCGGAGTCACCCTCTGCACTGGGTTCAGCTCTTGGAGTCACCCCGTGCACCGGGGTCAGCTCCCGGACTCACCCTGTGCCCCAAGTTCTGCTCTGAGATTCACCCTGTGCCCCAGGTTCAGCTCCTGGAGTCACCCTGTGCCCCAAGTTCTGCTCTGAGATTCACCCTGTGCCCCAGGTTCAGCTCCTGGAGTCACCCTGTGCCCCGGGTTCAGCTCCTGGAGTCACCCTGTGCCCCGGGTTCAGCTGCTGGAGTGGCCATGTGCTCTGAGATTCACCCTGTACCCCAGGTTCAGTTCCTGGAGTCACCCTGTGCCGAGGTTCAGCTCCTGGAGTCACCCTGTGCCCCAGGTTCAGCTCCTGGAGTCGCCATGTGCTCCACATTCAGCTTCCGCAGTCACTCTGTGCCCCGGGTTCAGCTCTGAGATTCACCATGTGCCCCGGGTTCAGCTCTGAGATTCACCATGTGCCCCGGGTTCAGCTTCCGGACTCACCCTGTGCCCCGGGTTCAGCTCTGAGAGTCATCCTGTGCCCCAGGTTCAGCTCCTGGAGTCACCCTGTGCCCTGGGTTCAGCTCTGAGAGTTCCTCTGTGACCCAGGTTCAGCTCTTGAGAGTCACTCTGTGCCCCGGGTTCAGCTCCTGGAGTCATCCTGTGCCCCGGGTTCAGCTCCTGGAGTCACCCTGTGCCCTGGGTTCAGCTCCTGGAGTCACCCTGTGCCCCGGGTTAAGCTCCTGGAGTCACCCTGTGCCCCGAGTTCAGCTCCTGGAGTCATCCTGTGCCCCGGGTTCAGCTCCTGGAGTCACCCTGTGCCCCGGGTTCAGCTCCTGGAGTCACCCTGTGCCCCGAGTTCAGCTCCTGGAGTCACCCTGTGCCCCGGGTTCAGCTCCTGGAGTCACCCTGTGCCCCGGGTTCAGCTCCTGGAGTCACCCTGTGCCCCGGGTTAAGCTCCTGGAGTCACCCTGTGCCCCGGGTTCAGCTCTGAGAGTCACTCTGTGACCCAGGTTCAGCTCCTGGAGTCACCCTGTGCCCCGGGTTCAGCTTCCAGAGTGACCATGTGCTCTGAGAGTCATCCTGTGCCCCAGGTTCGGCTCCTGGAGTCACCCTGTGCCTCGTGTTCAGCTCCCAATAGCCATCCTGTGCCCCAGAATTCTGTTTTTAAAGTAACAATATCTTGATACTGGCTGTTCATCTTTTACCATCTTTGTTATTCCATGTCTATGAGGCCAGGGCTCTGATGTTCCCTGTTTTGCTGTCAGCCAGGTTCCCTATGAGTAATTTTCTCTAGTTGCATAGATCCCCATCTGAACTATTTTCACTGAGATTTGTGCACGCTTCCTTTTATGGTGGGGAGGATTAATTGCAACAACAACATATCTGGGGACATTAACAGCAATCCTGAGCTAAGCTGCCATTCATATACAATGACAATGATAGAATCCCAACTAGGAAAATCCATTGTAAAAAGCTCCATAACCAAAAGGTGAATGAGTATAAGACAGTATTAGCTCCTTAAAGCTCTGAGTTAAGCTTCAATTAAGCTTAAGCCTCAATCCCATGATCTTGATGGAACATTAGAAGTAGGAGCAGGCCATCTAGCCCTTCAAGCCTGCCCCGCCATTCAATAAGATCATGGCTGATCTGAAGTGGCTCAGTTCCACTTTCCCGCTGTCTCCCCATAACCCTTAATTCCCTTGCCTACCAAAAACCTATCTACCCGTGTCTTAAATATATTTAGCGAGGTAGCCTCCACCACTTCAATGGGCAGAGAATTCCAGAGATTCACCACCTTTTGAGTGAAGAAGTTCCTCCTCAACTCTGTTCTAAACTGCTCCCCCCTTTATCTTGAGGCTGTGCCCTCTAGTCCTGCTGTCCTTTCTGAGCGGGAAGAATCTCTCTACCTCTACCCTATCCATCCCCTTCATTATCTTATACGTCTCTATAAGATTCCCCCCTCATCCTTCTAAACTCCAACGAGTACAGACCCAGTCTATTCGGCCTCTCTTCATAGTCCAACCCCCTCATCTCCGGTATCAGCCTAGTGAACCTCCTCTGCACTCCCTCCAAGGCCAAAATATCCTTGCGCAAGTGCAGCGACCAAAACTGCACACAGTACTCCAGCTGCGGCCTCACCAGTGCCTTATACAGTTGCAGCAAGACCTCCCTGCTTTTATATTCTATCCCCCTCACATTAAAGGCCAGCATCCCATTCGCCTTCTTGATCACCTGCTGCACCTGCAGACTGGGTTTTTGTGACTCATGCACAAGGACCCCCAGGTCCCTCTGCACCGTAGCATGCTGCAGCTTTCCGCCCTTTAAATAGTAACCCCTCCTACTATTATTCCTGCCAAAGTGGATAACCTCACACTTGCTAACATTGTACTCCATCTGCCAGGTCCTCGCCCACATCAGCCTTTCTAGATCCCTCTGCAGACTTTCCACACCCTCCGCACAATTTGCTTTTCCACTTATCTTCGTGTCATCAGCAAATTTTGACACCCTACAATCAGCCCCCTCCTCCAGATCATCTATATAAATGGTAAATAGCTGAGGCCCCAGCACCGATCCCTGCGGCACTCCACTAGTCACCAACCGCCAATCAGAATAGCACCCATTGATACCAACTCTCTGCCTCCTATTAGACAACCAATCCTCTATCCACGCTAACACCTTACCCCCAACTCCATGCCCCCTAACCTTCTGAAGAAACCTTGTGTGCGCCACCTTATCAAACGCCTTTTGAAAATCGAGAAACACCACATCCACCGGTTCCCCTCTGTCTACCACACTAGTCACATCCTCATAGAATTCCAATAAATTCGTCAGACACGATTTCCCCTTAACGAATCCATTACCTCACAGGAAACCCTTACCTCACAGGATTCCTTATAGTCCTGGGCACTGAAACCTCAATCACTTTTCACAAATGGTCAACATCTGTCCTTGATCACACTGCAGCATCTGGGACTCACTGCACTACTAGGTTAAGTCCCAGTGCTGCAACAGTGAACAGAAGTCCACTCAGCCCCTCAAACCTCTTACACCATTCTCTCATATTGTGAATCTTCTATACTGTAACACTATTTACTCACCTTGATCCCCTTGCTTAACAAATCTATCATTTCAACTTTTAAATTTCCAAATGACTCCCAGAGACAGCAGCTTTTTAGGGAAGGTTTTCCACATTTCCACTAGCCTGGTTGGAAAAAGTCCTTCCTGACATTACCCAGAACAGCCCGGTTGGAATTGTATGGTTGTTGTCACTCTCCCTGTCCAGCTGTCACAGAGCCATTAGACCACAGGAGACCAGCTGGCCCATCGATTCCATGCTGGCTCATTGCACAGCACCAATTAGGCCTCCTCTGGAAGTCCCCAGCATAACAGATGCCAGTCTACAGCCAACTCTATTCACTCCAGGTGAGATCAAGATACGGCTGAAGGCACTGGATACTACAAAGTCTACGGGCCATGACAATATTCTAGTAATAATACAGAAGACTTGTGCTCCAGAACTTGTTGCACCCCTAGCCAAGCTGTTCCAGTACAGTTACAACACTGGCATCTACCCAACAATGTCCTGGATACAATGTCTTTGTATACAGGAATTTGTCCTGTATACAAGAAAAAGGACAAATTCAACCCAGCCAATTCCGCCCATCAATCTCTCTATCATCAGCAACGTGATGAAATGGATCATCAGTAGTGCTGTCAAGTGGCACTTACTCAGCAATAACCTACTAAGACGCTCATTTTAGATTCCACCAAGGTCATTCAGCTCCTGGCCTCATTAGTTTCATCAGGGACACTCAACCATGGTTCAAACATGGACAAAAGAGCTGAATTCCAGAAATGAGGTGAGAGTGACTGTCCTGGAATCAAGACAGCATTTGACTGAGTGTGGCATCAAAAAGCCCTAGCAAAACTGGAGTCAATGGGAATCAAGGGAAACTCTCACTGGATAGAATCATACCTGGCACAAAGGAAGAGAGTTGTGGTAATTGAAAGCCAAACACCTTAGTTCCAGGACATCATTACAGGGGGTCCTCAGGATAGTGTCCTGGGCCCAATCACCTTCAGCTGCTTCATTAATAACCGGCCATCCATCATAAGGTTAGAAGGAGGGATGTTCGCCAATGATTGCACAATGTTCAGAACTATTTGTGACATCTCATGTCCAAATGCAACGAGACCTGGACAATATCCAGACTTGGGCTGACAAGTGGCAAGTAACATTCATGCCAGACAAGTGCCAGACAATTACCATTCCCAAAAAGAGAGAATCAAACCATTACCCCTTGACTTCAATGGCATTACCATTGCTGAATCCTCCATTATCAATATCTACAGCAAGCCTCCACTGCACCCACTCAATTTAGCAACTTTGCACACACCTGGGACTTTGACTTTGAGCAGCCTCCTATATTCACAGTCAAATGGTCTGGTGGAGCAGGCGTTTAGCTCAGCCAGGCATTTTCTCGAGAAATGTGCTCAAGATTGCACAGATTACTATGCTGCACTCCTCAGCTTGTGAAATCTACAATGACAGGGCCTAACCCCAACCGCATATGACACTTTTCCAGGTGCCCCAGGAGCACGGTTCCCATTGTTAAAACTCTGCTTCAGCTCAAACTATAGCCAGCGTGAATGATATCCTCCAGCCAATGCAGGTTGAAAACCAAAACACAATGTGATTGAGGTGCCCACAGACTCAGCCCTCTAACACCAGGCCAGATGGTCAGGTTTCAGACTATACATGGCCATGACCAGTTGGTGGTAGTACACAGTAATGCCCCACAACCTTCTCACCTGAAGAAAGAGAGACACTCTGAAAGCTTGTGCTACCAAATAAACACTGTTGGACTTTAACCTGGTGTTGTGAGACTTCTTACTATAGCACCGACAACAGAGGTGAAAGAAAAGAATAGGGATAAATGGGTGTTTTTCTGGTTGGCGATCAGTGACTAGTGGTGTGCCTCAGGGATCAATGTTGGGACCGTAATTTTTTACAATTTACATTGATGATTTGGAGTTGGGGATCAGTGTAGTATATCAAAATTCGCAGATGACACTCAGATGAGTGGCAGAACAAAGTGCGCAGAGGACACTGAACATCTGCAAAGAGATATAGATAATTTAAGTGTGGGCAAGGGTCTGGCAGATGGAGTACAATGTTGGTAAATGAGAGGTTATCCATTTTGGTAGGAATAACAGCAAAATGATCTATTATTTAAATGGTAAAAAATTGCAGCATGCTGCTGTGCAGAGGGATCTGTGTGGCCTTGTATATGAATCACAAAAAATTGGTTTGTAGGTGCAACAGGTAATTAAGGAGGCAAATGGAAGTTTGTCCTTCATTGCTAGAAGGATGGAGATTAAAAACAGCGAGATTATTTACTGCTGTAGAAGGTGTTGGTGAGACTACAACTAGAATACTGTCTCCTTGCTTGACAAAGGCACTGGAGACAGGGCAGAGGAGATTCACTAAGTCGATTCTGGAGTTGAGATGGTTGGCTTATGAGGGGAGACTGAGTAGTTGAGGCTATACTCATTGGAATTCAGAAGAATGACAGGAAATCTTATATAAACATACAAGTTTATGAAGGGAATAGATAACATAAAGGCAGGGAAACTAGAACTAAGAGGAATGGCCTCAAAATAAGGGGGAACAGATTTAGGACTGAGTTGAGGAGGAACTTCTTCACCCAAAGGGTTGTGAACCTGAGTAATTTCCTGCCCAGTGGAACAGTTGAGGCTACTTTATTGAATGTTTTTAAGGCAAGGATAGATAAATTTTTGAACAGCAGAGGAATTAAGGGTTATTTATGGTAAGAACATAAGAAATAGGAGCAGGAATAGGCCATCTAGCCCCTCGGGTCTGCCCCGCCATTCAATAAGATCATGGCTGATCCGAAAGTGGTTCAGTTCCACTTATCCGCCTGCTCCCCATAACCTTAATTCCCCTTTTGATCAGAAATCTATCTACCTGTGACTTAAACATATTCAACAAGATAGCCTCCACCACTTCAATGGGCAGAGAGTTCCAGAGATTCACTACCCTCTGAGAGAAGAATTTCCTCTTCAACTCTGTTCTAAACTGACACCCCCCCTTATTCTGAGGCTGTGTCCCCTAGTTCTTATTTCCTTTCTAAGTGGAAAGAATCTCTCTATCTCTACCCTATCTAGCCCCTTCATTATCTTATATGTCTCTATAAGATCACCCCTCAGCCTACTAAACTCCAACGAGTACAGGCCCAATCTACTCAATCTCTCCTCATAGGCTAACCCCCTCATAAGAACATAAGAAATAGGAGCAGGAGTAGGTCATCTAGCCCTTCGAACCTGCCCCGCCATTCAATAAGTTCATGGCTTATCTGAAGTGGATCAGTTCCACTTTCCCGCTTTCTCCCCATAGCCCTTAATTCCCTTGTCTGTCAAAAACCTATCTACCCGTGACTTAAATATATTCAGCGAGGTAGCCTCCACCACTTCAATGGGCAGAGAATTCCAGAAATTCACCACCCTTTGAGTGAAGAAGTTCCTCCTCAACTCCGTTCTAAACTGCTCCCCCCTTATCTTGAGGCTGTGCCCCCTAGTCCTGCTGCCCTTTCTGAGCGGGAAGAATCTCTCTACCTCTACCCTATACATGCCTTTCATTATCTTATACGTCTCTAAAAGATTCCCCCTCATTCTTCTAAACTCCAACGAGTACAGACCCAATCTATTTAGTCTCTCTTCATGGTCCAACCCCCTCATCTCCGGTATCAGCCCAGTGACCCTCCTCTGCGCTCCCTCCAAGGCCAAAATATCCTTGCACAAGTGCAGCGACCAAAACTGCACACAGTACTCCAGCTGCGGCCTCACCAGTGCCCTGTACAGTTGCAGCAAGACCTCCTTGCTTTTATATTCTATCCCCCTCGCTATAAAGGCCAGCATCCCATTCGCCTTCTTGACCACCTGCTGCACCTGCAGACTGGGTTTTTGCAACTCATGCACAAGGACCCCCAGGTCCCTCTGCACCGTAGCATGCTGCAGCTTTTCACCCTTCAAATAATAATCCCTCCTACTATTATTTCTGCCAAAGTGGATAACCTCACACTTGCTAACATTGTACTCATCTCCGGTATCAACCTGGTGAGCCTTCTCTGTACTCCCTCCAAGGCCAATATATCCTTTCGCAAGTGCGGCGACCAAAACTGCACACAGTACTCCAGCTGCAGCCTCACCAGTGCCCTATACAGCTGCAGCAAGACCTCCCTACTTTTACATTCTATCGCCCTCGCTATAAAGGCCAACATTCCATTCGCCTTCTTGATCACCTGCTGCACCTGCAGACTGAGTTCATGCGATTCGTGCACAAGGACCCCCAGGTCCCTCTGCACCATAGCATGTTGTAATTTTCCATCGTTTAAATAATAGTCCATATTTAAATAATAGTCCGTTTAAATAAGTGGATGGGTAAGTGGAGCAGAGTCCATGTAAAGATCGGCTATGATCCAAAGATGTGCGGGTTAGGTTGATTGGCCATGCTAAAATTGCCCTTAGTGTCCTGAGATGTGTAAATTAGAGGAATTAGTGGGCAAATATGTAGAGGCATAGGGGTAGGGCCTGGGTGGGATTGTGGTTAGTGCAGACTCGATGGGCTGAATGGCATCTTTCTGTACTGTAGGTTTCTATGATTTCTATGATGATGTTATTGAATGGCGGAGCAGGCTCAAGGGGCCAAACAGCCTACTCCTGCTCCTAGTTCTTATGTTCATATATTCTTAAGTAACACTGGAGATGCAAACTGTTCCAGAGGCCAATCCTGCACCAGTTGCTACAGCTTAATCCATGCCTCATTATATATATTTGTAAGTAGTTATGCATTGTCAGTTTGTTTTATTGCATGTCACACAATGGTCTGTATGTAGTGTGTATTGCACACACTGTTACATCTCATAACATTGGGTGCCCAACTAAATGGGGAAGGTGTAGATCAGTTGGTCACGTGAGAGCATATTGATGTAGCTACAAAAGATGTTACATGGTGGGCACGTGGATAGAATACAAGTCTTACGGTAGCTGTTGAGCTCAGGAATAAACTATCCTTAATGCTAATGATTTAAGGAACCTACAACATTTGATAAGAGAGATGACAGGGGCTCTTTACATTAGGAGAGGGGAGTTCATTTATTCACTCTGAATGACAGAAGCATGTGGAAAGTGTATGTGACTTTGCCGAGATAGTGACTTACCCATGGTACGGGGTGCCATCGACTGCATGCATGTGGTTTTGTGGGCACCACATCTCAAGGCTGAGAGCTACCAATAAATATCAAGATTACGGCTCACTGTGCAATGTGTGTGACCACACTCAGGGCATCATAGAACAAAATCATAGAATCTCTGCAATGCAGAAGGAGGCCATTCAGTCCATCAAGTCTGCATCTTAGTCACTATTCTTGCCCAGGCCCACTGTCCCGCCCTATCCCCATAACCCCACATATTTACCATTGCTAGTCCCCTTAATCGATACACCTTGGGACATTAATATGCAATTTTAGCATGGCCAATCTACTGAACCTGCACATATTTGGAGTCTGGGAGGAAACCAGAGCACCTGGAGGAAACCCACAGGGCAGCAGTGCTAACCACATGCTGCTAGATGCCCACTACCCTGGCAGCTGTCATGATGTGTTCCCTTCATCCTACAGACATCACATCAAAGCAGATTGTGACTGCTACAACACCAGAGTTATCTACTGTCCACCTGGGTGAGGTTCTCATCCACAACCCAACCACATGGGGTCAGTATGTACAAAGAACAACACAGCACGGGAAACAGGCCCTTCGGCCCAATGAAATGCACAAGAAACATTATCCAACAGAGTCTCTGGATGTCTGGATGCTGAAACAACAGTTCCTGCTCAGGAGGTTCCAGTATTCACCGAAATGGGGCGGCTGACCCATTGTAACCCAGACAAGCTGAACACCCTAAGGAAACAACCCCAAACACCAGGGATTCAGCAAAAAAAGAGAAAGAGGAGGAGGAGGAGGAACAGGCCGGGGAAGTGGGGGGTGAGAGAGAGAGAGAGGTGAAGGAGTGGGACGGGGGCAAAAGAAGGAGGAGGGGTAACGAGAGGGAAGGTGAGGGAGGTGGAATAAGAAAGGGAGACAAGGGAGGGGGTGAGATGGGAGGGGCCGAGGACGAGAGGGTGAGGAGGATAGAGGGAGGGAGGATAGGGTGAAGGAGGATGAGGGCGGGAAGGTGAGGGAGGGGGAGGGAGGGTAAGGAAAGAAGGGTAAGAGAGGGGAGCGTGAGGGAGGGAGATGAGGAAGAGAGGATGAGGGAGGTACAGTGAGGGAGGGTGAGGGAGGGAGAATGAGGGAGGGTAGGGTGAGGAAAGAAGGTTGAGGGAGGGAAGGATGAGGAAAATAGGGTGAGGAGGGGAGGCTGAAGGAGGGAGGGTGAGGGATGGTAGGTGAAGGACAGAGGGTGAGGGAGGAAGGTGAGGAGGGGAGGGTGAGGAAGGAAGGTAAAGTGGGGATGGTGAGGGAAGGAGGACAATGAGGGTGTAAGGGAGGGGAGGCATATTATAAATTTAAAGTTTACCTATCAGTGTCACAGATATGTTTAAACTAACACTGCAATGAAATGACTGTGAAAATCCCCTAGTCATTACATTCGGGATGCCAAGCTCCATGGCCTGAAGCTCAGCTCCTGCCTCTGCGACTGGATCCTGAACTTCCTAATCCACAGACCACAATCAGTAAGGATAGGCAACAACGTCTCCTCCACGATCATTCTCAACACCAGTGCCCCATGAGGCTATGTTCTCAGCCCCCTACTATACTAAATGGGTGGCATCGTGGTTAGCATTCACTGCTGCCTTACCGTGCCACGGGCCTGGGTTCGATTCCCGGCTTATATCTCTGTCTGTACGAAGTCTGCACATTCTCCCTGCTTCTGCATGGGTTTCCTCAGGGTGCTCCAATTTCCTCCCACAGATGTACTGATTAGGTGCATTGGCCATGCTAAATTCTCCCTCAGTGTACCTGAACAGGCACTCGAGTGTGGTAACTCAGGGATTTTCACAGTAACTTTACTGCAGTGTTAATGTGACTACTAAATAAACTTTAACTTTATATACTGTATAGCCAAAGTCCCCTCCGCCTCATTTTTCAAATGTGCTGGTGACACCACCATGGTGGGTCAGCTCTCAAACAATGATGAGACAGAGAACAGGAATGAGATAGAGAATCTGGTGAACTGGTGCATCGACAATAATCTCTCCCTCAATGTCAACAAAATAAAGGAGATTGTCATTGACTTCAGGAAATGTAAAGGAGATCATGCTGCTGTCTATATTAATGGTGAAGAAGTACAAATGGTCGAGAGCTTCAGGTTTCTAAGTGTTCAGATCACCAACAGCCTGTCCTGGTTCCTCCATGCTAACACTGGAACTAAGAAAGCCCACCAATGCCTCTACTTTCTCAGAAGACCAAGGAAATTTGATATGTCTGTTGCAACTCTTGCCAACTTCTATGGATGCACAATAGAAAACATTCTTTCTATTGTATCGCAGCTTGGTATGCCTCCTGCTCTGCCCAACACTGCAAGGAACTACAAAGCAAACAAAACCCAGTCCATCACTCTATCTAGCCCCCCCATCCATTGATTCTGTCTACACTTCTTGCAGCCTTGGCAAAGCAGCCAGCATAATTAAGGACCCCATGCATCCTGGACATACTGTATTCTAATACGTATGATAATAAATCAACTCAAATTAAACCCCCTCTCCAAAACTCACCCCATGTTAGGAATGAGTTAACAGACCTTCCAATTAAGTCCTAATTTGATGTCAATTATTCAATAGAAGTCACTGACATATAAAAGGGCCACAGGTGGTACTGTTTTGTTGGTGGAGGATTGTGTGTGAAGTTGGATCAAAGAAATAAAGGTATTTTGTGAAGGAGAAGAACTTGTGTCTCCTTTACTCTGCAACAACCAAGAGGCTCCAACAGTGGTACCAGAAGATGGTTGCTGGTTTCAAGTAAAGAGCTGCAGGTGATGACTTCTTCAAAAAAAAGGCTTCACTCAAATTGTAAGCAAAAAAAGGAGTGTGTAAAAGATAATTAAATGGCTGAACCTAGAGTAAAAAAAGTCAGGATGTGATTCTCCATTATTCTCAGACACTGAATCTTATCTTCAATGAAGTGAAATCATTGTGTGAACTAAGGTAACTGGTTTGGGGAAAAGACAATAAGGAGTGACATCTGGTAGGCTTTCAAGTGTAAGTTGATAAGAATTCAGGACTGGCATGTTCCTGTAAGGATGAAAGATAAGTATGGCAAGTTTTGGGAACATTGGATAATGAGATATTGTGATTCTAGTCAGAGAAAAAGGAAGCATTTGTCAAGGCTAGGAAGCTGGCCACACATGAAGCAAGTGTGGAATACAAGGAAAGTAGAAAGAAACTTCAAGACATAAGGAGGGCTAAAAGGGATTATGAAGTGATTGACCAGCAGGCTTAAGGAGAATCCAAGCTTTTTATACATATAGAACCATAGAAAATTACAGCTCAGAAACAGACCTTTTGGCCCTTGTCTGTGCTGAACTTTTTTTGTTGCCTAGTTCCACTGACCTGCACTTGCACCATATCCCTCCACACCCCTCTGATCCATGAATCTGTTCAAGTTTCTCTTAAATGTTAAGTGACCCCATATTTACCACTTTATCTGGCACCTCATTCCACATGCACCACTCTCCATGAAGAAGCCCCCACTAATATTCCCTTTAAACTTTCCTCCTTTCACCCTTAACCCATGCCCTCTGGTTTTTTTCTCCTCTAGCCTCAGTGGAAAAAGCCTGCTTGCATTCACTCTATCTATATGCATCAAAATCTTATACACCTCTATCAAATCTCCCCTCATTCTTCTACACTCCAGGGAATAAAGTCCTAACCTATTCAATCTCTCTCTGTAACTCAGCTTCTCAAGTCCTGGCAACATCCTAGTGAACCTTCTTGGCACTCTTTCAACCTTATTGACATCCTTCCTGTAACTTGGTGACCAAAACTGTACACAACACTCTAAATTCAGCCTCACCAATGCCTTGTATAACCTTACCATTGCACTCCAACTCTTATAATTGATACTTTTTTATAAAGGCCAGTGTACCAAAAGCACTCTTTATGACTCTATCCACCTGTGATTTCACTTTTAGGGAATTCTGTACCTGTATTTCCAGATCCCTCCATTCAACTGCACTCTTCAGAGTCCTACCAATTACCCTGTACATTCTACTTTGATTTGTCCTTCCAAAGTGCAATACCTCACACTTGTCAGTGTTAAATTCCTTTTGCCATTTTTCTAGTTGGTCCAAATCCCTCTGCAAGCTTTGAAAACCTTCCTCACTGTCCACTACACCTCCAATCTTTGTATCATCAGCAAATTTGCTGATCTAATTTACCACATTATTATCCAGATCATTGATATAGATGACAAACAACAATGGACCCAACACTGATCCTTGCGGCACACCACTAGTCAGAGGCAATCCTTCACAACCACTCCACATATGTAAAGACTGAGGGTCAAAGAGGACTTGATGGATAATGAGCCTGGAGAAGGGCATGTAGATAGCTTGGGATCAAAAAGGAGGAAATATTGTGGGAAAAGACAGCATGGTGGCAGTGGTTAGCACTGCTGCTTCACAGCTCCAGGGATTAATTCCTGGCTTTGGTCATTGTGGAGTTTGCACATTCTCCTTGTGACTGTGGGTTTGCTCTGCTTTCCTCCCACAGTCCCACATGTGTGGGTTAGGTTGATTAGCCATGCTAAAATTAGCCCTTAATATCCTAAGATGCGTAGGTTAGAGGGATTAGTGGGTAAAAAATGTAGGGATATGGGTTATGGCCTGGGTGGGATTATGGTCAGTGCACAGTGGGTTGAATGGCCTCTTTGTACTGTAGGATTTCTGATTTCTTCAGAAACATTAAAGTAGACAAGTCCCCAGGGCTTAATGGGATAGCCTCAATACTGAGGGAAGCAAGGGAGGAAATTGCTGGAGCCTTAAGAGAAATCTTTGTATCCCTGCTGGTTACAGGGAGGTTCCAGAGGACTGGAGATGAGCCAATGTTATTTCATTGTTTAAGAAGGGTAGCAAAGATAGTCCAGGCTGGAGAGCCTTATGTCAATGGAAGGGAAATTATTGGAGAGGATTCTGAGACAGGATTTACTCCATTTGGAAGTCAGTGTATTAGTGAGAGGCAGCTTGGTTTTGTGAAGAGGAGGTTGTGTCTTGATTGAATTTTTTGAGGAAGTGACAAGAAGGTTGGTAGGGCAGTGGATGTTGTCAACATGGACTACAGTAAGGCCTTTGACAAGGTGCCTCATGGCAGACTGGTACAGAAGGTGAAGTTGCACAGGATCAGACGTGAGCTGGCTCTGCCATAGGAAGAAGTCTCTCAACACCAGGTTAAAGGCCAAGTTTATTTGATAGTAAACCCACAAGCTTTTGGAATGCTATTCCTTCATCAGGTGAGTGGAAAGTTCTGATCAGAAACAGGGCATATAAAGGCACACAATTTACAGAATACTGCTTAGAATGAGTCTTTACAGCTAATCTGCTATTTGAGTCTTAAAGGTGCAGACAATGAGTGGCGATAGCATTAAGCATTGGAGGCAATATACATCTCTTTAACCAGACAGGACAGTAAGTGAGATGTTGCAGCATAAGTGAGAAATTCAGGTAAGTCATACCTGTAACCCCATGATTTGCCTGAACTTGCAACATCTCAATTACTGTTCTGTCTGGAGACAATACACATCTCTAAGCTTTGCTTAATGCTGTCTCCACTCACATTGTCTGCACCTTTAAGACTTGAATAACAGATTAGCTGTAAAGACTCGCATTCTAATCAGTATTCTGTAAACTGTGTGCCTTTATGTTCTGTTTCTGATCAGAACTCCCCACTCTCCTGATGAAGGAACAGTGTTCTGAAAGCTTGTGTGTTTACTATCAAATAAACTTGATGGACTTTAACCTGGTGTTTGAGACTTCTTACTGTGTTTACCCCAGTCCAACACCAGCATCTCAACTTGTCTGTCACAGAAGACAGGGTAGCAGTGGAACAGTGTTTCTGAAAGGAGGGCTGTGACAAATGGTGTTTTGTCATATATCTCAAGTATTGATAGGCATAAGATTCTGGGTATACAGGTCACAAAGTGGCAACATAGGTGATAAAGGCATGCTTGCCTTCATCAACTGGGGCATTGAATTTAAAAATTGGCAAGTCATGTTGCTGCTTTATAGAACATTAGGTCACACTTGGAATATAGTGTTCAATTCTGATCGCCACACATCCAGAAAGATGTGGACTGTCTGGACAGGGTACAGAAAAGATTTACCAGGATGTTGCTGATATGGAGGGCATTAGCTGTGAGGATTTGGAGAAACTTGGTTTGTCTTCACTCGAGCAGTGGAGGTTGAGGGGTGACCTGAAAAGTCGACGAGATTGAGGGGCATGGACAGTCGGGGTGGAAGAGTCAAGCACTAGGGAGTGTAAGTTTAAGGTGCAGGGTTTAAAGGAGAGGTATGAGGCAAAATTTTTTTGTGGTGGGTGCCTGGAACTTGCAGCTGAAGGAGGTAGTGAAAACAGATACAATAGTGACTTTTAAGAGGTGTCTTGACAAATACATGAATAGAGGGATATGGTCCTGGGAAGGCAAAAGGTTTGGTTTAGTCAGGCAGTGTGGTGGGTGCAGGCTTGGAGGGCCAAAAGGCCTGTTCCTGCTATAATTTTGTTCTTTGAATGGCCTTGGCTCTTTCTAATAGAAATAAAATCAGATGAAATATTTCCTGAATTGGAGTTAGAACATTTGGACTCAGGAAGGTCTGGACATTTTCTTAACCTTTTATGGATAAGATCTATCAAAAGGATGACCTGAGTGTGCATGAAGCCTAATTAGATCTCAGAAATCGCAGGATATTTCTATTGAGGAATGTGATGGAATTTAGCAGACTGTATGACTGCAAAAACTCTGCCTGTAAATGCCACAGTCCATTTTGGCATTTAAGTCATTGGACTGTGCTTAAAATTACAAATATGGATAGACTCCTGGTTTTGACAGGAGTTAAATTTGGTGACAAGGATACCTTGTAGGATCAAATGTCAAAGTCTTTAAAAAAATTTTAGGGAAACATTCTACCCCCCACTGCCTTTATGACAAATGGGTCAGTCAGTGATGAAGGAGAATTTGGAAGATACTTCATTATCAACAGGATGGAGACATTGTATAGACACAAGTAAGCTATGAGTATGGCAGAAGATTACAATGGGAAGTTTCAACACCAGGTTGAGGTCCAACAGGTTTATTTGGCTGCAAAAGCCACTGGTTTTTGCTGCCAAATGAACCTGTTGGATTTTGGCCTGGTGTTGTGAAACTTCTTACTGTTTACCCCAGTCCAATGCTGGCATCTCCACATCAGAAGATTCCTCTCCAGAAATAGAGGACAGAAACCCCTTTAATACCTATAGCAAGAGGAAAGATATAAATGGTAAACAGGACAATGAACCCTAGAAATGCCCAGGGTATGATAAATTGGTGTTTTCAGTGTGACTCTAAATTTCATTTGCTTTCAATCATTCAAAATGATTTAATTGAAGCTACACATGACATAGAATCAGAAGAAAGGGATAGTGACCAGAAAGAAGGCATTGTCCTATTAAGAAATTTTACTCCATAATGAAATGTTACCTGGACTCTTAATGCTGGAAATCAGAACAAAGTTAAAGATTTTGAAAGTTCCACAAGCTTCAGGTTTGAGGTTGATAATACTCTGAAGTCACTGAAAGAGGTGGTCCCTTACAATGTTGCCAGAGTGAATCATTTTGTTAGCACAGGTTGTCAAGTGAGATACTTTCTCTTCTGAGTAGATGTTGATGAAAGCACACATGAAACTAGATACGATAAGGCAATAGTTTTTGGAAAAATGGTGGCTCTACAATTTACAGTTAGGACACTATTGTGGTGTTAATGACAATTTTTTTGGTTAGAGGTTAAGGAAGTGTCATTAGCAGCTGGAAATTGGATTTCAGCTGATAAAAACTCATTGTATTGAAACTGTTTGCGCATCCATTTCAGAGGCTGAAATGTATTGAGGGATGTAGGGGTAAGAGAGGAAGACTATACGAAGCTGATAGAACAGGTCAATGATTGCTGTTAGGTTTGTAGGAAGTACATAAGGAAACCATCCTGACCAATAGTAACTCTACCTTGGCCAGAGATTTTAACAACATTGTGGCCATGGACCTTAATCTGGAATAAAGCAAAAAATATATTTTGCACTTTGTAGATTTAGCAACCAGATTTAGGCAATCAACATAGTATAGGAAAGAGTAATCCCAGTTCCTATCATGGAAAAATGGATAGGGATGGGAATGGGACTGCTGGCAAAGTTCCTTGCAGACAATAGGGGGAATTTCCTTGTGAATTTAGAGGTATGTGTGAAAACATGAATATGGCTGTGGAAAGCCCATTTAGTAATGGGGTGTGAGAGGAAACCCGGCTGTAATAGATGACTTGCTCTGGAAAATTTTGGCAGTTAGACCAAATTGCAAGTTAAATTCAGCCTTGGCATGGGTGGCACATGCATAGATTTTGTTGATGGTTGGGATCTATAGTCCCTATCAATTAGTATTTAATAGAAATCCTAAAATTCCATCCACTTTTGAGTGGCCAGACTTCAGTTTGGGAAGGGACTACAATTAGCTCTGCTTTTGCTGAGCATTTAAATACATTGCATATAAGCAGAAGAACACTTTTTGAAAGCTGAAGTCTCAAAGAATTTGCAGAGCTTTAAGGCAAAATGTATGGCCATCAAATACTGAGGAATCATAGTATACTGTAAGACAATTTTAATGAATGGAAAGGTTGGCATAAATGGCAAAACAATTGTTTTGCAACATAGTAATCAGACAATTAGGATACATTCACAAGGATAACAGGTACAGATTACAAATTTGTGAATTTAGAGCAAATGATCATGAGGAACCAAGGTCATCTGATACTCATGTTACAGAATTGAAGACCAGTTAACTGAAATACAAGATGCCTCTAGAGGAACACATACATCTGAACTAAAACAGGCCATTTTTCTGAAAGGACAACTGTCAAAAGTTGGTGCAAAAGTGACAATTGCCTGAAGGTTCCAATCAATGGGAGGATGCAACTGTCACTATTAGAGCAGGGAAGACCAATGGAAAGTATAAACACAAGTTGAATGTACAGAATACAGGCAGACCATCATTGGATTGGGAACACAGTTCATAAATGGAGGGCAAAGAAATGTAACACCAGTTCAGATAGTAAGTCTAATGAATGTGAACTAAGAAAAAGATTGAAGGACAGCCCACCGCTACCTCAAGTGGAAAAGGTTTTAAGGTGATGTTGCCCCACCTTGTGGGAGGCAAAATGAGTGGTCAGGTATCTAGATGGGTAGAGAACTGGCTTGCAAAGAGGAGTCAGTAGTAGTGGAGGGGTCTTTCTCTAGCTGGAGGTCTGTCACTAGTGGTGTACTGGGACCTCCTTCTCTTTGTAGTGTATATAAATGATCTGGAAGAGGGAGTGGGTGGTGTGATCAGCAAATTTCTTGATGACACCAAGATGGCTGGATTGGCAGGCAGTGAGGAGCAGTGTCTGGCAATACAATAGGATATTGATAGGCTGGTTGATTTGGGCAGTTACATGGCAAATGGAGTTTAATCCAGATAAATGTGAGGTGATGCATTTTGGCCAGAATAATGTAGGGGGAAGTTACATGATAAAGGGTAAGCCTTTAAGGAGTATAGAATCACAGTGAGACCTGGGGGTGCAAGTGCACAAGTCTTTGAAGGTGGCAGTGCAAGTGGAGAGTGTGGTGAAGAAAGCCTATGGTATGTTAGCCTTTATAGGAAGGGGTATAGAATATAAGAGCTGGAGTCTAACGTTGCAGTTGTACAGAATGTTGGTTAGGCTGCATTTGGAGTACTGCATCCAGTTCTGGTCACCTTACTACTGGAAGGATGTGGAGACTCTGGAGAGAGTGCAGAGGAGGTTTACCAGGATGTTGCCTGGTATGGAAGGACTGGGGTATGAGGAAAGATTGAAGAAACTGGGGCTCTTTTCCCTTGAAAGACACCAACTGACAGGGGACCTAATAGAGGTATATAAGATTTATGAAGGGTATAGATAGAGTAAACAGAAGTAAGCTATTTCCTATGATAGAGACACATAGGACAAGGGGCCATGGACTTAAGGTGAGGGGGGAGAGGTACAACACAGATATTAGAGAGGTTTTTCACAGGGTAGTGGGGGTATGGAATGCTCTGCCAAGTAAGGTGGTGGCAGCAAACCTAAGTCCTTTAAGAGTAACTTAGGCACATAACTGAGTTGGAGATGGGGGGATATAGGAGATCCTTTTAAATAAGGGTTGTTAGCATTGGGGTGTCCCTGGTAATGTAAATGGGTATAGTATGATGTTTTTCTCTTTTCATTCACAGATTTTAAGTTGGTCCACCTTGTGTCCAACAAGGGGCATACACACAATGGGTCATACTGGGGCTGCTCTTGGTGGTTTGAGATTGGCCTAGTGCTTCATGTCATTAGTGTGTGCCTAAACTGGACAAGATACTGGGCAAGACGACAGCTCAGTGACTATCGCTGATTGCTGTGCAGACACATGGATTTGGGCTGGAGTCTGTACATTCTCCCCATGCTTGTGTGGGTTTTCTCTGGGTGCTCCAGTTTCCTCCCACACCCCAAAGATGTGCTGTTAGGCTGATTGGCAGGAATAAATTGTCCCTAAATCAGTTTCCCTCAATCTGGATGGCCATAAAACATTAGATAGAGGTCGTGGGTAGAGAGGGGGACTGGTGGTGTTGAGATGGTGGTGTGGGCTTGTTGGGCCGAAGGGCCTGTTTCCCAGGCTGATTTTGTTCTTTGTTTATTCTTTGTTAAAAGCACTGACTGCTGAGTCACCTTTGTAGAGATTGTGGATATGTCCTTTTATATATCCCAGATATTAACAGATTTGGTTACAGGATTTGGGTAAAATAAGTTAAACCCCACCACTACCTCTACTTTTCTCCAGAAGCATGTCAGCTAGGGCTCTCCAACTTTTACAGCTGCACCATAGTGAACATTCTTTATGGTTGCATTACAGCTTGGATATGGTTCCTGCTCTAGTCAAGGTCACAAGAAACTCGGCTGTGAATGTAGCCCGACCCACCATGCAAACCAGCCTTCCATTCATTAGCTCTATCTACACTTCCTGCTGCCTTGGAAAAGCAGCCAGCATAATTAAGGACCCCACACACCCTGGACATACACTCTTCAGTTGGGAAAGAGACATAAGTCAGGTTGCATACCAACCAACTTGAGGACAGCTTCTTCCCTACCTTGCTTCAAGTTAATATATCTTTACACCCTAGCTACAACTGTAATACTAGATTCTGCACTCTCTCGTTTCCTTCTATGAACAGTATGCTTTGTCTGTGTAGCACACAAGGAATAATACTTTTCACTATGCTAATACATGACGATAATAAATCAAATCAAACATTGACACTAAATCCGTGTGGCGGGGGGGGGGGGGGGGGGGGGGGGGGTGTGCACTCCACAAAGTGTAAATGAGAGAAGATCGAGGATCAACATAGCCAGCTTAAAGCAGATGTTGGACAAATGAGAAATCTCAAATTAAATGGGTTGATGGTAGCTGTCAGTTATCTGATTTTTTTTTACTAAGGGGCTAGTTTGAAGAACCTTTTGGACAACATTAAAGAAGGGTGTATCTTTCTGTGAAAATGATTTTTTTTTCCCTTCTCTTTAAAGAAAGGAAGAAATGGAAGGTGTTTTCTTTGGGGAAAACAAATTTGTCCAAGTTTTTCCCCCAAGGAAAGGCAACTGTTAGGAATGGGTTAACAGACCTTCCAAATTAAGTTCTAGTGTGATGTCAATTATTCAGTAGAAGTCACTGATATATAAAAGTGCCACTTGTGGCCCCATTTTGTTGGTGGGCAGTTGTTGTGAAGTTGGATCAAATAAATAAAGGTATTTTATGAAGAAGCAGAACTCACATCTCCTTTACAGCAACTGAGTCTTAAGCGCCCTAGACGTTCTCTCTTCCACCTTCTTTTGTTGGGGGGAAAAGATACAAATGTCTGAGGATGCTTACCAACTATCTTGTACAGCCATGAGATGTATGCTGGCTAACCTTTACTACTTAACCTCCACTCAGTGCTGCAAGTCAGTTAGTGAAAATCCCCTGAAGCAACAACACTGACCCCTTTTTATACAGTTTACAATCCCATCAGGTAGATGTGATTTCAAACAAGACTTAAGTGCACAATCATCTGATTCAATCAAAAACAAGTAGTTACAGGAATTGCTGCATAAGGGAGAACATCTTATTAAAATATGCCTTTACTACTTACAACTCCCACCCATCAGAACATAAGCACAATATCTTTAGGATATGCCATTCTTTAAGACAAAAGAGAACATTATCATGTACTCAGACCCCAAGTGGGGTCAGCATTCTGGAGCCTGTGGTTAACCTGTTTTGTCAGTTTGCTCCCATGAGCTGTTGTTCTTGCAAGACCAATAGCACACCTTCCCCTCTACAGTGGACATCGACTCTTTAATATCTCAAGCTGATCATCCACATCCCAATGTTGAGGGACTGACACAGGGGACCTTCTAACAAGTCCTGGATGCAGATCTGGTTCTGTGGTATCTTCATCTGGTTCTTGTTCAGATTCTGGGGAATATTCTGCATGGTCTTCCACATCATTGATTTGGGCCTCCTTCTGTTCTCAAGGTCTGCGATCTGCCTTGTGTTCCTCAAAGCAGAATCTCCTGAGGATCTTCACTTTGGAAATTGTACCCCTCGTCCCCCGAGGCCCTGTATTGATGGAACCTGGAGATGACTTACATCCATGAGCACTGACTAGGCCTTCACCAGGTTGTTTGAGTTCCCTGGGTAGCCTGGTGGTTTGAGTCCTTAGGTTTATTTAAGACACTGGGTTGTTTGAGTCCTTAGGTCGATAACAATTAAGGTTCAAGTCCTCTGAAGTAACCTTATATTTAAACTATCTAAAATATGGGTCAGACTCTGTCAGGAGACAGAAGCCCCTTATACACCCCCTGTCTTCAGCACCCAGCTGAGGGGACAAAGTGAAGGCAACTGTTGGGTTGCCGGAATAAAAAATTAGAAAACAAAAATTGGCCGTTAGGGGGATCCTGGGAGGTGTACTAAAGCTGAAGAGGCTATTTGGAAATGAAATGCAGGAAGTAAATGGAAAGTATTAATGTTCCTTTGGAGAAAGTGAATGAACTACCTGAAGTCAAAACTGGCCAGTTGGGAGGTCAATGCATGTGGAAAGAGGATAAGTGAATGTGATAATGAGGGTAAACCCAAATCCTAGGAAATTTTGAAACAGGAATGTGAAAAGTACAAGGAGCAGAACAAGAGATTAGAAAAGGAAGATAGAGGTAAGAAAAAATGATTAGAAAGACAGGCTGAATGAAGAGTGTTTAGAAATGAGATATCTCCTGACTCATCTGGCTTGCTGATGTTCAAAATAAATGACACCAGTGCCTAAGATGATGATTGGAGCCTCTAACCACTGCTCCTTTCAGCCCACACATGCCATTGACACCAGCACCACCTGCCCCATCTGCTTTTCCCCTGGCTTATAGTCCACCTCCAGTTAATCCCCAGTCACCACTGTCACCATCGCTGACAGCAGCTTCCCATGATTCTCCTGCCTTTGGCATAAGGTCTCATACTGGGAGATGTAAGAAAGGGAAGAACCCAAACAAGCCCAGTCCCTTCCAAACGATACAGAAGGTTAGACATGACACAGACAATGATGATGTCTTTGATGACTCAAAGACACAGACAACTCCATTTGGGAGAGCTCAACTGAGGCAAAACCCCCATGAATGGTGCTCAGATGGAGGTGCACTCTAGGGCCGCCTTGCCCTCAATAGACAGTTCCCCAACCAAACAGTCCCCATTCCTGTGGCAGGTCCTAACACTCCAGGAGCCCAACAAACCATCCAAGTGTACACTCCTTGGAAACCCCAGGAGATGTCTAATCATGTCACATGCCCCAATCAAAACTAATCCTGAAGACTTCACTGTTTGTTGGTGCCATCAAGCTGTACCAGGGTACCCCACAAGACCTTTTTAGTCTCTGATGGCCTTGACACCCAGTGAGTGTGCTAGGTGGAAGAGCCACCTGGAACATCAGGACTGGACTGCTTTTTTCCAGATCACTAAATCAACCACAAAAGTAGGTCACTCAGATTAGTGAAGCTCTTAAGCAGACCCTGCAACAACCTATTGATGTATCAAAGATCCTCAAATGTAAACCCAAACCAGGCGAAGGTGGCCCTGATTACTGGGACTGGTTTTGCTCTACATATACCACCTTTGCAGGAGGTGCAGCCTGTAATGGAGGACAAGCCTCACTGCAATTTAATACCCTCCTGTTACAATGTATCCCTAAGACCCTGGCAGCTGCCACCCAAACTAACAATATGGACTGGCCAGATAATACCAAGCCCCAAATGCAAAGAGCTTTAACATATTATTGGAATTCTTTTAAAGAATCTAAACCCACGAAGGTTAAACATGAGATCGGCAACTGAGAGCCCGTCCTAACAACCAGGTATATCAGATGAAGCCCCAATATTGTGTTCCTGGATGGGTAGACAACTATGGTGTGATCTACCCCACCCACCCATCCCAATAGTCCAAGTGTCCCCCTTTTTGCCCCCACCCCCCCACACACTGTTCCCTCAGGCTCCTGCCCCACCTGCTGGTCTGAGTGCACCCCATTTTCACCCCCTGCATGCTGTTCCCTCAGGCTCCTGACCCACCTGCCCATGGAGGACTTCCCTGCATGGGACATGGATGCTTCAAATGTGAGGGTATGGATCGCTGGAGGAGAGGTTCCCTGTATCCCTACCCACAGGGACCCTGAGGAAGGAGACAAGCATTCTGCACCTCCAATCCCCCCCCTCAGGTTGACTATCCCCTCATAACATGCCAGTTTTCTCTAACAATCTGGAAGATGAGCAAATGGTGGAGCTAACAGTCCAGGGCTGCTCCATCCTTTTTATGATAGGTACAGGTGCCATCACCTCTACCATGGGTGCCTCCTTTGTAGAGGAACATAGTTTTTTTTCCTTTTCTAAGTGGGTTTACTGGACAGGAATATGCCTATCCCCTCACTGAACCCCTGACCATAGAGTTTGGGGATCACACCTGTGTCCTCTCCTTTGCTTAGACTCCCAGGTTGGGAATCAACCTAGCAGGTCAGGTTCTGCTCTTTCCCTTACAGGTTGAAATTATTTGCCTGGATGATGGTATCAGCCTGCAGTCTCACACTATAGGACATCAGTTTCTGCTCTTTCACCCACCACAGTGCTGGGCAGTAAGCCCATCACCCCAGGGTTTTTCACCTCCCTTGCAGATCCCTACCCCTCACGTCACCCTCTGTTATGATCCCACTGGCACCTCCACAGAACTTGCTGCCATCTATGCTCCTCATATTGATTCATGCATACCTATTACAGTTATGCATTTTATCGAAGGTAAAGAAGACATGGCCACCTTAATCCAAGTTTGGCCCATCTATGGTACCAGTCAGGATTGGTGTCACTACATATCACCCTAACCTAGGCTTCCGAACCAAGTCTCTTGGTTTTCTTGCCCACTGCCTCCTTGTTCAGATGGACTCTTCCATCAAAGGACAGTGGGTTGGAGATGGAGGGATGTAGGAGATTGTTTTAAATAAGGTTCAGTAGCCTTGGGATGTCCCTGGTAATGTATAAGGATGTGGAATGATACTAATGGTTTTTCTCTTTTAATTCACAGGTTTTAAGTCAGTCCGCCTTGTTGTTCAACGAGGGGCATACATGCGATGGGTCGTACAAGGACTGTTCTTGGATGTTCGAGAATAGCCTAGTGCTTCATGTCGTTAGTGTACACTTAAACTGGACCAGATGCTGGGCAAGACGACAGCTCAGTGACTATCACTGATTGCTGTGCAGACACATGGATTTGGGCCAGTGTCTGTGGGAGTTTGCGCAGTCTCTCCATGCTTGCGTGGGTTTTCTCCAGGTGCTCCAGTTTCCTCCCACACCCCAAAGATGTGCTATTACGCTGATTGGAGGTAATAAATTGTCCCTAAATTAGTTTTCCCTCAATGTGGAATGCCATAAGCATAGACAAGGGTCATGGGTGGAGGGGTCCTGGTAATGTTAAAATGGCGGTGCGGGCTTGTTGGGCCGAAAGGCCTGTTTCCTGGGTTGTTTTTGTCTCTACCTTAAAAACTTGATTAAAGAACAACGTGAGTGAAGAGAGGGCCAAGCACAAGTTAAAGAGATGTGTATTTTCTCCAGCCAGAACAGTTAGTGAGATTTTGCAACTGATAGCCAAGTTCCACACACATGAGGACAGCCTCAACCGGGATCTTGGGTTCATGTCACACAACTGTAACCCCCATGATTTGCCTGGGTTTGCAAAATCTCACTAACTGTCCTGTCTGGAGAGAATACACATCTCTCTAACCTGTGTTTAATGCCCTCTCCACTCACATGGTCTGTACCTTGATTACCTGTAAAGATTTGCATTCCAACCATTATCTTGTAAATTGAGTTTGTTTGTACATGCCCTGTTTGTGAACTGAAATCCCACTATTCTGATGGAGGAGCAGTGCTCCGAAAGCTTGTGCTACCAAATAAACCTGTTTGACTTAAACCTGATGTGGTTGGACTTCTCACTGTGCCCTCCCTAGTCAAACGCTGGAATCCCCACATCACTGTATCGCTTTCATTTCCTTTATCTCCCTATCACATTCCCATCTTTCCAGTTCTCTCCTTTGCTTTCACAGAAATAAAACAGATTTTTGATGATAAAATCCAGAGCAGGCCCCAGCGAGATTTGAACTCGCGACCCCTGGTTTACAAGACCAGTGCTCTAACCCCTGAGCTATGGAGCCACCGCCGTCAGAACTACCAAAGCCGAAGCTGAAGGAGCTGAGGAAGCGGCAGTACCAGCTCTCAGCTCCAGGGCGCAGCATCGCTGGAAACCACAGGCCCCATCCTGCAATCCGCTTCGTTTCGCGCCCATCAGGTGGATGGGAAGGAGTGGGGGACTTTTCCTTTGACTCAAAAAACAGGACTGAGTAATCGCGCTGTGCCTTGCCTTCTTTATTCCAAAAGTAATATCAGTCATTCGCAGCCCGCGCAAGATCCCTGCCCCACACTAAAATGGCAGCCACACTCACTATGGGCAGCAAAAGATCACACCATTGTCCTACTTAAACATGGCGGACCCAGCACCGCCCCGCTCCAACATGGCGGATCCACCACCACCCCGCTTCAACATTGCGGACACACCACTGGCTCGTTCAACGCAGCACGGCCGTGCTTCAACATGGCGGACCTAACACTGCCCCGCTTCAACATGGCGGACCCAGTACCGCCCCGCTTCAACATGGCGGACCCAGTACCGCCCCGCTTCAACATGGCGGGTCCACCACCGCCCCGGTTCAACATGGCGGACCCAGCACTGCCCCGGTTCAACATGGCGGACCCAGCACTGCCCCGGTTCAACATGGCGGACCCAGCACTGCCCCGGTTCAACATGGCGGACCCAGCACCGCCCCGGTTCAACATGGCAGACCTACTCAAACACTGTGAGAGCGAAACGGGCGGGATGCCCCGTACAAAGATGGCGATATACTGTTTCTGGTTCCGGCGAAGCTTGGTCCGGAAGTAAAGCGACAGCAGTTTCTGGTGAGGACGGACTGCCCGGCAGTGGCGGCTGGAGGCCCGGTTGCCATGGGAGCGAGCGGGGAAGGCGGCAGCCCGGCCCCAGGCTTCCCGGATCCTGAGCAAGCCGGCACGGTGAGCAGTGCGACTTGGGCCAGGAGTGTGTCCGATCAACATCCTCCACACTGCCCTGCCTTGGGGACAAGAGCGGGAGGCCCCGGCAGTTGGGGGACAGGAGAGGGAGGGAGGGAGGGAGGGGCCCGAGGGAGGGGGTCGGGACGGAGGGAGCCTGGAGGGGGTAGTGATCTGGAAGAGCGGTCCAAGGGAGGGGGTTTCTGAGGGAAGGGGAGGAGGGTCGGCTCTGGGGGAAAGGGGGTGGGGTCTGGGGAAGGGGAGAGAGGGGATTTGGAGGAAGTGGGATAGTGATCTGGAAGAAGGATGAGATGGGGAATCTGGAGGGAGGAGGGGGGGAGGAGGGGGGGCGGGGGGCGGGTACCGGAGGTAGGGGAGTTCTGGAGGGATGAGTGGTCTTGGGGGAGGGAAGGTCTGGGGGGAGGGGGATCTGCGGGGGAGTGAATGAGGGGGAGCGTGCAAGGAGTGCGGGGGGCAAGTGAGCGAGGGGTGCAGTGGTTGAAACAAGCAAGCGGGGAGGTGAAGTGAGGGGCGTGGGGGTGTCGGGGGGGGAGCATGTGGGCAGGGAGCGAGTGAGACGTGTTGAGGGGTAGCAAGTGTGAGGTGGGGGGTAAGAGTTCAGAAGTTGAGGGGTTAATTGGGGGGCGGGTGGAGAGTGAGGGTTCTGTGGTGCATTTCAGGGGAGTTTTTTCTCTGGGCACCAGTTATTCTTAGCCCATGGGATGGTGTGTTTCTGTTTATGTTGGGAATTGGCACAGTGTTGAATTAGTGCAGTGAGGAGTCCAGTGCTAGGGTGGCCATCCAGTCATGTCTCTGTTCATTTCTGGTTCATGGGATCAATTCATTGCAGCAAAACAAAATCACATTGAAGGCCAAGACACTACTTATCAGTCTCAGGTTTTGTTCCTGCACAATTGACTGTCATAGCTGGGACTGAAGCTCCAGAATTCACTCCCTAAATCTCTCTTCTCTGCTCTGCTCTCCTCTTTTAAGATGCTCCATAAAACCTACACGTTGGCCAAGTTTTTAACCACTCTTATAATGTCTCCTTATCTAATTGTGTCATTTTGTTTGTGACTGCACTGTGAAGCACCTGAGATACCTTCATACGTTAAAGGTGCTATGTAAATGCAAGTCATTGCTTTTTTATTCATCCATTACAGCTGAAAGCTTGTCAAAGAAAGGTTTACAGCTCACAGTCATTTCCCTTCTAACCAGGGAGTGACAATCTATACTGACACTGTACTCTTCCTCTAAGAAAAGCAGAATGAATGATTGAATTCTCTGTCCTTTCATCAAAACCCAGCTGGTCACAGATCTGACGTTGACTGTGTTTCTCTCCGCACAGCTGCTGCCTGACTTATTGAGTATTTCCAACATTTTCTGTTTTTATTTCAGATTTCCAGCACCTGCTGTTCTTAAGCTTTTTATCTCCACCTGTAAAAGATGTCAGTGTTTTAAATGTGAATTGAATGTGCTGGCTTCTGGTGGCACCAGTGGAAACAGATTTATTTGTGTCTCGTTCATATGTGCGCTTCCTGGTTTAGTGTCTCTGTCAGTCCCAGTCTGTACTTCAGTGTAACGTCCTGGCCTGTGAGCTAGAAGGTAGTGAGTTGAAGCCACATCCCAGGTTGGCAGAGAGGGAGCACTAATGTATTGCTGTGTGTGTCTCTCAGGGTAATGTTTTGCAGTCTGTTGATTTCAGAACGTAAGCAACATTCACTTTTTGTTTTAGACTGGGTCAGGAGCTGTTGTCGTCTTTATATGAGCAGCTGATGCTTCTTGTTTTCTCCCCAAAAACTGTCCAGTTTTTAAATGGGTTTCCTGGCCTGATTCTTTTTTAAAGCTATAAACCACCATGTGACCCTTTTGTGAACACTCCACCAGGGTCAAAAAGCTTTCCAACTTTGCTAAAACTGCTGAATTACCTTTTCTTGTAAAATGCAGGAATGTGTCACAGTTCCAACATTGAACAGTGATGGGCTATGCGACCTGGGAGTGTGTCATGTCTGTGACTGTGAACAGTAATGTGTTGTGCCACCCAGGAGTAGTTTACAGTTCTGACCATGATCAGTGACGGACTGTGCAAACTGGGGGTGCATTACAGTTCTGATAGTGATGGGCTGTATAATTTGAGAGTGCTTCATATTCTGAGCGGATTCTTGCTCTTGCATTCGAGTACCTTCCATAAGAGGGGTACAGTGATTGGTTGTGGTAACCTTGGATCATTTCTCTAGTTGCTGCTGAAGATACGGGACCAGGAACAAACATCCAACATTGTGTTGAAATCAACTTACTCTGCACCATTAAGGTTCAAATGAGTGATTATTTGTCTGTGTGGTTAAGGGCTACAGTGAGTGAATCGTTCCACTCTGCAGGAGTTATATCAGTGGTCTAGATTCGCATGCTGATACTTGCACTTTACATTGTTTGTTCTGCTCATCAAATTGAGAAATATCAGTGCAGGAGGGTCCGTTTTTGACACTCAGATTTAGCATCAAACACTCGCAGGACAGGTATAGCATGGGGTTGGATGCAAAGTAAAGCTCTCTATACAGTCACCATCAAACACTCTCAGGACAGACACAGCGTGAGGTTAGACTTGGAGTAAAGCCCCCCAAAGAATAAAGAAAATTGCAGCACAGGAACAGGCCCTTCGGCCCTCCAAACCTCCGCCGACCATGCTGTCCGACTTAACTAAAACCCCCTACCCTTCCAGGGACCATATCCCTCTATTCCCATCCTATTAATGTATTTGTCAAGACACCCCTTAAAAATTATTACCGTATCCGCTTCCACTACCTCCCTTGACAACGAGTTCCAGGCACCCACTACTCTATATAAAAAAAAATCTGCCTCGTACATCTCCTTTAAACCTTGCCCCTCGCACCTTAAACCTATGACCCCTAGTAATTGACTCTTCCATCCTGGGAAAAAGTGTCTGACTATCCATTCTGTCTATGCCTCTCATAATCTTGTAGACTTCTATCAGGTCTCCCTCAACCTCCGTCGCTCCAGTGAGACTAAACCAAGTTTCTCCAATCTCTCCTCGTAGCTGATGCCCTCCATACCAGACAACATCCTGGTAAATTTTTTCTGTACCCTCTCCAAAGCCTCCACACCCTTCTGGTAGTGTGGCAACCAGAATTGAACACTATATTCCAAGTGTGGCCTAGCTAAGGTTCTATAAAGCTGCAACATGACTTGCCAATTTTTAAACTCAGTGCCCTGGCAGATGAAGGCAAGCATGCCGTATGCCTTCTTGACTACTTCTCCACCTGCATTGCCACTTTCAGTGACCTGTGTACCTGTATACCCAGATCCCTTTGCCTATCAATACGCCTAAGGATTCTGCCATTTATTGAATATTTTCTATCTGTATTAGACCTTCCAGAATGCATTACCTCACATTCGTCTGGATTAAACTCCATCTGCCATCTCCACCCAAGTCTTCAACTGATCTATATCCTGCTGTATCCTCTGATGGTCCTCATCGCTATCCTCAAATCTACCAACCTTTGTGTTGTCCGCAAACTTACTAATCAATCCAGTTACATTTTCCTCCAAATCATTTATATATACATGTAACAAACAGTAAAAGTCCCAGCACTGATCCTTGAGGAGCATCACTTGTCACAGCTCTCCATACAGAAACACTCTTCCAATGCTACCTTCTCTTCTTTGACTGAGCCAGCTTTGTATCCACCTTGCTAGCTCACCTCTGATCCCATGCAACTTTACCTTCTGCACCAGTCTGCCATGAGGGACCTTGTCAAAGGCCTTATTGAAGTCCATGTGGACAAAATCCACTGCCCAACCCTCATCAATCATCTTTGTCACTTTCTCGAAAAAAACTATCAAGTTCGTGAGACAGGACCTCCCCTTCACAAAACCATGTTGCCTCTCACTAATACGTCCAAATGGGAATAAATCCTGTCTCGAAGAATCCTCTCCAACAATTTCCCTACCACTGATGTAAGGCTCACCGGCCTGTAATTATCTGGATTATTCTTGCTATCCTTCTTAAACAAAGGAACAACATTGGCTATTCTCCAATCCTCTGGGACCTCTCCTGTAGCCAGTGAGGATATAAAGATTTCTCTCAAGGCCCCAGCAATTTCCTCCCTTGCCTCTCTCAGTATTCTGGGGTATATCCCATCAAGTCATGGGGACTTGTCTACCTTAATGTTTCTCAAGAACTCTAATGCCACCACCTTTTTGATCTCAACATGACTCAAACTATCTACACATCCTTTCCCAGAGTCATCATCGACCAAGTCTTTTCTGGAGTTCAGTTACTAGTGGTGTATCACAAGGATCTGTTTTGGAGCCACTGCAGTTTGTCATTTTTATAAATGACCTGGATGAGGACGTAGAAGAATGGGTTAGTAAGTTTACAGATGACACTCGAGTTGGTGGAGTTGTGGACAGTATGGAAGGACATTGCAGGTTAGAGGGACATAGGTAAGCTGCAGACTTGGGCTAAGAGGTGGCAAATGGAGTTTAATGCAGAAAAGTGTGAAGTGATTCACGTTGGAAGGAGTAACAGGAATACAGAGTACTGGGCTAATGGTAAGATACTTGGTAGTGTGGATGAGCAGAGAGATCTTGGTGCCCATGTGCATAGATCCTTATAAGTTGGCACCTAGGTTGATAGGGTTGTTAAGAAGACGTACGGTGTGTTAGCTTTCCTTGGTAGAGGGATTGAGTTTTGGAGCCATGAGGTCTTGTTGCAGCTGGATCGAGGGATTTAGTTTTGGAGCCATGAGGTCTTGTTGCAGCTGTACAAAACTCTGGTGTGGCCGCACTTGGAGTATTGTGTACAGTTTTGGTTGCCGCATTATTAGAAGAATATGGAAGCGTTGGAAAGGGTGCAGAGGAGATTTGCCAGGATGTTGCCTGGTACGGTGGGAAGGTCTTATGAGGAAAGGCTGACAAACTTGAGGCTGTTTTTGTTAGAGAGAAGAAGGTTAAGAAGTGACTTAATGAAGGCAATAAGATGATCAGAAGATTAGATAGGGTGGACAGTGAGAGCCTTTTTCCTTGGATGGAGATGGCTAGCACGAGGGGACATAGCTTTAAATTGAGGAGTGACAGATATATCTATCAGGGCTAAAAGAAGACATGAGGTTGCTTTGGCAGACTGAAAGAAAATCCAAAGAGCTTCTATAGGTATGTAAAGTGCAAAAGGATAGTGAGGGATAAAATTGGTCCTCTTGAAGACCAGAGTGGTAGACTGTATATGGAACCAAAAGAGATGGGGGAGATACTAAATGGGTTTTTTGCATCCATATTTACTGAGGAAACAGACATGGAGCCTACGAAAATAGGGCAAACAGGCAGGGATGTCATGGAACCTTAACAGATCACAGGGGAGGAGGTGCTTGCGGCAAATCAGAGTGGATAAGTCCTCAGGACCCAACATGGTATTCCCACGGACCTTGAGGGAGGCTAGTGTTGAACTTGCAGGGGCCCTGGCAGACATATTTAAAATGTCAGTATTCATGGGGGAGATGCCAGATGATTGGAGGATGGCTTATGTTGTTCTGTTGTTTGAAAAAGGTTTCAAAAGAAGTCCGGAAAATTATAGGCCAGTAAGTTTGACGTTGGTGGGCAAGTTATTGGAAGCTGTGATAAGGGATAAGATCTACAAATATTTGGATAGACAGGGACTTATCAGGGAGAGTCAGCATGGCTTTGTTGGTGGATGGTCATGTTTGACCAATCAATTAGAGTTTTTCAAGGAGGTTACCAGGAAAGTGGATGAAGGGAAAGTGGTGGATGTTGTCTACCTGGATTTCAGCAAGGCCTTTGATAAGGTCCCTCATGAGAGGTTAGTTAGGAAGGTTCAGTCGCTAGGTATACAGGGAGGTATATGGGGAGGTAGTAAATTGGATTAGACACTGGCTCAATGGAAGAAGCCAGAGAGTGGTTGTGGAGGATTGCTTCTGAGTGGAGGCCTGTGACGAGTGGTATGCTGCAGGGATCGGTGTTGGGTCCACTGTTGTTTGTCATCTATATCAATGATTTGGATGATAATGTGGTAAATTGGATCAGCAAATTTGCTGATGATACAAAGATTGGAGGTGTAGTGGACAGTGAGGAATGTTTTCAAAGCTTGCAGAGGGATTTGTACCAGCTAGAAAAATGGGCTGAAAAATGGCAAATGGAATTTAACGCAGACAAGTGTGAGGTATTGCACTTTGGAAGGACAAACCAAAGTAGAACGTACAGGCTAAATGGTAGGACTCTGAAGAGTGCAGTTGAACAGAGGGATCTGGGAATACAGATACAGAATTCCCTAAAAGTGATGTCACAGGTGGATAGGGTTGTAAAGAGTGCTTTTGGTACATTGGCCTTTATAAATCAGAGTATCGAGTATAAAAGTTGGAGTGTTACAGTAAGGTTATACAAGGCATCGGCGAGGCCGAATTTAGAGTATTGTGTACAGTTTTGGTCACCTCGTTACAGGAAGGATGTAAATAAGGTTGAAAGAGTGCTGAGAAGGTTCACTAGGATGTTGCCGGGACTTGAGAAGCTGAGTTACAGAGAAAGGTTGAATAGGTTAGGACTTTATTCCCTGGAGCATAGAAGAATGAAGGGAGATTTGATAGAGGTGTATAAGATTTTGATGGGTATAGATAGAGTGAATGCAAGCAGGCTGTTTCCACTGAACAAAGAACAAAAACAGCCCGTGAAACAGGCCCAACGAGCCCGTGCCGCCATTTTAACATTACCAGTCCCCCACCTATGACCCTTATCTATTGTTTATGGCATTCCACATTGAGGGAAACTAATTTAGGGACAATTTATTACCTCCAATCAGCCTAAAAGCACATCTTTGGGGTGTGGGAGGAAACCAGAGCACCTGGAGAAAACCCACGCAAGCACGGGGAGAATGCGCAAACTCCCACACACTGGCTCAAATCCATGTATCTGCACAGCAAACAGTGATAGTCACTGAGCTGTCGTGTTGCCCAGCATCTAGTCCAGTTTAAGTACACACTAATGACATGAAGCACTAGGCTACTCTCAAACATTCAAGAGCAGCCCTAGTACGAACCATCGCGTGTATGCCCCTCGTTGGACAACAAGGCGGACCTACTTAAAACCTGTGAATTAAAAGAGAAAACATTAGTATCAAAACACATCCTTTTACATTACCAGGGACGTCCCAACGCTAATGAACCTTATTTAAAACAATCTCCTATATCCTCCCATCTCCAACCCACTCATGTGTCTGTCTAAGTTACTCTTAAACAACTCCAGCATGCGTGCCTGCCTCCACCACCTTACTTGGCAGAGCATTCCATACCCCCACTACCCTCTGTGTGAAAAACCTCCCTCTAATATCCGTGTTATACCTCTTTCCCCCCTCACCCTAAGCCCGCGGCTCTTCGTACTGTGTGTCTCTAACATAAGAAATAGCTTACCACGGTTTACTCTACCTATACCCTTCATAATCTTATATACCTCTATTAGATCCCCCCTCAGTCGCCGTCTTTCAAGGGAAAACAGCCCCAATTTGCTCAATCTTTCCTCATAACCCAGACCTTCCATACCAGGCAACATCCTGGTAAACCTCCTCTGCACTCTCTCCAGAGTTTCCACCTCCTTCCGGTAGTAAGGCGACCAGAACTGGACGCAGTACTCTAAATGCGGCCTAACCAACGTTCTATACAACTGCAACATTTGACTCCAGCTCTTATATTCTATACCCCTTCCTATAAAGGCTAACATTCCATAGGCTTTCTTCACAACCTTCTCCACTTGTACTGCCACCTTCAAAGACTTGTGCACTTGCACCCCCAGAGCTAGAGGAGAAAAAAACAGAGGGCATGGGTTAAGGGTGAAACGAGAAAAGTTTAAAGGGAATATTAAGGAGGGATTCTTTACGCAGAGAGTGGTGGGAGTGTAGAATGAGCTGCCGGATAAAGTGGTAAATTTTTAACATTTAAGAAAAACTTGGATGGGTTCGTGGATGATGATTATTTGCCTTTCAATAGCTTTTAGTGGTCAAATCCAAATAACTACCTGAGACACACTCTGTAAAATCATCATAGATGGGATGCAAGACTGGGCGTAGAAGTGACAGATGGACTTCAACCCGGATAAATGTGTAGTGGTACATTTTGGCAGGTCCAATGGGATGAAGGAATACGTTATGAAGGTAAAGACTCTTAGCAGTGTGGAAGATCAGAAGAATCTTGGGGTCCGGGTTCATAGGACTCTCAAATCGGCTTCGCAGGTAGACGATGTGGTTAAGAAGGCGTATGGTGTACTGGCCTTCATCAATTGAGGAATTGAGTTTAGGAGTCAGGAGATAATGCTGCAGCTGTATAAGACCCTGGTCAGACCCCACTTGGAGACTGTGCTCAGTTCTGGTCATCTCATTACAGAAAGGATGTAGAAACCATTGAAAGGGTGCGGAGGAGTTTTACAAGGATGTTACCTGGATTGGGTGGCATGCCTTATGAGGATAGGTTGAGAGAGCTCGATCTTTTCTCCTTAGAGAGACAAAGGATGAGAGGGGACCTGATAGAGGTGTATAAGATGATGAGAGGTATTGATCAGGTAGACTCTGAGGCTTTCCCCCAGGGCTGAAATGGTTGCCACAAGAGGACACAGGTTTAAGGTGCTGGGGAGTAGATCCAGAGGAGATGTCAGGGGTAAGTTTTTCACTTAGAGGCTGGTGGGTGAATGGAATTGGCTGTTGGCAGTGATGGTGGAGGCAAATTTGATAGGGTCTTTCAAGAGACTTCTGGATGAGTACATGGGACTTAATAGGATTGAGGGTTATAGGTAAGCCTAGTAGGTGGAGATTAGATCGGCGCAACTTGTCGGCCAAAGGGCATGTTTGTGTTGTAGTTTTTCCATGATTCTAACACTTTATTCTTCTAACTAACAGTAAACAGGTTAACTAAACTATTAACAAATCAAATAAATCTATTCTAACAGAGTGTGGCTTAGATAATTACAATTCCCACTCATTAGCAAAGAAACGAGAATTTTTAGTTTCTCAAAATGCAATCAGGTTTGTTGACTTTCTTCTGTCTTCCTTGCTGATTTCTTTGTTCTATTCTTCTGTGCTTCATTTGGTACCTTTATGATTGAGATGAGACTTTCTTTTAAGACATCAATGTGACTGTTACAGTGGCAGAGAACAGTGACTATCTGTGTCTCTCCCTAGCTGCTGTGATCTGTGTTGTTACTCGGCAGGCGGTATTGCTGTTTTCTGGAGCTGGGAGCTGGTTTTATACTCCTGATGGCATACCAAAATTCTCACAATAGGATTGGTTTACGGGTTATGAAAAGATGACATTCAAATCTGATAGGCTGCGCCTATACAAATGCCTATTTCAGACTGGTTAAAATTCAAAAACACGTTCTGATTCAAATGCCTGAAGCCTGTTGCCCAGGCAACCCTATTGTTTTTACCTAATGGATTGTTTCTGTCTGCAACTCTTTTGAACAAAAAAAATCATATTTTAAACAGAGTTTTACAACTCTTAGCATTTTTACAATTTTTTGTAATTTTACAAACACTGACTTCACAATAATACCAAACACACTCAGGACAGATGCAGCACCGGATTAGATACAGGGTAAAACTCCCTCTACACTGTCCCATTAGACACTCAAGGGAAAGGTACAATGCTGGGTTAGATAGAGAGTAAAGCTCCCTCAACACTCTGCGTCAAACACTCCCAGAACAGTCAACAGCACAGGGTTAGATACGTAGTAAAACTCCCTCTACGCTCCGCGTCAAACACTCTCAGGACAGGTAACAGCACAGGGTTAGATACATGGTAAAGCTCCGTCTATACTGTCCAGTCAAACAGTGCCAGGACAGGTACAGCACGGGATCGGATACAGAATGAAGCGCTCTTTCTACTATCCTCATCAAACGTCCCAGATTCAATGGCTGAATGTTCTCTGCGCTGTAGGGATTCTATACTTAATCTTCTCTGCTCTAACAAGAACAATCTCAACTTCTCCAGCTTCCCCTTAACTGAAGGTCCTTGCACCAAGTACCTTTTTAGCAGATCTGCTCTGTACGCTCACTCATGCCTTGACCTCTTTCTAAATGTGGTGCCCAGCAGAGGGTATAATACTGCAGTTGATCTTAAATCAGTAATTTGTAAAGATTAACTAAGCTCTCCTTGTTTTGCACTTTATATTTTTGTTTATAAAACTCAGGCTCCCCTGTGGCTTTTAATAGACTTCTCAACTTGCCTTGCCACCTCCAAAGCTTTATGTACTTCCTCCCAGCTGCATTGTTTCTCTTCTGCATCTGTTATAATTGTACTTCTTATTAAATGCCTCTCTTCTTGCTTCCTGCAAAAATGTGTCACTTCATATTGCTCTCCATTCAATTTCATCGGCCCTGAGTTTCTCCATTCGTTAATCTGTCGATGTTCTCCTGAAGTGTTACCATCATTGTTTATGCACCTCAGCAAATCCTATTGAACTATTTGAGATAGAACAGGTTGGATAAGGGTCGTACAATTGCAGAATACCTTTGGATTTTCAAAAGCCTTTGATAAGGTACAGAGCAGAACAGACCCTTGATGAAGGTCAAGGGCTATGGAATCAGTGGACAAGTCTTAATGAAAACCAAGCTGTCTCCAAAAATGTGGAGTAGAGATTAAATACTCAGATTGGCAAATGGTGGAAGTGCTGTTTCACAAGGATTGGTGCTGAGGCCACTGCTGTTCATTATTTATATTAATAATTTGGACCCTGGGAATCAGAAGTTTGATTTCAGAACTTGTAGATTCCAAGTTGTGGGATGTCATTAATACAAAGGACTGGCAAAGTACAGGAAGCCGTTATTAAACTTGCAGAATGAGCAAATGGACCTTGGGTTTAGATGTGACTGAAGTGATACATTTTGGTAAGTGGAATAAGAAGGCTGTAGTATCTTTTGAAAATAAGATGAGTGTAGAAACAGGGATCATGTGGGTACGGTCACAAATCATTGAATAGCAGCAAGAGTTAATAAGATCATTTCAAAAAAAAAAGCACGAGGATTAAAAACAATGTTGGCAAGATTCAGCAGATCAGAGTGAGAAACAATTAAAATCTCAGTTTGATTATTTTTGTTTAGATTGCAAATGTAATAGGTTTTAAGTAGGTGAAAGAAGAGGAGGTGGAAAAGTACCAAAGAAAAGGCCTGTAAGACCATAAGAAATAGGAGCAGGATTAAGCCATTCAGCCATTCAATAAGATCATGGTGATTTTACACTCAGTGTCCACTTTCCTGTCTTATCCATGTAGCTGTTAATTCCCCTTCTGATTTAAAAACCTATTAATCTCAGCCTTGAAAATATCCAAGGTCTTGGCCTCCACAGTGTCCTGGGTTAAAAAATTCCAAAGATTCATCATTCCTTCAGAGAATAAATTTTTCCTCCAATCCATCTTAAATGAGCACCCCCTTCTTCTGTGACAATGCCCTCTGGTCCTCCCCTTTCCCATGAGTGGAAACATCTTCCCAACAATCTCATTCTTCTGAACTCCACGGAGTAAAGACCCAGCATGTTTAATCTTTCTTCATATGGCAGTCCCTCTATACCCGGGGTCATCCTAGCAAACATTCTCTGCACTGCCTTCAATGATACAGCTTTCCTTAAATAGGGGAGAAGACAGGGAGGATTAAACGATAAAAGGGCTAGTGTGCAAGGCCCAAAAGAAGTGAGAATAAGACAACTAAAATGAAGGATGTGCCTAGAAGAGATTCTAGACAGAATGATCTGTCTAGAATGATGGCAGAATGATCAAAAACAGTCATTGGAAAGCAGATGTAACTGCAACTGGCAAATAAAAAGAAAGCATAATAAAGGCAGAGATCACAGTCTGAAAGAATTGAACTCATTGTTGAATCTGGAAATTTGTAACCTATCTAATTGAAAGATGAAATGTTGTTCCTCGAGTTTATGTTGCACTTTGTTGGAACACTGCAGGGCAGAGAAGTCAGCATGAGAGAAAATAGAGAATTAAAATCACAGGCCATTTAGGGTGAATGGAGATGTTCTGTTAAACTGTCAGCCAGTCTGTGTTTGTAGAGGAGGCTTTATTGTGGGCAATGAATACAGTATTCTAAATTGAAAGAAGTGCAAGCAAATCACTGTTCCATCTGGGGCCTTCGATGGTGAAAAGGCAAGATGTAATCAGTCTGAAATAAAAAAATTCTGAGGGGTCTTTACAGGGTGGGTGCGAAGAGGATGTTTTCTCTTGTGTGAGGATCTAGAACTCGGGGACACTATTTAAAAATGAGTTGCCTACTTTGACAAAGATAAGGAGAATTTATTTCTCCAAGGGTCGTGAAGGTACTAGTTAGACCCGGAATACTGTGAACAGTTTTGTTCCACTTATCTAAGGAAAGTATGCTGGCAATGGATGCAGTCCAGAAAAAGTTCACTAGGTTGATCCTGGGTATGGAGGGAATTTTGTATGAGTGAGGTTGAGTAAGTTGGGCAAGAAGTTTAGCAAATTGAGGGGCAACCTTATTGAAGCATATAGGACTATCAGGAGGCTTGACAGGGTAGATACTGAGAGGTTGTTTCCCCTTGTGGGAGAATCTAGGACCACAGGGTACAATCTGAGGAGTGGGTCACCCATTTAAAACAGAAATGAGGAGGAATTTCTCCTCAGTCAGGCTAGTGAATCTGTGGAATTCTTTACTATAGAGACTGGGTTGTTAAGTATGTTCAAGGCTGAGAACTCCTACTTACCTGACGAAGAAACAGCAGTCCGAAAGCTCGTGGTTTTTGCTACCAAATAAACCTGTTGGACTTTAACCTGGTGTTGTGAGACTTCTTACAAGGCTGAGGTAGACAGGTTTTTAATCAATAAGGGAATCAAACATTATGGGGATAAGATGGAAAAGTGGAGTTGAAGGTTATATCAGATCAATCATGATCTAATTGAATGACAGAGCAGACCTGATGGGCCAAACAGTCTACTTCTGATCGTATGTCTTATTGTGACTCTTTGCAACTCTCTTCTTGAAAGGACAGTGGAAGCAGAGTCTTTAAATACTAAGACCAATAGATAAACATGGGGGTGAAAGGCTATTGGGGATATGTGGGAATGTGGAGTTGAGATTACAGTCAGATCAGCCATGATCCCATTAAATGATGGAACAGTCTTGAGGGCCCGAAATGGCTTACTGATTTGCATGTTTGTGTGACAATGTTACATCTCCTGTGCTTGCACAGAGGGGTACTATGGGAAGGAGGATGGTGATTGAAGAGTGTTGCAGGTTGTCATGGAGAGATCAATCCCGTTGCAATATTATGGTGGTGGCGTATCCCTGGAGGTGATGGAAATGGTGGAGGGTCATCCATTGAATTATCCATGGAATGGTTTAGGGAGGGTGGGAGAAGTGGTGAGAGCAGGAAAATGGTTACTAACGTTTATTTATAGAGGGATGGAATCAAAAAACAGAGATTATGTTAAACTTGTACCAAAGGGTGGCATGGTGGCACAGTGGTCAGCACTGCTGCCTCACAGCGCCAAGGACTTGGGTTTGATTCCTGGCTTGGATCACTGACTGGGAGATGCTGGCGTTGGACTGGAGTAAACACAATAAGAAGTCTGATAACACCAGGTTTAAGTCCAACTGATTTATTTGATAGTAAGCTCACAAGCTTTCGAGGTAAACTCACAAGCTTTGTTACCTGACGAAGAGGGAAACCTCGAAAGCTTGCGAGTTTACTATCAAATAAATCGGTTGGACTTGAACCTGGTGTTGTCAGACTTCTTAGTCTGTTAGACAATTGTTCACCATTACTCTGCTTCCTGTAGACAATTTTGTACCCACACTACTATTGTCCCTTTATCCTAAGGGTTTCAAGTATTGCTCACAAATTTATTATGTGCTGCTTTATCAAACCTTTCTGAAAATCTGTATTTAGCTCTCTCTCTTATTCAATCTAAACAAATCAACTGAGGCAAACATGATTTGCTTTTAAATCCTTGCTAATTGCCATTTATTAACTCAGATTTTTCTATCTGACATATTTGTCTGGAGTTAGGCTAACTGCTCTGTAGTTGCTGAATTTATTCTTTCTGTTTCAAATGCATGTGTAACATTTGTGGTTCTCCACTTCTCTGGTACCTGTCAAGGTTGATGGGAAAATTACGGCGATATCCACTATTACTTCCCCCAGGAAATTAATTAGGATACATCCCAACTGGACTAGTGGAGACAGATGTAAGGCCTATTTAGTACCTCAGACATGCCTCTGTCTCCACAGGGGATTTCCTTTCTGTTCTCTAAATCTCCCATCCTTTCTTTCACTATCCTTTTATCATTTATGTTTTATATATATGGAAACATTATTTCCTTTTATGTAAGTTTCATGGGGCCCAATGTGGAGGCGAGGCTGTGTTACAGGCCTGGTGTGAAGCTGAAGATACTTCGCAGGCTCCAGTGTAAGGGCCATGAGTGTGTGCTGCAGGCCCTCAGCCTAGGACTGACTCACTGTGACTGCAGTGTGCTTTTGGTGATGGGGCTTGATGCTGGAGACATTTTTGTTGCAATGATTTTATAACATTTTCCCTGTTTTGTAGAACCCCTGGAACATCATGATTAAGCATCGCCAAGTTGCTCGAAGGGGTCGGAGATCACAGATGGCAGTGAGGTGAAGTATTTTCGTTAAACTCAGTACATGTGAGTGCACTGATCTCATGATCCTGGACCAGGCATCATCAGATTACTAAATGGAGAAGTACAATTACAAATAAATATGTCAATTCTCACTGGCACAATTAGATAAAGTTACTATTTTGTTCTTAAAAACCTAACTGCTCCACTAACACTAATTTTTAAAAGATAATCCATGCTTGGTATGGTTCATATGTGACTCCACACAGTTATGTATCTGCTTGATTCGCAAGAAGCAGCAGCTTTTGTCTCACTTTCCCTCCATCCCCCCTCCCTCTCCAAACCCCCCTCTCTCTCTCTCCACCCCCCTCTCTCCACACCACCCCCCCTCTCTCTCTCTCCAACACCCCCCACCCCTCTGTCTCCGGACCACCCCCCACCCACCCACCTCTCCCTCACTGTCTGGAGAATAAAATCTGGGGCCTGCTAGAAAACACGTATATCTCTCTGAAGGTGTTTTGGAGGTTTGAGGACTAGCAGCGCGCTTACCAACGTGTAAGCCTATTGTTTGCTAACTGATTTTGAGCAGGAATTTACGTCTATGAGGAATGTTGTTTAAATTGGAACTAATAGAGATGGGCTAGCAGAATGGTATCTTCACACATTTCATCTGATAAAATTCTTTTTGGTATAATTAAACTATTATTTGATAGGGGACCAATAGAATCACACTTGGAGTAAAACACTTTATCCTCAGACTAATACCAACAACAAAAAAAGTTGCGGTCCAGCCTAATTCCATAATTTCTGATCTGGTCCCAAACAAAACTGGCGGCTTATCTGGGACTGAAATAAATTATTCCTTGTTTGATTTAGGATTATTAAATCAGGCAACTAAGTGTGGGCGGCACGGTAGCACAGTGGTTAGCACTGCTGCTTCACAGCTCCAGGGACCTGGGTTCGATTCCCGGCTCAGGTCACTGTCTGTGTGGAGTTTCCACATTCTCCTCGTGTCTGCGTGGGTTTCCTCCAGGTGCTCTGGTTTCCTCCCGCAGTCCAAAGATGTGCAGGTTAGGTTGATTAGCCATGCTAAAATTGTCCCTTAGTGTCCTAAGATGCATAGGTTAGAGGGATTAGTGGTTAAAATATGTAGGAGTATGGGCGTAGGGCCTGGGTGGGATTGTGGTCAGTGCAGACTCAATGGGCCGAAGGGCCTCTTCCTGTATTGTAGGATTTCTATGATCCTATGATTCTAAGTGTGTGGACGAAGGTAGACCAGTTGATGTCGTACATATGAATTTTAGTAAGGCATTTGATAAGGTTCCCCATGGTAGGCTCATGAAGATAAGGAAGTGGGGGATAGAAGGAAATTTGGCCAATTGGATAAGTAACTGGCTGTATCATAGAAGAGAGAGGGTGGTGGTGGAGGGAAAATTTTCAGACTGGAGGCCAGTTACCAGTGGTGTACCACGGGGGTCAGTGCTGGGTCCTCTGCTATTTGTGATTTTAATTAATGACTTGGAAGAAGGGGCTGAATAGTGGGTTAGTAAATTTGCTGACAACACCAAAATTGGTGGAGTAGTGGATGAGGTGGAGGGCTCTTGCAGGCTGCAAAAAGACATTGATAGGATGCGGAGCTGGGCTGAAAAGTGGCAGATGGAGTTTAACCCTGATTAGTGTGAGGTGATTCATTTTTGTGGAGGAACAGAGAGATCTTGGGGTTCATATCCACAGATCTCTGAAAGTTGCCACTCAAGTGGATAGAGCCATGAAGAAGGCTTATAATGTGTGAGCATTTATTAAAAGGGGGTTTGAGTTTAAGAGCTGTAAGGTTATGATGCAACTATACCGGACATTGGTGAGACCATATTTGGAATATCGTGTTCAGTTCTGGTCACCTCATTATAAGAAGGATGTGGAAGCATTGGAGAGAGTGCAAAGGAGATTTACCAGGATGCTACCTGGTTTGGAGGGTAGATCTTACGAGGAAAGGTTGAGGGAGCTGGGGCTCTTTGGAGCGGAGGAGGATGAGAGGTGACTTGATAGAGGTTTATAAGATGATGAGAGGGATTGATAGAGTGGACATGCAGAGACTATTTCCTCGGATGGATGTAGCTGTTACTAGGGGGCATAACTATAAGGTTCATGGTGAGAGATATAGGAGGGATGTCCGAGATAGATTCTTCAGTCAGAGTGTGGAATAGACTGCCTGCTGTGATAGTGGAGTCGGACACTTTATGAACTTTCAAGCGGTTATTAATAGGCACATGGAGCACACCAGAATTATAGGGAGGGGATGACTTGATGTTGGGATTGGACATAGCTCAGCACAACATTAAGGGCCAAAGGGCCTGTACTGTTGTGTCTTCTGTGATAATTAAAATTAGTTGGGGTCTGGCCAAACTTCATAATACACCTTGGAATCTCTGATCTGGTCCCTAAAACTTGTATTACATAAGGTATACACTCTTTAGGAGAACCTCTTCAGTGTTTACACTTCCTCCACATTTCCATTAAGTTGATATCTTGGACTTGGTAGAAATAAAACTGTTGACTATGTGAGCGCTACCTTTATTTCCCGCGTGAGTTCTATTCTCTAGCTTACTCATGGGATGGGAACAAACAGCACATGTTCATCTGCATGGTTCTGAAGGGGGCTGCAGGATAAGGATGATCTGTTAAAAGTTGTATTTGTGTAGAGATTACAAAGCTGAAATATCACACTGTCTCCTTTCCCAGCTTCACCAATCCAAACATATCCATGGACCTGTTGCGAGCTGTTCTGCAGCCTCACATCAATGAGGATATTCGTGCTGTAATCAACAAGTACACCAAGGTAAGCCCTCCAGTCCACAGTGTTCTTATTTTACAGTGTGGGTAAAATGCTATCAATGCTGCTCATTCTGGATTAAATGCCACTTATCAATCTTAGATTTAGGGATATATATTGCGCCCGTATTTAACTATTTTTCTGAATATGCCTGCTGCTTTTCTATTGTTTGAGCAGTTTACTATTATCTCTGTCTCGTCTCAGGTTGTTTGCTTCCCAAAATCTAAAATGTTAACAACTGTTAAAGATTTAACACTGAATTTGATCTTTATTATGGTTTTTCAGTAAATGTTCTGTGACTGTTAGGATATCCACTAAGTCTGGCTCATCACTAAATATACAATGGCTTGCCCCTCACTAATTAGATGTTGCATTCAATCACATGCTGTCTTTGTCACAGTCAGTTGCTGTCACCTACTTTTTGGAATTAAGTTCTTTTGTCCATGCCAAGGTTGTAAGGAGGTCAGGAGCCAAGTGGCCCTTATGGTACCTAAGCCATGCATCAGAGCAGACTTTGCTGTGTAAGTGCTGCTTGGAAGCAGTATCGACAATCCCTTCTATCAATTTGCTGATGATCGAGTGGAGACTAATAGGAAGATAAAAATAAGAGTTCCTACAATTATTTTAAGAAGGTAAAGAATAATTAAAGTGAGCAATAGTTCTCTGGAGAGTGAGAATGGGAAATTAATGAAAAATAAGGTAATGATGGAGGCTGTGAATTGTGTATGACCTCATGGTAGAAGACACAAATAACATTCCACATACTCTTGTAAGTCAAGAGGTGTAAAGTGGGGAGGAACTTAAAACAATTGCAATCGTCATGGAAAGGGTACTGAGAAAACTATTAGTTATATGTTTGTAATTGGCTGAGTTGGATTTGTCCTAGGTAGATGCTGGATAGATGCACTGTATTGGAGCAGCTTAGCTAGGGGCACAGTAAGTTCTGGAGCACAAGTCCTCTATCCAATGGACTTGATGTAGGTGGCCTCACAATACCAAGGACCCAGGTTCAGTTCCTGCCTCAGGTCACTTGTCTGTGTAGAGTTTGTATATTCTCCCTGGGTCTGCGTGGGTTTCCTCTGGGTGCTCCAGCTGCTTCCCGCAATTCAAAGATGTGCAAATTAGATTGATTCGCCATGCTAAATTGACCCTAATGTCAGGGGATTTGCAGGGTGGATATGTGGGGTTACGAGTTTAGGGCCTTGGTGGGATTGTTGTCAGTGCAGACTCTATGGGCTGAATGGCTGCCTTCTGCATTTAGGGATTCTGTCAATGTTGTCAGGGTTCATAACTTTTGCTGTATCCACTGACTTCAGTGCTGCTCCTGACATGCTTTTTTGCCATTCTAATCCTGACCAGCTTTCTCCCATGTCTCAGTGATGGCTGCTGTGTCATACCTTCAAAGCTATATTTGAGCCTCGAATTCACTTGATTTATTATCTTACTGTCCATGCCTTAGTATACAAAATTTACTTATGTCTAATCCCTAACCTATCCTTCTGCCTTGATGTTACCTTTCTCACACGTTTTAACTTACAGGCTTCTTTTTTGTCACTCCTGCAGCTTTTGTTATTTTAATATTCCCTTCCATTGGGTCTGCGGGTTATGTTGTGTAGAGTCTGTGTCTTGTTTTCTAGGTGGGTTGGTGAGTGGATATAACCTGTGATCTCACTGGGTTAAAGTGCTGCTGTTTAGGTGCTGAACACTCCCTGAAGTCTGTTTGCTGCTTTTGCTGCTGACTGAATAGGTAGACGCTTGATGGCTAATGTGGACATGATGGGCTGAAGGGCCTCTTTCTGTATTGTAAACCTCTATGATGCTGTTTTCAGTTTTTCCAGAAAGCTGCATGGAATGTGAAGGAGAATATTGGAGAAGATGTCGATCCTGAACAACTAGTGCAGGAGACCTGTAAAAACTGTTTGGAACAGGTAGGGGAATGACAGGAGGAGAGAGCCGCTTGTTACACAGAGACCTTCACTTCTAATTATATTTTACAGTGCAGGCACTATCTGGATCAGCTTATAGGAGCGAATTGGAAACAGCCAGTAAAAGGAAAAAAGTTTTTATTCTAATGCATGATCCTGAGAGGTTGGAATCTTTCCTAGGTTAGGGTATAGATTTTTAAAAAACTATTCTGCAAGATGCAAACTTCTTTATTAGCTTTCTTGAAATTGAATATATGATAACCATTCCTAGCAAGAATGGCACACTGAGGTTCACATTTACAATTCAGTGTACCAGAGAAATCATCTTTGAGGTCAAGTCTTGGCAAGCCCTGAAGAATTTCGTCTAACTCCTTTGCCATAGTGTAGGTTCAAATGTTATCAAAGGATTACTTCAGAGGCCCTTAACTAAATCCCTGAACAATGTTCTTGGAGAAGTTGAGGTTTAAACCATGATTCTGTGACCTATCTCAATGCTGGGAGTTCCCTCGTAGCTCTCAAAACTGAGTGAATGCTGATGGTTTTAGCCTGCTGCTCTGTTTTTGCTTTTCATTTCAGGACTGTGGAGATGGAAACCATTTCTAGCCTTCTACTGAAAAATTAATGTGCAAAAGCTAGAAGTCAGTATTTAAGAATTGACCACTTTGTCACATTGATTAATAAATATTATTGATTCATAGGATCATAGAATCACTACAGTTCAGAAGAGGCCATTCAGCCATTGAGTCTGCATCGAGTCTGACAGAGTATCTTTCCCAGGCCTTCTACCCTGCCCTATTCCCGCAAACCCACACATTTCCCGCGACTAACCCACTTAATCTGCACGTCTTTTTGGTGAAAACGCAGACGTGGTGGGAATGTGATAACTCCACACAGACGGTCACCCAAGCCAGAATTGACCGTGGGTCCCTGGAGCTGAGACAGCTCTTGTCTGCCACTGTGATTCCCCATTATGACGTTTTGGGGAAGTTTGATAAGCAGTCAGGAAAATATGGTCTGAGTGGAGAATTCCAGTGGATACACAAACAGGATAGGCGAAGAGGCCACCTCTTCTGCAATAATGCTTGATGTTGTTCTTGCTGCTGGCAAATTACTTAGATAAGGAGTTGTTTGTCCTTTCCGTATGTACTTGTAATTAAGCCAGTCCCTTGTTGTCTTATCTCTCTCCCTGCTGTAGGCTAAGATGATGTATTCAGATGGAGGGAAGATGATTACCAAATCCATTGGAGAGCTTTCTGCCATAAAGGTAGGCACAGATTGAAGTCTGCAGTCTGGGCAGCTGAAGGGAGTGATAGGTCTTGGGAATAAAAGGGTTTTGAGCCTGTGCTCCAAGGGGACTTTGAAAACTGTAAAAGGTTGAGCCATTTATCTGATTGTGGGCTTTTGCTATATGCACATTGGCTGCCCATTTGCTACATGACAACAGTGAGTACACATCAAAATTCTTCATTGTCCATAAAGTGTTTGCTCTGAGATGATGGAAGCTGCTATATAAACGCAAGTTATTTTATCTTACTCTCTTTCATTTTAAGCTTGAAAACTACCAGTTTGGTATTTTAACATAAAACGTGTCTTATTGCAGCGTTCACGACAAACGGAGGATGACCTGAGCCAGAGAGGGAGTCCAATCCCAAAGAAGGTCAGCAGGAGTAATATTGGGCATGGAAAGCTGAATTAAGGAAAAATCCAGTGATTTAAAGTTTGAGGCAATTTAGAAATGTGATAGTCCCTGCTGGGCAAGGTACTAAAATTGCTCTTTCAGGGTTTATGCCTGTCTCTTCCAAAGACATTGTCTCCAACGCTTACTTAGGATGACACAAAGAACAACCCAGCACGGGAAACAGGCCCTTCGGCCCAACGGGCCCGCGCCGCCATCTTAACAAAGCATTTTCCTACACCTACGTTGCCCCGTGTGTATGTGTATGGTACCCCTATTGTAACCAGATTCAGGGGAAAATAGTGCAGGGTCAATTTAGTACACCAATCAGCCTAAAAGCACATCTTTGGGGTGTGGGAGGAAACCGGAGCACCCGGAGGAAACCCATACAACCACAGGGAGAATGCGCAAACTCCCGCAGACACCGGCCCAAATCCATGCATCTGCACAGCTAGCAGTGATAATCACTGAGCTGTTGTGGTGCCCATCTGCTGGTCCAGGTTTAAGCATACACAAACGACGCAAAGTACTAGGCCACTCTCGAAACATCCAAGGGCAGCCCACGCACGACCCACCATGTGCATGCCCCTCGTTTGACAACAAGGTGCTCCGACACACCTGCGGATTAAAAGAGACAAAACATTAACATGTAGTATTACATTTCCAGTATCGTCCCGAGGCTCTGACCCTTTTTAAAACTGTCGCCTATATCCCTCCATCCCTGTGTCACTCATGTGCCTATCTAAGTAAACCTTAAGTCCAGCATGCCTGCCGCCACCACCTTACTTGGTAGCGCATTCCATACCCCCACAACCCACTGTGTGAAAAACCTCCCTCTAGTATCCATATTATACTTCTCCCCCCTCACCCTTCGCTCGTGACCCCTTGTGATATTTGTCTCCAATCTAGGAAAAAGCCTGCCACTCTTGACTCTATCTATACCTTTCATTATTTTATACACCTCTATCAGATCCCCCCTTTATCTCCGTCTTTCTAAGGAGAAAAGCCCCAGTTTACCCAATCTTTCCTCATATCCCAGTCTTTCCATACCAGGTAGCATCCTGGTAAACCTCCTCTGCACTCACTCCAGGGTCTCCACGTCCTTCCGGTAGTAAGGTGACCAGAACTGGACGCAGTACTCCAAATGTGGCCTAACCAACGTTCTGTACAACTGTAGCATTAGATGCCAGCTCTTATACTCTATACTCCTTCCTATAAAGGCTAGCATTCCATAAGCTTTCTTCGCAACCTTCTCCACCTGGGTTGCCACCTTCAGAGACTTGTGCACTTGCACTCCCAGGTCCCTCTGCATTTCTATACTCTTAATTGGTCTACCTTTTATCATGTAACTCCTCCCTGCATCACCTCGCATTTGTCAGGATTAAATTCCATCTGCCATCTATCTGCCCAGCATACTAGCCTATCTATATCCTGCTGTGTCACCTGACAATCTTCCTCACTATCCGCCAATCCTGCCATCTTGGTGTCATCCGCAAACTTGCTGATCACACCACGTACGCCCTCTTCCAAGTCGTTTATATATATATATTACAAAAAGAAGAGGTCCCAGTACTGAGCCCTGCGGCACACCACTGGTGACAGACCTCCAGCTTGAAAAGGACCCTTCCACTACTACTCTCTGTTCTCCTGTTGCCTAGCCAGTTTGCAATCCATCTAGATACCTGTCCCTGTATCCCATGTGCCTTAGCCTACCGTGAGGGACTTTGTCAAATGCCTTACTGAAATCCATATAGATGACATCAACGGCTTGCAAATCGTCAACCGTTTTTGTCACCTCCTCAAAAAATTCTACCAGATTCGTAAGGCAAGACCTCCCCTGAACAAAGCCATGTTGCGTATCCCTAATCAGATCGCAACGCTCCAAATACTTATGCATCCTATCCCTAACAATTTTCTCCAACAATTTTCCTACCACCGATGTCAAACTCACCGGCCTACAATTACCAGGGTTATCCCTACTGCCCTTTTTAAACAGCGGTACCACATTAGCTATCCTCCAGTCCTCTGGGACCTCACCTGTGTCCAAAGAAGAGACAAAGATTTGCGTCAGAGGCCCAGCAATTTCATCTTTCACCTACCTAGGCAGTCTGGGATAAATGCCATCAGGCCCTGGAGCTTTATCAGTTTTTATGCTACCTAAAAGCCCTAACACTTCCCCTCTCGTAATGGATATCTCCTTCAACTGATCTACAGCTCCCTCCAAGACATTACAAGACACCAAGCCCCCCTCCTTTGTGAATACCGACGCAAAGTATTCATTCAGGATCTCCCCCATTCCCTCAGACTCAATGCATAGTTCCCCTCCTTCCTCCCTAAGAGGACCTATTTTCCCTCTAACCACTCTCTTGTTCCTAATATAGGATCAAGGAAAATCCAAAGGCATTTTACTCTTATCAGCCAAAGCCATTTCATGCCCCCTTTTCGCCTCTCCCAATCAGTGTCCTTCAGCTCCTTCCTAATCCGGCTATAGCTCGCCTTCCCCCAGTTCAGCACCCTCCCCTTCGGACGGCACTCATCCTTTTCCATTTTTATCCTAAAGTAGACAGACTTGTGGTCACTGTTAGCCACATGTTTGCCTACTGCAACCTCAACCACCTGCCCCGGCTCATTACCCAAAACTAAATCCAGTATAGCCCCCTCCCTAGTCGGGCTAGTTATGTACTGCTCCAAGGATCGGGCTAGTTACGTACTGCTCCAAGGACACCTTAATGGCTGTGTTGTGAGATGAATAATCAGAGGCCTGGACTGAAAATCTGGACTTCAAATCTCACCATGGCAGCTGGAAATTCATTCAGTAACTGAAATAAATCTGCACTTTTTTTTAAACATTACTGTCTATAATGATGATATGTAACTACTGGATTGTCAAAATCATTGTCATTGAGGCAAGTGATAGGATCCCAACTGCCAATCCAGATTACACCATGTAACTCAATCCCAGCCCAGGAACTAAAATGGGGACATTCTGATCTAAGTTAATGATCTAGCTCTCGATGTACAGGAGACAATTTCAAAGCTAGTAGATGACACAAAACTTGGAAACATCGTAAACAGTGAAGAGGACAGTGTAGAACTTCAAAAAGACACAGTCAAATTGGTGGATTGGGCAGATAGAATGCAGACTAAGTTCAATGTGAGAAGTGTAAGGTGATGCATTTGGTGGGAAGAAAGTGGAGAGACAAATTTTTAAATGGGTATAGGCGCAGTGGGACTTGACCATTGAAGGTGGCAGGAAAGTTGAGGAGAGCAGGTTAGTAAAACACATAATATCCTGTAATTTATTAATAGGGTACATGAGCAAGAAGGTTATACTGGACTTATACAAGACACTTGAGTTAGACCTTGTGTACAGTTCTGGGCACCACACTAGGAGAAATGTGAATACAATGGAGAGAGTGCAGAAAAGGTTTACAAGAATGGTTTGAGGGATGAAAAACTTCAGGATAGATTAGAACATAGAACATTACAGCGCAGAACAGGCCCTTCGGCCCACGATGTTGCGCCGACCAGTTAAAAAAAAATGCCCCCTCGTACTAGCTTTCTCCATCCGAGGAAAAAGGCTATCACTGTCCACCCTATCTAAACCTCTAATCATCTTATATGTTTCAATAAGATCCCCTCTTAGCCGCCTTCTTTCCAGCGAAAACAACCCCAAATCCCTCAGTCTCTCCTCATAGGACCTATGACAGGTTGTTCCCATTGGAGAGAAGAAGGCAAAGAGGAGATTTGGTAGAGATGTTCAAAATCATGAGGGGTATGGACAGAGTAGCTAGGGAGAAGCTATTGTCCCTCATAAATGATCAAGAATGAGAGGGTGCAGATTTAAAGTGATTTGCTGAAGAAATAAATGTAATGTAAGAGAACTTTTCACACAGCGAGTAGTTCATCAATTAGTTCATCAATGCCCTTCAGGGGAAGGAGCCTGTCATAACTAACCAGAGTGATTTACTTGTAATTCCCATCCCATACTGTGTAACTGAAACTTTGTCATTGGTCAATAAATGCTGCCTTGTCTGTGTTATCCATTTCCCAAAACAATGTGCCCTTCCATCTACTTCCCTAACTGACCATGGCCTGTCATTGCCTCAGTAATTGGTGTGTTTGTCGAGACAATTTCAAACAGAGTATTCTCAAACCTGGACAAACTACAGTCCACGTGCTCCAGGGCGTTGTGCTCTCGGACTTCCAAGAACTCACCAATGGTGCCAAGTCTGTGCTTTGGGCGAAGACATATTATTAATGTGACAACAGACAGCTAGGTACATTTCCAGCTTCTGCAAACGTGTGGTAGAATTTGAAAAAATTTGGAAACAACGTGTAGAGTTTTAATGAAATTGTACTTGTACTTTTGCAGAGAAAAGGACGGCCACCTGGACATCTGATTTCATTTGACCGGACGACCCCAAGTACTGCTGTGTGAGTACAGGTCTACTGGAGTGTGTAATCTTTTTTATTAATTAGCGGGACATGGGCTCCGCTGGCTGGCCAGATTTTGTTGCCCATGAACTGAGTGTTTCTATTGGCCATTTCAGAGGGATTTAAGAATTGTGGCTCTGGAGTCGCATGACCAGGTAAGGATGGCAGATTGTCTTCCCTGAAGGACATTAGTAAACCTGATGGGGTTTTCTGACAATTGACAATAGTTTCATGGTTGTCAGAAGATTTTAAATTCCAGATATTGTTTATTGAATTCAAATTCACCACCTGCCGTGGCGGAATTTGAATCCAGGTTCCCAGAACATTTGCTGAGTTTCTGGATTAATAATCTAGTGATAATGCCACTAATCCATCGCTTCCCCGTGATATTATTAATGCTGAACCGGACTTGATTAAACTGTTGTCCTCCAGTTGACTGCTTTTCCAGCAGGTTAATTTTGTAAATCTCTTTTCCTCACCTTCACTGTTTGGATAGCAACTACTTGGCTCCTCAAGAGTACACTTGAAAGGTTATAGGGGTAGGAGTGCCCTATGGTCAGGGAAAGGGTGGGGCATCATTAGAGAACCATACCTTCAGGGCTAATGAAGGCCTGGAGCCTTTAATAGGTGAAATACTGTAACTCTGTTACAGAAACATTCTGTACAGTATTAGCGTACTGCCAAGGTTGGAGATAACCTTTCATCGGCCGCCATGTTCAGACCTTGTGTTTGAAGCTGGGTGATGCCAGTAGCAGTCTCCTATAACCAACTGCTCCAAGTATTTCAATCAGAGCTGGTATTACATAACATGCCTTCTCAGAACAAAATTCAAATTTTGTTTGAGTGTATACTGCAATCTCCAGCACCATACATCCTCTAGGTTCCCAGGAGTTGATCTCTCAATTTTGTTGGTAACCATCTCCATTTCAATTTCTTTCTTCCTTTAAGCCACTCCTTGAAATTGTCTTTTACCAACCTATGGTTTTCCTTTGTAATATGGGGTTCCATGTCAAGTTTTGTTTAATAGCACTCTGATTCTGGAGAACATCACAGCAACATCTAGTCCAGGGGTAAATCTGGGTGAAGGTTGGCGTGAAATAGAGACAGTGTTGTTGCAAAAATGCTATATATGTATAAAAACACCATAGCACTCTTATCAGAAAGGCTGTAACTTGTTCACCCTTCTCTCAGCTCAAAGGTGAAGTACACTGAGCCAATCAAACGGGAAGGACCAAAGGTAAAGATTTCAATTTGTGCCACTCTGTCTCACTGGATTTTGAAAAATTACTTTTTGTTACAAACAGAAGTCTCCAATTCCTTCTGCAAAAGTTGTCGACTCTAGTTGGGATCTTGGGTATCATCCCTATTGTGACCATAAGTGGTGAATGATATTGACAGTGGAGGGCATCATTGTAGTGTCCAGTTTAGTCCTCAGCTGATGTCTGTATCTTTGTTTCCCAGAATGCATATCTAGAGTCGGAGCCCCTGGCTCATTTTCCCATGCTCGACAGCATTGGAGGTCTGACAAAACACCGCAGCTTATCTCTGGCTGAATGATGAGGGAATTGATGCAAAGAGCTGTTCGTTTATGATGACTCAGTGCAACATTGGGCAGTCTCTTCATCCTGATTTCTCCTCTTAAATGTGTCAGACTAGGAAAGAGATAAAAAGTGCTTCAAATTTCCTGTGGTACCACTGTGGCATCACTTCATCACTCACCCGATGAAGGAGCAGTGCTTCGAAAGCTAGTGGCTATTGCTACTAAATAAACCTGTTAGACTTTAACTTGGTATTGTGAGACCTCTTGCTGTGTTTACCCCAGTCCAACGCTGGCATCTCCATATATGGGTACTACTCAAGAGTGTAAACTCTGCAGAAAGCCATAGATAACCCATTTCAGTCTGCCCAGGCAGCTCAGCATTCTCATAGATGGGAACTGGCACTGACCAGACACCCTGTTGGGATCAGAGGTAATGCAGGAGATGTGCAGCTGTATATGTTGGAGTAGGAGCCCCTGTTTCATTTCCCCGCGCTCGACAGCGTTGGAGGCCTGACACAACACCACACTGAACTGTTTTGCTGCAAGTGAAAATGGGCTATCTGGGAGACCTAAGGGAATAACAGATAAAAGTGCTATTCTAATTGTTTTTATATTCTCGATTTACACAGTGGGACCCATCCAGGCTGACTGCATCAACCACATTTGTGCTTGGATCACGTGCTAACAAGTAAGCTACTGGTTTGCATATTTTGCATATCCTCAGTCAGGGATCACTGTCTTTCGCACATCAGCTGTGTCTAGAGATTCACCTGTTGTGCAGGACAATAAGATCCAAATTGAAATGAAGAACTTAGAAATTTTTTCCCTTGAGATGGTTGTTGCAATACACTGAGGTCCAACAGCCCTCACTGCAGTTTCTTGGAACATGTAAATGCATTGCAGAATACATTACTGTTTGAGTCTATGTTTGACCTGTGATTTCTTGTGTCCTCAAAGTGAGAATATCATTCTTGGAGAGTGGAATATCTTTTATTTAAATAATGTCCCAATCAAACACTCCCGTGACATATACAACATGGGGTTAGATACAGAGTAAAGCTCCCTTTACACTGTCCCCATCAAACACTCCCAGGACAGGTATAGCACAGGGTTAGATATAGATTAAAGCTTCCTCTACACTGCCCCATCAAACTCTTCCAGGATAGATACAGCATGGGCTTATATACAGAATAAAGCTCTGTCTACACTGTCCCCATCAAATACCCCCATGTCAGGTACAGCACAAGGTTAGGTACAGAGTAACAATCTTTTCACTGTTCACATCAAACATTCTCAGGACATTCTCAAGCATGAGTTCTAATATAAAGCTCTACACTCTCCTCATGAAACTGTTGCAAGGCAGGTACGGCATAGATTTAATTCAGAGTAATACTCCATGTGCTAAGACATGTCAACATAGGACCAGAATTGGTGTCATAATGAATTAGATCATACAGTACTACTTTATTCTGATGTTGAAATCAGGGATAGTCGATGAGTATGATGCAAGAATTGATGAGAGCTTGATAGAACTCTGAGATTTCCTTTTGTGTGGAGCAGCTTTCTTGGAACAGCCACCTCACATGTGGGGCTCTGCCTCACTGTTAGTCTTGTCAAAAGAGCAGTACAAAACTACACCTGTGAAATGGCTATCATAGCCTTTTAAATAGGGGAATAGCAGAAATGATAACCTGCCCTGAATTGGCAAACTATGTAATAAGTGCTGATGTGCATGTCTAAACTGGATGCTAGTGCAGGGAAAGTTGTGTGTAATAGGAGCAGGAGAAAAGTCCACTGCTCACCATTCTCTCATATTATTTTGATGTCGACATTAAACTAGAATCTGAAAAATTGTGGGTTTTTATAACTGTTGCAAAGTTGGGTAGAGTAATTGTAGATCGGAAGGTAGGAAGTTAGAATTTGGTGTTTGTAAAATTATATGTTAAAAGGTGGTGTTTTTTCTGTGCTTAGAGATTTAAAAAAAGAATACATAAAGAACTCAAACTGAAACATTTGTATTGAAAGACTAAGCAGCAGTTTTACCAAGACTTTTGAACTTTTTGAATTCAGCCAATCAGTTTGAATCAGGCATTTAGATACCAAAAAACTATTACTTTTACAGCTAATGTTTCTGACAATCTAGAACTAATGGGAAATATTGATATGTCATCACGGTTTTAAAAGGAGGACAAAATGGGACAAAGGGAAGGAGCAACTGCCATTTGCCAGAGCTAACAGCTCTTGGCTCTCTTTTGAGAGAGAATCACTAGATCTCATAGCTTCATCTATGTCTTAGAGAGCGCAAAGGTACCAAAGAAGAAAGAAGTGCTAGACAGAAGAAATAAGAGAAAACCCAGAATATTCTGGAAGAGATGAAACCTGGCTGTAATTTAGTGTCTAAATTCTATTTTGTTAATGAGTGAGAATTGTATTTATTTGAACAGCGCACCATTGGAATCTTGTTTTATTTGGGAATAGTTAATAGTTGGAAGGTTTGTTAATAGTTTAGTTAATTTCTCAGTTAGATAAATAAATTGTTAATTTTACAGAGAGGGATTTATTTTTATTTAACCACAAAGTTAATGAAGAGCAGGTCACAACACTTCACACCCAATTTTACAGATTATAGGGTGAGGTACTCCTCTTTGGGTGTTTTAGTGTTAGTTCTTTGGGGGGTGGGGGATGGGGTGGAAATCAACTTCTGTTTTATATCAGTAACTTTTCTCTGCTGCCTGTGCAGCCCAGAGCTCCATAAAGATGGATCCCTAGTGTAGCAAGATTGACATGATTAGTATAAACCATTTCAAAATGGTGGTGTTTGTGAGTCAGCTTTTGACGCCCTTCCTTTTACAGGGCCCTAGGAATGGGTGGCACCCGTGGAAGAATTTACATCAAGCATCCTGAACTATTCAAGGTAAAAACAACTGAACCATCACAGTCAGCATCTACATTGAAAAGCTGTGTGTTGGCAGGTATAATTTAAGTAATCATGCTCATTGCCCAATGGCAGAGTTGAAATGAAGCGTGTTAACATTACAAGTAGTGTTCATGTCACAAGTATCAGGCACTAAACGTTTCTAGCAAGACAGAATCTGTCTAGCTCCCCATGATATTCAGTAGCATTACCATCAGCATCCTGGTGGTTGCAATTGACCAGAAACTAAACTGGACCAACTATTTAAATACTATGGATGGAACTTTTGGGCAGTTCACACTGGCGGAATCTCCTGGTTCCGTTGATGGTGCACCCCAGCTACGTGTTTCCTGGCAGCAAGGGGTGGAGTCAACGAGAAATCCCATTAACAGCAGTGGGACCAGAAGATTTCGCTGGCCAATGGTGTGCTGTCTGCCACCATGAGAAACATGCTGCAGGGAGGCCAGAGCATTCTGCCCACTGGCTTCAAGAGGAGGTCAGAGAGGCTAGGAATCCTATGGTGAGTAACTCACCACCTACTCACCAAAGCATGTTCACCATCGACAAGGCACAAGTCAGGAGTGTAATAGAATATTCTCCACTTGCTTGGATATGTGCAGTTCCAACAATACTGAAGAAGCTTGCCACCATCCAAGACAAAGCAGCCTGCCTGATTGGCGCCACATGCACAAGTATCCACTCCTTCCAACTCCAATTACGGATAGGAGGGTGGAACAGTGGTTAGCATTGCTGCATCATAGCACCAGGGGCCTGTATTCAATTCTGGCCTCAGGTAACTAACTGTGTGGAGTTTGTATGTTCTCCCCAGGTCTGCAGGGGTTTCCTCCCACAGTGCTCGGCGTGGGTTGCTGCGGTGTTTGACGCAGCGCTTGGCGTGGGTTGTGGCAGTGTTTGACGCAGCGCTTGGCGTGGGTTGTGGCAGTGTTTGGCGCAGCGCTCGGCGTGGGTCGCGGCAGTGTTTGACGCGGCGGTGTTTGGCACAGCGCTCATTCAGACTAAGCTGTGTCTCACGCTGTTCAATGTAAATGCTCCGTTTTACTGTGTTTCGCACTTCACTGTGAGTCAGTGCTATGATGTACATTGGTGTGGATCAGTGCTGTGTTATGTCGTGTTTAGTGTGTGTCTGTGCTGTGTTTTGCATTGTGGGTCAGTGCTGTGGTTTACACTGTTCTTTGTGGTCAGTGCTGTGGTTTACACTGTTCTTTGTGGTCAGTGCTGTGATTTAGATTGTGTTTCGTGAAAGTGAGTGATGTGTCTTGCACTGTTTGTTACTTTGGAGTCAGTGCTGTGTTTTACTTGTACCAGTGTTTAAGTGGTGCACATCCTTATCTTTGCTGTGTCTGTTTTCCAGTACTCTGCTGACTCACAGGACAAACACTGGCTTGGAGAGAAGCATCACATGCCAGCCACAGGGGGCAAGATGGTGAGTGTTGATGATCAAAGCAGCACAAGCAATTAATCATGCTCGACTTCACTTCAAGAGCACAATTTTTGATTCTGTGATCATGCACACTGTGTGACTATGTGTATGGTGTGTTTAATTTGCAGGTGCATCTTTTGATGTCAGTGTCTCTGCATAGCCTGTTAGTTTCTGGGTACCTGTGTTCAGGTGTGTGTGCTCATATGTTTAGGGCACATCTGAATCTGTCTGTGTGTGTGAATCTCAGGAGATTAGTGTGTATGTATCTTGGGTTCAATCTGCATGCAAATATCTCTCAAACTGGTTGTCTGTGTGTATGTTTGTGAGTGGTCGAATACACTCATAGTTTCCCCTTGCTTTGTTATCCGTCCTTGGGCCAACAAAGTGGCTGCTTCTCCCACGTTGCTGTGCATAGGTTGCTAGGAGGCTGATGACTCCGCTGACTAGGTATTGGGCTTCTTGTACTTGTACCTTACAGTGAGAATATGCGTCAATCGTTGGTGAATATGTAACATAGTCGCCATGTCCTCCTTCCCGCCATTGTAAGATAGAAAAATCCTGCTATGTTTAAAACGACTTATAAACAACAATCAACTTGTTTAGGACTTTTACAATTTAAATAGCACACAAGACAAAATGCACCATAATAAACAAACTGCACAATAATAGCATAATTATTTTTTCAGATATTAGTGTCCCAGAACAGAACACCAATGAAGCCAGACTCAAGCCCAACTCTTTTCTATTTTGGCATAAATGTGAGGAAAGAATGCTTCCATCCAAGGATTATTCCACTGACAAAGTAGGGATCTTTCATAATAAAATAAACTTTATTTGATAATAGTTTAAGTATAGCTCTACCAAATGAAGCAACTTGACTATTAATAGTTGAACAACTGTTCCAAATAAGCAACACTCCCCTTAAGACATAAATGCAACTTTAAATACAGTTAGCAACCATACATAAAACTTGCTATAATGAATGGTTAGTCTTGAAACTTTAAAAAAGTGAATTTCAGAAGCCTACAAAATCCTTTTAACTTCAACTAGGTTAGAGTTGCAAACTGAACTGCCTTGTTGCCAAAGTCATTTCTCTTTGCAAAATGACCATCACCTGACCCTGTCAATCACGCTAATCTGAAATCTCAGGAATTTAAGTAATCAAAAGTCCATTAACTCTACTTACCATAATCCCTTGCAAGGCCAGAATCAGTTATTAGCCTATTCTCCCAAAGTCTAAACTGCATGCCCATCAGACATACTGACTACCTGAAGCATGAAGCTGAATTTTTTAACATTCCCCTTAATCGTATATATACCATATATGTATTGTCTTAATAAAAATTTATATATTGGAGCTGTCGCATTTGCCCTTGCCGATGAGTGTGGGAATTTAGTTGGCTGGCCACAACTATGGTTTATAAATCAGAACTATGGTTTAACTAAGGAACTGCATTCACCTTTTGAATGTTAGTTCTGAAAGTTGCAGGGGCTGAGGCAAATACAGTAAAATGGTTCAAATAAATAAATTGGCAAAAGTGAAAGAATTACCCAGCACCAATGATTCAAAATCAACCCAAAGTGTATTGTTGTGTTTCCAATCATCATTTTGTATGGGTTTTCAATCAAAGACCTGTTCTTTACAACCAAAGACCTGTTCTTTACAACTTCTATTGGAAGTTTTTTTTAAATGTGCTGAACAGATTGCTAAAAATAAACCCTGCGGTTTCTAGAAGATTTTCTATAAATTTACAGGAAAATCAGTTTCTAGCCTTTTTTTGAAATAAGTAAGTAAACCTTCTGAGAATTGAAGAAGTTTTTATACTGTGAGGCATTAAAACCAAGCAGCTGCTGCTTCCTCTTCACATTCCCTTGTAATAAGAACATAAGAACATAAGAAATAGGAGCAGGAGTAGGCCATCTAGCCCTTCGAGCCTGCCCCGCCATTCAATAAGATCATGGCTGATCTGTCGTGGCTCAGTTCCACCTTCCCGCCCTCTCCCCATAACCCTTAATCCCCTCTCTTATCAAAAACCCATCAACCCGCGTCTTAAAAATATTTAGCGAGGCAGCCTCCACCACTTCAACGGGCAGAGAATTCCAGAGATTCACCACCCTTTGAGTGAAGAAGTTCCTCCTCAACTCCGTTCTAAACCGCCCCCCCCTTTATCTTGAGGCTGTGCCCCCTAGTCCTACTGTCTTTTTTGAGCGGGAAGAGTCTCTCCACCTCTATCCTGTCCATCCCATTCATCATCTTATACGTCTCAATGAGATCTCCCCTCATTCTTCTAAACTCCAACGAGTACAAGCCTAGTTTATTCAGCCTCTCCTCATAGCTCAACCCCCTCAACTCCGGTATCAGCCTAGTAAACCTCCTCTGCACTCCCTCCAAGGCCAAAATATCTTTGCGCAGGTGCGGCGCCCAAAACTGCACACAGTACTCCAGCTGCGGCCTCACCAATGCCCTATACAGCTGCAGCAAGACCTCCCTACTTTTATATTCAATCCCCCTCGCTATGAAGGCCAGCATCCCATTCGCCTTCCTGACCACCTGCTGCACCTGCAAGCTGGGTTTTTGCGACTCGTGCACAAGGACCCCGAGGTCCCTCTGCACTGTCGCCTGCTGCAGTTGTTCGCCACGTAAGTAATAGTCCTTCCTACCATTATTCCTACCAAAGTGGACCACCTCACACTTGCCAACATTAAATTCCATTTGCCATTTCCTGGCCCATTCGCCCAGCCTACCTAGATCCTTCTGCAGACTCTCCACGCCCTCCGCACAATTTGCCGTTCCACCAATCTTGGTGTCATCAGCAAATTTTGACACCCTACACTCGGTTCCCTCCTCCAGATCATCTATATAAATGGTAAAAAGCTGAGGCCCCAGCACCAACCCCTGGGGCACTCCACTAGTCACCATCCGCCAATCCGAATAGCACCCGTTGACCCCCACTCTCTGCCTCCTATTTGACAACCAATCCTCTATCCACACTAACACCCTACCCCCAACTCCATGTCCCTCGATCTTCTGCAATAACCTCTTGTGAGGTACTTTGTCAAATGCCTTCTGAAAATCCAGAAAGACCACATCCACCGGCTCTCCTCTATCCACCGCCCTAGACACATCCTCATAGAACTCCAGTAAATTTGTCAGACACGACTTCCCTTTAATGAAACCATGCTGCGTCCGCTCTATCAAGCAATTGCCTTCAAGATGCCTCGCAATTTCCTCCTTAATGACGGATTCTAACATTTTACCTATCACAGACGTTAAACTAACCGGCCTATAATTCCCCGCCTTTTGCTTGGCACCCTTCTTAAACAACGGCGTAACATTAGCCATTTTCCAATCTTCCGGCACTTCCCCGGAATCCAGCGACGTCTGGAAAATAACCACCAAGGCATCCACTATCACCTCCGCCATTTCTTTCAGAACCCTCGGATGCATTCCATCCGGTCCTGGGGACTTGTCCACAATCAGCCCCTCCAGTCTGTCGAGCACCGCCTCTCTAGTAACAGTAATGTCATTAAGACCCTCCAGTCCTACCACCTTTCCATCGCTAACACCTGGCAAATTATTCACGTCCTCCTCCGTGAAGACAGAAACAAAAAAGTTATTAAATACCTGAGCCATATCCCCATCCCCTACCACTAGGTCCCCTTTCTCATCCTCTAAAGGACCAACGTTCACCCTAGCTAGCCTCTTCCTTTTTATGTATTTATAAAAACTCTTGCTATCCTTTTTTATATTAAGCGCTAGCCCAGCTTCATAGTTTCTCCTACCCTTCTTTATCAACTTCTTTGTCAATCTTTGTTGACATTTAAACCTCTCCCAATCCTCTTCTCGCCCACTACTCTTAGCTACTCTAAATTCCTCCGCTTTTAATTTAACACTTTCCTTCACCTCCTTCGTTATCCACGGCTTATTACCTCTCCTCCTACAGTCCTTTTTGACCATCGGAATAAATTTCCGCTGAGCACGAAGAAAGATCTCCTTAAAGATCCTCCACTGCTCCTCAGCAGACCCTCCCTCCAACGCGCTCCCCCAGTCAACATTCGCCAATTCTTCTCTCATCCTACCGTACTCCCCTCTATTCAAACAAAGTACGCGTGTCTGGGAACCCACTTTCTCCTCCTCCATCTGCACCAGAAACTCCACCATACAATGATCACTCTCCCCAAGAGAATCCTTCACCGCAAGGTCCCTAATTCTACCCGCCTCATTACATAGCACGAGATCCAAGATAGCTCTCTCCCTCTTCGGCTACATGGTTTAATACTTGTAGCGGACTTATATCATAGAACACTACAGCACAAACAGGCCCTTCGGCCCACAAGTTGCGCCGATCACATCTATACCTACCAAGCCATAGAACTATCTGTAACTTCCAATGCCATTAGATCCCATGTACTCATCCAGAAGTCTTTTAAAAGACCCCAGCGAGTTTGCCTCTACCACCACCGGCAGCCGATTCCACTCACCACCGTCTGAGTGAAAAATTTTCCCCTAACATCTCTTCTGTACTTGCTTCCCAGCACCTTAAACCTGTGTCCTCTCGTAGTGACCATTTCAACCCTGGGAAATAGCCTCCGAGAATCCACCCTATCTATTCCTCTCAACATTTTATAAACCTCCATCAGGTTGCCTCTCAACCTTCGTCTCTCCAGGGAGAAGAAACCTAGCTCCCTCAACCTATCTTCATAAGGCATGCCTCCCAATCCAGGCAACATCCTTGTAAATCTCCTCTGCACCCTCTCAATAGCTTCCACATCCTTCCTGTAGTGAGGCGACCAGAACTGCGCACAGTACTCCAAGTGGGGTCTGACAAGGGTCTTGTAAAGTTGCAGCATTACCTCCAACTCCTAAACTCAATCCCTCGATTAACGACGGCCTGTACACCATACGCCTTCTTGACCACATCCTCCACCTGCGAGGCTGATTTAAGAGTCCTATGGACCCAGACCCCAAGATCCTTCTGCTCTTCAACACAGCTGAGACTCCTACCCTTGATATTGTACTCCTGCATCCCGTTGGTCCTGCCAAAATGGACCACTACACATTTATCCGCGTTGAAGTCCATTTGCCACTTCTCCGCCCAGTCTTGCATCCTATCTATGTCACGCTGCAACTTCTGACATCCCTCCAGACTATCCACAACACCACCAACCTTTGTATTGTCGGCAAACTTACTAACCCATCCCTCCACTTCCTCATCCAGGTCATTTATGAAAATGACAAACAGCAAGGGTCCTAGAACAGATCCCTGGGGCACTCCATGCAGAAAAAGACCCAACCACAACCACTCTCTGCCTTCTGCAGGCAAGCCAGTTCTGGATCCACAAGGCCAAAGCCCCTTGGATCCCATGCCCTCTCACCTTCTCAAGATGATATTGTTCGGTATCTACACCACAATCTGCCAGTGCACCTGGATTAACATCACAGCTGCCTGCTCAGTTTGTTTCTAGGTCAGGCTATTTGTTTTCCTGTTGACATCCCTAGAATTGTCCCATTGATTGTGCATGGACTGTATGTTTGGTCCACTGTTTACCAGTTTTAACGGTTTGTAAATTTTACTGACAAATGATAGTTTCAGGTTTAACTCAAACTTGCATTTTAACTGACTATTTCAAAAACTGTTCAAAATAAGGCACAAATACTTGTTTTCTGGTCTTCGTGAGTCACTCAGCCAGCAACTTGCCCTTATCCCTTTTAAATGTATTACTTAATCAGGAATCCAAGGACAGCAAATAAATCTTATGCAGGTCCTTAGACTGACTGACTTCAATTTATTTTTCAGCAATCTTCAATCATTTAATAGATTAATTTATTATGCATGTGAATAGTGCATATTTAGTCACTTGGACACTTGACAGTTACGCTGTTATCTTATCCTTTCACATATTACACTGCCTAGTTCTCTAGAGAGGAAACGTAATCTGCAGTCTGAGTTTCTAAGAAACAGACATGCTCATGGAAGAATCGCTTTGCTTGTACGTGAAGTATAAATGATGGTGGTGAAGTCCAGTACAAGCTGCTTTCTGACTATAATGTATTTATGTTTAAGGCTTACCTACTAATCGAAGATGACATTCGAGAACTGGCAGCTAGTGATGACTACAGGTGAGAAATCTAATCATTTCAAGCTAGTCCTAATAGGGAAGATGAGGCACTAAAGGGCTGGGATGTTACAAATGAGCATGGTGCTGTGCATAATTGTAAATTATGATCAAGCATTTTTCTACCAGTGTGGAGACTAAATAATGCAGGAAGTTGATTGGTGCGCGAGGCAAAGAGTTTATAGAATGATTAGCCTATTTCAGGGTGAAAGTCTTTAGTCAGGCATTGTTGTACAGCAGAGAGGAGCAGAACTGACTTGGAAAGGAGAAGGCTGATAGAACAATAAGGAGGCAGGCTGTACACATCATGAATAGGATGATAATCCCAGTGGATAATGCTGAGTTGGGTTGAACTGTGATGAGCGAAACAGCCTTGTCACAGTGTGCCCATGCCTCCCGGCCAAGTCACAGCGTGCCGGGCAAGAAACGGAACCTGGGATTTGAGGAGGAACTTTTGTTGCAGATTGTGGCAGCAATCTGAAACTTGCTACTTACAAGTGTGGTGGAAGCAGAAATGATGACTGATATCAGAGGGCATTAAATGAGTACTTGAGAAAATGAATCAAAAAGTTAGAGCAGGAGAATAGTAGTGAGTGGGTTGCTCTTCGGAGGACTGACGTGGATGGGCTTATTGAGCTCCTTCTGTGCTTTTGTAACTTTAAAAGAACACAGCGTGTGTGCATCTCTCTCTATCAGGAACTCACTCTAGAAACTAGACTTATCAGTACAGGAAGTCTTTGCCTTTACCTTACTGCAGAAACTTTGTGCATCTTTATAGGAAGGGAGAGGGTGGGAAGGCAGAGGTTGTGGTACATATTAGTACAAACAAAATAGATGGGAAGAGTGACGAGGTCCTGCAGCAGCAGTTTAGGGAGTTAGGTAGAAAGTTAAAAAGCAGGACCTGTAGGGTTGTAATCCCAGGATTGCTCCATGTGCCAGTGAGGCTAGAAATAGGAAGATAGTACAGCTCAACACATGACTGAACAGATGGTGTAGGAGGGAGGATTTCAAATAACTGGACCATTTGGATCTCTTCCAGGGCAGGTGGGACCTGTACAAGAAGGATGGGTTGCATCTAAACTGGAAGGATGTAAATATCCCGACCAGGAGCTTTGCTAATGTCACACGGGAGGATTTAAACCAGCTTGGCGGGGGGGGGGGGGGGGGGGGGGGGGGGGCGGTGGTAACCAAAGAAAAGGTGAATTAACTGTAGGGAGCCAGAGAGTAAGGCCAGTAAGACTCAGAGAAGGTAGGGTGTGGTTGCTCATCAGAGACAGTCTGGTGGACTGAAATGCATTTATTTCAATGCGAGAAGTGTAACAAGTAAGGCAGATGCAATTAATGGCTTGGATTAATACTTGGAACTGTGATGTTGCTATTACAAAGACTTGAATATAGAACATTACAACGCAGTACAGTCCCTTCGGCCCTCGATGTGTTGACCTGTGAAACCAACCTAAAGCCCATCTAACCTATATTATTGCAATATCATCCATATGTTTATCCAGTGACCATTTAAATTCCCTTAATGTTGGCGAATCCACTACTGTTGCAGGCAAGGCATTCATTGCCCTTACTACTGAGTAAAGAACCTACCTCTCACATCTGTCCTATATCTATCACTCCTCAAGCTATACCCCCTCATGCTAGCCATCTCCATCCAAGGAGAAAGGTTCTCACTGTCCACCTTTACTTAATCCTCAAGACTTGGTTAAGGGAAGGACAGGATTGGCAGCGTAACATTCCAGGATACAGATGTTTCAGGCGGGATAGAGAGATGTAATAAGAGGGGTGGAGGGGGTGCACTACTGGTTAAGGGGAATATCTCAGCTGTACTGTGGGAGGGCACTGGACGGCTCATCCAGCGAGGCAATATGGGTAGAGCTCAGGAATAGGAAGGGTGTAGTCACAAATTTGGAGGTTTACTATAGGCTGCCCAACAGCCAGTGGGAGATAGAGGAAGAGATATGTAGGCAGATTTTGGCAAGGTGTAAAAGTAACAGGGTTGTTGTGTTGGAAGATTTTAACTTCCCCTGTATTGACTGGGACTCACTAAGTGCTAGAGGCATGGATGGGGCAGAGTTTGTACAGAGAATCCAGGAGGGATTTTTGAAAGCCAATCTGGTATTGAGGAATGAGCCCGGCCAGATGGTTGATGTTTCAGTAGGGGAGCAGTTTGGGAGCAGTGACCACAATTCACTCTCCCTCCACCCACTCACCCCTTCCCTCCCCCCCAAACAGTCTTCTGGCCCTGCCTTCACCCTCAGCCCCCACTGCCCCCCCCCCCCCCACCACCCAGCACCCTCGGCCTCCTGCAACACCTCCCATAAGAACATAAGAAATAGGAGCAGGAGTAGGCCATCTAGCCCTTCGAGCCTGCCCCGCCATTCAATAAGATCATGGCTGATCTGAAGTGGCTCAGTTCCACTTTCCCGCTTTCTCCCCATAACCCTTAATTCCCGTTTGTCAAAAACCTATCTACCCGTGTCTTAAATATATTTAGCGAGGTGCCTCAACCACTTCAATGGGCAGAGAATTCCAGAGATTCACCACCCTTTGAGTGAAGAAGTTCCTCCTCAACTCCGATCTAAACTGCTCCCCTTATCTTGGGGCTGTGCCCTCTAGTCCTGCTGTCCTTTCTGAGCATAGAGCCTGTCTCTCCCACAGCAAACCCTCCCCTCCTCAGCACCCCTAACCCCTTGCTCCCTCAATTTGGTACGATCTACCTTCCCCCCCCCATCCACCCTCCTGCCCTCCTCCCCCCCCCCCACCATCCACCCTCCTCCCCCCCCCCCCCACCATCCACCCTCCTCCCCCCCCCCCCACCATCCACCCTCCTCCCCCCCCCCACCATCCACCCTCCTCCCCCCCCCCACCATCCACCCTCCCCCCCCCCCCCACCATCCACCCTCCTCCCCCCCCCCACCATCCACCCTCCTCCCCCCCCCCACCATCCACCCTCCTCCCCCCCCCCACCATCCACCCTCCTCCCCCCCCCCACCATCCACCCTCCTCCCCCCCCACCATCCACCCTCCTCCTCCCCCCCCCACCATCCACCCTCCTCCTCCCCCCCCACCATCCACCCTCCTCCTCCCCCCCCCACCATCCACCCTCCTCCTCCCCCCCCCCACCATCCACCCTCCTCCTCCCCCCCCCACCATCCACCCTCCTCCTCCCCCCCCCCACCATCCACCCTCCTCCTCCCCCCCCCACCATCCACCCTCCTCCTCCCCCCCCCACCATCCACCCTCCTCCTCCCCCCCCCACCATCCACCCTCCTCCTCCCCCCCCACCATCCACCCTCCTCCTCCCCCCCCCACCATCCACCCTCCTCTCCCCCCCCCACCATCCACCCTCCTCCTCCCCCCCCCACCATCCACCCTCCTCCTCCCCCCCCCACCATCCACCCTCCTCCTCCCCCCCCCCACCATCCACCCTCCTCCCCCCCCCCACCATCCACCCTCCTCCCTCCCCCCCCCCACCATCCACCCTTCCCTGCTCCCATTTTCCCCCTCGTGTGCTGTGTGCCTAACACACTGCATGCTGTTTGCCTGTCCCGTTGCCTACTGTGTGCCTCTCTGTGAACTGTGTGCCTGATTCTGTCTGTCTCTCTTTCTCTCCTCTGCGAACTGTGTACCCACCTCTCTCTCGCTCTCTCTCTGTGCCTCTGTGTGTCTGTCTCTCTCTCTCTCTCTCTCTCTGTGCCTCTGTGTGTCTGTCTCTCTCTCTCTCTGTGCCTCTGTGTGTCTGTCTCTCTCTCTCTGTGCCTGCGTGTGTGCCTGTCTCTCTCTGTGCCTGCGTGTGTGCCTGTCTCTCTCTGTGCCTGCGTGTGTGCCTGTCTCTCTCTGTGCCTGCGTGTGTGTCTGTCTCTCTCTGTGCCTGCGTGTGTGTCTGTCTCTCTCTGTGCTGCGTGTGTGCCTGTCTCTCTCTGTGCCTGCGTGTGTGTCTGTCTCTCTCTGTGCCTGCGTGTGTGTCTGTCTCTCTCTGTGCCTGCTGTGTGTCTGTCTCTCTCTGTGCCTGCGTGTGTGCCTGTCTCTCTCTGTGCCTGCGTGTGTGCCTGTCTCTCTCTGTGCCTGCGTGTGTGCCTGTCTCTCTCTGTGCCTGCGTGTGTGCCTGTCTCTCTCTGTGCCTGCGTGTGTGCCTGTCTCTCTCTGTGCCTGCGTGTGTGTCTGTCTCTCTCTGTGCCTGCGTGTGTGCCTGTCTCTCTCTGTGCCTCCGTGTGTGCCTGTCTCTCTCTGTGCCTGCGTGTGTGCCTGTCTCTCTCTGTGCCTGCGTGTGTGCCTGTCTCTCTCTGTGCCTGCGTGTGTGCCTGTCTCTCTCTGTGCCTGCGTGTGTGCCTGTCTCTCTCTGTGCCTGCGTGTGTGCCTGTCTCTCTCTGTGCCTGCGTGTGTGCCTGTCTCTCTCTGTGCCTGCGTGTGTGTCTGTCTCTCTCTGTGCCTGCGTGTGTGTCTGTCTCTCTCTGTGCCTGCGTGTGTGCCTGTCTCTCTCTCTCTCGCCATAAGAATACTGTCTCACCGTAGGAATTCACCATGCCTCTCTAGGAGTGCTTTATCTTTGAACTCTGTCTATATACAACCTGTTCCTCGCAAAAACGCTGTGCATCTCTACATATGCACTGTCTCTAGGAACAGTGCGAGTGTCTCTCTGTCTCTTTAAGGATTCTGTAGGAATTCTGCCCATCTTTTGTCATTAGCAATTGTGTGCATCATTGCTTGAACTCTGTACATGTCCAATGGAGCTTTGGATTTTTGGATATAGTAGCGCTGTCTCTTTCGCTCCCTGGGCCCTTTTTATGTCTTTTGAGAGAAACTATGTACATATCTCTTTCAATGGTAGTCATGATGTGGAGCTACTGGGGTAAGTTCATCTCGCAACACCAAGTCCAACACATTTATTTGGTAACAAAAGCTTTCGGAGCGCTGCTCCTTCTTCAGGTAAGTGGGAGTTCTGTTCACAAACAGGGCATATAAAGACACAAACTCAATTTACAAAATAATGATTGGAATTGAGTTTTTATAGGTAATCAAGTTTTAAAGGTACAGACAATGTGAGTAGAGAGAGCATTAAGCACAGGTTGAAGAGATGTGTATTGTCTCCAGACAGCACAGTTAGTAAGATTTTGCAAGCCCAGGCAAGTCATGGGGTGGGGGTGGGGGGGAGGGTTACTTAGAACGTACAACGTTACAGTGCAGTACAGACCCTTCGGCCCTCGATGTTGCGCCAACCTGTGAAACCAATCTAAAGCTCATCTAACCTACAGGAAGTTACTTGGACAAATAAACTGGAAGGAGGCGTTCTTAGGGAAAAGTACCGAAGGAAGGTGGCGGATTTTCAAGGAATGTTTGTCTGGAGCTCTGCATGACAACGTTCTGATGAGACAAGGGGGTTTTGGTAGGTCGCGGGAACCGTGGTGCACGAAGGCTGTGTTGAACCTCGTCAGGAGGAAAAGGAAGGTGTACAAAAGGTCAGGGAACTAGGAGAGGTTAAGGATCTTGAGGAGTATAAGGACTGTAGAAGGGAGCTTAAAAGGGAAATTAGGAGAGCCAAAAAGGGTCATGAGAAGACCTTGGCGGGTAAGATTAAGGAGAATCCCAAGGCCTTCTATAAATATGTGAAAGGTAAAAGGATGAGAAGAGAAGGGATAGGACCTATAAAAGGTGAAGGGGGAAAGGTCTGTGTGGAACCAGAAGAAATGGCAGAGGTGCTTAATGAGTACTTTGCCTCAGTATTCACAGTGGAAGCTGATCTGGGAGATTTTGCTACCGATTTGCAGCAGATGGAAAAGATTGAGTATGTGGATATTAAGGAGGAGGATGTGTTAGAACTTTTGAATTCTATCAAGATAGATAAGTCGCCGGGACCAGATGGGATGTACCCCAGGGTACTGTGGGAGGCGAGGGAAGTGATTGCAGAGCCCCTGGTGATGATGTTTTGCGTTGTCGATGGAGACGGGAGAGGTTCCGGAAGATTGGAGGATTGCGGATGTAGTTCCTATTTTCAAGAAAGGGAACAGAGATAGCCCGGGAAATTACTGACCGGTGAGTCTGACCTCAGTGGTTGGTAAGCTGATGGAGACGCTTCTGAGGGACAAGATTTACGAGCATTTGGAGAGGTTTGACATGATCAGGAATAGTCAGCATGGATTTGTCAAGGGCAGGTCGTGCCTTGCGAGCCTAGTTGAGTTCTTCGATAATGTGACTGAACACATTGATGAAGGAAGTGCCGTGGACGTAGTGTACATGGACTTCAGGAAGGCGTTTGATAAGGTCCCCCACGCAAGACTTCTTGAGAAGGTGAGAGGGCATGGGATCCAAGGGCCTTTGGCCTTGTGGATCCAGAACTGGCTTGCCTGCAGAAGGCAGAGAGTGGTTGTGGATGGGTCTTTTTCTGAATGGAGGTCAGTCACCAGTGGAGTGCCCCAGGGATCTCTTCTAGGACCCTTGCTGTTTGTCATTTTCATAAATGACCTGGATGAGGAAGTGGAGGGATGGGTAAGTAAGTTCGCTGATGACACGAAGGTCGGTGGTGTTGTGGATGGTCTGGAAGGAGGTCAAAAGTTGCAGCAGGACATAAATAGGATGCAGGACTGGGCGGAGAAGTGGCAGATGGACTTCAACGCGGATAAATGTGTAGTCGTCCATTTTGGCAGAACCATCGGGATGAACGAGTACACTATCAAGGGCAGGAGTCTTAGTAGTGTTGAAGAGCAGAAGGATCTTGGGGTCCGGGTCCACAGGACTCTTAAATCGGCCTTGCAGGTGGAGGAGGTGGTCAAGAAGGCGTATGGTGTACTGGCCTTCATTAATCGAGGGATTGAGTTTAGGAGTCGGGAGGTAATGCTGCAACTTTATAAGACCCTTGTCAGGCCTCATTTGGAGTACTGTGCGCAGTTCTGGTCGCCTCACTATAGGAAAGACGTAGAAGCTATTGAAAGGGTACAGAGGAGATTTACAAGGATGTTGCCTGGACTGGGAGGCATGCCTTATGAAGTTAGGTTGAGGGAGCTGGGACTCTTTTCCCTGGAAAGACGAAGGTTGAGAGGCGACCTGATAGAAGTTTATAAAATGTTGAGAGGAATAGATAGGGTGGATTCTCAGAGGCTATTTCCCCGGGTTGAAATGGCCGCTACGAGAGGACACAGATTTAAGGTGCGGGCAGGGAAGTACAGAAGTGATGTTAGGGGTAAGCTTTTCACTCAGAGGGTGGTGAGTGAATGGAATCGGCTGCTGTCAGTGGTGGTGGAGGCGAACTCACTGGGGTCTTTTAAAAGACTTCTGGATGGGTATGTGGGGTTTAATGGGATTGGGGGTTATAGATAGGTATATAGATTGGTAGGTGTGATGTGATCGGCACAACTCGTGGGCTGAAGGGCCTGTTTGTGCTGTAGTGTTCTATGTACACTATTCCAATTTCATCCATATGTTTATCCAATTACCACTTAAATGCCCTCAATGTTGGCGAGTCCACTGTTGTTGCATGCACGGCATTCCACGCCCTTACTACTTTGAGTTAAGAACCTACCTCTGACATCGGTCCTATATCTATCATCCCTCAATTTAAAGCTATGACCCCTTGCGCTAGCCATCTCCATATGAGGATAAAGGTTCTCACAGTCCACCCTATCTAATCAATCCTCTGATCATCTTATATGCCTCTATTAAGTCACCTCTTAACTTTCTTCTCTCTAACAAAAACAGTCTCAAGTCCGTCAGTCTTTCCTCATAAGACCTTCCCACCATACCAGGTAACATCCTGGTAAATCTCCTCTGCACCCTTTCCAATGCTTCTACATCCTTTCTATAATGTGGCAACCAGAACTGTACACAATACTCCAAGTGCGGCCGAACCAGAGTTTTGTACAGCTGCAACATGACCTCATGGCCCCTAAACTCAATTCCTCTACCAATGAAAGCTAACACACCGTACACCTTCTTAACAACCCTATCAACCTAGGTGCCAAGTTTCAAGGATCTATGCACATGGACACTGAGATCTGTGTTCATCCACACTACCAAGTATCTTACCCAGTACTCTGTATTCCTGTTACTCCTTCCAACGTGAATCACTTCACACTTCCGCATTAAACTCCATTTGCCACCTCTCAGCCCAGCTCTGCAGCTTATCTATGTCCCTCAGTAACTTGCAACATCCTTCCACACTGTCCACAACTCCACCGACTTTAGTGTCATCTGCAAATTTACTAACCCATCCTACTATGCCTTCATCCAGATATTTATAAAAATGACAAAGCAGTTGCCCCAAAACAGATCCTTGCAGTACACGACTAGTAAATGAACTCCAGGATAAACATTTCCCATCAACCACCATCCTCTGTCTTCTTACAGCTAGCCAATTTCTGATCCAAACCACTAAATCTGTATCTTCTGCAATAGCTTACCGTGGGGAACCTTATCAAATGCTTTACTGAAGTTCATATATACCACATCAACTGCGTTACCCTCTTCCACCTCTTTGATCACCTTCTCAAAGAACTCAATAAGGTTTGTGAGGCACGACCTACCCTTCACAAAACCGTGTTGACTATCCCTAATCAAATTATTCCTTCCTAAATGATTATAAATCCTATCTCTTATAATCATTTCCAAACAGGCCCACAACCGAAGTAAGGCTCACTTGTCTATAATTACCAGGGTTGTCTCTGTTCCCCTTCTTGAACAAGGGGACATCATTTGCTATCCTTCAGTCTTCTGGCACTATTCCTGTAGACAATGACATCCTAAAGATCAAAGCCAAAGGCTCTGCAATCTCCTCCCTAGCCTCCCAGAGAATCCTGGGATAAATCCTATCCGGCCCAGGGGACTTATCTGTTTTCACACTTTCCAGAATTGCTAACACCTCCTTATGAACCTCAATATCCATCTAGTCTAATAGCCTGTATCACAGTATTCTCCTCGACAACATTGTCTTTTTCTTGTGTGAATATTGATGAGAAATATTCATTTAGCGCCTCTCATCTCTTTGGACTCCATACACAACTTCTCAGTACTGTCCTTAATCTTAGCCTAGTCATTCTTTTATTCCTGACATACCTATAGAAAGCTTTAGGGCTTTCCTTGATCCTACCTGCCAAAGACTTGTCATGGCCCCGCCTGGCTCTTAACTCTCTCTTTAGGCCCTTCATGCCTAACTTGTGAAGGCTCAGTTAGGGCACTTGAGAGCTACATCTCATCTTTACATAATTCTGCTTCCACTTTACAAGAGATTCAACTTCTTTAGTAAACCACAGTTCCCTCGCTCAACCACTTCCTCCCTGCCTGACAGGTACAGACTTATCAAGGACACGCAATGGCTGTTCCTTGAACATGCTCCACATTTCAATTGTGCCCACCCCCTGCAGTTTCCTTCCACATCCTATGCATCCTAAATCTCGCCTAATCACATCATAATTTCCTTTCCCCCAGCTATAACTCTTGCCCTACGATATATACCTATCCCTTTCCATCGCTAAAGTAAACATAACTGAATTGTGGTCACTATCACCAAAGTGTTCACCTACCTCCAAAGCTAACACCTGGTCTAGTTCATTACCCAGTACCAAATCCAATGTAGCCTCACCTCTTGTTGGTCTGTCTACATACTGTGTCAGGAAACCCTGCTGTGCGCATTGCACAAAAACTGACCCATCTAAAGTAGTCGAAATACAGTTTTTCCATTCAATATTTGTAAAGTTAAAGTCCCCCATAACAACTGCCCTGTTACTTTAATCATCTATGCAATCCTTTCCTCTACATCTCTGGAATTTTTCGGAGGCCTATGGAAAACTCCCAACAGGGTGACCTCCTTTCCTGTTTCTAACCTCAGCCCATACTACCTTAGTAGACGAGTTCTCATCAAACGTCCTTTCTGCCACCGTAATACTGTCCTTGACTAACAATGCCACACCACCCCCACCACCTCCCCCCCCCCCGCCCCCCCCTTACCACTTTCCCTGCTCTGACTGAAACATCTAAACCCCAGAATCTACAACAACTATTCCTATTCCTGTCCCTGCTCCATCCATGTCTCTGAAATGGCCACAACATCGAAGTCACAGGTACCAACCCACGCTGCAGATTCACTGACCTTATTCCGGATATTCCTGATGTTAAAGTAGACACACTTCAAACCACCTTCCTGCCTGCCGGTACACTCCTATGCCCTTGATATCTTATTCATGACCTCACTACTCCCAATCTCCTGTATGCTAGACCTACAGTCCAGGTTCCCATCCCTGAATTGCGGTTTACAGATAGTGTGACATGAACTCTGTCTCAGCGAGCAGAGACTGATAGCCAAGTTCCGCACACGAGGACAACCTCAACTGGGGTCTTGGGTTCATGTCACACTATCTGTAACCCCCACGACTTGCCTGGGCTTGCAAAATCTCACTAACTGTCCTGTCTGGAGACAACACATATCTCTTTAACTTGTGTTTAATGGTCTCTCCACTCACATTGTTTGTATCTTTAAAACTTGATTACCTGTAAAGACTCACATTCCAACCTTTTGTAAATTGAGTTTGTATCTTTGTGCCCTGTTTGTGAACAGAACTCCAACTTACCTGACGAAGGAGCAGCGCTCCGAAAGCTAGTGGCTTTTGTTACCAAATAAACCTGTTGGACTTTAACCTGGTATTGTGAGACTTCTTACCAAATCTCTTTCCACAGGAGCTATGTGTTCCTGTCTCTCTACAGGAACTCTGTGTGTGTGTGTCTCTTTCTCACTCTTGTTCGAATCTCTGTGTGTATCTGTTTCTCTCTATAGCAGATCTGTGCCTACTCCAAAGGAGCTCTGTGTCTCTATCAAGAAGAGCTCCCTTTCTGTGCAGGAACTTTCTCTTTAGATAGGCACTCTATATATACTGTGTGTGCGTGCATACCCAGTTTCTGTGTGGTGTCGGAGTATGTGTGCGCACGTACAGTTTCTGAGTGGTGTGGGAGTGTATATGTGCGCACGCACAGTTTCTGAGTGGTGTGGGAGTGTATATGTGCGCACGCACAGTTTCTGAGTGGTGTGGGAGTGTATATGTGCGCACGCACAGTTTCTGAGTGGTGTGGGAGTGTATATGTGCGCACGCACAGTTTCTGAGTGGTGTGGGAGTGTATATGTGCGCACGCACAGTTTCTGAGTGGTGTGGGAGTGTATATGTGCGCACGCATGTGTGTGGATCTGTAGTGCATCTGTGCGTGGGCGCGTGTATCTCTGGGTGCCTGTCTCTCTGTGCCGCCGTCTGCGCGTGTCACAAACCCACTTTTCATGCTATGTTGCAGGGATTCTCCTGAGTTGAGATTGGATGAACTCCGACCCTTTGTTGTTCCCCACTGGATCCTGGAGAAGATGCAGAAATACATGATGGCTGTACGGACGGAGAAGGAGTAGCAGTTTGGGCTGATCTGGGGTGGGAGTCGATACAGGGAGCTGAAGCTTTTATTGCGAGGATTGGCTAAGTGCCTGAAGGTGTAATTAGCCATGCTGTGAAGCGTGACGCTTGACTGATGAACTGCCAACGAGAATGAAATACTTAAGACTTGTTCATTGTAATATTGTGTGAAAGGTGCTCTGGTTCCTGTGATGTGTAAATCATCTATCTGATAGTCACTGAGATGTGCTTTTGGATTTTAGATGAGTCTGGGCCTTGACAGAATCTTCTATACACACACTTCTCCAACACCATTCTCCCTCTCTCTTTCTCTTTCCCACCCAGTCCCACTTCTTCTTCCACCCCACCTCCCACCTCTCTCCCCCATTTCCCACTCTCTTTCCCCCACCCCTACCCTTCGCCCCCACCCCCCCGTACCCCCTCGCTCGCCCTCTCCCCTCTCTGCCTCACGCCTGCACGCCCCTTTTCACCTCCCTAGCTCTTTGTCTCTTGCCTAGTGCTTAACTTTTCCTCCATTTTAGCCTCCTCTCCCATTGCCCCATTCTGCTTTATACAAAGTCTGTCCAGCTTGATGGTATTTTTAATGTAAGTGGATGTAATTCATTTTGATATATGCATTCTTGATAAATACATTAGCTGTCGCTCGTTTTTTGGATGCGATACGATGAAATTGAGTCAGCTTTAGAGCAAAAGGATGTTATATAAATACATTCTGAATTGTGACTTGTCAAAGTGGATGCTTCATCGTATAAGATGGAAATACAAACATTAATTCTAAGCCTGCCAACCCAAGGAAAATCAATTTCTAGTGATTTTAACAACGCAAAATGGCCCCTCACAGATTTTCCTAAGCTAGATTATTTCTTGGGGGAAAAGCTGTTAAAGTTTTTGGGGATGACATGTGTCAGTGTAATTGAAAATGACATTACCTGTGTTAACGTTACAGTTAGCGGCACCATTTCCCAGGTGGCGAGCAGTACTGAGTAGCTCTTAGCTTTGTGACTTCTTAAGTTGTGTAAGCTTAAGCATAGCAAAATTGGACATTTATGGACATTTCCCCATGCTGTCCTGCCATGCCTGTGAATGTAACGGTCCAACTTTGGAGAATTGGATCTTTATTGCTTTCTTGTTATCAATTAAAAGTATTGTTCAAAAGTTGTCTGACCTTTGCATTCTCTTTGAAGTGTGCGTGCGCATGGCTGCCTGTGCATGCATGTGTGTGCACATGCATGTGGGCATGCGCGTGTGTCTGTTGTGTATACATGCACGCAGGTGTGTGCACGAGTGTGTGCTTCCAGGTTGGGGGGAGGGTGTGTATGTGTATACACGTGCATGTGTTGTATGTGTGTGTGCAGGTGTGTCTTCCCGCACGTAATTATGGGTTTCTGTACTCCGACCAGACTGGCAGAATGGCTTATTGACGACTTCTGGTGGTCATTTTCCAAAATTCTTTGGACACTGGAATGGTTCTTAAGATCGAAAGTTAGCTAATGTAAGCCCACTGTTCAAAAAGGGAGGTAGAGAGAAAACAGGAAACTGTAGACCAGTGAGCCTAACATTGATAGTTGCTAGAGTCCATTATCAAGGATTTCATAGCTCAGCATTTGGAAAGCAGTGGTATAATTAACAAAGTCAACATGAATTTGAGAAGATTCAATCTTGACAAATCTACTGGAATTCTTTAAGGCTGTGACTAGCAGCATTGACCAGGGAGAATGGTGGATGTGGTTTATTTTGATTTTTCAGAAGACTTTCGATAAGGTCTCTTATAGCAGACTAGTATGTAAAGTTAAAGCACATGGGATTGCAGATGGTGTCCTGAGATGGATAGAAAGCTGGTTAGCAGATAGGAAGCAAAGAATTGGAATAAATCAGTCTTTTTTTCAATTGGCAGGCAGTGACTAGTGGGGTACTGCAGGGATTTGTGCTGGGACCCCAACTGTTTTATATTTTAATGATCTGGATGAAGAAACCACATGTATTATCTCCAAATCTGCAGATGATACAAAGTTCGGTGGGAAGGTGGGCTGTGAGAAGGACGTAGACATGCTTCAGCATGTTTTGGACAGGCTTAGTATGTGGGCACATGCATGGCAGATGCAATATAATGTGCATAAATGTGAGGTAGCAAAAATAGGAAGGTTACTTGAATAGATGTAAATCGAGAGAGGAGGATACTTAGTGAGACCTTGGTGTCTTTGTGTATTATTCACTGAAAGTAAGTGCGCACTGGTGAAAGACACCAGTGAGATGCCAGAGCTCAGGAGACTTGGGGGCACAGGTGGGTGTAGCGGCCATCACTAAGGAGAAAGTTCTGGGGAAACTGAAAGGCCTGAAGGTGGATAAATCACTTGGACTGGATGGACTACACCTTAGGGTTTTAAAAGAGATGGTTGTGGCATTGGTGGTGATCTTTCAGGAATCACTGGAGGCAGGGAGGGTAAACACAGTAAGAAGTCCAACAGGTTTATTTGGTAGCAAGAGCCACGAGCTTTCAGAGCGCTCGCTGCTCCTTCGTCAGGTGAATGGAATTTCAGTTCACAAACAGGGCATATAAAGACTCAAACTCAATTTACAAAATAATGATTGGAATGTGAGTCTTCACAGATAATCAAGACTTAAAGGTACAGACACTGTGAGTGGAGAGAGGGTTAAGCACAGGTTAAAGAGATGTGTATTGTCTCCAGCCAGGTCAGTTAGTGAGAATTTGCAAGCCCAGGCAAGTCGTACACCAGTATCCTGAAAACCAAGATAGAGTCCATATTCTCAACTTGCTCTCAGGACACAGACCAGCTGCAAAACTGTGCCAAGCAGATGAGACAAAAGAACTACGCCATCTACATGTACACCAAGAACAGGAAACTTTAGAAACTGCATCACCAGCAGCAGCAACCAAGCCTCCCCTGGCACCACGGTAGAAAACAGTGCAACTGCAGGGAAGTCCATTGTCAACTTGTCGGACTGCACACTTCAACCAGATGAAATAGAAGTTCTCAATTTCTGCCCCCCCACCAAAATAGACCCCATCAGCCTCACTGCAGACACAGGAATTCATCAGGTGAATGAGGCAGGAGTTCTTGCACAAACCCCAAGAGGATTGGGTGGACAGTGTGATCCTTTTTCCTTGGACAGTGATGGCTAGTACAAGGGGACATAGCTTTAAATTGAGGGGTGATAGATAAAGGACAGATGTCAGAGGTAGGTTCTTTACTCAGAATAGTAAAGGCATGGAATGCCCTTCTTGCAATAGTAGTGGACTCATCAACATTAAGGGCATTTAAAGGGTCATTGGATAAACATATGGATGATATTGGAATGGTGCAGGTTAGATGGGCTTTAGATTGGTTTCACAGGTCGGCGCAACATCAAGAGCCAAAGGGCCTGTACTGCACTGTAACGTTCTGTGTTCTATCTCTGGAATGGAAGAGCCTGTATGAAGAACGGTTGAGGACTTCAGGTCTGTACTCATTGGAGTTTAGAAGGCTGAGGGGGGATCTTATTAAAACTTGCAGGGTGCAAGCCACTAGTAGGAAAAACTAGAATCAGAGGGCACAACTGCAGAAGGCTATGGAGGCCAGATCATTGAGTGTCTTTAAGACAGAGATAGATTCTTGATTAATAAGGGGATCAGAAACGGGGATGAGAAAAATATCAGCTATGATTGAATGGTGGAACAGACTTGATGGGTCCGAGTATGGTCTTACGTCCAGCAGGCAGTAAAGAAGGCAAATGTATGTTGGCCCTCAAGAGGTTTGGAGTTGGAATAGGAATGATTTACTGAATTTGTGTAGGGTGTTGGTGAGACTACACCTCGAGTACTGTGTCCTTTTCAGAGGAAGAATGCTCTTGCTCTTGAGGGAATACAGCAAAGGTTTACCAGGCTGATTCCTGAGATGACAGGTCTGACGTATGAGAAGAGCCAGTTATGATATTTATTGGAGTTTAGACGAGTGAGAGGGGATCTGATAAAACTTAAAATTCTAACAGGGTTAGGTTGGGTAGATTCAGAAAGAATGCTCCCAATGGTAGGGGGAGTCCAGAACCACGGGTCATAGTTAGAGGATAAGGGGTAAACATTGTAGGACTGAGGTGAAGAAAAATCTCTTCACCAAGGGTGGTGATTCTGTGGAATTCACTACCACAAAGTATTTGAAGCCAAAATTTGTGATTTCAAGAAGGAATTAGATATAGCTCTTGGAACTAAAAGGATCAAGAGATATGTGGGGCAGGGAGTGGTATCAGGGTTTTGAATTTGAGGATCAGCCATAATTATAATCAATGGTGGAGCAGGCTTGAAGGGCTGAATGGTGTACTGCTATGTTCTATATATGTACTCCAGTGGCTGATGTTGAAGTTACAGAAGTGAGGGGCAATATTTCTGCAAGGAGTGGGTTGAGGCATTCAAAAACTGATGATAATGACGTGTTCCTATGAATCTCTTAGATGATCTCTTAAATAGAAATCCAGGAACAAGTTATTCAGCTCAATCAGTCCATCTTGGTATTTCCTGTCACATATGGGGGAAAAAAAACAAATTTATCAGTCTTGTTCTTAACTGTTTATTGGCCCAGAGAGGGCAGCAAATGCCCTTGTAATATGTCTGCACCTAGAGGCCACAAAACCAAGGCCATATTCTGTGTGATACAAGAAGCTTCTAATACCTCCCATAGCAAACCTGGTGAATAAGATCCAGGAGAAAATGTTTGCTCATTCCCTACCTCAGTCCCCATGTTGCACTAATTCTGCTAGTTAAGTGGTTGACTGCCACAATTTATATTTGTACGTGCTGGAAGCAGATTGCGGTGCCATTTGGCAGTAGGAAATTGGATGAATGCTGGAGCAAGAAAAATATTTGTGAAGAGAAGGCTGAGGGGAGATTTGGCTGAGGTGCTCAAAAGAATGAGATCTCTGTACAGAGTATTGGGGAGAAATGGTTCCTATTGGTGAAAGGATTGAAAAAAAATGATTTAAGGTACTTGGCATAAAGAAGCAATGGCAGCACAAGGAAAAGATTTCTACATGCAGAACGTAGTTAGGATCTGCCTGAGAGTGTGTGGAGGCAGATTCAATTGAGAGTTTTGAGAAAGAATTGGATTATTATCTGAGAAGGGAGAAGGTGGGGAAGTGGTAATCGGTAAATTTGGAGGAAGACAGTGGCATAGTGATAATCTCACTAGACTAGTAGTCCAGAGGCCTAGGTTAATGCTCTCGGGATGTGGGTTTTCATCCCACCAAGGCAGCTGGTGGAATTTAATTTCAATTAATAAATGTAGAATTAAAAGCTATGAAACTGTTGTCAATTGTCAGATCCATCTGGTTGATAATGTACTTGAAGGAAGAAAATCTTCTGTCCTTACCTGGTCTGGCCTATGTGATTCCAGACCCGCACCCTCTGAAATGGCCTCAAGTCACTCAGTTCAAGGGCAATTAGAAATGAACAACAAATGCAGGCCTTGTGTTACGGCCAAGATGGGAGGAGTGCGCTCTCTGTCCCTAGTTTCACTACTCCGTAGGTCATGATTTTTCCAGCGAGGTAAGGGTGCTTTATCTATGAATCAGTATGACCATTCACCACCCAGATTTCTTCAATAAACAACATCATTTACTTATTATAAAACCAGACATGTCAAGTAGAAAGGCAAAGCCTATTTTACTTTCATATTTCATACCGTATGCTTTCAATTACTCTTGTTTCTAAGTACCCTACTCATTCACCCACACATGCAAAAATAATTTTAAAAAATGAATTCTGTCAAAAGTCAATGGTTCAAGGGAAAGTGGCGGAGAATATCTGTGTAATATGGTTGGTCTCTCAGCACTGTTCTTCAAAACATTTGATGATTCTCGCACTACTTTTTGGGCAGACTTCAATAAATAATCGATTTCAGAACATAAAGCAATTTTGGAGCAACTCCTGATCAATTTTTGGATTGGGTCAGGAGCCATTGCTGCCTTTACCCTAACAGTTAATACTTCTCCCAAGCAAAAACAGCTGACCAGCTTTTAAACTGGTTTCCAGGCGTGGCTCTTTTCTAAAGCCATAAATAGTATATGACCCTTTTGTTAACAGTCTTCCAGGATTAAGAGATTTCCAGCTTCTTTAAAACTGAGAATTGTGGGAAAACTCTTCTCTGGTTGGAATTGTATCTAGCACAAAGGAAGATAGTTGCAGGTTTTGGAGTCAACGTGGCTTCATGAAAGAGAAATTGTGTCTGACTAAGCTATTAGAGTTTTGAGGAAGGCTCAAGCAGACTGGATAGACGGGAACCAATGGACATGTTCTATTTGGACTTCAAGAAGGCATTCAACAAGGTACCTCACAAAAGGTTAAGTTATAAGATAAGACCCCATGGTGTTGGGGGTAGTATATTGGTAGGGATAGAGAATTGGCTAATAGGCAGGAAACAATGAATGGGGATAAGGTGTTATTTTTCAGATTGGCAACCTGTAACCAGTGAGATTCCACAAGGATCAGTGCTGGGACCACAACTGTTCACAATATATATTAATGGCTTGAAAGAAGGAAGCAAATGTACTGTAGCCAAATATGCAGACAACACAAAAATAGGATGAAAGGCAAGTTGAAAGAGGGACACAAACAATTTACAAAAAGATACTGATAGGTTAATTAAGTTGACAATTGGAGTATAATGCAGAGTATAATGTGAAGTTCTTCATTTTGAAGGGAGAATAAATTAATGGAGTATTATTTAAATGGAAAAAACAGCAGAAAGCTGCAACACAAAGGGACTTGGAGATACTTGTACACAAAGCTCAGAAAGCTAACACACAGGTGTAGCAGTTAATCAGGAAGTTTAACGGAATGTGGCCTTTATTTCAAGGGCATATAAATATGGCATATAAGCGTAGGGAAGTCTTGCTGCAACTATACAAGGTACTGGAGAGACCACGTCTAGAGTACTCAGAGCAGTTTTTGTCCCCTTATTTAAGGGGATATGTGATTTATTGAAGGCAGTTCAGAGAAGGTTCATGAGGATGATCCCCAGTATGGAGAAACTGTCTTATGTGGAAAGGTTAAACAGGTTGGGACTCTGCTCATTGGAATTTAGAAGAATGAGAGGTGATCTCATTGAAATATAGAGGATTCTTTAAGGGGATTGATGGGATCAATCGTGAGAGGATGTTTCCCCTCATGGGAGAGTGTAGTACCAGAGGACATAGTCTCAGAATAAAGGGGCACCAATTTAAGACTGAGACAAGGAGGAATTTCTTTTCTGAGGGGTTTGAGTCTTTGGAACTCCTTCCCACAAGGAGCTGTGTGGGCAAAGTCCTTGTGTGACTTGGATGTCCCAAGTCGGACGTGGTGGGCTTGAGGAAGAGTTCTTGGAATGCTGTCGGGATAGTTTCCTTGAACAGTATTAACGGAACCTACGAGGGAGCGAGCTGTCTTAGATCTGGTGCTGTGTAAGGAGGCAGGTAGAATTAGGGATCCTCTTGGGACGAGTGATCATAGTATGATTGAATTTCTGATGCAGGTGGAGGATGAGAAAGTAGGGTCCCGAACCTGTGTCCTCTGTTTGAACAGAGGGGAGTATAATAGGATGAGAGCGGAATTGGCGAATGTAGATTGGGGGGCAGATTGGTTGGTAGGACGGCTGAGGAACAGTGGAGGATTTTTAAGGAGATCTTTTTCGGTACTCAGCAGAAATATATTCCGATGGTAAAGAAGGACTGTAGGAGAAGGGATAACCAGCTGTGGTTATCTAAGGAAATAAAGGAGAGTATTAAATTAAAAGCTGATGCATTCAGAGTGGCTAAAAATAGTGGGCGATTAGAAGATTGGGAAAGATTTAAAAATCAACAAATGACTAAGAAGGTGATAAAGAAAGGAAGGATAGACAATGAAGCTAAACTAGCTCTAAATATAAAAAATGACAGTAAAAGTTTTTACAAATATATAAAGAAGAGGAGGCTGGCTAGAGTGAATGTTGGACCCTTGGAGGATGAGAGGGGGGGATTTAGCGGTGGGCGATGAGGAAATGGCTGAGGCTTTAAATAAGTTTTTTGCCCTGGTCTTTACGGAGGAGGACACGAATAGTTTGCCAGATATTAAAGATAGAAGGATGGTAGGAGATGAGGTCCTTAATTCGATTACCGTATCTAGAGAGGTAATGCTTGATAGACTAACGGGACTGAAGGTAGACAAGTCCCCGGGACCGGATGGAATGCATCCCAGGGTTCTGAAAGAAATGGCAGAGGTGATAGCGGATGCCTTAGTAATTATTTATCAAAATTCACTGGACTCCAGGGAAGTGCCGGAAGATTGGAAAATGGTTAATAAGAACATAAGAAATAGGAGCAGGAGTAGGCCATCTAGCCCTTTGAGCCTGCCCCGCCATTCAACAAGATCATGGCTGATCTGAAGTGGCTCAGTTCCACTTTCCTGCTTTCTCCCCATAACCCTCAATCCCCTTGCCTACCAAAAACTTATCTACCCGCGTCTTAAATATATTTAGCGAGGAAGCCTCAACCACTTCAACGGGCAGAGAATTCCAGAGATTCACCACCCTTTGAGTGAAGAAGTTCCTCCTCAACTCCGTTCTAAACTGCACCCCCGCCTTATCTTGAGGTTGTGCCCTCTAGTCCTGCTGTCCTTTCTGAGCGGGAAGAACCTCTCCACCTCTACCCTATCCATCCCTTTCATCATCTTATACGTCTCAATGAGATCTCCCCTCATCCTTCTAAACTCTAATGAGTACAAGCCTAGTTTATCCAGCCTCTCCTCATAGCTCAACCCCCTCAATTCCAGTATCAGCCTAGTAAACCTCCTCTGCACTCCCTCCAAGGCCAAAATATCCTTGCGCAAGTGCAGCGACCAAAACTGCATACAGTACTCCAGCTGCGGCCTCACCAGTGCCCTATACAGCTGCAGCAAGACCTCCCTACTTTTATATTCAATCCCCCTCGCTATGAAGGCCAGCATCCCATTTGCCTTCTTGACCACCTGCTGCACCTGCAGGCTGGGTTTTTGCGATTCATGCACAAGGACCCCGAGGTCCCTCTGCACCGTCGCATGCTGCAGCTTTTTGCCATGTAAGTAGTAGTCCTTCCTACCATTATTCCTACCAAAGTGGATAACCTCACACTTGCCAACATTGTATTCCATCTGTCAGGTCCTCACCCACTCGCTCAGCCTATCTAGATCCCTCTGCAGACTTTCCACACCCTCCGCACAATTAATGTTACGCCACTGTTTAAAAAATGGTAGCAGACAAAAGGCAGGGAATTATAGGCCGGTTAGTTTAACATCTGTAGTTGGAAAAATACTAGAATCCATCATCAAAGAAGATATACCGAGGCACCTAGAAAAGAATGGTTTGATCGAGCAGACGCAGCACGGATTCGTTAAGGGGAAGTCGTGTTTAACAAATTTATTGGATTTCTATGAGGATGTGACTAGTGCGATAGACAGAGGGGAACTGGTGGATGTGGTGTTTTTAGACTCCCAAAAGGCGTTTGATAAGGTGCCTCACAAAAGGTTGCTGCAGAAGGTTAGGGTGCACGGAGTTGGGGGTAAGATGTTAGCGTGGATAGGGGATTGGCTGTCTAATAGGAAGCAGAGAGTTGGAATCATCACAAAAACCCAGTCTGCAGGTGCAGCAGATGATCAAGAAGGCAAATGGAATGTTGGCCTTTATAGCGAGGGGGATAGAATATAAAAGTAGCGAGGTCTTGCTGCAACTGGGGCATACACACGGTGGGTCGTGCGAGGGCTGCTCTTGGATGTTTCGAGAGTAACCTAGTGCTTCACGTCGTTAGTGTACGCTTAAACTGGACCAGCTGATAGGCAACATGACAGCTCAGTGACTATCACTGCTGTGCAGATACATGGATTTGGGCCAGTGTCTGTGGGAGTTTGCGCATTCTCCCCGTGCTTGCGTGGGTTTTTTCCAGGTGCTCCAGTTTCCTCCCACACCCTAAAGATGTGCTCTTAGGCTGATTGGTGTAACAAATTGTCCCTAAATTAGCCTCCCCTCAATCTGGTTTCCAGTGTGGAGTGCCATAAGCGTAGACAAAGGTCATGGGTGGAAGAGGAAACTCACAATGTTAAAATGGCGGTGCGGGCTCGTTGAGCCAAAGGGCCTGTTTCCCGTGCTGTGTTGTTCTTTGTTCTGTACAGGGCACTGGTGAGGCCGCAGCTGGAGTACTGTGTGCAGTTTTGGTCGCCGCACTTGCGGAAGGATATATTGGCCTTGGAGGGAGTACAGAGAAGGTTCACTAGGCTGATACCGGAGATGAGGGGGTTAGCCTATGAAGAAAGACTGAATAGACTGGGTCTGTACTCGTTAGAGTTTAGAAGGCTGAGGGGAGATCTTATAGAGACGTATAAGATAATGAAGGGGATAGATAGGGTAGAGGTAGAGAGATTCTTCCCGCTTAGAAAGGACAGCAGGACTAGAGGGCACAGCCTCAAGATAAAGGGGGGGCAGTTTAGATCAGAGTTGAGGAGGAACTTCTTCACTCAAAGGGTGGTGAGTCTCTGGAATTCTCTGCCCGTTGAAGTGGTGGAGGCTGCCTTGCTGAATATATTTAAGTCATGGGTAGATACGTTTCTGTTAGACAGAGGAATTAAGGGTTATGGGGAGAAAGCGGGAAAGTGGAACTGATCCACTTCAGATCAGCCATGATCTTATTGAATGGCAGGGCAGGTTTGAACGGCTAGATGGCCTACTCCTGCTCCTATTTCTTATGTTCTTATGTGTATATTTAAGACTGAGATAGATAATGAGGGAACTAAAGGTTATGGGGAAAGTGTAGGAAACTGCACGTGAAGAATTCTTCCTGTGTCTGCGTGGGTTTCCTCCGGGTTCTGCATGCAAAAATGTGCAGGTTAGGTGGATAAGTCATGTTAAATTCCCCTTGGTGTCCAAAGATGTGTCAGTTAGATGGATTAACCATGGTAAATGTGTGGGTTATGAAAGGACAGGGGAGAGGGTTTGTGTAAGATACTCTGTCAGAGTCAATACAGACCTGATGGGCTGAATGGCGTCCTTCTGCACTGTAGTGATTCTAAGGATGTTCTAAGGATCAGCTATGATCCTATTGAATGGCAGAGCCTACCCCTGTTCCTATTATAGTCTTATGGCAGTCAATCTCATGGAACCTGGAACCTCCGTAACCTCTTATGGAGTTCCAGGGCATCACTGCAGGAGTTTCTCAGGGTAGTGTTCCAGGCACAGCCATCTTCAGCTGCTTCCTCAATGACCTTCCTTCCATAAGGTCAGAAGTGGGGATGTTCACTGATGACTGCACAATACTATTCGTGACTCCTCAGATACTGAAGCACTGTCCAAGATATTATCCAAATGCAGCAAGACCTGGACAATATCCAGGCTTAGGTTGATAATGGCGAGTAACATTCACACCTCACAATTACCAGCAATGATAATTTCCAACAAGGGAAAATTTAATCATTGCCCTTAACATTCAATGGCATTGCCTTAGGCAGCATATTCCAAATTCACAATCAAAAAGTAATGTTTGTTTATTAAAGTTTATTAGTCACAAGTAGGCTCACATTAACATTGCAATGAAGTTAATGTGAACAAAGAAGAATAATACAGCACAGGAACAGGCCCTTCAGCCCTCCAAACCTACACCGATCATGTGTTCCTAACTAGACCATCCATTTGTATCCCTTCATTCCCAGTCTGTTCATCTGGCTATCTAGATAAGTCTTAGATGATCCTAGCGTGTCTGCCTCAACCACCTTGCTTGGTAGTGCATTCCAGGCCCCCACCACCCTCTGTGTAAAATACATCCCCCGCATATCCATATTGAACCTTGCCCCCCTTACCTTGAACTTGTGATCCTTTGTGTCTGTCATTGCTGACCTGGGAAAAAGCTTCCAACTGTTCACCCTATCTATACCCTTCATAATTTTATAAACTTCTATTAGGTCGCCTCTCAACCTCCATCTTTCCAGGGAGAACAACCCTAGTTTACTCAATCTCTCTTCATAGCTAAGACCCTCCATACCAGGCAACATCCTGGTAAACCTTTTCTGCACTCTCTCCAAAGTCCCAATGTCCTTCCAGTGTGGCAACCAGAACTGGACACAGTATTTCAGATGTGGCCTAACCATCGTTCTATATAACTGCAACATCACATGCCAACTTTTATACTCTATGCCCTGTCCAGTAAAGGCAAGCATGCCGTATGCCTTCTTCACCACCTTTTCCACCTGTGCTGCTACCTTTAAGGATCTGTGGACTTGCACACCCAGATCCCTCTGTGTGTCTATACTCCTGATGGTTCTGCCATTTATTGTATAGCTCACCGCCACCCACACCCCCCCCCCCCCCTTCATTTGATCTACCAAAATGTATCACTTCGTGTTTATCTGGATTAAATTCCATCTGACATTTCTCTGCCCTATTTTCCAGCCTATTTATATCCTGCTGTATTCTCTGACAATGTTCATCACTATCCGCAACTCCAGCAAGTCCTGTCCTTCTTTTAACCAAGTCTCTGTCATTGCAACCTCTCTCACCTTCATCCATCTATCTTCATTCTTCGGAATATCTAAACCCCTGAAGCTTTTATCTATGATCACCTCTGCCTCCCGAATGATCCAAAGTTCATCCAGCTCCAGCTCCAGTTCCCTAACACGGTTTTTGCAGAGCTGGAGATGGGTGCACTTCCCACAGGTGAAATCAGCAGGGACACTGATGGCATCCCTCACCTCAAACATCCTGCAGGAGGGACATTGCACTGCCTTTCCTGCCATTCCCTCTAGATAAAAAGAAAGAAAATCGTGCCTGATACTCCCTCACGCCTCCTTAGGTTACAGGAAGAAGCAAAAAAAAAAGAAAGCTTCCTGCTCTCACTCCAAGTCTTTTTTTTAGGTTAGAGGAGGGGGGAGGGTGGGAGATTCTACACATGTAGAGTCTCAGGTTTCCTCCCTGTTCAAATTTGTTGGGCAAGAGAAAGCTCCCCAGGTCTCACTGGGGCCTACTTCCGGTTTTACGCTCCCGGCTGCCTTAGGAAAAAACTTTCTTTGGAGTTTTTTTCCTACGGCAGCCAGGAGTGTAAAACCGAAAGTAGGTCCTACTGAGATCTGGGAAGTGCTCCAAGAGTGGAACTCAGTCCCAAGTACTCCAGTGCCTTCTCAAGTCCAGTGGTTTTCGGGCATGGAAGCCTTCCCTGAGCAAAGCCATTCATCCCCCATGTAGCTGTTGGACAGTACAATAAGCTCAATATGTGCAACACATTTTCCATCTTCTCCCCAGTAGACTTACTCAGTTTTCTGTTAGTAAGACAGACACCCTGACAGACACTTATAGGGAGGCGATGACATAGTGGAATTGCCACTGGACTAGCAATCCAGAAACCCAGGGTAATGGTCACACTTGGAACACTGTGCCATTCTGGTCATCCTGTTATAGAAAAGATATTATTAAACTAGAAAGAGTGCTGAAAAGATTTACTAAGATGCTACCGGATAGTAGGAGGCTGAGGGGTGACCTTATAGAGGTCTATAAAATAATGAGGGGTATAGACAAGGTAGATAGTCAATATCTTTTACCAAAGGTAGGGAAGTCTAAAACTAGAGGGCATAGGTTTAAAGTGAGAGGGGAGAGTACAAAGTGTCCAGAGGGACAATTTTTTCACACAGAGGGTGGTGAGTATCTGGAACAAGCTGCCAGAGGTAGTAGTAGAGGCGGGTACAATTTTGTCTTTTAAAAAGCATTTAGATAGTTACATGGGTACGATGGGTATAAAGGGATATGGGCCAAATGTGGGCAATTGGGATTAGCTTAGGGGTTTTAAACAAATGGCAGCATGGACAAGTTGGGCCGAAAGGCCTGTTTCCATGCTGTAAACCTCTATGACCTCTATGGCTCTATGGCTGGGGACCTGGGTTTGAATCACAGGACACAGCCTCAAGGTAAGGGGGGGGGTCGGAAGTTTGCAGTTTAGAATGGAGTTGAGGAGGAACTTCTTCACTCAAAGGGTGGTGAATCTCTGGAATTCTCTGCCCGTTGAAGTGGTGGAGGCTACCTCGCTAAATATATTTAAGTCACGGGTAGATAGGTTTCTGATAGACGGGGGAATTAAGGGTTATGGGGAGAGGGCGGGAAAGTGGAACTGATCCACTTCAGATCAGCCATGATCTTACTGAATGGCGGGGCAGACTCGAAGGGCTAGATGGCCTACTCCTGCTCCTATTTCTTATGTTCTTATGGTCTTATGAATCCCACCATGGCAGATTGTGAAATTCAATAAAAATCTGGAATTAAAAGTCTAATGATGATCATAAAACCGATCTGTTTCACTAATTTCCTTTAGGAAAGGAAATCTGCGTCCTTACCCAGCCTTGCCTGGCCTACACGTAACTCCAGACCCACAACAATGTGGTTGACTCTTAAAAGTCCTTAGGGATGGACAGTAAATGCTGGTCCAGCCAGCGATGCCTACATCCCATGAATGAATAGATAAAATACTAGCAATTGTTTTTTGCTGGCAGCTTCCCGTTGATGTTTGTCTAGTGGAATGGGGGGGATTTCACTCCCATTGCTCCCTCCGTCCCTCTCTCTCCACTCCTCTCTCTCTGACATCCCCATGTTCCTCCCGGCCTTCCTACAAATAGCTACTCTTGATACTTCACCCCATTCAGTTATTCCTTCAAATTTTCCATGTCCAGATTTTACTTGTGCTGATCCAATTCAAATCTTGTTAGTTCAACCCTGTGTCTCCTGATTTCTCATTTCTAATGTCATCTTGTATGGTTCCATTATACTTTGGGAATATTGGAATAGTGTAATAGCTGGATCTTCTCTTGATGGCAATATATCTGAATTTCCCCCAGTCTCTGAGAACAGAACTGCAGAGGTCCAATCTGATCACAGCAAGTGCCACAGATCACCAGTCTGAAATGTTTTTAAAATAAAGAGAAGGAAAGAGTTAACATTTCAGGACCATGGCCTTTCATTTGAATTGGAGATGTAACAGGTTTTAAACAAGTATTGAGACAGTGTGCCAAACAAAAGAGAATGATAGTGATAGGAAAGGTAAGAAAGATTCAATGCCCAAAGGGTTGACAGTACAAGGCTGTTGGTTTGGAGAAGGTGGTAAATGTAAAAAAGATTAATCACCAACAATGGCCGTAAATAGGGGAGAGGTAATGAGATGAAATTCAGTGTCCAGTCCAGAAGGCACTGAAAAATGAGATGCTGTTCTTTCAGCTTGTTTTGTCAGAATATTCAGGAAGCGAAGAGCAGATCAGGATGCGTGGAAATTTACAATGACAGCCAACTGGAAATTAGGGTCACAGTTAGTCAGATCACAGTTAACAAAGTGAGGCTATTTAACAATGCATGTCCTCACTTCAGGAACAACTCAGCTGGTCCCAATCCCCTGCCCTTTCTTTCTAACCCTGCAATCCTTTTGTCTTCAAGTCTTTGTCCAGTTCTCCTTTGAAAGCTACAATTTGAATCTGCCTCTGCCACATTGTCAAGCAGATTATTCCAGATCTTAATCATTTACAGTGCAAAAAAATTATTTTGCGATCATAAATCTATGTCCTCTGGTTCTCAGTTCTTTGGACAATGGGAGCAGTTTCTCTCCATCTACTCTGTGCACACCCTTCATGATTTTGAATATCTCTATTGAATCGCCTGTCAACCTTGTCTTCTGTAAAGATTACAAACCCAGCTTCTCCAATCTATTCACGCAATGGAAGCTCCTTATTCTTGGAACCATTCTCGTGCAGCCTTCTGCAGTCTTGCCTAAGTCTTCACATCCTCTCTAAAGTGTAGCTCCCAGAATTGGATACCAGTATTCCAGTTCAAGGTGAGCCTCTGTTTGTACAGGTTTACCATAACTTCCTTTTTGCCTTTATTTCTAAAGCCCAAGATCCCGAATGTTTTATCAAACTTTTTTTGATGTCCCCTGCCTACCTGAATGTTTTCTGCATGCATTTCTCCTGTGTGCCACTGTTCCTGCACCCACTTTAGAATTGTGCCTTTATTTTATCTTACCCCTCTACGTTCTTCTGATCAAGTACACTTCCACTCTCTGCATTAAAATTGATCTGCCACACTGTGGCAGATCCTGTGTGCTTTAAAGCTGATCACACTGTCCTCCTCACAATTATGTGGAGATGCTGGCGTTGGACTGGGGTAAGCACAGTAAGAAGTCTCACAAACCAGGTTAAAGTCCAACATTAAAGTCCAATAATGTTGGACTTTAACCTGGTGTTGTGAGACTTCTTACTCCTCACAATTCACAGCAATTTCAAGTCTTGTGCCATCTTTAAATTTTGAAATAGTGCTTAGGTCGCTGATGTATATCCAGCAAAGGAGTGGTCCTGGCAATGTAACAACCCCAGCTGATGGTATTACCAGACAACTCAGATTCCAGGGTGGCTTGATAGTTCCTGGCTTTTATTTTTTGATTTGAAATGTGGATGGCAGCTCCTGAGCAGAGTTTAACCAGAACATAAAACAGTGATTAAACCAGGAGAGAACTGTGTCAGGATACTCCTTCATCCCAACTATATATTTACAGATATATACAGGCTTCAACCACTCCTTTTGCCTTACAGCATAATCATCAATTGAACTAAAAACTTGTTCTGTTTCTGTGTGTTCCTCTCGCTAGATCCTTGTTGCAAGACAACAGCACTGTTGTTCTTCAACTTTATTTTACTTCCCAAAGCCACTCACCCCTTGATAACACAGCTCGCCACTTCAGGAGCTATAAAACTACACTAACTGCAGGTACACAAACAAAGTTTGCTGTCCCCATTCAAAAATGAAATGAAATCACAGGTTTCACCTTCGTACAAAAGTCTGAGATCACGTACCAACCAACTCAATAGCTACCATCAGACTTTTGAATGGACCTACCATATGTTAAGTAGATCACAGAATCACAGAATTCCCACAGTGCAGAAGAGGCTATTCGGCCCATCGAATCTGCACTGATTCTCTGATAGAGTATCTTTCCCAGGCCTTCCCATTGTATATGTTCCTCCATTCTGAACAACTATCCACCACTATAACTTTATAGTTGTGTTGCCTTTTATTCTGTGGGCTCTGCTGTCAAACCTTTTATGTGTCACTTTGTCAAATATGTCTCAGCTATTGTCTCAGCTAATAGCTTTGTCTCAGCTATTTACCATTTATATAGATGATCTGGAGGAGGGAACCGAGTGTATGGTGTCAAAATTTGCTGATGACACCAAGATTGGTGGAACGGCAAATTGCGCGGAGGGTGTGGAGAGTCTGCAGAAGGATCTAGGTAGGCTGGGCGAATGGGCCAGGAACTGGCAAATGGAATTTAATGTTGGCAAGTGCGAGATGGTCCACTTTGGTAGGAATAATGGTAGGAAGGACTATTACTTACGGGGTGAAAAACTGCAGCAGGCGACGGTGCAGAGGGACCTCGGGGTCCTTGTGCATGAGTCGCAAAAACCCAGCCTGCAGGTGCAGCAGGTGGTCAGGAAGGCTAATGGGATGCTGGCCTTCATAGCGAGGGGGATTGAATATAAAAGTAGGGAGGTCTTGCTGCAGCTGTATAGGGCATTGGTGAGGCCGCAGCTGGAGTACTGTGTGCAGTTTTGGGCGCTGTACTTACGCAAGGGTATTTTGGCCTTGGAGGGAGTGCAGAGGAGGTTTACTAGGCTGATACTGGAGTTGAGGGGGTTGAGCTATGAGGAAAGGCTGAATAAACTAGGCTTGTACTCGTTAGAGTTTAGAAGAATGAGGGGAGATCTCATTGAAACATATAAGATGATGAATGGGATGGATAGGATAGAGGTGGAGAGACTCTTTCCGCTCAGAAAGGACAGTAGGACTAGGGGGCATAGCTTCAAGATAAAGGGGGGGTGGTTTAGAACGGAGTTGAGGAGGAACTTCTTCACTCAAAGGGTGGTGAATCTCTGGAATTCTCTGCCCGTTGAAGTGGTGGAGGCTGCCTCGCTAAATATTTTTAAGACGCGGGTTGATGGGTTTTTGATAAGCAAGAGGATTAAGGGTTATGGGGAGAGGGCGGGAAAGTGGAACTGAGCCACGACAGATCAGCCATGATCTTATTGAATGGCGGGGCAGGCTCGAAGGGCTAGATGGCCTACTCCTGCTCCTATTTCTTATGTTCTTATGTAAATGCTTTTGGGAGTCCCTCTGCACTACCCTACCCAATCAACACCCTCTTTTTCTTCACCAAAAATACACTGAGATTAAACAGATTTGCCTTTAACAAATCAATGGTGACTTTCTTTAATAAATTCACATTTACTGAACAAGTTGGTCTGTAGTTGTTTACACCCAATGCCCAGGCATCATTCCTGTATGTACGGAGGATTAGAAGCTTATGGCGTGTGCCTAGGTAATTTCCACTCTTACTCCCTCAGTGTTGTTGGATGATATGCATCCATTCATTTTTAAATTGGAAATACATCCAGGTTTCCTAATATCTCAACTTTAACCAAGTAGAGTACAGTGTGCCAATTAGAACACAGTTAGCTCAGTGCACCAATCCCAATGAGGCAGCACAGTGGTTAGCACTGCTGCCTCACAGCGCCAGGGACCCGGGTTCAATTCGGACTTGGGTGACTGTGTGGGTTTCCTCTGGGTGCTCCGGTTTCCTTCCGCAGTTCAAAGATGTACAGGTTAGGTTATTTGGATATGCTGAATTGCCCCTCTGTGTCAGGGGGGACTAGCAGGGTAAGTGCATGGGGTAACAGGGATAGGGTTTGGGTAGGATTGTTGGTGCAGACCTGATGGGCTGAATGAGCTTTTGCACAGTAGGGATTCTATGATTCAATCAGAACACAATTGGTGTGTCATTGCGCCAATCACAACACAGCTGGTGAGTTAGTGCACCAATCAGAACACAGTTGGTGGATCAGTGCACCAATCAGAGCCATTTAGAATACAGTCAGTGCACCAATCAGGTCCCAGATGAACTCGGTTCCAGTCATTGTTTGTAATTGGTCATCTTTGTGACGTAATCCGTTGCTAGGCAACAAGTAGATAAATAGCTGCGGCTGATTGGCGGAATTAAATGTAAACTGATATCTGATTGGCGGAGTGTTCACGGGAGTAAAATTCAAATAACCGGCGGGCGGGAACAAGCTTCGAGGCAGCGACACAGAGAGACCCACCGAGACACTGAGTGGGAGAGGCACAGAGAGAGACCCACCGAGACACTGAGTGGGAGAGGCACAGAGAGAGACCCACCGAGACACTGAGTGGGAGAGGCACAGAGAGAGACCCACCGAGACACTGAGTGGGAGAGGCACACAGAGAGACCCACCGAGACACTGAGTGGGAGAGGCACAGAGAGAGAGACCCACCGAGACACTGAGTGGGAGAGGCACAGAGAGAGAGACCCACCGAGACACTGAGTGGGAGAGGCACAGAGAGAGAGACCCACCGAGACACTGAGTGGGAGAGGCACAGAGAGAGAGACCCACCGAGACACTGAGTGGGAGAGGCACAGAGAGAGAGACCCACCGAGACACTGAGTGGGAGAGGCACAGAGAGAGAGACCCACCGAGACACTGAGTGGGAGAGGGAAACAGAGACCCACCGAGACACTAACGGGGAGAGACATCGACACACACACACACCACAGAGAGATCTACACGCCGGGGGAGACATCTACACACGGGGAGACAGTCCGAGAGAGACATCTACACACAGACACACTGAGAGAGCAAGCTACAGACAGATACACACACAGATACAGAGACATCTATATACCTGAGAGACACGGACAGACCGAGAAACCGCGACACACTGACACAAATACAGTGAGAGATACAGACCGAGAGAGGCATTCACACACCCAGACATATACAGAGACACACACCCAGCCGAACCGGACAGAAGTGGAGAGACACTCGGAGCGGCAGTGCCCAGGCAGAATGGCCCAGAATGTGGACCCCGCCGCCGCCGGATCAGGAGCCGTCCGGAAAGGCAATGAGAGCGGCACCGCCATCGCTCGGGGCTCGGTGTCCAAACGGTGAGTGCCCGAGAGTTTGTGAGGGGGGTGGGGTGGGGGGTGATCGCGAGGGCCTCTGGGTGGGTGGGGGGGGGTGATCGCGAGGGCCTCTGGGTGGGTGGGGGGGGGGGGGTGATCGCGAGGGCCTCTGGGTGGGTGGGGGGGGGGGTGATCGCGAGGGCCTCTGGGTGGGTGGGTGGGGGGGGGGTGATCGCGAGGGCCTCTGGGTGGGTGGGTGGGGGGGGGGTGATCGCGAGGGCCTCTGGGTGGGTGGGGGGGGGGTGATCGCGAGGGCCTCTGGGTGGGTGGGGGGGGTGATCGCGAGGGCCTCTGGGTGGGTGGGGGGGGGGTGATCGCGAGGGCCTCTGGGTGGGTGGGGGGGGGTGATCGCGAGGGTCTCTGGGTGGGGGGGGGGGTGATCGCGAGGGCCTCTGGGTGGGGGGGGTGATCGCGAGGGTCTCTGGGTGGGTGGGGGGGGTGATCGCGAGGGTCTCTGGGTGGGTGAGGGGGGTGATCGCGAGGGTCTCTGGGTGGGTGGGGGGGGGGTGATCGCGAGGGCCTCTGGGTGGGTGGGGGGGGGTGATCGCGAGGGTCTCTGGGTGGGTGGGGGGGGGTGATCGCGAGGGTCTCTGGGTGGGTGGGGGGGGGTGATCGCGAGGGTCTCTGGGTGGGTGGGGGGGGTGATCGCGAGGGTCTCTGGGTGGGTGGGGGGGGGGTGATCGCGAGGGTCTCTGGGTGGGTGGGGGGGGGGTGATCGCGAGGGTCTCTGGGTGGGTGGGGGGGGGGTGATCGCGAGGGTCTCTGGGTGGGTGGGGGGGGGTGATCGCGAGGGTCTCTGGGTGGGTGGGTGGGGGGGGGGTGATCGCGAGGGCCTCTGGGTGGGGGGGGGGGTGATCGGGTTGCAATGCGATTAGTGTTAGTGCACAATCCTGTTTGAAACTGTTGGTGTCTCTATTGCAGATTGCAACAGGAACTGATGACTCTGATGGTGAGTCAGTATTTTTGTTGAATTTTTTTCTTTCCTTAGTTGTGAAAGGTGTAGTTTTAAATTAATTTTGTTCAGATGATTCTTTCCCTAATCCGAGGGCACTGATCCCCAGGGAGACAGGGTCTAAGCTTTAACTGCAGCTCCTGAACCCACTTGGGCTGAATGTCCTGTGGTAACAAGTTAGATCAGGCTGCAATTGAGATAAAGCTTTGGCCACGTTGCCCGGCTTGGTGTCCTTGTGTAGGAGCTTAGACCATGGAGCCAAATGTGCCTTCTCTTGCCAGTTTCCATGGCTATTTTGATAACGTCACAAACTGATGCTGTGTTTGGATCTGAAGATGAGTGCCCTGCCTGCCAGCTGAAGAGAATATCAACCTCTCTTGCAGCTCAGTTGTGGTCCCTCTGTACAGCCGCAAGTAGTGCAGATCCCACTGTCGACCTGGTTGACTGTCATAACAATCTAGTGGAAGCCACTTGCAGCATATTATATATAAATAACTATCTGTGAGCGAGTGCAAGTTCCTGGCAGATTTTTACAATATTTGCTTTTGTTGGAAACTGTGTGTGTTTTCTAAATTAAATTGAGAGGATTTCCTGTTCTGACTTCTAGATGTCCGGTCACAAAGGAATTTCTGCTTTTCCTGAATCAGATAATCTATTCCGGTGGATTGGAACCATTGATGGTGCTGCTGGAACGGTCAGTGAGTGACCCGCCTGGGCCAAGCTGCTTTTAATGTTTTAGAACTGAGTGCTGGGCTGGGGAACTGACTTCCTGAGGTGGGATAATAGCAACAATATAAATAAATGACTTGGATGAAGAGATGGTTGCTAAATTTTCTGATGACACAAAAATAGGTAGGAAAAAGTAAGTTGTGATAAGAGATAAGAGAGTGATAAGGTTTTGGAGAGTGGTTAAATATCTGGCAGAGTATAGTGTGGACAAATGGAAAATTGTCCATTTTGGCAGGAAGAATGAAAAAAGTAGTGAGAGATTGGGGAACTTTAAGGTGCAGAGTTGATCTGGTGTCCTGTGTATGAATCTCAAAAGGCTGGCATACAGGTATAGTGAGTAATTGGGAAAGCTAATCAAATGTCATCATTCATTGTAAGGGAAACTTAATAGATGAGTAAGGAGGTTATGCTTCAGTTGTACATGGCATTGGTGAGGCCACATCTGGGGTATTGTATACAGTATTGGTTTCTTTATTTAAGGAAGGATGTAAATGTTTTGGGAGAATGTTCACTAGACTAATACCTGGAATTGTTGGGTTACTTTAGGAATCATAGAATTCCTACAGTGCAGAAAGAAGCCATTTGGCCCATTGAGGCCCTATTCCTGTAACCAGCACATTTATCCTACTAATCCCCTGACTCTATGGTCTAGTTACCATTGCCACTCAACTTAACCTGCACATCTGTGTGTGGGTTTCCTCCCACAGTTAGTCAGCCAAGGTCTGATTTGAATGCAGGTCCCTGGCGCTATGAAACAGCAGTGCTAACCACTGTGCTGCCCAGTCTGGGGAAAGCTTGAACAGTTTGGGCTTGTGTCTACTAGAATTAAGAGGTGACTTGATCAAAACCTTTAACCTGAGGTATATTGACAGAATGACTATAGAGAGGATATTTCCTTTCTGTGGAGAATCTAGATTTGGAGTCATATTTTTTAAAAATAAGTTGTTGCCCATTTAGGATAAATATGAGGTGAGACTTTGAGGGTTAAGTCTTTGGAACTCTCCTGAAAAGATGGTGGTAGAAGAGCCTTTAAAGGGAGGAGTCGATTCTTGATTTAGAGGGTGAAGGTTATTGAGGTGGATAGAAACATGAAGTGGAGATCAGCTGTGGTCTTATTGGATGGAGTAGATCTGAGGGGTTGAATGACTGACTTATTGGTGTAGCTCTGGGTTTGTCTGGCTCCATATACATACACGGACACCTGGTGGTGAATAATCTCTGGGTTTGTCCTTTGCAGGTTTACGAAGGCTTGAGGTACAAGCTGTCGCTTGAGTTTCCCAGTGGCTACCCATACAATCCCCCAACTGTGAAGTTCCTCACTTCCTGCTACCATCCCAATGTAGATGGAGAAGGGAATATTTGCCTGGATATTCTCAAAGACAAATGGTCAGCACTTTATGATGTCAGGACAATCCTGCTGTCAATTCAGAGTTTACTGGGAGGTAAGAATATTTTGAGTCCTGTACTGTACACCTGACCTAACTCTCCCTGATGAGCTGTGCCACTCATTGACTGAGCATTGCCAGAAGGGATGAGAACTGTTTAAATCACGCATCTGATTACTGCTTCTCCATGGGAAATAGAAGCAGAAGTAGGCCAGTTGGCCCCTTGAGCCTGACTGTATCTGTACTGATGTTAATCCAGCTCCCTCACTGTCACTCAGTAACCCCTCTCTCCCCCCAGCCCCCTGTGTTACTGACTGTATCTGTACTGATGTTAATCCATAAAACTAAATCATGGCTGATTTTTTGTCTCAGTGCCATTTTTCCACTTGAACCCCATATTCCTTGATGTCTTTGGTTTCCAGAAATCTATCCATTTTTGTCTTGCACATGCTCAATGACTGAGCCTCCACAGTTCTCTGGGGCAGGCAATTCTAAAGACACCAGCCTCTGATTGAAGGAATTGCTGCTCGTCTCAGTCCCAGGCCTGCCTTTTATTTTGAAACTGTCACCTGGTTCTAGACATCACCTAACCAGGAGGAACATCCTTCCTGTATCTACCCTGTGGCGCTCTAAGAATTCTGTATACTTGAATGAGATGAGCTCTCATTCTTTTGATCCCCAGAGAATACAGGCTAGTTATGACAATCCTACCACCCATTGCATTCCCTCCATAAGTAAATCTTTTCTCAGGATGTGTAGCAAAGGGTGACAGGATTCTGGGCCATATTCTCTGGAATTCAGAAGAATGAGGGCTGATCTCATTGTGGAGCCCTGTAAGAATTTTGTATGCTTCACAGTAGGCTGAAAGGATGTTTGCCCTGACTAGGAGCTCTAGACTCAGGGGGCATAGTATATTTTGTCAAGGCCTGTTTTCTCTGATTGATAAAAACCTACCTCTCTTGCTTGCAGTCATCTTTTTTGGCCTCCTCAACCCCCGTCCACCTCTCCCCTTCTGTCTGGAAGAGGAGATTGTTGGGTGGGGCTGACTGGTCAGACCTGAAATAACCACTCCACTCCACCCCTCCCCTTCCCAACAAATCTGGCCCAGCATCCTGATATGATAAGAATGAATTAATGATTAAATAATTAAAGGAATTTGCTAATTATTTTGTTTATTTGATTTTTACTTTAAGTGCAAATAAAATCAGTTAGTGCAAAAAAAAAGCTGAGCATTTAAAGTACTCTGGATTAAAGCCAGATCTGATACACTGGTTTGTGCTTAAGGAACTTGCCTTCTTGATGCCTACAATCAGGGTAGATGAAATAACTGGTTTGATCTTCTGCTAATTCAGATTTACCATGGCAACACTGAAGCAAGGTTTGGAAAGAATATGGAGTTTTGAACGGTGGGAGAACCAGCGTATAGTTCTGCATTCACTATCACTGGGAATTGGGAAAAGAGTTTTTTGCTGTTTTGTGCAAGTACTTCCCCTCTTGCCCACTCTCCACATTTGAAGGGCTATTCCCTGGCACTAATCAATAGGAATATTGTCTAATCAATTGGCAATATGAGAGGCTACATGACACCAGGTTAGTCCAACAGGGAAATTTGAAATCACAAGCTTTTGGAGTGCTCCTCCTAGTCCAACCAGTCCTCCTCCTCTGTCCATCCTGGTCCAACTGCTCCTCTTCCTCGGTCTACCCCGCTTTGACTGCTGCTGCTTCTCTGCTGCAGTCCACCCCGTTCTGACTGTCCCTCCTCCTCGGTCTACCCTGTTCCAACACTAGCACCTCCATATCATCTAATCAGTTGTTAGAGCTGGCTACTTTGAGCTGTTATTCTACAGCAGCCTTTTGGGTATTATTTGATTCAGACACTCGAACTTGGTTGAGGGGAGAGGTGAGATCTGGAGCTTTTTGTGAAATCCAAGTGATTGGGGAACAAGACACAGACATGGGAGGGATGCGTGTCTTAAGATGCAGTTCCTGGAGGCTGAGACCAATACTGTGTCTGACAGTGACTGACTGAGGGCTGGATTTGCATTCGAGGAAATGAATATTCCTGGTAAAAGGACAGTGTGAGCTGGATAATTCCAAAAAAACTTGAATAATCTCCCCCCAGTGTTAGTGTATTTGACTGTCAGAAGCTGGGATTGATGACAGGGGAACACATTCTGCTGGGTCATACAGAGCAATCTGGGGGCATTATGGCCAACTGTATTTGGGAGCTCTGGAGGGTGTGAGAATCACTCCTGAATTAAACAAATGTTGGTGTAAGTGGAGAAGCAAAGCTCTCATCTGTATCTGACCCCAAATCCAATCTTAACTTTTCTGTTTCTTCCACTTCTCAATAGAACCAAATGTGCAAAGTCCTCTGAATGTTGCTGCAGCTCAACTGTGGTCTAATCAGCAAGGTAAGCACTTGTTTAAACTTCTGCAGTCAGCCTGAGAGGATTGGGAGAAGGAGGGTTTATTTCTAGGTATCCTCCTGGGAGTCTCACTGCAATTACTGTGCTGTCACTCTTCCTATGCCAGCATTTTGTCCATGGCAGTATGCCAACTTGAACCACTGCAGTCAATCTATTTCCAAGTGCGGATGGTGAGTGACTTGGGCAGGGGAGTGGAGGTTTGCAAGTGATAGTGTTCCTGGCTATCTGCTGTCCTTGCCCTTCTAGATGATGGTAAAGTTGCAGGTTTAGAAAGTGCTATCAAAAGAGCCTTGGTCGATGTGGCAACAGTGTGCCACAATGTGTCAGTGATGGAGAATGTCAGAAGGTTGCACTTGTCCAAGCGATTGGAGTGTATTCCATTAAACTCCTGACTTGCACTTTTATAGATGGTGGGCAGGCTTCAGGGAGTCAGGAAGTGAGTCACAGAATTCCCAGCCTCTTGGTGTTGTAGTGGACTGCAGTAGTTCAAGAAAGCAGCTCACAAAAGCCTTATTGAGCAATTAGGGATGGTTAATAAATACTGACCTAGCCAGCAACACCTACATTCTGTGAAAAGGACACAGTATTCATATGGCTTTAGTTTCTGGTAGTAACCTTCAAAGTGCTGATCTTGGGGAATTCAGTGATAGTTATACCATTGAATGTTAAGAAGTGATGGTTAGATTCTCTTGTTGGAGATGATCCTTGCCAGGCAGTTGGGTGTGCAAATTTCACTTGTCACTTAATGTAAGACTGAATGATGTCCATGTGTTACTGCATTTGGACAAGGACTGCTTCAATATCTGAGTGGTTAAAAACAGTGCTGAGCATTATGTACTCATCAGTGAATATCCCCTTTCTGATGAAGCAGCTGAAGAGGACACTATGCTGAGAAACTGAGTCATGTCCTGACACTAAAATTGCTGACCAACAACCATCATCCTTTTATATGACTCTGGCTGGAGAGTTTACCCCCCTGATTTCCATTTGACTTTGCTTTTGCTGGGGCTCAGTGGTTAGCATTACTATTTGATTCTTAAGTTTCCTTTGTTTTTGTTTAGGCTGTTCCCCTTCCTTTTGGGGAGCTGCCCTTTTTACTTGGCCCTAATTTAATTTGAGTTTGTTTATTTGGTTTGACCTTAAAAGAGGACCTCAATGTCAGGGACCCAGGTTCAATTCTGGCCTTGAATGACTGTCTGTGTGAGTTTCCTCCCATGCTCAGTGTGCAGATTAGATTGATTAGACATAGTAAATGGCTCCTTGATGCCATATTCAGTGAAGTGCTGCCTTAATGTCAAGGGCAGTCACTTTCACCTCTTATTGCTGGATAAGTGCTGCTTGGTAGCACTGTTAATGAACTGTATCATTTTGCTGATTGCAGATAAACTTAACAGGGCAGGAATTGGCTGGGTTGGATTTGTCCTCCTAGTGTACAGGACATACCTGAGCAACTTTCCACGTGACCAGATCTGGACAAGAAATTGAGGATGTTGCCAGCTTTTGTTACATGGAGTGAATCAAATTGAATATGTTGGGATCCCAGAAATAAGTTCTAACTGAAACAACTCAATTTGTGTTGATATCTGGGGGTTTCAGGGTTAGATGAGTGGGTGTGATTCTATTAGAGATATTGGGTTATAATTTCTGATGGAAGCAGAACATCTTCCCTTGCCTATGAAGTGACTGCTTTGGGTACAGACCCCAGCCATTCCAATCTCAGTGAGATGGGTGGAAAGGGAGTGAAAGGTAATTTTGATGCTGCCAAACTTTGTGCATTGAATCTGTTCCTGGTCTATTTTTATCAAACAGGATATATTTCCTCACCCTTGTTTTAAATTTGCAATGTCCCCTTAAAGTCAATGCTGGTGACCAGTAAGATGTTTCTTGTGATTTTTATTGTTTCTCCCTGAGTGCAGGGTGACATTTCAGTTGTGACCTCTGCTTGCTGCTCCTGCTAGAATGTCTATAGGAAGAATGTCAGTCTGACAATGCTGTCTCTATTACAGAATATAAACTGCGATTACATGAAGCATATGCTCGACAACTGAAGAGTTAAGCTGAGAGCTGCTGTCCTACCTCCTGTGATCTTCCTCCTGGTTCCCCTGTGTTTCTCTTTTGAATGTTTGTCTGTCTGTCCAATTATGATAATGGACACTTATTTTTAAATTTACCATGTGAATAAAGTGCACTGAAGCTGAATTTTCTAATAAACAGCATTGAAACAATAAGTCCTGATGCTCTGTGTTGCTTGTAGGTGAGATTCTGATAGGGTGAGAAGTTTGTGTAGAAGGATATTTTAATCCATTTGTGCTCATGGAATCTTACTTGCTTTTCTCATATTCCCTATCAGCATGGTCGGATGACACTGGGGTTGGACTTGCTTGTGACCTTTGTTCTAGTGACTTAACATCAGTAAAGTTTATTAAGGCTTGCAAGTAAGCCTTACAATGGAGCAACTGCAATGAAGTTGCTGTGAAATTCCCCTAGTTGCCACACTCCAGGGTCTGTTTGGGTCAATGCATTTAACCAGCACATCTGTCAGAATGTGGGAGGAAACTGGATCACCCGGAGGAAACCCATGCAGACACAATGTGCAAACTCGACACAAGTCAGGAATCAAATCTGGATCCCTGGTGCTGTGAGGCAGCAGTGCTAACCACTGCTGCCTCTAATCACTAATGAAGATGGTGTTTCTTTTTTTTTGCAGTCAAGCTTTTAGTTGAGCAAGCACCCCTTAGATTTCCAGTTAATCTCTTAGTGTAAAGTCCAATCTTAGTTCTGCCCCCTATTCCTTTCTTGAGTCTGCACTGCCCATTTCCAAGGCCCCAATACAGTTCCTGTAATAGAGTTCAGGGATGCACAGTGCAACAGCTGGAGTCTGTCCTGTTGTATCCTGATTTGTCCAAGTCCCATTCACCTATCATGTGCTTGCTGCCAAACATTGACATCCATCAAAGCTTCAAGTTTAAATTCTCACTTCTCCCTATTTCCTCTAAATATTGCTTAAGTGGCTTACCCCACTGTTGGTACTCGAAGCTCTGGAATTTTCTCCCAACCCCTTCTGTTTCCTCCCTCTTGGCCCAACATTAAATTTTGACTTTTAATATTTCCTCTAGTCCAAACTATGGAATGGAGCACCTTTAGTGTGACTTGTACACTGAAAGCCATGTAATAGCTGCTAGAAAGTTGTCTAGTACAAATTCAGTAATATTTTCTTGTTTAATGGCGATGTTATATCTTGGAATTGCAACTTTGGCCTATTAAGTCTGGCTCAGTATGATGTTTGTTCTGTATCTGTTGGCCTTGCTCTATTTTAGTGTTAACAATGTCTTTGGCTAAACTTAAACCACTTTTCCTGGTGACTTTCAAATTGTCAAAATTTTCAGATGACAGTAAAGTGAACAGTAGAGCAAAGTGTGCAGAGGATACTGAATCTGCAGAGGGATATAATAGTCTAGTGAATGGGTAACAGTCTGGCAGATGGAGTAAAATGTTGGTATTTGGGATGTCATCCATTTTGGTAGGAATAACAGCAAAATGTTATTTTGTTGTTTAAATGATTAAAAATTGCAATGTTCTGTTGTGCAGAGGGACCTGGGTGTCCTTGTGCAGGAATCACCACAGTTGGTTTGCAGATGTAATTAAGAAGGCAATAGAATTTTGTCCTTCATTGCTAAAGGGATGGCGTTTAAAACAGGAGGTTATTTTGCAGCTGTATAAGGTGCTGGTGAGGCCACACCTGGAGTACTGTGTACAGTTTTGGTCTCCTTATTTGAGAAAGGATATACTGGCACTGGAGGGGATGCAGAGGAGATTCACTCGACTGATTCTAGAGTTGAGGCTTGGCTTAAGTCCTAGACTGGGACTATACTCATTGGAATTCAGAATGAGGGGAGATCTTACAGAAACATAAGATAATGAAGGGAATAGATAAGATAAAAGCAGGGAGCTTATTTCCACTGGCAAGTAAAACAAAAACTAGGGGGCATAACTTCAAAATAAAGGGGACCAGATTTAGGACTGAGTTGAGAAGGAACTTCTTCACACTAAGGGTTGTGAATCTGGAATTTCCTGCCCAGTGAAGCAGTTGAGGCTACCTCATTGGTTTTAAAGCAAGGAAAGATACATTTTTGAACAGTTGAGGATTATTGAGTAGGGGGGGTAAGTGGAGCTGAGTCCATGAAAAGATCAACCATGACCTTATTGAATGGCAGAGCAGGGTTGAGGGGCCAGAAAGCCTACTCCTGCTCCTAGTTATGTTTTTATAGGGTCAATGTAAGGTGAGTGTTATCAATGCAAAATCCTTCAGTTTGTGGTATGTCTAGATTCTAGTTTAATTTCTCCATTGTGGTGTTGATCACTCTCATTGGTCTGAGCCTTAAGTTTATGTATGAATATTTATTTGATTTATTATTGTCACTTGTATTAGTATACAGTGAAAAGTTGTTTTTGCATGCTATACAGCATACTGTGTATATAGAGAAGAAAAGGAGGGGGTGCAGAATGTAGTGTGTAGAGAAATATAAACTTGGTAGGTCCATTCAAAAGTCTAATGGCAGTAGGAAAGAAGCCGTTTTTGAGTCGGTTGGTAAGTGATCTCAGACCTTTGTACCTTTTTCCTGACGGAAGAAGGTAGAAGAGAATATGTCTGGGGTTCATGGGGTCCTTAATTATGCTTTTGAGGCAGTGGAAAGTGTAGGCAGTCAATGGGTGGGAGGCTGGTTTGTGTGAAGGACAGGGCTTTGTTCACCTCTTTGTAGTTTCTTGCAGTCTTGAATAGAACAGGAGCCATACCAAGCTGTGATACAGCAATAAAGAATTCTTTCTATGGTGCATCTGTAAAAGTTGAGAGTCGTAGCAGTCATTCCAGATGTCCTTGAAATTAGAGGCTTTGGTGGGCTTTCTTAACAACTGAGATAGGTTTTTGGTGATCTGGACACCTAAAACCTTGAAGCTCTGACCATTTCTACTTCATCTTCATTGATGTAGACAGGGGTACGTTCTTCACTATGCTCCCTGAAGTCCATGACTATCTCCCTCATTGTATTGACATTGAGGGAGAGATTATAATCATTGCACCAGTTCACCGGATTCTCTATCTCTTTCCAGTACTCCATCTCTTCATTGAGATCCAATCCACTATATGGTGGTGTCATTGGCAAACTTGAATATTGATTTGGAGGGGAATTTGGCCACAGTTATAGATGTATAAGGAGTATAATAAGGGGCTGAGAACACAGTTACATTAAACCCCTCTTTCTAAATTGGATATCAAATTTTAAATCTTAGGAAGATGATAAAGAACAATACAGCACAGGAACAGGCCCTTCAGCCCACCAAGCCTGCACTGATCATGTGTTCCTAACTAGACCATCTGTTTGTACCCCTTTATTTCCAGTCTGTTCATGTGGCTATCTAACTAATTTTAAATGATCCTAGTGTGTCTGCCTCAACCACCTTGTTTGGTAGTGCATTCCAGGCCCCCACCATCCTCTGTAAAATATGTCCCCTGTATATCTGTATTGAACATTGCTCCCTGACCTTAAACTTGTGACCCCTTGTGTTTGTCATTTCCATCTTGGGGAAAAAGCTTCCAACTGTTCACCCTATCTATGCCCTTTATAATTTTATAAACTTCTATTAGGTCGCCCCTCAACCTCTATCTTTCCAGGGAGAACAACCCTAGTTTACTCAATCTCACCTCATAACCATTGTTTTCATTCTGCCTCATATTCCATTCCTTTAATGCTATCTCTGTGCCTCCCAGAAGATCTGTCTCCAGCTCAAACAAACAAGGTAACAGAATGACATCAAAATCTTCTTTAGAACATAACTGCTAATTTTATCCCTGTACTATTCTTTAAACCACAACTTTTAAACATTGCTCAGTAAACCACAAAATACTGCAGATACTGGCAATCTGAACCAAATATGCTGAATGTTGACAGTAGTGAGCATCTGCAGAAACAGGGGTCATAATCACTATATATAGTGTGTGTTGAATGGGTGGGTCTGTGTGGAATAGAGCATTACAGCACAGTACAGACTCTTTGGCCCTCACAGTTGCACCAACCTGTGAAACCAATCGAAAGCCCATCTAACCTACACTATTCTAACATCATCCATATGTTTATCCAATGACCATTTAAATTCCCTCAATGTTGGCAAGTCCACTATTGTTGCAGGCAGGGCATTCCACACTTACTACTGAGTTAAGAACCTACCTCTGACATCTATCCTATATCTGTCATCTCTCAGTTTAAAGCCATGTCCCCTCGTGCTAGTCATCTCCATCCTAGGGAAAAAGGCTTGCACTGTCCACTCTATTTAATTCTTTGATCATCTTATATGCCTCTATTAAACCATCCTTTTCTCTAACAAAAACAGCCTCAAGTCCCTCAGCCTTTCCCATTAGACTTTCCCACCATACCAGACAACATTCTGGTAAATCTCCTCTGAACCCTTTCCAATGCTTCCACATCCATCCTTTAATGCGGTGACCAGAACTGTACACAATACTCCAAGTGTGGCCACACCAGAGTTTTGTACAGCTGCAACATGACCCCAAGAAGTGTGAGGTAATCCATTTCGGTAGGAATAACAGATGTGTTGAGTATAGGGCTAACGGGAGGACTTTGAATAGAGTGGAGGAGCAGAGGGATCTAGGTGTATGTGTACATAGATCCCTGAAAGTTGGGAATCAAGTAGATAAGGTTGTTAAGAAGGCGTACGGTGTCTTGGCGTTTATTGGTAGGGGGATTGAATTTAGGAGTCGCAGTGTCATGTTGCAACTGTACACAACTCTGGTGCGGCCGCACTTGGAGTACTGTGTGCAGTTCTGGTCCCCACATTACAGGAAGGATGTGGAGGCTTTGGAGAGGGTGCAGAGGAGGTTTACCAGGATGTTGCCTGGTATGCAGGGGAGGTCCTATGAGGCGAGACTGAGGGATTTGGGGTTGTTTTCACTGGAAAGAAGGCGGCTAAGAGGGGATCTTATAGAAACATATAAGATGATTAGAGGTTTAGATAGGGTGGATGGTGATAGCCTGTTTCCTCGGATGGAGAAAGCTAGCACGAGGGGGCATGGCTTTAAATTAAGGGGGGGTAGTTATAGGACGGATGTCAGGGGCAGGTTCTTTACCCAGAGGGTGGTGAGGGACTGGAATGCCCTGCCTGCTGCAGTTGTAAATGCGCCTAGTTTGGGGGCGTTTAAGAGATTGGTGGATAGGTTTATGGACGAAAAGGGATTGGTTTAGATTAGCGGGTCAACGTTTTTTTTTAAAAATAAGACTGGTCGGCGCAACATTGTGGGCCGAAGGGCCTGTTCCGCGCTGTAGTGTTCTATGTTCTATGTTCTATGGCTCCTAAACTCAATCCCTCTACCAATAAAAGCTAACACCGTACGCCTTAACAACCCTATCAACCTGGGTGCTAACTTTCAGGGATCTATACACATGGACACCAAGATCTCTCTGCTCATCCACACTACCAAGTAACTTACCACTAACGAACAAAGAACAACCTGGCACGGGAAACAGGCCCTTCGGCCCAACGAGCCCGCGCTGCCATTTTAAAGCATTTTCCTACACCTACCTTGCCCCGTGTGTATGTGAATGGTATCCCTACTGTAACCAGATTCAGGGGAGAATAGTGTAGGGTCAATTTGGTACACCATTCAGCCTAAGAGCACATCTTTGGGGTGTGGGACGAAACCCACGCAACCACGGGGAGAATGCGCAAACTCCCACAGACACTGGCCCAAATCTACGTATCTGCACAGCAAACAGTGATAATCACTGAGCTGTTGTGGTGCTCATCTGCTGGTCCAGTTTTAAGCACACACATCGACACAAAGGTCTAGGCTACTCTCGAAACATCCAAGAGCAGCCCACGCACGACCCACCGTGTGCATGCCCCTCGTTTGACAACAAGGTGGACCGACATCTGTGGATTAAAAGAAACAAAAATATTAACATGTACTATTACATTTCCAGTATCGACCTGAGGCTCTGACTCTTTGTAAAACCGTCTTCTATAACCCTCCATCCCTGTTTCACTCATGTGCCTATCTAAGTAAACCTTAAACAAGTCCAGCGTGCCTGCCTTCACCACCTTACTTGGCAGCGCATTCCATACCCCCACGACCCTCTGTGTGAAAAACCTTCCTCTAGTATCGAAATTATACTTCTCCCCCCTCACCCTAGATCGTGACCTCTCGTGATAGTTGTCCCCAATCTAGGGAAAAGCCTGCCACTGTTGACTCTATCTATACCCTTCATTATTTTATACATCTCTATCAGATCCCCCCTTAATCTCCGTCTTTCTAAGGAGAAGAGCCCCAGTTTTCCCAATCTTTCCTCATAACCCAGTCCTTCCATACCAGGCAGCATCCTGGTAAACCTCCTCTGCACTCTCTCCAGGGTCTCCATGTCCTTCCGATAGTAAGGTGACCAGAACTGGACGCAGTTCTCCAAATGCGGTCTAACCAATGTTCTGTACAACTGAAGCAGTAGACGACAGCTCTTATACTCGATACCCCTTCCTATAAAGGCTAGCATTCCATAAGCTTTCTTTGCAACCTTCTCCACCTGTGTTGACACCTTCAGAGACTTGCGCACTTGCACTCCCAGGTCCCTCTGCATTTCTATACTCTTAATTGGTCTACCTTTTATCATGTAACTCCTCCCTGCATCACCTCGCATTTGTCAGGATTAAATTCCATCTGCCATCTATCTGCCCAGCATACTAGCCTATCTATATCCTGCTGTGTCACCTGACAATCTTCCTCACTATCCGCCAATCCTGCCATCTTGGTGTCATCCGCAAACTTGCTGATCACACCACGTACGCCCTCTTCCAAGTCGTTTATATATATATATTACAAAAAGAAGAGGTCCCAGTACTGAGCCCTGCGGCACACCACTGGTGACAGACCTCCAGCTTGAAAAGGACCCTTCCACTACTACTCTCTGTTCTCCTGTTGCCTAGCCAGTTTGCAATCCATCTAGATACCTGTCCCTGTATCCCATGTGCCTTAGCCTACCGTGAGGGACTTTGTCAAATGCCTTACTGAAATCCATATAGATGACATCAATGGCTCGCCCATCGTCAACTGTTTTTGTCACCTCCTCAAAAAATTCTACCAGATTCGTAAGGCAAGACCTCCCCTGAACAAAGCCATGATGCATATCCCTAATCAGATCGCAACACTCCAAATACTTATGCGTCCTGTCCCTAACTATTTTCTCCAACAATTTTCCTACCACCGATGTCAAACTCACCGGCCTATAATTACCAGGGTTATCCCTACTGCCCTTTTTAAACAGCGGTACCACATTAACTATCCTCCAGTCCTCTGGGACCTCACCTGTGTCCAAAGAAGAGACAAAAATTTGTGTCAGAGGCCCAGCAATTTCATCTTTCACCTACCTAAGCAGTCTGGGATAAATGCCATCAGGCCCTGGAGCTTTATCAGTTTTTATGCTACCTAAAAGCCCTAACACTTCCCCTCTCGTAATGGATATCTCCTTCAACTGATCTACAGCTCCCTCCAAGACAGTACAAGACACCAAGCCCCTCTCCTTTGTGAATACCGACGCAAAGTATTCATTCAGGATCTCCCCCATTCCCTCAGACTCAATGCATAGTTCCCCTCCTTCCTCCCTAAGAGGACCTATTTTCCCTCTAACCACTCTCTTGTTCCTAATATAGGATCAAGGAAAATCCAAAGGCATTTTACTCTTATCAGCCAAAGCCATTTCATGCCCCCTTTTCGCCCTTCTAACTCCCCTTTTAAACTCCCTCCTGCTCTCTCTATATTCGTCCAGTGCTCTCTCCGTTCCCAGTTGTTTCGACCTAACATATGCCACTCTCTTCTTCCGGACCAAGTCCTCAATATCCCCTGTAATCCACGGCTCTCTGATCCTGCCTTTCCCATCCTTCCTCTTTACCGGCACATGTCTTTCCTGCAACATTATCAGTTTGTCCTTGAAAGCCTCCCACTTGCCAACCGCGGACTTGCCCGCTAACAACCTCTCCCAATCAGTGTCCTTCAGCTCCTTCCTAATCCGGCTATATCTCGCCTTCCCCCAGTTCAGCACCCTCCCCTTCGGACGGCACTCATCCTTTTCCATTTTTATCCTAAAGTAGACAGACTTGTGGTCACTGTTAGCCACATGTTCACCTACTGCAACCTCAACCACCTGCCCCAGCTCATTACCCAATACTAAATCCAGTATAGCCCCCTCCCTAGTCGGGCTAGTTACGTACTGCTCCAAGGACCCTTCCAGCACACATCTTACAAATTCCTCCCCATCCGTACCCCCAGCTCTAGGCACCTTCCAATCCACTCCAGGAAGATTAAAGTCACCCACTACAACCACCCTATTCTTTCTGCACCTATCCAAAATGTCTTTACAAATACCTTCCTCCACTGCCCTCGGGCTGTTGGGTGGCCTATAGTACACCCCTAGCATAGTAATCGCTCCCTTCCTATTCCTCAACTCCACCCACAGTGACTCAATCCCTACCTCCTCCATTTTGTCCTCCCTCTGCACTGCTGTGATGTGCTCCTTAACTAACAGCGCCACCCCACCACCTCTCTTCAACCCTCCTCTGTCACACCTAAAACACTTATACCCTGGAACATTCAGCTGCCAATCCTGCCCTTCCTTTAACCACGTCTCCGTCACTGCCACCACATCTAAATTCCTCATGAACATCAAGGCCCTAAGCTCATCCGTATTACCCGTTACACTCCTCGCATTAAAACAGACGCAATCCAACCCTCCAGGCCCACTCGGATCCTCCTTTCCCCTGATATTATTCCTTTCACCCAAACCCACCCTGTCACCCAACTCGGTCCCGATCCCCAGTGTCTAATGAGCTATCAGTCTCATCCCCACCCCCCCTCCTCATTAGTTTAAACTCTGCCGAAACACTCCAGCTAACCTCCCAGCTAAGATATTTGTCCCCCTCCCATTCAAATGTTCCCCATCCCTCCTGTACATGTGCCCTTCTCTCACAAATGCCTCCCAGTCATCGACAAAAGTGAAGCCCTCTACCTTGCACCAATCCCTCAGCCACGCATTCAGCTGCATGATCTCATTATTCCTAGCCCTGCTGTTACTAGGCAGCAGCCAGAGAATGCCACCCTGGAGGCCCTGCTCTTCAGCTTGGCCCCCAACTCCCTAAATTGCCTCCGTATATCCCCCCTACTCTGCCTTCCTACGTCCTTTTCTCCTATGTGTATAATTACTTCAGCCTGGGTCCCCTCACCCTTCAAAGTTCCCTCTATCCTCTCTGACACGTCCTATACCCCTGCTCCAGGGAGGCAGACTACCATTCTGGAGTCACGCTTTTGCCCACAGAACCGCCTATCAATTCCTTTGGCCTTCCCATCCCCTACCACTATCTCATTGCCAGCCCCCTTCCTTCCCTCTGAGTCATTCTGGCCCTCCTGTCTTTCCTTTTGTACCCCTGTCGATGCCTTTTGGGGGGCCACTGGGGTGGTCTTTGGGCCAGGACTATTCTTCTGCTTCTTCCTCCCCCTCCTAACAGTTACCCACCCATCCTGTCCCCCAGGCCCTGGGACCTCCACTTGTCCATGGTCCATAGCCATTATCTCCTCATTCTCCCTAACCAGAAAAGCATCCCCTAAACGCAGCTCTAGTTGCCTGACCCGGGCCCTCAAACGCTGCAGCTCTAAACACTTGACGCAGATGTGGGCCTTCGGGAGACGTGATGCCTCCAAGAACTCCCACATGTGGCACCTAACACAGCTAAAGCATCTCCCCATAGCCCCTGTCATGTCCCAACCTCACTTGGAATTATATATTCTGAAATGCCACACAAGAAAGATGGAACCAGCAACTCACCTTGCCTAAGCCTGCTCTCGCCTAAGCCCAGGGAGCCAAAGCCCTTATAGCTCTCACTCTGCTCCCACTCACTCCACTGCCAGCTCCCAACGCTGCCCGCTGTCTATTACTGCCTTCTTTTTATACCCCCCGCTTTCCCTTCCCGACTCGCCCCTCGCCTAACTTCCACTTTGGAATTAAACATTACTCACAGAAAACCCCGCAAACCGGAAATGCAGTCAAAAGCTTTTAAAGTAAATCCAACACTCACCACAGCCACCAGGAACACTGCTCCAGAGGACAATGAGGTGGATCCACGGGTGAGTATCTGATTTATATCCCCCGCCTCCCTTCCCGACTATCCCCTTGCCTAGCTTCCAGCCCAGTACTCTGTATTCCTGTTACTCCTTTCAAAGTGAATCACTTCACACTTCCACATTAAACTCCATTTGCCACCTCTCAGCCCAGCTCTGCAGCTTATCTATGTCCCTCTGTAACCTGCAACATCCTTCCGCACTGCCCACAACTCCATCGACTTTAATGTCATCCTCAAATCTACTAACTCATCTTTCTATGCCCTCATCCAGGTCATTTATAAAAATGACAAACAGCAGTGGCCCCAAAATAGATCCTTGTGGTACACCACTAGTAACTGAACTCAAGGATGAACATTTTCCATCAACCACCATCCTCCGTCTTCTTGCAGCTAGCCAATTTCTGATTGGCTATATACCTATCCCTTTCCATCACTAAGGTAACGTAACCGAATTGTGGTCACTACCACCAAAGTGTTTCACCTATCTCCAAATCTAACACCTGGTCTAGTTCATTACCCAGTACCAAATCCAATGTAGCCTCAGCTCTTGCTGGCCTATCTACATACTGTGTCAGGAAACCTTCCTGCACACATTAGACAAAAATTGACCCATCTAAAGTAGTTGAACTATAGCTTTTCCATTCAATATTTGTAAAGTTGAAATCCCCCTTAACAACTATCCTGTTACTTTCGCTCCTATCCAGAATCATATTTGCAATCCTTTCTTCTTCATCTCTGGAACTTTTCAGAGGCCTATAAAAAACTCCCAACAGAGTGACCTCTCCTTCCTTGTTTCTAACCTCAGCCTATGCTACCTCAGTAGACTGCTCCTGACTAACAATGCCACACCTCCTCCTCTTTTGGGGATGTGTGTGTGTGTGTGTGTGTGTGTGTGTGTGGGGAATGGGGGGGTATGGGTGTGTGTGCTTATGGAATGTATGTGGGTATGGAATGGAATGTTTATGTGTGTGTGTGTGTGGAATGGAGTTGTACATGTGTGTGTGTGTGTGTGAGGAATGGGTATGTGTGCATGTGAAATGGATATGTGTGTGTGGAATGGGGTGTGTGTGTGTGTGTGTGGAATAAGTGTGTGTGTGTGTTCATGTATGTGTATGGAATGAGTATGTGTGTGGAATGGAGGTGTGCATATGTGTGTGTGGAATGGGCTGGGTGTGTGTGTGTGCATGTGCGTGTGTGGAATGTGTGCATTTGAGTGTGTGTGTGTGTGAAATGGGTGTGTGTGTGTCTGGAATGGGAATGGGTGTGTGTGTGTCTGGAATGAGAGTGTGTGTGATTGTGTGTGTTTCAAATGAGTGTGTTGTGTGTGTATATGTGTGTGTATGTGGAATGTGTGTGTGTGTGTATGGAATGAGTGTGTGTGATTGTGTGTGTATGTGTGTGTGTGTATATGTCTATGTATGTGTGTGTGGAATGGGTGTATGTATGTGTGTGTGGAATGGCTGTGTGCGTGTGTGGAATGGGGGTGTGCGTGTGTGGAATGGGGGTGTGCGTGTGTGTGTGTGTGGAAAGGGGGTGTGAGTGTGTGGAATGGGTGTCTGTGTGCGTGGAATGAGAGTGTGTGTGGAATGTGTGTGCACGTGTGTGTTTCGAATGTTTGTGGGTGTGTGTGTGTGTTGAATGGGGGTGTGTGTCTGTGTGTGTGAGGAATGGGTATGTGTGCATGTGAAATGGATGTGTGTGTGTGTGGAATGGTGTGTGTGAATGTGTGTTGTGTGTGTGTGTGTAGAATGGGGATATGCAAGTGTGTGTGTCAGTCTGTGTGTGTGTGTCTGTGAGTGTGTGTGTATCAGTCTGTATGTGTATGGAATAAGAGTGAGTGTGAGTGTCTGTGTGTGTCTATGAGTATGTGTGTGTGTGTGTGTCAGTCTGTGTGTGTGTATCAGTCTGTGTGTGTGTATCAGTCTGTATGTGTATGGAATAAGAGTGAGTGTGAGTGTGTGTGTCTGTGAGTGTGTGTATGTGTGTGTGTGTGTGGAATGGGGTGTGTGTGTGGAATGGAAGTGTGCGTGTGTGTGTGTAGAATGGAGGTGTGCATGTGTGTGTGAAATGGTGTGTGTGTGAGTGTAATGGGTGTGTGTGTGCAATGGGTGTGTGTGTGGAATGGGTGAGTGTATGCACGCATGCAATAGGTGTGTGTATGTGTGACGGGGGAATGGGCGTTTGTGTGTGTGTGGACTGGGTGTGTGTGTGTGTGTTTGTGTATGTGTGTATGTGGAATGGATATGTGTGTGTAGAATGGGTGTGTGTGTGTTTGTGTAAGTGTGTTTGTGTGTTGTGTATGTGTGTGTGGAATGGATGTGTGTGTGTGTTTATGTGTCTCTATGCCTGTGTTTGTGTGTGTGTGCGTGTGTGTGTGTGGAATGGGGGTGTCTGTGTGTGAATGTGTGTGTAGAATAAGTGTGTGTGTGTGTGTATGTGTGTGTTTGTGAGTGTGTGTGTGTCAGTCTGTGTGTGTGTGTCAGTCTGTATGTGTATGAAATAAGAGTGAGTGTGAGTGTGTGTGTGTGGAATGGGGGTGTCTGTGTGTGAATGTGTGTGTAGAATAAGTGTGAGTGTGTGTGTGTATGTGTGTGTTTGTGAGTGTGTGTGTGTGTCAGTCTGTGTGTGTGTGTCAGTCTGTATGTGTATGAAATAAGAGTGAGTGTGAGTGTGTGTGTATGTGTCTGTGTGTGTCTGTGAGTGTGTGTCAGTCTGTATGTGTGTGTCAGTCTGCATGTGCATGGAATAAGTGTGTGTGTGTGTGTATGTGTGTTAAAAAAAGTTTTTTTAATTCTATGCATGGAAAGTGGTTAAATTGTGGAAATATGCATTATTTGGTTCAGGGTCTCACCTGACGTCTTTAACAGTGCAGCACTCCCTTGGGCACTACACACAAGTGTAAGCTTGGGAATTCTGCACCAGTCTGAAGTTGGACTTGAATCCACATCCTCAGCCTCTCAGAGGTGAGATTGCCACTACCTGAGCTGTGGACCGTTAGACTTGATTTATTATTGTCAAGTGTATTAGTATACAGTGAAAAGTATTGTTTCTTGCACTCTATACAGACAAAGTATACTGTTCGTAGAGAAAGAAAGGAGTGAGTGCAGAATGTAATGTTACAGTCATAGTTTGGATGTAGAGAAAGATCAGCTTAATATATATTAGGTTCATTCAGAAGTCTGATGGCAGCAGGGAAGAAGCTGTTCTTGAGTTGGTTGGTACATGTCATTTTGTCATTTTGGTGAATGAGGTTAAACAATAGAACATAGAACATTACAGCACAGTACAGGCCCTTCGGCCCTCGATGTTGCGCTGACCAGTGGAATGAATCTAATGACCCTCTAACCTAAACTATTCCAATGTTATCCATATGCCTATCCACTGACCATTTGAACGCCCTTAAAGTTGGCGAGTCCACAACTGCTGCAGGCAGGGCATTCCACGCCCTTACTACCCTCTGAGTAAAGAACCTACCTCTGACGTCCGTCCTATAATTACCACCCCTTAATTTAAAGCTACGTCCCCTCGTGTTAGCCATCACCATCCGAGGAAAAAGGCTCTCACTGTCCACCCTATCTAACCCTCTGATCATCTTGTGTGCTTCAATTAGGTCACCTCTTAACCTCTTCTTTCTAATGAAAATAACCTCAAGTCCCTCAGCCTTTCCTCATAAGACCTTCCCACCATACCAGGCAACATCCTGGTAAACCTCCTCTTCACCCTTTCCAATGCATCCACATCCTTCTTATAATGCGGTGACCAGAACTGTCCGCAATACTCCAAGTGCAGCCGCACCAGAGTTTTGTACAGTTGCAACATGACCTCACAGCTCCAAAATTCAATCCCTCTACCAATAAAAGCTAACACACCGTACGCCTTCTTAACAACCTTATAAACTTGGGTGCCAACTTTCAGGGATCTATGCACACGTACACTGAGATCTCACTGCTCGTCGACACTACCAAGAGTCCTTCCATTAGCCTTATATTCTGTACCCCTGTTACTCTTACCAAAGTGAATCACCTCACACTTTTCCGCATTTGCCACCTCTCAGCCCAGCTCTGCAGCTTATCTATGTCCCTCTGCAAACTGTAACATCCATCCTCACTGTCTACAACTCCTCTGACTTTGGTGTCGTCAGCAAATTTACTAACCCATCCTTCTACACCCTCATCTAGGTCATTTCTAAAAATGACAAACAGCAGTGGCCCCAAAACAGATCCCTGAGGTACACCACTTGTAACTGAACTCCAGGTCGAATATTTCCCATCAACCACCACCCTCTGTCTTCTATCAGCTAGCCAATTCCTGATCCAAACTGCTAAATCACCCTCAATCCCATACATCTGCATTTTCTGCAGTAGCCTACCATGGGGAACCTTATCAAACACTTTGCTAAAATCCATATACACCACATCAACTGCCTTACCCTTATCCACCTCTTTGGTCACCTTTTCAAAAAACTCGATAAGGCTTGTGAGGTTTGACCTACCCTTCTCAAAACCATGTTGACTATCCCTAATCAATTTATTTCTCTCGAGATGATTATAAATCCTATCCCTTATAATTCTTTCCAAAACTTTGCCCACAACAGAAGTAAGGCTCACTGGTCTATAATTCCCAGGATGGTCTCTACTCCCCTTCTTGAACAAGGGGACAACATTTGTTATCCTCCAGTCTTCTGGCACTATATGTGTAGCCAATGACGACATGAAGATCAAAGCCAAAGGCTCTGCAATCTCCTCCCTAGCCTCCCAGAGAATCCTGGGGTAAATTCCATCCGGCCCAGGGGGCTTATCTATTTTCACACTTTCTAGAATTGCTAACACTTCCTCCTTATGTACCTCAATCCCGTCTAGTCTAAAAGCTTGTATCTCAGTATTCTCCTCAACTACATTGACTTTTTCCTGTGTGAATACTAATGAAAAATATTCATTTAGTGCCTCTCCTATCTCTTCAGGCTCCACGCACAATTTCCCACTATTGTCTCTGACTGGCCTTAATCTTGCCCTAACCAATCTTTTATTCCTGACATACCTATAGAAAGCTTTAGGGTTCTCCTTGATCCTATCCGCCAAAGTCTTCTCATGTCCTCTTCTGGCTCTCCTTAACACTCTCTTTAGCTCCTTCCTGGCTAATTTGTAACTCTCCAGTGCCCTAACTGAGCCTTCATGTCTCATTTTTACATAAGCCTCCTTCTTCCTCTTCACCAGAGATTCAACTTCCTTAGTACACCACGGTTCCCTCGCTCGACCACTTCCTCCCTGCCTGACAGGTACATATTTATCAAGGACTCGCAGTAGCTGCTCCTTGAACAAGCTCCACATTTCAGTTGTTCCCAGCCCCTGCAGTTTCCTACTCCAACCTATGCATCCTAAATCTCGCCTAATAGCCTCATAATTACCTTTCCCCCAGCTATAAGTTCTGCCCTTCGGTATATGCCTATCCCTTTCCATCACTAAGGTAAACGTAATCGAATTGTGGTCACTATCACCAATGGTGCTCAAATTGGGCTAAGTCAGTCAATGGAGTGACAGCGGGGAAGGGAGCTAAAACAAAAACATAATTGAAAGAGTTTGGCAGTACTCAATAGATTAAAATTTATTTATTAGTCACAAGTCGGCTTACATTAACACTACAATGAAGTTACTGTGAAAATCCCCTAGCCTCCACAATCCGGCTCCTGTTCATGAACACTGAGGGGGAATTTAGCATGGCCAATCCACCTAACTAGCATGCCTTTTGGACTGTGGAAAGAAACTGGAACACCCGGTGGAAACCCACACAGACATGGGGAGAATGTGCAAACTCCACACAGACAGAGACCAAGCCAGGAATTGAACTCAGGTCCCTGGCACTGTGAGGCAGCTGTGCAAACCACTGTGCTCTGAAGTCAGACATTTGCTTCAAACGTTTCCTCTATTTTAGAGATTAAGGTTCAGGAGAGACACTCAATGTTTAGGTTACATTGACCATAGAGGCTGGCAGCATTAGCAGTTGGCATCAATCCATCATTCTTCACATGCCCAGTTAATGCTAAGAGCAAAGGGACTATTGGTAATATAAAGTTAAATGTTGGCTATGGTGATTAGCTACTCATATAAGATGCTATGGAACCATTGAATGCTGCCACAGCTGGACTAGGAGATGATGCAGCAGTCTCTGCAGCTACAGTTTCTGCCTGACTCTGCTTCCTCTTCAGTGAACACATCAGTTGAGGCTGTGTCACCACCGTCCACAGAATTCACTTCTGTCCAAGGTTCAGTAGTAGCCTCTGAGCTCCAGACAGGAGGCTGAACTTTCATTTCCACCTCACGCAGGAGTCTCCCAACTTCCGATACCAATGCTTCCAAACTCAACTCCTCAGAGTCTGCCTTCTCACCATTTTTCACATCCGCATTCTGGTCACAGCTGGGTCCAGACAGGTCACAGGTCATCCCGGTGTTGGTCAGGAACTTGTTGGGATCGTCCAGCAAGAAGAGCAGGTTGAGACGAAGTACCTGCCTGAGATCTCGCTGGAAGAGCTCCAGGCATGAGGCGAAGAGCATGCATATCTGCCGAAGCTCAGTTTGCTGCTCAGACTGCAGACTTTGAGTACTGCCCAGTAAAAACATCAACTTAGTCCCAGTCACTGCACAGGAGAGAGAGACAGACAGACAGAAACCTTGCTTATCGATTAATATTTTAAACAAAGGTTACACTGACAAAAAATCCAACCCAAATATAGAGCACTAGATGCCAGGAAGTACAGAGGGCATGACCAAGGATCTCTGAAGGTAGAAGGATAGGTTAAGGAGGGACATGGGATACTTGTCTTTATTAGCCAAGGCATAGAATATAAAAGCAGGGAAGTTAGGTCACAGCCAGAGTTCTATGTAAAGTTCTGGTCACCACGTTATATGTAATTGCACTAAAAAGAGATTCACCTGGGCTGGAGTGTTTCAACTATGAAGGTTAGGCTGGGGTTGTTTTCCTTGGAGCAGAGAAGGCTGAGGGGTGGGGTGGTCTCATTGAGTGTACAACGTAATGAGGGATTCAGATAGACCTATACCCCGTAGTAGAGAAGTCCATAACTTATAAGAAATCCATAATTTATAAATGATCTGGATGAGGGTATAGTTGGGTGGATTAGTAAATTTGCTGATGACACCAAAGTCGGAGGTGTGGTTGATAGTGAGGAAGGGTGACTTAGTCTACAGGGAGACTTGGACAAGTTGCAGAGCTGGGCCGAGAGGTGGAGGATGGAGTTTAATGTGGAAAAGTGTGAGGTAATTCACTTTGGCAGGAATAACAGATGTGTTGAGTATAGGGCTAACGGTAGGACTCTGAATAGTGTGGATGAACAGAGGGATCTAGGTGTATGTGTACATAGATCCCTGAAAGTTGGGAATCAAGTAGATAGGGTTGTTAGGAAGGCATACGGTGTCTTGGCGTTCATTGGTAGGGGGATTGAATTTAGGAGCCGCAGCGTCATGTTGCAACTGTACAAAACTCTGGTGCGTCCACACTTGGAGTATTGTGTGCAGTTCTGGTCCCCACATTATAGGAAGGATGTGGAGGCTTTGGAGAGGGTGCAGAGGAGGTTTACCAGGATGTTGCCTGGTATGGAGGGGAGGTCCTGTGAGGAGAGACTGAGGGATTTGAGGTTGTTTTCATTAGAAAGAAGGCGGCTGCGAGGGGACTTTATTGAAACATATAAGATGATTAGAGGTTTGGATAGGGTGGACAGTGATAGCCTTTTTCCTTGGATGGAGAAAGCTAGCACGAGGGGGCATAGCTTTAAATTAAGGGGTGGTAGTTATAGGACGGATGTCAGGGGTAGGTTCTTTACCCAGAGGGTGGTGAGGGATTGGAATGCCCTGCCTGCTGCAGTTGTAAATGCGCCTAGTTTGGGGGCGTTTAAGAGATCCGTGGATAGGTTTATGGATGGAAAGGGTTTGGTTTAGGTTAGAGGGTCACTGTTTTTTAACTGGTCGGCGCAACATCGTGGGCCGAAGGGCCTGTTCTGCGCTGTAATGTTCTATGTTCTATGTTCTATGTTCTATAACCAGGGGGCTTAGATTTAAGGACGGGAACAGGAGATTGAGGGAATTTGAGAAAAAGTTTTTTTTACCCAGAGGGTGGTGGGAGCTTGGAACTGGCTGCCTGAGAGGGTGGTAGAAGCGGGAATCTTCACAATATTTAAGCAGCATTTTAAACACTACAGCATACAAGGCCATGGACCAACTGCTGGAAAATAGGGTGAGAATAGATAGCTGCTTGATGGCCAGCGTTGATGGGACAAAGGCCTCTTTCAATGCTATAAAATTATATAGTAAAAAGTCTGACAACACCAGGTTTTAGTCCCACCGATTTATTTGATAATAGACTCACAAGCTTTCGAGGTGTCCCTCTTCATCAGGTGAATGGAGAGTTCTGGCCTCAGACAGAGCATATAAAGCACAGACAGTTTAGAGATTACTGATTAGAATGCGAATCCTTACACCTAACCTGCTGTTCAAGTCCTAAAGTGGCTGACAATGTGTGTGGAAGGAGCACTGATCACAGGTTAAAGAGATGTGTATTGTCTCCAGACAGTACAGTGAGTGAGGTTTTGCAAACCCAGGCAAGTCACGGGGGTTACAGATAGTGCGACATGAACCCAAGATCCCTGTTGAGACCGTCCTCATGTGTGCGGAACTTGGCTATCAGTCTCTGCTCAGTGACTCTGTGCTGTCGTGTGTCATGAAGGCCGCCTTGGAGAATGCTTACCTGAAGGTCCGAGGCTGAATGCCCGTGACCACTGTGACCACAACACACGACAGCGCAGAGTCGCTGAACAGAGACTGATAGCCAAGTTCCGCACACATGAGGACGGTCTCAACAGGGGTCTTGGGTTCATGTCGCACTATCTGTAACTCCCGTGACTTGCCTGGGTTTGCAATACCTCACTTACTGTACTGTCTGGGGACAATACACATCTCTGTAACCTGTGATCAGTGCTCCTTCCACTCACATTATCAGCCACTTCAGGTCTTGAACAGCAGGTTAGGTGTAAGGATTCGCATTCTAATCAGTAATCTCTAAACTGTCTGTACTTTATACGCTCTGTCTGAGGCCAGAACTCTCCATTCACCTGACGAAGAGGGAAACCTCGAAAGCTTGTCAGTCTATTATCAAATAAATCGGTTGGACTAAAACCTGGTGTTGTCAGACTTTTTACTGTGTTTACGCCAGTCCAACGCCGGCATACCCACATCATAAAATTATATGACTAGAAACAGAAGTAGGTACTAGTTACATTGGTAGGTACTGCCAAAGAAGTTAACATGTTCAACTGTCCTTCAGAAGAAACAGATTGGATTATAGGTTCAGCACCCCAGAGAGGGGAATAACCTCAAGAATATCTGACTCAGTGCTAATTGTGAAATTAACTCTGTGGGATAGGACATGCTGGTAACAATGGAAAGTTCAGTGGGGACTGAACATTATGGTTTCAATGATTGTTCAGAAAAGATAAAAACCAGGGGAAAAGGTGATGGTACTGATTAGGGAAAAAAATCATAGAAATCCTACAGTACAGAAAGAGGCCATTCGGCCCATCGAGTCTGCACTGACCACAATCCCACCCAGGCCCTACCCCTACATATTTTACCCACTAATCCCTCTAACCTACACATCTCAGGACACTAAGGGGCAATTTTATCATGACCAATCAACCTAGCCCGCACATCTTTGGACTGCGGGAGGAAACCAGAGCACCCGGAGGAAACCCACGCAGACATGAGGAGAATGTGCAAACTCCACACAGTCAGTGACCAAAACCGGGAATCGAACCCAGGCCCCTGGAGCTGTGAATCAGCAGTGCTAACCACCGTGCTACTGTGCCACCCAGAAGATGTTACTTTAGGGAAGAATGGCTACAGTGGCACAGTGGTTAGCACTGCTGCCTCATAGCTCCAAGGACCCAGGTTCAATTCCCAGTTTGGGTCACTGTTTGTGTGGAGTTTGCACATTCTCCCTGTGTCTGTTTGGGTTCCCTCCAGGTGCTCTGGTTTCCTCCACAGTCCAAAGATGTGCAGGTTGGGTTGATTGACCATGCTAAGTTAACCGGAATTTTGGGGGATTAGCAGGGTAACTATGTGGGGCTATGGGAATAGGGCTTGGGTAAAAAGAAAACATAGAAAATTACAGCACTGTACAGGCCCCTCGGCCCTCAATGTTGTGCCGAGCTATGCCCAACTCCAAGATCAAGCTATCCTCTCCCTATAATTTTGGAGTGCTCCATGTATGTGCCTATCCAATAACTGCTTGAAAGTTCCTAAAAATTTTTTTTCTTTTTTTCCCTTTCTTTCTTTTTTTTCTTGGCCGAGTGAGAGAACCATGGTTCACAGGTAGGAGTGTGGTCGGTGCAGACTTGATGGGCTGAATAGCCTCCTTCTGTACTATAGGGATTCTATGATTCTGTCCTCAGTGGGGCAAAAGCAGAAAGCATTTGGATAGAGTTAAGGAGCAAGAAAGAGGATGATGGTGAGACTCAGGATATTCTATAGGCCTCCTAATAAAAACGGAATGACAGCAGAATACATTTCCAAAGGGAATGAACTGTCATTTTGGGAAGTTATGCTAAGCCTGTAGTTTGCTTCTCCCACACTTACAATGCTGCAGATATCACTGCTCACCACACAACAAAAAGAGATGGTTCTGCTCATCACATTATAAAAAGGATAGTTCTGGTTGCCACATTACAGAAAGAGATAGAGATACTGCATTGGGCACAGAGAAGATTCACAAGGATGATACCAGAAATGTGTGGGTATCAGGAAAAAATTAACAGATTGGGACAGAAAAGTGGCTTCTTGGCCTTTTTGGCTAAGATCAAGTGCAAAATGGATGCATTATTTTTGTCAGCTTGGATCTTGTTTGTCTCCCTTGTGGGGACCATGGCAGCAATTGGATTTTGAATTTGGTTTTTGGAGCAAGCAAGGAATGGATTTGTGTTGCCTTGTCCATTCTGAACATTGGCTTCGTAACTTTAAAGATGGAGTAAAAAATTTAAGAAACAGATTGGGACAGAAAATGCTGGAAAACCTCAGCAGGTCTGACAGCACTTGTGGAGAGAGAATAGAGCCAACGTTGAGTTTGGATGACCCTTTGTCGCAATCTTCCAGGATTTTCTGTGTTTGTTTCAGATTCCAGCATCTGCAATAATTTGCTTTTATCTTAACAGATTGGGTCTGTTTTTTATTGAGGCCAAGGGGTGAGTTAGTAGAGGTCTTTTTAATGAGGAAAGGTCTTGAGGAAGTGGATACAGAGAGAATGTTTCCTCTGTGGGGAAAAGCAGAACAACAAGCCATCATTATAAAATAGTCACCAAGAAAGTCAGTGGTGAGTTCAGAACTTCTTTACCCAGAGAATGGTGAGCATGTGGAATTCACTATCACAGAGTGGTTAAAGTGACTAGAGAGACAGAAGTGAATGGAGGGTTACAATGATGGTTTCAGATAACAAGGGATGATGTTTCAGTGGCGGGTATACGCCAGTATATGACCCACACAGTTCAATACCGTTTTGGATAAATTACATACATCAGTATGTACAGCATAATACTACCCTACACACACACACACACACTCTCACATAGACAGTCATTCACTCTCAGACAGTCATTCATAGCACGCTTTCTCTCACACACATAAACTCACACATACTCACTCACTCACACACTTACATGCGTACACACACAACACACACACACTCATTCACACACACACACACACACACACACACACACACAGAAACAGACACACACATTCACAAATACACACACAGTCTCACATACAAACACATGCATACTCACACACACTTACACATAAACTCACACACGCACACTCACTCACTCACACTCACCCATATACACACACCCACACACTCACACACACATGCACACAAATACACACACATACTCACATATACACTCTCTCTTACACACACACATACACGCACACACACCCCTACTCACATGCATCACACACACACACACACACACACACACACACACACACACACACACACACACACACACACACACTACACAGTCTCTAGACACCAGCACAACAACGAGTCATAGGGCAGAAATCAGAGATGGGACGCAGACTGAACTCCCTCTTCTGAGCCTAGGGAATGCGTGCCAATTGTAAGAGCAATGAAATCAGATAAATTTCTCAGACTGTCAGCTGAAATAAAGCTAGGGCACAGTTACTCATCACATCACTGAAACTTCTGCCTGTGTTCCAAAAGGTTAAATATTGCTGAACTTAGGCTATCACTATAGATTGTTTACCTGAGAGATGAAACACAAGTTACTACATCCCAGTGAGATACTGTACTCATCAGTGAGACTGTACCCAGAGAGACTGTATCCCAGTGGGATGGTAACCCAATGAGTCTTACTCCAGTGAGACTGTAACCCATTGAGAAGATGTACCTCAGTGAGAGACTATCCCAGTGGGATTGTACCTCAGTGAGATTGTGCACTAGTGAGAGACTGTATCCCAGGGAGACTGCACCTAGTGTAAGACTGTATCCCAATGGGACTGTACCCCAGTTAGAGACTGTACCCCAGTGAAACTGTATCCAGTGTGGGATTGTACACAGTGAGAGACTATACCTCAGTGAGACTGTACTCAGTGAGACTGTACCTCAGACAGTGATAGTACCATAAAACCATAAGAAATAGGAGCAGAAGTAGGCCATTCAGCCCATCTGCTCTGCCATTCAATCATGGCTGATATTTTTCTCATCTCCATTCTCCTGCCTTTTCCCCATTACCCCTGCTTGCCTTATTATTCAAGAGTCTATCTATCTCTGTCTTAAAGACACCCAATGACCTGGCCTCTACAGCCTTCTGTAACAAAGAATTCCACAGACTCACCACTCTCTGGCTGAAGAAATTCCTCCTCATCTCTGTTTTAAAGGCTCATCCCTTTAGTCTGATGTTGTGCTTTTAGTTCTCATTTTTCCAATGAATAGAAACATCCTCTTCACAGTCCACTCTATCCTATAAGTTTCAATAAGATCACCCCTCATCTTTCCAAACTCCGCAGTGAGACTGTACCCAGTGTGGGACTCTACCCAGTGTGGGATTGTACCCCAGTGAGAGATGCCACCACAGTGAGACTGTACCCAGTGTGGGACTGTACCCCAGTGACAGATGATACCCAGTGAGACTTTACTCAGTGTGGGAGTATACCACAATGTGGCGCTGTATCCCAGTGAGACTGTATCTTGTGTGGGACTGTATTTCCAGTGAGAGTTGTTATTGCAATGAGACTGTACCCAGTGTGAGACAGTACCCCAGTGAGCCTGTACTCACCAGCATGGGACTGCACACAGTGTGGGACTGTACCCCAGTGAGATTATACTCACAACTGCTGTACCTCAGTGGACACTTCACTCTCCCAGCCTCCTCTTCAGTCAGCATTGATTACAAAGTAATGATGCAATAATGTGGGAAAGGGAGAGTAAATGTAAAGTCCTTGTGGGCCATGTCTACAATTCCAAAATCGCTCCTCATTGGCACATTACCCACCCTTTGACTTACCCAACCCAGTCACGCACACTTCCAATACCTGAACTCTGCTGGTGTATGGTCTTCCTGGTATCCTGAAGCTTCTGTCGGAGACAGACCGAGTCGCAGGAGCCTCCAAGGGAGAGCGCCAGGTTGTGGTGAGAGGCAGCCAACTTATTCAGTAATTGTTGAGCTTCGCTGCATTCAGCCAACATCTCCGAGCCCCAGCCAGGCTCAGCCAGTTTCGACAGGAGGTAGGAGCGGAGGCAGCTGAGTGCCTGAGACGGGATGAGGGACAGCCTGGATCCACACACACTGTTCATTGCCCACAGTTCCTGTGCTCTCTGCTTCCAGAGTCCTGGTCTGCAGGATAGCAGGTCCTCACAGATTTCCCCAACACCCAATGGTAACTGGCTGAGAGATGTAGAACTGGAGGCTGGTTCAGTGTCACAGGTAAGGCAGAGTCCAACTATGTGACTGGGGTAAAAGCCAAACTCTCTCCTGGATCTGAGCCTCAAGACTGAACTCAGCGCTCAGCACCAGCTCTGAGCTTCGTTGTGTCTGGGCAGGGTATCTGGTGTCACTGTGTACTGACAGAGAGGCAGTGAGGAAGAGGGAGACGCCAGGGCACTGTCAGCAATTGGAGATCAGCTGCTGTACCTGAACCTGAGGGAATGTTTGTAATTAACCTGTAGCTGGAACTGTGACAAGCAGCTCCTGCCAGCAAATGGGGGCAGTTGGAGATTTCAAAATAATTAAGAATTTGAATACTGCTTTGCTCTGTCTTTGAGTATGGGTTTGCTTGGTAGAAGGCACAGTGTAAACTTCTGACCGCCACTAACCTGAGCTAGACTCAGTGATTGAAAGCTGCAGTAACCAATGCCCGAGTTAATGTATTCAGTGCCGATAGTTTACAAAACAATTAAAGAGAAGTGGGATTCACAGACTCTTTCAAAACTTCTCATTGCGTTACATAGAATGACAAATACACTCAGACTGGAACCAGTCAGTCAGGCAATCAAGTCCAGGATAGAATCATAGAATCATATGGTGCAGAAGAGGCCCTTTGGCCCATTGAGTCTGTACCAACACGCAAGAAACAACTGACCTCCCATCTAAGGGCAGTGGATGTTGTCTACATGGACTTCAGTAAGGCCTTTGACAAGGTTCCTCATGGCAGACTGATGCAGAAGGTGAAGTCGCATGGAATCTAAGGTGAGCTGGCAAGGTGGATACAAAACTGGCTCGGTCAAAGAAGTAAAGATGCTGGTGTTGGACTGGGGTAAACACCACAACACAACACCACGTTAAAATCCAACAGGTTTATTTGGTAGCACAAGCCACTTTCTTTCAGAGCGCTGCTCATTCATCAGGTAAGTGGGAGTTCTGTTCACAAACAGGGCATATAAAGACACAAACTCAATTTACAAAATAGTGGTTGGAATGCAAGTCTTTCAATAATGGTTGGAATGCGAGTGGAATGCTTCGCTGTACCACAAGCCCACAGATAACCTCACGATGCTCCACTTCTCCAGCTTCCACCCTAAACACGTTAAAGAAGCCATCCCCTATGGACAGCCTCTGTATACACAGGATTTGCTCAGATGAGGAGGATCGCAGCAGACACTTCCAGATGCTGAAAGATGCCCTCATAAGAACAGGATATGGCACTGAACCCATCAATCAACAATTCCGACGCGCCACAGCGAAAAACCGCACCAACCTCCTCAGAAGACAAACATGGGACACGGTGGACAGAGTACCCTTCATCGTCTAGTACTTTCCCGGAGCAGAGAAGCTACAACATCTTCTCAGGAACCTTCAACATGTCATTGATGAAGACGAACATCTCACCAAGACCATCCTCACACCCCCACTTCTTGCCTTCAAACAACCACACAACCTCAAACAGACCATTGTCCACAGCCAATGTTCCAAAAGCACTCTTTATGACCCTATCTACCTGCGATGCCACTTTTAGGGAATTATGTATCTGTATTCCCAGATCCCTCTGTTCTACTGCACTCTTCAGTGTCCTACCATTTACCATGTATGTTCTACCTTGGTTTGTCCTTCCAAAGTGCAATACCTCACATTTGTCTGCATTAAACTCCACCTGCCACTTTTCAGCCCATTTTTCTAGCTGGTCCAAATCCCTCTGCAAGCTTTGAAAACCTTCCTCACTGTCCACTACACCTCCAAACTTTGTATCATCAGCAAATTTGTTGATCCAATTTACCACATTATCATCCAGATCATTGATATAGATGACAAACAACAATGGACCCAACACCGATCCCTGCGGCACACCACTCGTCACAGGCCTCCACTCAGAGAAGCAATCCTCCACAACCACTCTCTGGATTCTTCTACTGAGCCAGTGTCTAATCCAATTTACTACCTCCCCATGTATACCTAGCAACTGAACCTTCCTAACTAACCTTCCATGTGGGACCTTGTCAAAGACCTTATTGAAGTCCATGTAGACAACATCCACTGCCTTCCCTTCATCCGCTTTTCTGGTAACCTCCTCAAAAAACTCTATTAGATTGGTTAAACATGACCTACCATGCACAAAGCCATGTTGACTCTCTCTAATAAGTCCCTGTCCATCCAAGTATTTGTAGATCCTATCGCTTAGTGCGCCTTCCAATAATTTATCTACTACTGATGTCAAGCTTACTGGCCTTTAATTTCCCAGATTACTTTTTAAGCCTTTTTTAAAAAACGGAACAACATGAGCTATCCTCCAACCATCCGTCACTTCACCTTCGGATACCAACATTTTAAATATATCTGCCAGGGCCCCTGCAATTTCAATACTAGTCTCCTTCAAGGTCCAAGGGGATTTATCCAGTCCTGGGGATTTATCCACTCTGATTTGACTCAAGACAGCAAGCACCTCCTCCCCTTTAATCTGTATAGGTTCCATGGCCTCCCTACTTGTTTGCCTTATTTCTATAGACTCCATGCCAGTTTCTTTAATAAATACGGATGCAAAAAACCCATTTAATATCTCCCCCATTTCTTTTGGTTCCATACAAAGCCAACCACTCTGATCTTCAAGAGGACCAATTTTATCCCTTACTGTCCTTTTGCTCTTAATATACATGTGGAAGCTTTTAGGATTATCCTTCACCTTGACGGCCAAAGCAACCTCATGTCTTCTTTTAGCCCTCCTGATTTCCTTCTTAAGTAGTTTCTTGCACTTTTTATACTTGTCAAGCAACTTATTTGTTCCGTGCTTCCTATGCATGTCATCCGTCTCTCTCTTCTTCTTTATCAGATGTGTAATATCCCTCGAGAACCAAGGTTCCTTACTCTTATTCACTTTGCCTTTAATCCTGACAGGAACATACAAACTCGGCACTCTCAAAATTTCCCCTTTGAAGGCCTCCCTTCCAATCACATCCTTGCCAGAGAACAGCCTGTCCCAATCCACTCTTTTTAGATCCTTTCTCATTTCTTCAAATTTGGCCTTTTTCCAGTTTAGAACCTCAACCCGAGGACCACATCTATCTTTATCCATGATCAAGTTGAAACAAATGGTGTTATGATCACTGGAACCAAAGTGTTCCCCTACACACACTTCTATCACTTGCCCTAACTCATTTCCTAATAGGAGATCTAATATTGCATCCTCTCTGGTTGGTACCTCTATATATTGATTTAGAAAATTTTCCTGAACACATTTTACAAACTCCACCCGTCTAGACCTTTAACAGAATGGGAGTCCCAATCTATACATGGAAAATTAAAATCCCCTACTATCACAACTTTATGTTTCTGGCAGTTGTCTGCTACCTCTCTGCAGATTTACTCCTCCAATTGTTGCTGACTATTGGGTGGTCTATAATACAACCCCATTAATGTGGTCATATCTTTCCTATTTCTCAGCTCCACCCATATGGCCTTGGTAGACAAGCCGTCTAATCTGTCCTGCCTGAGCATTGCTGCAATATTTTCCATGACTAGCAATGCCAACCCCGTCACCCCCACCCTTCATCCTTCTGCCTTTATCACGTCTGAAACATTGGAACCCTGGAACATTGAGCTGCCAGTCCTGCCCCTCCTGTAGCCAAGTTTCACTAATGGCTATAATGTCATAATTCCATGTGTCAATCCATGCCCTCAACTCGTCTACCTTCCCCGCAGTACTCCTGGTGTCGAAATAGACACACCTCAGAAAGAATTATTTTAGAAAGAATTATTAGGGATAGGATTTATAGTTATTTGGAGAGTAATGAATTGATTAGAGATAGTCAGCATGGTTTTGTAGCGGGAAGGTCGTGCCTTACTAACCTTATTGAGTTCTTTGAGAAGGTGACCAAAGAGGTGGATAGGGGTAAGGCAGTAGATGTGGTATATATGGATTTTAGTAAGGCGTTTGATAAGGTTCACCATGGTATGCTTCTGCAGAAAATGCAGATGTATGGGATTGGTGGTAATTTAGGTACTTGGATCAGGAATTGGTTAGCAGATAGGAGACAGAGGGTGGTGGTTGATGGTAATTATTCATCATGGAGTTCGGTTACGAGTGGTGTGCCTCAGGGATCTGTTTTGGGGCCACTGCTGTTCGTAATCTTTATTAATGATCTGGATGAGGGTATAGTTGGGTGGATTAGTAAGTTTGCTGATGACACCAAAGTTGGAGGTGTGGTAGATTGTGAGGAAGGGTGTCGAAGTTTGCAGGGTGACTTGGACAGGTTGCAGAGCTGGGCTGCGAGGTGGCGGATGGAGTTTAATGCGGAGAAGTGTGAGGTAATCCATTTTGGTAGGAATAACAGATGTGTTGAGTATAGGGCTAACGGGAGGACTTTGAATAGAGTGGAGGAGCAGAGGGATCTAGGTGTATGTGTACATAGATCCCTGAAAGTTGGGAATCAAGTAGATAAGGTTGTTAAGAAGGCGTACGGTGTCTTGGCGTTTATTGGTAGGGGGATTGAATTTAGGAGTCGCAGCGTCATGTTGCAACTGTACACAACTCTGGTGCGGCCGCACTTGGAGTACTGTGTGCAGTTCTGGTCCCCACATTACAGGAAGGATGTGGAGGCTTTGCAGAGGGTGCAGAGGAGGTTTACCAGGATGTTGCCTGGTATGCAGGGGAGGTCCTATGAGGAGAGACTGAGGGATTTGGGGTTGTTTTCACTGGAAAGAAGGCGGCTAAGAGGGGATCTTATAGAAACATATAAGATGATTAGAGGTTTAGATAGGGTGGATGGTGATAGCCTGTTTCCTCGGATGGAGAAATCTAGCACGAGGGGGCATGGCTTTAAATTAAGGGGGGGTAGTTATAGGACGGATGTCAGGGGCAGGTTCTTTACCCAGAGGGTGGTGAGGGACTGGAATGCCCTGCCTGCTGCAGTTGTAAATGCGCCTAGTTTGGGGGCGTTTAAGAGATTGGTGGATAGGTTTATGGACGAAAAGGGATTGGTTTAGATTAGTGGGTCAATGTTTTTTTTTAAAAATAAGACTGGTCGGCGCAACATTGTGGGCCGAAGGGCCTGTTCCGCGCTGTAATGTTCTATGTTCTATGTTCAGAAGATTATTACCACCACATTCAACCCTTCTATTTGTGATTTTGCATGAACTATCAATTATTTTCACCCCCACTCCACCATCTGCTCTGGCACTCTGGTTCCCACCCCCCTGCAAATCTAGTTTAAACCCTCCCAATAACACTAGCAAACCTCCCTGCAAGTATATTGGCCCCTTTGTACTTCAGGTGTGACCCGTCTCTCTTGTACAGGTCCCACCTGCCCCAGAAAAGGTTCCAATGATCTAGAGATCTGAAACTCTGCCCCCTACACCAGTTCCTCAGCCATATGTTCATCTGTCTGAGCATCCTACTCTTACTCTCACTGGCACATGGCACAGGTAGCAATCCAGGATCCTGCTTTTTAACTCCCTACCAAACTCTCTATACTCACTCTTCAGGATCTCCACACTCTTCCTTCCTACGTCATTGGTACTGATGTGTACCATGACATCTGGCTGGTCACCTTCCCACTCTAGAACACTGTGCACGTGATCAGAGACATCCCTGACCCTGGCACGCGGGAGGCAACAAACCATCTGAGAGTCTCTGTCACAACCACAGAACCTCCTGTTTGTGCCTATGACTATTGAGTCCCCTCTCACTGCCGCTCACCTCTTCTTCCCCTCTCGTTTCTGCACTGCAGAACCAGACTTAGTGCCAGAGATTAGGCTGCCGCAGCTTGTCCCAGGTAAGGCATCCTCCACAACAGTATCCAAAGCAGTATACCTGTTGTGGAGGGGAATGGCCACAGGGGAACCCTGCTCTGCCTGCCCTTTCCCCTTCCCTCGCCTGACGGTAATCCAATTACCTGTGCTCTGTGCCTTTGGTGTAATTACCTCCCTGAAGCCACTATCTATAAACTTCTCATTCTCCCAAATGATCCAGAGGTCATCCAGCTCCTGCTCCACTTCCCTAACGCAGTTTGTTAGGGGAAAGGGCAGGCAGAGCAGGGTTCCCCTGTGGCCATTCCCCTCCACAACAGGTATACTGCTTTGGATGCACCTCTTGCAGGTGTCGTTGTCAGGGATACTGGAGGTCTCATAGAATCATAGAAAAAAACTACAGCATAAACAGGCCCTTCGGCCCACAAGTTGCACCGATCATATCCAGTGTTTTACTCACTGCCAATCCTTTTCCAGGAATGCCTTTCCTGAAGAAGTATTGCTCTTCTCTCTGATAGGATTTCCATACGTCTCCCCACCCCCCCATCCACCTTCATTACTTTCCATTTCTCTCTCAGTGTTGGACAAAATATTTCCCAAGACTCGCTTCCATAGCCAAATTTCCTTTCTCAGTGACTGTCTTCATCTCCGATTTACCCCACATGGATTTCAACTCAAATTCCACCCCATCTATAACCTCCAGGATTACAGGTACTGCCAGAATATACACCATTCTTCTAACTGCTGTTCTCACTGAAACCTGGAAGCCACACTCAGTTCCATGCACCACCACATGAAAACACTCAATATTCTCTTCAGTAACATCGTCTTACTCTCTCTCAAATCTGTCCCTGTTCCTAGTTTCATTACATTGTCTGCAGCATTTGATGCCTTAACAAAAATCTTTTCCTGTTTCTTGCAGAAACGCAAGCTTCAACAAGTTATCAACACCGCTGCCTATCTCAGGACCTCCACCGGTCCCAGTCCCTCGAACTCCATCTCTTCTAGCCCCAGCTCTTGCTGTGAGTTCACCATACTCTCCAGCCTTTCCCTCGACATGATGTTGAAATCTTCCTCCACCTTTGTCTCTGCGCTCTTTTCTTTGGGCAAGAGTCCTCCCCCACATTCCACAGACGCTTTCAAGTGCCTCCAACATTCTGTCTCCGATTGGACTCCCCCACCGGGACAATTATCTGCCCTTGGGAACTGTTGATGGGACATTGGTCGTCTCAATTTTTCTGCACCCCCCCCGCGCCCCCCACCCCATTCCAACCTCCCTCTTTCTCAACGTCAGTATCAAACGTACAGAAAAAGTACATAATTACACGAACATGAGTGACAGGTCAGAAGATTAGACAGAATATAAAAAATACAGCGAAGAATAACAAAAAGGGTGCATGGAACTCTTTTCCTTAGAAGGCAGTGGAAGCAAAGTCTTGAGTTTTTTTAAGGCAGAGCCAGATAGATTCTTGATTAACAAGGGAGTGAAAGGCTATCGGAATGCTGAGGTTACAATAAGATCAAACATAGTCTTATTGAATGGCGGAACAGGCTCGAAGGGCCAAGTGGCCTACTCCTGCTCCTAGATTGTGGGTCTGTATGTTGAGTTGTAATATGAGGTTCTGACTCAATGAGGAGACCTTGAGACTTTTATGATTAAATTTAAACCATTTATTGGTAATCTTTCACTGTTTGCAGATCTCAGATTGCCATAATACATGATCATCATGCTGGCTGGCATCTCACAGAGCGTCTCTGTGAGACTGTCAGCTCAGAGTCTCTTACAGTGTGACTCAATATATCATACTGTATATGGCGCTATTCTCCACCTCGAAGCTGAACCTTGCTCTGAGGAGTACCATTACATTACAGTGGCATGCACTCGTTATCACAACATCATCCTTCCTTCTCCAAAGAAAACTTCCAATGGAGTATTACAATATAACCTTCATCTGCTGTCCCTCATCAGTCTCTTACTTTATAATACTAATTACTTACTTTACTATATATTTGGCCTTTATAGCAAGGGGGATAGAATATAAAAGCAGGGAGGTCTTGCTGCAACTGTACAGGGCACTGGTGAGGCCGCAGCTGGAGTACTGTGTGCAGTTTTAGAACATAGAACATTACAGTGCAGAACAGGCCCTTCGGCCCACGATGTTGCGCCGACCAGTTAAAAAAAAACATCAATGACCCACTAACCTAAACCAATCCCTTTTCGTCCATAAACCTGTCCACAGACCTCTTAAACGCCCCCAAACTAGGCGCATTTACAACTGCAGCAGGCAGGGCATTCCAATCCCTCACCACCCTCTGGGTAAAGAACCTACCCCTGACATCTGTCCTATAACTACCCCCCCTTAGTTTAAAGCCATGCCCCCTCGTGCTAGATTTTTCCATCAGAGGAAAAAGGCTATCACTATCCACCCTGTCTAAACCTCTAATCATCTTATATGTTTCAATAAGATCCCCTCTTAGCCGCCTTCTTTCCAGCGAAAACAACCCCAAATCCCTCAGCCTCTCCTCATAGGATCTCCCCTCCATACCAGGCAACATCCTGGTAAACCTCCTCTGTTTTGGTCACCGCATTTGCAAAAGGATATATTGGCCTTGGAGGGAGTGCAGAGGAGGTTCACTAGGCTGATACCGGAGATGAGGGGGTTAGCCTATGAGGAGAGACTAAATAGACTGGGTCTGTACTCTGGAGTTTAGAAGGCTGAGGGGAGATCTTGTAGAGACGTATAAGATAATGAAGGGGATAGATAGGGTAGAGGTAGACAGATTCTTCCCACTTAGAAAGGATAGCAGGACTAGAGGGCACAGTCTCAAGATAAGGGGAGGGGGGTGCAGTTTAGATCGGAGTTGAGGAGGAACTTCTTCACTCAAAGGGTGGTGAATCTCTGGAATTCTCTGCCTGTTGAAGTGGTTGAGGCTACCTTGCTAAATATATTTAAGTCACGGGTAGATAGGTTTTTGAAAGACAAGGGAATTAAGGGTTATGGGGAGAAAGCGGGAAAGTGGAACTGATCCACTTCAGATCAGCCATGATCTTATTGAACGGCGGGGCAGGCTCGAAGGGCTAGATGGCCTACTCCTGCTCCTATTTCTTATGTTCTTATAAACTCAGACAGCTTGACCGTTCTCCCACATCTCAAAATGTCACTCTGGTGGTACCAATCTGTTTCTGGTGTTTTTTTTGGTTAACTCCACAGGTCCTTTTGATGTTGAACATCGTGACAGCAGCAGTCCCAGCTGGTCCAGTCAAGACCATGTTTTAAACTTAAAGGGACAGCACCATGTTCTTCAAATCTGCAGGTCTCTTTTTTTTAATAAACACTGCAGGTTTTATTTTAAGCTGTTAATTCTGCTAACCACTTTTTACAGGCTGTTTGGATTTTAAGCTGTCAGCCTTCTCTTCTCTTTTACTGCTACATATTCTAAATTACAGCTACATTTTTGTATTTTCTTACTGTCTCGTGAACTGTGTTGCTCAGGTTCTTGTTATTTCTCGAGTAGACATCCACTCTGGTGGATTCCTCCTTGCAGCCCATAATGAAGCATATCTCTCTACCTCAGTTTCAGTTTTTTCATAGCTCAGGATACTGTTCTAGGTTCATGCATTTACCTGTCGCCTTTTCAAATTCCCATGGATCACCTTGTTGGATTATTGTATTATCTTTGATGTGATATCCTATAGGAGCTTCCACATCTTCCAACCACTTCATAATATGGGTTCTTTTGATGTCTCAGTGAGGGGGTCTTAAGATCTGTATGTTTAGACATGAACCTTTTATTGGCAGTCTTTAACGAGTTTTTTAGAAATTTTATTAGTGTCACAAGTAAGCTTACGTTAACACTGCAATGAAGTTACTGTGAAAATCCCCTAGTCACCACACTCCAGCGTCTGTTCGGGTACACTTAAGGGAGAACTTAGCATGGCCAATGCACCTAACCAGCACATCTTTAAGACCAGGGGAAGAAGCCAGAGTACCCAAAGAGAACACACACAGATAGGGGGAGAATGTGCAAACTCCACATAGACAGTGAGCCAAAGCGGAAGTTGACCCCGAGTCCCTGACGCTGTGAGGCAGCAATGCTGACCACTGTGCCACCATGCCACCCTTGCATGCTGTAATATAAAGATGCTGGGCATTGTTTACATAACCCAGGTTGCCATCAAGCATGATGCTATTCACCATGCAGGCTGGCTTCTTACAAAACCTTTTCTCTAGACTGCCCTCTCAGAATCGCTTACCATGTGACTCTATACATCATATCATGTGGGTGGTGCAATTTTCCATTCCCATGTTAACTCTTGCTCTGTCCAGCATATTTATATTACAATAGCACGCAGGCACCACGACATGTTTGTATGAAATTAATTTTCAGAGCTATGGGGATCAAACAGGGGATGGAGACCGAGTGAATTTTGCTTCATGGAGGTTGGCAAGGACTCAATGGACCAAATGGCCTTCTTCCGTGCCATTAATGACTCTCATTCCATGAATTTTGTTACTGGTAACTTTAGGCAGATATTAGCAAATTGTTCTTCACACGGGGGACTGGATTTTCAGCATGTTGCCCTCAGTAAAACTGACATTGAGAAAGGAAGATGGGGCAATTTCTATAAGGAGTGATGGGTTGGTTGGAAATCTAGCCCAGTGCCAGTGGCACTGACAGAAGGAGCCAGGACCCAAAATCTAGAGCTCAACAACAATGGGGCTTCTTCAGACCTCTCCAGCTGAAAATGGAACCTCCCCAAAACGCAATTAATTTATAATTCATCTTCCAAACGTAGATAAAAAGGTTCTTGATTAATAAGGGGATCAGGGGTTATGGGAAAAAGGCAGGAGAATGGGGATGAGTAAAATATCAGCCATGATTGAATAGCAGAGCAGACTCAATGGGCCAAGTGGCCTAATTTGCTCCTATGTCTTATGGGCTTATAGTTGTTACATTGATTTCCCTTGTATTTATTTTGCATGTTCTACATTATAAATGGAAAATTGCTGATGCATTCAGTGATGTTCTGATTGCTTGTTCTGATCTGTGTTACCTCTAGACCTGTGTGCAGAGATTATTTTTCCCCTGGCTCCACCTCACTTCATTTCACGGATATTAATTGCTGGGCTAATGCCAGCCGGGGTCTGTGGGATCATTCTGAGCGAAGCAGTTTGGCAATGAGCCCATGATTACTCAGCCAATCTGATTAGACAGCGGCGGGGGGGTGGGGGGGGTGCTGGTGGTGGTATTTTTTTTCTGGATTTTGTTGATACAGAGTAAACACTCATTCAGAATGTCAGATTTCACATCACTGTTATTCCCTGTCCACTGGGAAAAAAGGAATAGGCTTTCAAACTGGCCAATTCTCATTGCTGTTTATAAATCTCACCTCTCTCCCTATCTCCAGCCCCACAACTCTCTGAGATATAAAGTGAGTTTAAAATATCTGTTCTTTGCACCGATACTATGGCGACCACAGAGAATCATAAAACCCTACAGTGCAGGAGGAAGCCATTCAGGCCATTGAGTCTGCACCAACAATAATTCCACCTCCCAGGCCCTATCCCACAAATTTACCCCAATAATCCCTCTAACCCAGGAGACTAAGGGGAAGTTTTTGCATGGCCAATTAACGTAACCCACACACATTGGACTGTGGCTGGAAAACCAAAACATCCAGTGGAAACCCACGCAGATGTGGGGAGAATGCAAACTCCACACAGACAGACAGTGACCCAAGTCAGAAATCAAACGCAGGTCTTTGGAGCTGTGAGGCAGCAGTGCTAACCACTGTGTTACCCCAAGAATTATAAGCAAAACAAAAGTCCAATATAATGTGATGTGGAGTCAGTATTAAATGGTAGCGGTCAGATAATGGTCATTTGTCTGTTTGATTAAACTTTCCTGTCTGTTTAGTTTCATGCCTTTTCAAACTGTTTCCTCATTCTCTGCATCCTCTGTCTATCCGCAATGTTTCCTATCTGCTTCTACATACCCTGTGTAAGAAACGCAGCTCACAGTCAAACAATTTAGTCAAGTCAAGTTCTGAAGGAGCAAGATTTTTTATTTAACGTTCTTGCAAGACCGGGTGTCCAACAAAATAGGCACACCGTACATAAATATGCAGCGCATTTTATACTTTTTTACAAGCATTGTAATGGCTTTGCAATGTGTTGTTCTCCCCTAATTGGTGGTCCCTATCCCATCTATGTGTTGTCATCCCCCTATTGGCTCGAGGTGCCCCAAGTTTCCATCCCCTCTACTCCCCATCTAACAATGTCTCCTGTTATCACAAGAGTGCATTAGCAAACTCATCCGTCTTATCTAACACTGTTACATGTCCAGTTCAGATTGGCGGTAATCAATCCTTTGCCAACTTAATCACTGCTGTCCCGACTATCTCAGTGACCTTTTTCCCCCTTTTATGCTTAGTTGTAGAAACAACACATCTTGTATACCATTTGCTTTTTGTAACTTGGACCTCGTACATTCCTTCAGGATGTGGTGTATGCTTCACTGCACACCACACATCTGGTGTTATTTCTACACCACAGGCAGTCTTTTTATTATCCCTGACTATTGCTCTGTTAGCAGCAGCAAATTTTATGCCCTATGTTTGTGACTAAAATCACAGTTGTTTCCATAATGTGGGTTATCAATGTGCCTGACTATATCCAGTCTACCTAACTTTAAGCTATTTCTCTATGGTGTACAGATATATGTGTTAACAGCATCTTTACCTGTTGCTCACACCTGGAAGTAGACAAAGAATGAACAAAACAAAATGGGGACTCACAATAAGGCAATGGCCTATGAGTATCATCACCAGGCTATCAATCCAGAAACTCAGCTAATGTTCCTGGGACCCGGGTTCAAATCCAGCCTGTATAAGATTGTTGGATTCTCCTTTACGTTGCAAAGGCCCAGTGCTGTAGAATGTCTCTCTAAACCTTCCTCCTCTCTGGTCCAATATGATGCTCCTAAAAACCTGCCCCTTCGAGGAAGCTTTTCACCACTATTTCCTAATTTTGTGACTTGGTGTTAAACATTGTTTGATCCTGTTCCAGTGAATGAACGGTGTGCTGTTGCTGTTGAGCCTAATGGAGTTTTTTTGGGCAGTACGGTGGCACAGTGGTTAGCAGTACTGCCTCACTGCTCCAGGGGCCTGACTTCAATTCCAGCCTTGGGTCACTGTCTGTGTGGAGTCTGCATGTTCTCTCTGTGTCTGCGTGGGTTTCCTCCGGGTGCTCTGGTTTCTTCCCACAGTCCAAAGATGTGCAGGTTAGGTGGATTGGCCGTGCTAAATTGCCTTTAGTGTCCCAGGACGTGGGGATTAGAGGAGTGAATACGTGGGGTTACAGGAATAGGGCCTGAGCAGAATGCTTTGTTGAAGAGATGGTGCAGATTTGATGGCCTTCTTCTGCATTGTTCAGATTCTATGAGTGTGTGCCATCTCAAGCACACAAGGGGGAGGGGGAGGGAAGGGTGTGGCAATGAGAGTGTTACCCTGCCCAGTTCAGGTTGCAGTCAGTGACCAGAGAAGGTGAAGGGAAGAAGTCCTGGCTCATCCTATTGGTCCAATCCCATTGTTGGATTAGTTACAGGGAACATGAGGGTGAAGATTCAATCTCTGTAATTGGAATGGATAGGGAACCAGAATCAGATTAGATACATCCTGGGATACTGAGGGATGTGAGATTGGAAATTGCAGGGGCATCACTTTTCAGTCTTCCAGACTCAGGGGTAGTGCCAGAGGAATGGAGAATTGCAAAGATTAAATTCTTATTTACAAAGGTGGTATAATGCTAAACTCAACACCTCTGACCAATCAGTTTAACTTTGGTGGAAGGGAAACTTTTAGAAAGTATAATTCAGGACAGAATTCGTAGTTACATAGATAAATGCAAGTTAACTAAGGGAAGCCAGCATGGGAAACTATGCTTAACTTGCTGGAGTTTTTTTGAGGAGGTAATGGAGAGGGTTGATAAGAGTAAGACTGTTGATTTTAAAGCAGGATTCAATGCAGTGTCACCCACAGACTGGTGAGAAAAGTTATAGCTCATTGAACAAAAAGAATAGTAGCAATGTGGATAAATATTGGCTGAATGATAGGAAGCAGAGAGCAACAGTCAATAGATATTTTTCAAGCTGAAGTGGAGTTCCCCAGGGGTCAGTAATGGTGACCCTTGCTTTTCCTGCTATATATATTGATTGAGATTTTGGTGTGCAGAGGTCAATTTCAAAATGTGACGAGAATACAAAACTTGTAAGTATTGTGAACTTTGAAGACACAGTGTAGAACGTCAAAAGGGCATAGACAAGTGGGCAGATTGAATTTCATCTACCATCTATGTGGAGAAGTGTGAGGTGATGCATTGTGGTCAGAAAAACATGGAGAGATTAAAAAACAGGATAAAACTCTAAAGGGGTGTAGGAGTGGGGGAACCTGGTGTATATATGCATGGATCAGTGAAGGTAGAAGGACTCCGAGTCTGGGAAATGACAGTGTTTGCTTTTGTGCAAGAGTGGCAGCAGCTGGTTAATTTGGTTGGTGGCACAGTGGAAATGGCTGAGAGATGTGTTACTTTGCCCTGAGACTTTGTTAGTAATCCCATAAATAGATCCACCTTCTTCGTTTCATCCTGTGAATCATCCAGAGAGCTGCTTTTCCTCCTCATCACATCTCTGCTGCTGTGATCACAGTTCCTGTGAGACTGGTGTTGGCTATCTGTTTGATTGATTACTCACAATTTCACTGCCTGACTTTCCCCTCTATCCTAACTCCATCAATCAAATTGAATTAACTTTGCACAATAACTGTGATCAGCCATGGTAATGTTAGTAACATTACTGTGATGTGGCTGTGACATTACCTTTGACCCACCATTGCTGCTATTGTTAATCGTTCTTTCCTCTCTGATACTGTCCATTTGCTTTTCAATTTTCTTATAATCACCTCTCTCCCCCAAAACCCACATTTCAGCCCCTTGTCTTGCATTCCTTTCCACCATTCCATAGAACCATAGAACACTACAGCACAGAAACAGGCCTTTTGGCCCTTCTTGTCTGTGCCAAACCATTTTTCTGCCTAGTCCCACTGACCTGCACCTGGGCCATATCCCTCCACATCCCTCTCATCCATGTACCTGTCCAAGTTTTTCTTAAATGTTAAAAGTGAGCCCGCATTCATCACTTCATCTGGCAGCTCATTCCACACTCCCACCACTCTCTGTGTGAAGAAGCCCCCCCTAATATTCCCTTTAAACTTTTCCCCCTTCACCCTTAACCCATGTCCTCTAGTTTTGTTCTCCCCTAGCCTCAGTGGAAAAAGCCTGCTTGCATTCACTCTGTCTATACCCATCATAATTTTATACACCTCTATCAAATCTCCCCTCATTCTTCTATGCTCCAGGGAATAAAGTCCTAACCTATTCAACCTTTCTCTGTAACTCAGTTTCTCAAGTCCTGGCAACATCTTTGTGAACCTTCTCTGCACTCTTTCAACCTTATTTACATCCTTCCTGTAACTGCAGGACCAAAACTGCACACAATACTCTAAATTCGGCCTCACCAATGTTTTATACAACCTCACCACAACATTCCAACTCTTACACTCAATACTTTGATTTATAAAGGCCAATGTACCAAAAGCACTCTTTATGACCTTATCTACCTGTGACACCACTTTTAGGGAACTATGCATCTGTATTCCCAGATCCCTCTGTTCTACTGCACTCTTCAGTGTCCTACCATTTACCATGTATGTTCTACCTTGGTTTGTCCTTCCAAAGTGCAATACCTCACACTTGTCTGCATTAAACTCCATCTGCCATTTTCCAGCCCATTTTTCTAGCTGGTCCAAATTCCTCTGCAAGCTTTGAAAACCTTCCTCACTGTCCACTACAATCTTTGTACCATCAGCAAATTTGCTGATCCAATTTACCACATTATCATCCAGATCATTGACACAGATGACAAACAACAATGGACCCGGCACCGATCCCTGCAGCACACCACTAGTCACAGGCCTCCACTCAGAAAAGCAATCCTCCACTACCACTCTCTGGCTTCTTCATTGAGCCAGTGTCTAATCCAATTTACTACCTCTCGATGTATACCTAGTGACTGAACCTTCCTAACTAACCTCCCATATGGGACCTTGTCAAAGGCCTTATTGAAGTCCATGTAGACAACATCCACTGCCTTCCCTTCATCCACTTTCCTGGTAACCTCCTCAAAAAACTCTATTAGATTGGTTAAACATGACCTACCAAGCACAAAACCATGTTGACTCTCTCTAATAAGTCCCTGTCCATCCAACTATTTGTAGATCCTATCTGTTAGTACTCCTCCCAATAATTTACCTACTACTGACGTCAAACCTACCGGCCTATAATTTCCCAGATTACTTTTTCAGCCTTTTTTAAAAAACGGAACAACATGAGCTATCCTCCAATCATCCGACACCTCACCCATGAATACTGACACTTTAAATATATTTGCCAGGGCCTCTGCAATTTCAACAGCAATCTCCTTCATGGTCCGAGGGAATACCCTGTCCGGTCCTGGGGATTTATCCACTCTGATTTGACTCGAGACAGCAAACACCTCCTCCCCTTTAATCTGTATAGGTTCCATGGCCTCCCTACTTGTTTGCCTTATTTCTATAGACTCCATGCCTGTTTCCTTAGTAAATACAGATGCAAAAAACCCATTTAATATCTCTCCCATTTCTTTTGGTTCCATACATAGCCGACCACTCTCATCTTCAACAGGACCAATTTTATCCCTTACTGTCCTTTTGCTCTTAATAAACCTGTAGAAGCTTTTAGGATTATCCTTCACCTTGACGGCCAAAGCAACCTCATGTCTTTTAGCCCTCCTGATTTCCTTCTTAAATAGTTTCTTGCACTTTTTATACTCCTCAAGCATCTTATTTGTTCCTTGTTGCCTATGCATGTCATCCGTCTCTCTCTTCTTCTTTATCAGATGTATAATATCCCTCGAGAACCAAGGTTCCTTACTCTTATTCACTTTGCCTTTAATCCTGTCAGGAACATACAAACTCGGCACTCTCAAAATTTCCCCTTTGAAGGCCTCCCTTCCAATCACATCCTTGCCAGAGAACAGCCTGTCCCAATCCACTCTTTTTAGATCCTTTCTCATTTCTTCAAATTTGGCCTTTTTCCAGTTTAGAACCTCAACCCGAGGACCACATCTATCTTTATCCATGATCAAGTTGAAACAAATGGTGTTATGATCACTGGAACCAAAGTGTTCCCCTACACACACTTCTGTCACTTGCCCTAACTCATTTCCTAATAGGAGATCTAATATTGCATCCTCTCTGGTTGGTACCTCTATATATTGATTTAGAAAATTTTCCTGAACACATTTTACAAACTCCACCCGTCTAAACCTTTAACAGAATGGGAGTCCCAATCTATATGTGGAAAATTAAAATCCCCTACTATCACAACTTTATGTTTCCGGCAGTTGTCTGCTACCTCTCTGCAGATTTGCTCCTCCAATTCTCGCTGACTATTGGGTGGTCTATAATACAACCCCATTAATGTGGTCATACCTTTCCTATTTCTCAGCTCCACCCATATGGCCTTGGTAGACAAGCCCTCTAATCTGTCCCGTGTGAGCACTGCTGCAACATTCTCTTTAATTTATTTTCTTTAAAGTAATCTCCGCCTTTGCTAATAGTTTTCTTTGTATAGTCATGTTGTTAATACACGGACTAAATGTTATTGAGTGCAGCCCTGAACTTGCTCTGTTTAGCTCCGATGCGTCACTACTTTCTCCCCTGAGGATCTTGCTGCTACGTTATCACTAGGGCTTTAGATGATAAACTTTTATAAAGGTCTTCATTAACTTCCGTTAACACATTAACGTGTTAAGCACGTGTGTTTTTTTAACAACCATCTCGACTCAAATATTTCTTGAAATCACAGGAGGAGCCATTGAGCCCATTGTCTGTGCTGGCTCTCCAAAGGAGAAATGTAGTTCCATTCCTTCACCAATGTCTTACCATGTGCTGCTCTCCCTCACCTGCCTGTCAATATTTCCTAAAGTTCCATGGTTTGAATATCTCTAATCTCCACAGCACAAAATGGCTTTTATCAGAGCCACAATTCACCACAATCTCTGTGTCGGTGTCCTAACACAGGGTAGATCCCGTTCCTCACTGCCACCCTCCCCCGTGTTCACTGACCTATATTTGAACCCAGTCCAGCAAAGCTAACATTTTAAAATTCTCTTGCTTGTTTTCCAATCTCTGCATTGACCTTCCCTTTAGTAATCTGCCCAGCTTTGCAACACCCTGGGATATCAGCACTCTGGTGTCCTTCATGTTTATCACTCTACACTTCCCAAACACCCCTTTACCATGCTCCTTAAAACCCTCCTCCTTCACCAGCATGGTGATCAATATGGTCAGTGTTTGGATTTGATAGCAATCTGGGTAGCACATTGGCTACGTCATTCAAAGAGTGCTATAAAATGCAGCTTGTTGTTATTGTGCTTTATGCACCGACATTATCCCGACATTCCGAAAGATGCAGCTAGAAATGCATTTCCAGCTTTAGTGAGAAAACACTGCGCATTTTCCTCTAACCAATTACATCAAATTCCCAGACTAAACACAAAATTGGAGTCACATTTGTAGCAACTGTCTCCATATTTGAAAGGTACAACCTGTGATGGGAGTGGTTGAGAAAAGTTTCATTGTCTGGGTCTATGTTGTGATGGTGTTTTATTATTTGGGTCTGTGCTGTGATCGTATTATTGTCTGGGCTTGTGTTGTGATGGCGTTTTATTATCAAGGGTCTGCGTTATGATCGTATTATTGTCTGGGTCTGCATTTTGAGAGTGTATCATTGTCTGGGTCTGTGTTATGAATAGTGTGTCAGTGTCTGGGTCTGTGTTATGAATGGTGTATCATTGTCTGGGTCTGTGTTATGAATGGTGTATCATTGTCTGGGTCTGTGTTACGAATGGTGTATTATTGTCTGGGTCTGTGTTATGAATGGTGTATCATTGTCTGGGTCTGTGCTGTGAATGGTGTATCATTGTCTGGGTCTGTTGTGAATGGTGTGTCAGTGTCTGGGTCTGTGTTATGAATGGTGTGCTATTGTCTGGGTCTGTGTTATGAATGGTGTATCATTGTCTGGGTCTGTGTTATGAATAGTGTGTCAGTGTCTGGGTCTGTGTTATGAATGGTGTATCATTGTCTGGGTCTGTGTTATGAATGGTGTATTATTGTCTGGGTCTGTGTTATGAATGGTGTATCCTTGTCTGGGTCTGTTGTGAATGGTGTATCATTGTCTGGGTCTGTGCTGTGAATGGTGTATTATTGTCTGGGTCTGTGTTATGAATGGTGTATTATTGTCTGGGTCTGTTGTGAATGGTGTATCATTGTCTGGGTCTGTGCTGTGAATGGTGTATCACTGTCTGGGTCTGTTGTGAATAGTGTGTAAGTGTCTGGGTCTGTGCTATGAATAGTGTGTCATTGTCTGGGTCTGTTGTGAATAGTGTGTCAGTGTCTGGGTCTGTGTTATGAATGGTGTGCTATTGTCTGGGTCTGTGTTATGAATGGTGTATCATTGTCTGGGTCTGTGTTATGAATAGTGTGTCAGTGTCTGGGTCTGTGTTATGAATGGTGTATCATTGTCTGGGTCTGTGTTATGAATGGTGTATCATTGTCTGGGTCTGTGTTATGAATGGTGTGTCATTGTCTGGGTCTGTGTTATGAATGGTGTATCATTGTCTGGGTTTGTATTATGAATGGTGTATCATTGTCTGGGTCTGTGTTACGAATGGTGTATTATTGTCTGGGTGTGTTATGAATGGTGTATCATTGTCTGGGTCTGTGTTATGAATGATGCATCATTGTCTGGGTCTGTGTTATGAATGATGTATCATTGTCTGGGTCTGTGTTATGAATGGCGTATTATTGTCTGGGTCTGTGCTATGAATGGTATATCATTGTCTGGGTCTGTGCTGTGAATGGTGTATCATTGTCTGGGTCTGTTGTGAATGGTGTGTCAGTGTCTGGGTCTGTGTTATGAATGGTGTGTCATTGTCTGGGTCTGTGTTATGAATGATGTATCATTGTCTGGGTCTGTGTTATGAATGGCGTATTATTGTCTGGGTCTGTGTTATGAATGGTATATCATTGTCTGGGTCTGTGCTGTGAATGGTGTATCATTGTCTGGGTCTGTGCTGTGAATGGTGTATCACTGTCTGGGTCTGTTGTGAATAGTGTGTAAGTGTCTGGGTCTGTGCTATGAATAGTGTGTCATTGTCTGGGTCTGTTGTGAATAGTGTGTCAGTGTCTGGGTCTGTGTTATGAATGGTGTGCTATTGTCTGGGTCTGTGTTATGAATGGTGTATCATTGTCTGGGTCTGTGTTATGAATAGTGTGTCAGTGTCTGGGTCTGTGTTATGAATGGTGTATCATTGTCTGGGTCTGTGTTATGAATGGTGTATCATTGTCTGGGTCTGTGTTATGAATGGTGTGTCATTGTCTGGGTCTGTGTTATGAATGATGTATCATTGTCTGGGTCTGTGTTATGAATGGCGTATTATTGTCTGGGTCTGTGCTATGAATGGTATATCATTGTCTGGGTCTGTGCTGTGAATGGTGTATCATTGTCTGGGTCTGTTGTGAATGGTGTGTCAGTGTCTGGGTCTGTGTTATGAATGGTGTGTCATTGTCTGGGTCTGTGTTATGAATGATGTATCATTGTCTGGGTCTGTGTTATGAATGGCGTATTATTGTCTGGGTCTGTGTTATGAATGGTATATCATTGTCTGGGTCTGTGCTGTGAATGGTGTATCATTGTCTGGGTCTGTGCTGTGAATGGTGTATCACTGTCTGGGTCTGTTGTGAATAGTGTGTAAGTGTCTGGGTCTGTTGTGAATAGTGTGTCAGTGTCTGGGTCTGTGTTATGAATGGTGTGCTATTGTCTGGGTCTGTGTTATGAATGGTGTATCATTGTCTGGGTCTGTGTTATGAATAGTGTGTCAGTGTCTGGGTCTGTGTTATGAATGGTGTATCATTGTCTGGGTCTGTGTTATGAATGGTGTGTCATTGTCTGGGTCTGTGTTATGAATGGTGACAGGGAAGTTGAAGTGCAAATAGGGAAACAGATTCTGGAGAGATGTTTTAATAACAGAGTTGTCGTGATGGGAGACTTCAATTTCCCAAACATCGACTGGAATATCCCTAGGGTAAGGGGTTTGGATGGGGAGGAGTTTGTTAGGTGTGTTCAGGAAGGTTTCCTGACACAGTATGTGGACAAGCCTACGAGGGGAGAGGCTGTACTTGACCTGGTACTGGCAAATGAACCAGGGCAGGTGATGGATCTTTCGGTAGGAGAGCATCTTGGATATGGTGACCATAATTCTATCTCCTTCACAATTGCGTTGGAACGAGATAGGATCAGGCAGGCTAGGAAGGTGTTTGTCTGGGGTAAGGGGAGATACGAAGAAGTCAGGAAGTTACTTGGACAAATAAACTGGAAGGAGGCGTTCTTAGGGAAAAGTACCGAAGGAAGGTGGCAGATATTCAAGGAATGTGTGTCTGGAGCTCTGAATGACAACGTTCCGATGAGACGAGGGGGTTTTGGTGGGTCGAGGGAACCGTGGTGCACAAAGGATGTGTTGAACCTAGTCAGGAAGAAAAGGAAGGTGTACAAGAGGTTCAGGGAATTAGGAGATGTTAAAGATCTTGAGGAGTATAAGGACTGTAGGAGGGAACTTAAAAGGGAAATTAGGAGAGCCAGAAGGGGTCATGAGAAGACCTTGGCGGGTAAGATTAAGGAAAATCCCAAGGCCTTCTATAAATATGTGAAAGGTAAAAGGATAAGAAGAGAAGGGATAGGACCTATAAAAGGTGAGGGGGGAAAGGTTTGTGTGGAACCAGAAGAAATGGCGGAGGTGCTTAACAAGTACTTTGCCTCAGTATTCACGGTGGAAGCCGATCTGGGAGATTTTGTTATGGATTTGCAGCAGATGGAAAGGATTGAGTACGTGAATATTAAGGAGGAGGATGTGTTGGAACTTTTGAATTCTATCAAGGTAGATAAGTCGCCGGGACCAGATGGGATGTACCCCAGGATACTGTGGGAGGCGAGGGAAGAGATTGCAGAGCCCCTGGCGATGATCTTTGCGTCGTCAATGGAGACGGGAGAGGTTCCAGAGGATTGGAGGATTGCGGATGTAGTTCCTATTTTTAAGAAAGGGAACAGAGATAGCCCGGGAAATTACCGACCGGTGAGTCTGACCTCAGTGGTTGGTAAGCTGATGGAGAGGCTTCTGAGGGACAAGATTTACGAACATTTGGAGAGGTTTGACATGATCAGGAATAGTCAGCATGGATTTGTCAAGGGCAGGTTGTGCCTTACAAGCCTAGTTGAGTTCTTCGATAATGTGACTGAACACATTGACGAAGGAAGTGCCGTGGACGTAGTGTACATGGACTTCAGCAAGGCGTTTGATAAGGTCCCCCATGCAAGACTTCTTGAGAAGGTGAGAGGGCATGGGATCCAAGGGCCTTTGGCCTTGTGGATCCAGAACTGGCTTGCCTGCAGAAGGCAGAGAGTGGTTGTGGATGGGGCTTTTCCTGAATGGAGGTCAGTCACCAGCGGAGTGCCTCAAGGATCTGTTCTGGGACCCTTGTTGTTTGTCATTTTCATAAATGACCTGGATGAGGAAGTGGAGGGATGGGTAAGTAAGTTCGCTGATGACACGAAGGTCGGTGGTGTTGTGGATGATCTGGAAGGATGGCAAAAGTTGCAGCAGGACATAGATAGGATGCAGGACTGGGCGGAGAAGTGGCAGATGGACTTCAACGCGGATAAATGTGTAGTCGTCCATTTTGGCAGAACCAACGGGATGAACAAGTACACTATCAAGGGCAGAAGTCTGAGTAGTGTTGAGGAGCAGAAGGATCTTGGGGTCCGGGTCCACAGGACTCTTAAATCGGCCTCGCAGGTGGAGGAGGTGGTCAAGAAGGCGTATGGTGTACTGGCCTTCATTAATCGAGGGATTGAGTTTAGGAGTCGGGAGGTAATGCTGGAACTTTATAAGACCCTTGTCAGGCCTCATTTGGAGTATTGTGCGCAGTTCTGGTCGCCTCACTATAGGAAGGATGTAGAAGCTATTGAAAGGGTGCAGAGGAGATTTACAAGGATGTTGCCTGGACTGGGAGGCATGCCTTATGAAGTTAGGTTGAGGGAGCTGGGACTCTTTTCCCTGGAGAGACGAAGGTTGAGAGGCGACCTGATAGAGGTTTACAAAATGTTGAGAGGAATAGATAGGGTGGACTCTCAGAGGCTATTTCCCCGGGTTGAAATGGTCGCTACGAGAGGACACAGATTTAAGGTGCGGGGAGGGAGGTTCAGAAGTGATGTTAGGGGTAAGTTTTTCACTCAGAGGGTGGTGAGTGAATGGAATCGGCTGCCGTCAGTGGTGGTGGAGGCGAACTCGCTGGGGTCTTTTAAAAGACTTCTGGATGAGTATATGGGGTTTAATGAGATTGAGGGTTATAGATAGGTCTGTAGGTTGGTAGGTGATGATGTGATCGGCGCAACTTGTGGGCCGAAGGGCCTGTTTGTGCTGTAGTGTTCTATGTTCTATATGTTCTATGTCTGGGTCTGTGTTATGAATGGTGTATCATTGTCTGGGTCTGTGTTATGAATGGTGTATTATTGTCTGGGTCTGTGTTATGAATGGTGTATTATTGTCTGGGTCTGTGTTATGAATGGTGTATCCTTGTCTGGGTCTGTTGTGAATGGTGTATCATTGTCTGGGTCTGTGCTGTGAATGGTGTATCACTGTCTGGGTCTGTTGTGAATAGTGTGTAAGTGTCTGGGTCTGTGTTATGAATGGTGTGCTATTGTCTGGATCTGTGTTATGAATGGTGTGCTATTGTCTGGGTCTGTGTTATGAATGGTGTATCATTGTCTGGATCTGTGTTATGAATACTGTGTCAGTGTCTGGGTCTGTGTTATGAATGGTGTATCATTGTCTGGGTCTGTGTTATGAACGGTGTGTCAGTGTCTGGGTCTGTGTTATGAATGGTGTGTCATTGTCTGGGTCTGTTGTGAATAGTGTGTCTGTCTGGGTCTGTGTTATGAATGGTGTATCATTGTCTGGGTCTGTGTTATGAATAGTGTGTCAGTGTCTGTGTCCGTGTTATGAATAGTGTATCATTGTCTGGGTCTGTGTTATGAGTAGTGTGTCAGTGTCTGGGTCTGTGTTATGAATGGTGTATCATTGTCTGGGTCTGTGTTATTAATGGTGTGTCAGTGTCTGGGTCTGTGTTATGAATAGTGTATCATTTTCTGGGTCTGTTGTGAATAGTGTGTCAGTGTCTGGGTCTGTGTTATGAATGGTGTGTCAGTGTCTGGGTCTGTGTTATGAATCATGTGTCATTGTCTGGGTCTGTGTTGTGAATGGCGTTTTATTGTCTGGGTCTGTGTTATGAATGTTGTATCATTGTCTGGGTCTGTGTTGTGTTGGTGTTTTGTTATCTGGGTCTGTGTTGTGAGAGCATATCATTGTCTGGGTCTGTGTTGTGATGGTGTTTTATTATGTGGGTCTGTGTTGTGAGAGTGTATCATTGTCTGGGTCTGTGTTGTGATGGTGTTTTATTATGTGGGCCTGTGTTGTGAGAGTGTACCATTGTCTGGGTCTGTGTTGTGATGGTGTTTTATTATCTGGGTCTGTGTTGTGAGAGTGTATCATTGTCTGGGTCTGTGTTGTGATGGTGTTTTATTATCTGGGTCTGTGTTGTGAGAGTGTATCATTGTCTGGGTCTGTGCTGTGATGGTGTTTTATTATCTGGGTCTGTGTTGTGAGAGTGTACCATTGTCTGGCGGGTCTGTGTTGTGATGGTGTTTTATTATGTGGGTCTGTGTTGTGAGAGTGTACCATTGTCTGACAGGTCTGTGTTGTGATGGTGTTTTATTATCTGGGTCTGTGTTGTGAGAGTGTACCATTGTCTGGGTCTGTGTTGTGATGGTGTTTTATTGTCTGGGTCTGTGTTGTGAGAGTGTATCATTGTCTGGGTCTGAGCCATGATGGTGTTTTATTATCTGGGTCTGTGTTGTGAGAGTGTATCATTGTCTGGGTCTGTGTTGTGATGGTGTTTTATTATGTGGGTCTGTGTTGTGAGAGTGTACCATTGTCTGGGTCTGTGTTGTGATGGTGTTTTATTATGTGGGTCTGTGTTGTGAGAGTGTATCATTGTCTGGCAGGTCTGTGTTGTGATGGTGTTTTATTATCTGGGTCTGTGTTGTGAGAGTGTACCATTGTCTGATGGGTCTGTGTTGTGATGGTGTTTTATTATCTGGGTCTGTGTTGTGAGAGTGTATCATTGTCTGGGTCTGTGTTGTGATGGTGTTTTATTATGTGGGTCTGTGTTGTGAGAGTGTATCATTGTCTGGCAGGTCTGTGTTGTGATGGTGTTTTATTATCTGGGTCTGTGTTGTGAGAGCGTATCACTGTCTGGGCCTGTGTTGTGATGGTGTTTTATTATGTGGGTCTGTGTTGTGAGAGTGTACCATTGTCTGACGGGTCTGTGTTGTGATGGTGTTTTATTATCTGGGTCTGTGTTGTGAGAGTGTACCATTGTCTGGGTCTGTGTTGTGATGGTGTTTTATTATCTGGGTCTGTGTTGTGAGAGCATATCACTGTCTGGGTCTGTGTTGTGATGGTGTTTTATTTTCTGGGTCTGTGTTTTGAGAGTGTATCATTGTCTGGGCCTGAGCCATGATGGTGTTTTATTATCTGGGTCTGTGTTGTGAGAGTGTATCATTGTCTGGGTCTGTGTTGTGATGGTGTTTTATTATCTGGGTCTGTGTTGCGAGAGTGTATCACTGTCTGGGTCTGTGTTGTGATGGTGTTTTATTATGTGGGTCTGTGTTGTGAGAGTGTATCATTGTCTGGGTCTGTGTTGTGATGGTGTTTTATTATGTGGGTCTGTGTTGTGAGAGTGTACCATTGTCTGGCGGGTCTGTGTTGTGATGGTGTTTTATTATCTGGGTCTGTGTTGTGAGAGTGTATCACTGTCTGGGTCTGTGTTGTGATGGTGTTTTATTATCTGGGTCTGTGTTGTGAGAGTGTATCATTGTCTGGGTCTGTGTTGTGATGGTGTTTTATTATCTGGGTCTGTGTTGTGAGAGCGTATCACTGTCTGGGTCTGTGTTGTGATGGTGTTTTATTATCTGGGTCTGTGTTGCGAGAGTGTATCATTGTCTGGGTCTGTGTTGTGATGGTGTTTTATTATCTGGGTCTGTGTTGCGAGAGCGTATCACTGTCTGGGTCTGTGTTGTGATGGTGTTTTATTATCTGGGTCTGTGTTGTGAGAGTGTATCATTGTCTGGCGGGTCTGTGTTGTGATGGTGTTTTATTATCTGAGCCTGTGCTATGAATAAATGTTACACTATGTCTGAGTTTTTCAGCAGTGCTGTCCTGTTTACAATATTGGAAACTGTCAACACTGATCCCAGAACCTGAAGCAGCAAAATCTGCTCAGAACCCCTGGATCTGAATCCTGAACACCGAGGCCATGATTGGTGCTCTGGTCTGCACGAACTGAAACGATAATAAATATTTTTGATATTTTCTCCAGGATTTTTTGCATATTTGAAATTGATAAAAGCAAAAGTGTTAACATTGATCTGTTATTGATTGGGCTCGACTTGGAGATTTTATCTGAAAGGTTTTATTTTTATATCTATCCATTGGTTTCCAGTAATGAACTAACTCCAAGAACAATCATGCTTTGTCCCTTTCTGCTTCTTGTGTCTTGTTCTTACCAGTTTGACCCTACTCTCCGCAGGGAAACTCAGGACAAACATTGTGGATGTGTTCTGTCATTTGTTTGCAATATAACTGGTGACAGTCCAAGGTGTGAATTATGATACTGTTAGTAACTTGACTGTTTATATCCTGTCCCACTTTTCACCAAAATAACATGAGAATAAAGCCCATAGCTCAACCTGGCCTCATTCTTAGGCTTTCCTCATGGTAAACTGCCCTTTTCTCTACAAGCTGTCTTGCCGGCTGGAGACATTCATATTAATCCCAGACCCAAATGAAAATACATATAATGAATTAAACAACAAGGTTGCAATGTTCGGTAGCCCTGCACATTTATACATGATTCCATACTCTTATAATATTGGTAGCCCACACCTCATCTCTGTTGTAAACACTGCCCAGTCTTTGTTGTCATCTGGTCAAACAATGCAAAGTTTCATGGAACACACATTGACAGAACCCATAGATGACACATAGCAGCAGACTGAAAGGGACAAGGCTGATAAAGATTATCCCGAGCGTAACATTCTGAATCACCAGCAGGTAAATACCAAGGGGAACCGAGCTGAAATAAAACAATCCCAAAGTCCAAGTGAGAAAGTGAGGAAATCCCTTCCAGAGACAGGGCCGGCATGTGCCTGCCAGCTGCTGGCAGGATACGGATGCCAGGGAGTCCATGCTGGATGGCCTGTAGCTGATGATTGGCAATGTGTTGGTGGTGTTGGCTTGAGTTGGTTCTCTCTGAGGATCCGTTACGGTGATGAGCAGGCAGTTTGAGGAGTTGCTGGTCATCTCACTCAGGGTTGTAAGATTGGCAGGTAACAACATCAGCTCGGACGTTGACCAGTTCTTGGCCTTGTCTGGCTCTCTGAGGATTGCCATGATGTGAGGGTCATCCTGCAGTCGGCACACCTTTTCCTTCACTACCATCGTCTCCTGTCTGCAGAATGGGCAGCTGATACTGTGGGCCGAGGAGGATCTCAGGCTCTGGAGACACTTTGCACAAACACAGTGATGGCAACTTAACACCTTGGGCTTTCTGCTGTGTAGATCATAACAGTTATAGCAGATCCTACACTCCAACTCACTCAAAGCCTCGGGGTGAGGGAGGGTGCTCTCTGTCTGACATTCCTCCTGGCTCATATTGACCTGAACAGAAGTGCCCAGCTCTGTCACACTAACTCCAAACAGAAATTCCCGGCTGTGTCCTCACTCTCCGGGAGTTGTTCAATCCACAAGAAACGGAGCTATAAAGTTATTACAGCCCAGTTACCATTCAGCCCCTCATTGGACACACCCCGAAACAAACAATCCTCCTGCAAAAAAACAGAGGAACTGGTTAATGCCATAATTTCCATGGTTACATGCCTATCCTCACTGACCCAGCCTTGACAGGCCAGGCTTGGTCACGTGTGGCTAATTAATGATTATAAGATAAAGCAGTCCTTTCCAAACCAGAACCCAGCCAACTTCTCATCATTGCTAAGCTGTTAATATCCATCAGTAGTTCAAGAAATACCACAAAAATGAGTGTAAATGCAGGTTATTGAGTTCATCCATCCATAAACATTTATGATTCTCCATCACCTCAAGTACTTAATGAGTAACACCAGGCTGGTGTAAATCATGATGTACCGAATAGGCAGCTTTACAGTATAGAGACAGCTTTATTCTATATCTAACCCTGTGCTGTACCTGTCCTGGGAGTGTTTGATGGGAGTCATGATGTGGCAATGCCAGCATTGTTTGATGGGGACAGTGTTGAGAGCTTTAGTCTGTATGCACCACCGTGCTGTATCTGTCCTGGGAATGTTTGACGGGGACAGTGTAGAGGGAGCTTTACCCTATATCTAACACCATGCTGTACCTGTCCTGGGAGTGTTTGATGGAGACAGTGTCAAGGGAGCTTTACTCTATATCTTACACCGTGCTGTACCTGTCCTGGGAGTGTTTGATGGGGACAGTGTCAAGGGAACTTTATATCTAACACCATGCTGTACCTGTCCTGGGAGTGTCTGATGGGGACAGTGTCAAGGGAGCTTTACTCTACATCTTACACTGTGCTGTACCTGTCCTGGGAGTGTTTGATGGGGACAGTGTCAAGGGAACTTTACTCTATATCTAACACCGTGCTGTACCTGTCCTGGGAGTGTTTGATGGCGACAGTGTGGAGGGAGATTTACTCTATATCTAACCCAGTGCTCTAGCTGTTCTGAGTGTTTGATGGGGACAGTATAGAACATAGAACATAGAACATTACAGCGCAGAACAGGCCCTTCGGCCCACGATGTTGCGCCGACCAGTTACAAAAACAATGACCCACTAGCCTATACCAATCCCTTTTCGTCCATAAACCTATCCAGAGATCTCTTAAACGCCCCCAAACTAGACGCATTTACAACTGCAGCAGGCAGGGCATTCCAATCCCTCACCACCCGCTGGGTAAAGAACCTACCCCTGACATCCGTCCTGTAGCTACCCCCCCTTAATTTAAAGCCATGCCCCCTCGTGCTAGCTTTCCATAGAGTTTTTTTATATAGAGTGAGCTTTACTCTGTATCTAACCCTGTGCTGTACCTGTCTTGGGAGTGTTTGATGAGCACAGTGTGGAGGGAGATTTACTCTATATCTAACTCTGCGCTGCACCTGTCCTGGAAATGTTTGATGATGATAGTGTAGAGGAAGCTTTACTCTATATCTGACTGGTGCTCTATCTGTCCTCAGAGCTTTTGATGGGGACAATTTAGAGTTAGCTTTATTCTGTACCTAACCCCATGCTGTACCTGTCCCCCGAACACCAAGGTGCAATTTACCATGGCCAATCCACCTAACCCACACAGATTTGGACTGTGGGAAGAAACCGGAGCACCCGGAGAAAACACATGCAGACACAGGGAAAATGTGCAAACTCCACACAGACAGTGACCCAAGCCAGCAATCAAACCCAGCTCCCTGGCACTGTGAGGCAGCAGTGCTAACTATTGTGCCACCATGCCACCCACAACTTAAGGAACAATTATATGCATTGCAACAGTTATGTGTTCCTTTCTGCTACAAAAACACAAGAAAGCAGCCCAATCATGGTTAACAGAATAAATGAAAGATTAGATTCAAAGAGAGCCATACAAAGTTGCTAGAAAATGTAGCAAGCCCAAGGATTGGGAGCAGTTCAGAATTCGTCAAAGGGAGGACCAGGTGATTGGTTAAGAAGGGAAAATAGAGAATGTTAATAAACTTACAAGTAATATAACAGTAGACTGCAAAAGCTCTGTAAGTATAAAAAAAATTAGTGAAGACAAATGTAGGTTCTTAACAATCCAAAACAGAATAATTTATAATAGTGAACAAGAAAATGGCAGAGCATTAGCAAGTGTTTCTGTCTTCCCAGAAATGCTAGGGAATGTGGGGTCTAGCAAGGAATTGAACAAAGAACAACCCAGCACGGGAAACAGGCCCTTCGGCCCAATGAGCCCGCGCCGCCTCTTAACAAAACATTTCCCTACACCTACCTTGCCCCGTGTGTATGCGTAAGATACCCCCATTGGAAACCAGATTCAGGGGAAAATAGTGTAGAGTCAATTTGAAGGAAATTGATATTACTAAAAAAGGAACTGGAGAAATTAATGGGACTGAAAGTCAATAAATCCCCAGGGCCTGATAATCTATATCCCAGAGATCTAAAGGAAGTGGCCATGGAAATAGTGGACACGTTGGTTGACATCTAATAAAATTCTGTAGGTTCTAGAACAGTCTCAGCAGGTTGGAACAGTTCCAAGTTTGCTGGTGTCACAAAACTTGGTGGGAATGTGAGTGATGAGAAGAATGTTAAGAGGCTTCAAGCTGATTTAGACAAATTAAATGAGTGGGTAAAAACATGGTAGATGCAGTATAATGTGGATAAATGTGAAGTTATCCACTTCAGACAGAGAAACAGAATGACAGAGCATTATTTAAATAGATATAGATTTGAAAGTGTTGATGTACAAAGGGACCTGAGTGTCCTTGTACATCAGTCACTGAAAGCAAGCAAAGAGTAAGTTGACCTTCATTGCAATAAAAGATGAGCACAGGAGCACGGTTATCTTGCTGCAGCTGTACAAGGTCTTGATGAGACCACACACAGAGTAATGTATTCAGTTTTTGGTCACTTTACCTATGAAAGGATATACTTGTCACAGAAGGGTTGTAGCAAAGTTTCACAAGGCAGGATTGTTGTATGAGGGGAGATTGAGTTTAGAAGAATGAGAGGGGATCTAATTGAAATGTATAAAATTCTGACAAGGCTGGACAGTCTGGATGCAGGGATATTTCCTCTGGCTGGGGTCGCATTGTCAGGATATGGGGTAGGCAATTTAGGACTCAGATGAGCAGAAACTTCTTCACTGAGAGAGTGATGAATCTGTGGAATTCTCTATCATTTTGAATGGCAGAGCAGGCTTCATGAGCTGAGTGGCCTACTCCTGCTCCTAGTTTCTGTTTTTCTACGTTTCTCTCTGGGGGGAGGATAATGACCATCTGAGAGAAGAAATTCCTCGTCATCTCCATATTAAATGGGAGACCCCTTATTCAGAAACTATGCCTCTTTGAGGATTCTCCATAAGGGGGAACCATCCCCTCAGTGTCTACCCTGTTGGGATCCCCTTAGAATCTTACATGTTTCCATAAGACCATCTCTCAATCTTCTAAACTCCAGTGGGTATAGGGCCAAACTGCTCAACATTTCCTTCATCCCAGAAATCAGCCAAGTGAACCTTCTCTGAACTGCTTCCAGCGCAATATATCTCTCAGTACGCAGATGAAAATCCTGTGCATAGTCTTAGCAATGTAGTGGACTTGTCAACATTAAGGGCATTTAAAGGGTTATTGGATAAGCATATGGATGATATTCAAATAGTGTAGGTTAGATGGGCTTTAGATTTGTTTCACAGGTGGGCGCAACATCGAGCCCCGGGGGGCCTGTACTGTGCTGTAATGTTCTGTGTTCTAATGCCTTGTGTATTTGTAACAAGAGGTGAGGCCACATTGAATCTGGCACTAGGTAATGAACCAGACTAGGTGTTAGCTTTGGAGGTAGGTGAACACTTCGGTGATAGTGACCACAATTCAGTTATGTTTACTTTAGCAATGGAAAGGGATAGGTATATATCGCAGGGCAAGAGTTATAGCTGGGGGAAAGGAAATTATGATGCCATTAGGCGAGATTTAGGATGCATAGGACGTGGAAGGAAACTGCAGGGGATGGGCACAACTGAAATGTGGAGCCTGTCCTTGATATGTACGTACCTGTCAGGCAGGGAGGAAGTGGTCGAGCGAGGGAACGGAGGTTTACTAAAGAAATTGAATCTCTTGTGAAGAGGAAGGAGACTTATGTCAAATGAGATGTGAAGGCTCAGTTAGGGCACTTGAGAGGTACAAGTTAGCCAAGAGGGACCTAAAGAGAGAGCTAAGAACAGCCAGGAGGGGACATGAGAAGTCTTTGGTAGGTAGGATCAAGGGGGACCCTAAAGCTTTCTATAGGTATATCAGGAATAAAAGAATGATTAGGGTAAGGTTAGGGCCATTCAAGGACAGGAGTGGGAACTTGTGCGTGGAGTCCAAAGAGATAGGAGAGGCACTAAATTAATATTTTTTGTCAGTATTCACACAGGAAAAAGACAATGTTGTTGAGGAGAATACTGAGATACAGGCTATTAGACTAGACGGGATTAAGGCTCAGAAGGAGGAGGTGTTAGCATTCTGGAAAGTATGAAAATAGATAAGTCCCCTGGGCCGAATGGGATTTATCCTAGGATTCTCTGGGATGCTAGCAATCTAGATTGCTGAGCCTTTGGCTTTGATCTTCAGGATGTCATTGTCTACAGGAATAGTGCCAGAAGACTGGAGGATAGCAAATGTCCCCTTGTTCAAGAAGGGGAGTAGAGACAACCCTGGTAACCCTGGGACCAGTCAGCCTTACTTCTGTTGTGGACAAAGTATTGGAAAGGATTATAAGAGGTAGGATTTATAAACATCTAGAAAGAATAATTTGATTAGGGATAGTCAACACGGTTTTGTGAAGGGTAGGTCGTGCCTCACAAACCTTGTTGAATTCTTTGAGAAGGTGGATGAGGGTAGAGCAGTTGATATGTTGTGTATGGATTTCAGTAAAGCGTTTAATAGAGTTTCCCAAGATAAGCTATTGCAGAAGATAAGGAGGCATGGGATTGAGGGTGATTTAGCGGTTTGGATCAGGAATTGTCTAGCTGTAAGAAGTCAGAGGATGGTGGTTATGGGAAATGTTCATCCTGGAGTTCGGTTACTAGTAGTATACCGCAAAGATCTGTTTTGGGGCAGCTGCTGTTTGTCATTTTTATAAATGACCTGGATGAGGGTGTAGAAGAATGGGTTAGTAAATTTGCGGATGACACTAAAGTTGGAGGAGTTGTGGACAGTGAGGGTGGATATTGCAGGTTACAGAGGGACATAGATAAGCTGTCAAGCTGGGCTGAGAGGTGGCAAATGGAGTTTAATGTGGAAAGTGTGAAGTGATTCACGTTGGAAGGAGTAACGGGAAAACAAGTACTGGGCTAATGGTAAGATACTTGGTAGTGTAGATGAGCAGAGAGATCTCGGTGTCCATGTGCATAGATCCCTGAAAGTTGGCACCTGAGTTGATAGGGTTGTTAAGAAGGCGTTCGGTGTGTTAGCTTTTATTGGTAGAGGAATTAAGTTTTGGAGCCATGAGGTCATGTTGCAGCTGTACAAAACTTTGGTGTGGCTGCACTTGAAGTATTGTGTACAGTCTGGTTGCTGCATTATAAGAAGGATGTGGAGGTATTGGAAAGGGTGCGGAGGGGATTTACCAGGATGTTGCCTGGTATGGTGGGAAGGTCGTATGAGGAAAGGCTGAGGGACTTGAGGCTGTTTTCATTAAAGAGAAGGTTAAGAGGTGACTTAATAGGCATGTAAGATGATCAGAGGATTAAATATGGTGGACAGTGAGAGATGGCTAGCACAAGGAGACATAGCTTTAAATTGAGGGGTGACAGATATAGGACAGATGTCAGAGGTAGGTTCTTTACTCACAGAGTAGTAAGAGTGTGGAATACTCTGCCTGCAACAGTAGTGGACTTGCCAACATTAAGGGCATTTAAATGGCCATTGGATAAACATATGGATGATATTGGAATAGTGTAGGTTAGATGGGCTTTAGATTGGTTTCACGGGTCAGTGCAACTTTGAGGGCTGAAGGGCCTGTGCTGCACTGTAATGTTCTATGATCTACATTCTAAAACACATGGACCATGAACAAGATATTTCACATGATTTGCTTTTCATAAGTTATATTGACTCTGCCTGATTGCATTATGATTTTCTAAATATCTTGCCTTCAAATATCAGGGAACTTCCAGAATCCATGTTCACTTATTTAACCAACCATTGCCAGATATGTCTTCCTCCCCTTTTGCTTCCCATGTTAGCTCATACTCAGTTCTCTTTCCTTAGGTACACTTCCCTTCACCTCTACCATTACCATCATCACCCCCTTCTCAAAAACAAACCCCAGGCCTCTGTTTTTGTAAACTCTGTCCTCTCTCCAACGTCCTGTTCCTCTCCAACATTCCAGTCCTCCCCAAAGTCCCACTTCCCAAATTGATTCCCAACTTTCCTAGAATATTCTCTGTGGATTGGAAACTGCATCTGTTCCACCTCTGTTCAAGAAAGGAGGGATACAGAACGTAGGAACCTGTTGACCAGTTAGTCTGAATCTGTCTTTGGAAAAATGCCAGAATTCATTATTAAGAAGGTGATAGCAAGATATTTAGAAAATCATAATACAATCAGGCACAGTCAATATAGCTTATAAAAAGGAAATCATGTGAAATAAACTTAGTTAGCGTTGCTGCAAATATCTAGTTCATGGTCCATATACTTTAGAACATAACTTTTGGAAATGGGGATATTGGATTGAAACAGGATTCTGCCCTACCACCTTTGGTAACAGTCCTGGAAAGGCTGTTACCAAAGTCACAAATGAGATCTTGTATGACTGTGAATAGATAAACTCTCCTCCCTCGTCCTTCTCCACCAGTCTGCAGCCTTTGACACAGTTCACCAACCATCCTCCTCCAATAGTGTCTGGCTGGGTGGGACTGCTCTCCCCTGGTTCCATTCGAATCTATCTAACCCTAGTCAGAGAATCACTGGCAATGGCTTCTCTTCCTGATCCTACACTGTTACCTCTAGTTTCTCCCAAGAATCAGTCCTTGTCCCTCTCCTATTTCTCACCACATGCTGCCTCTTGGTGACATCATCCCAAAGGGCAGTGTTAGTTTTTACATGAACACAGGGCGACATGGTGACACAATGGTTAGTACTGCTGCCTCACAGAGCCAGGGACCCGGGTTCGATTTCCGGTTTGTTAACTTTTCCCTCAGAGCACCTGAACAGGTGCCAGAGTGTGGCGACTAGGGGATTTTCACAGTAGAACATAGAACACTACAACACAAACAGGCCCTTTGGCCCACAAGTTGCGCCGATCATATCCCTACCTACCAGGCCTAGCTATAACCCTCAATCCCATTAAATCCCATGCACTCATCCAGAAGTCTCTTAAAAGAAGCCAACAAGTTCACCTCTACCACCACCGACGGCAGCTGATTCCACTCACTCACCACCCTCTGAGTGAAAACCTTACCGCTGACATCTCCTCTGCACCTACTCCCCAGCACCTTAAACCGGAGTCCTCTCGTAGTGGTCATTTCAGCCCTGGGAAATAGGGTGGATTCCAGAGGCTATCTATACCTCTCAACATCTTATACACCTCTGTCAAGTCACCTCTCATCCTTCATCTCTCCAGGGAGAAAAGACCTAGCTCCCTCAACCTATCCTCATAAGTCATGCCACCCAATCCAGGCAACATCCTTGTAAATCTCCTCTGCACCCTTTCAATAGCTTCCACATCCTTCTTGTAATGAGGCGACCAGAACTGTGCACAGTACTCCAAGTGGGGTCTGACAAGGGTCTTATAAAGTTGCAGCATTATCTCCCGACTCCTAAACTCAATCCCTGAATTAGTGTAATTTCATTGCACTAATCAATAACCTGACAACTCCCAAGCTCTTCCTCACCACCAGCTCTCTCCACTCCCACACTGTCTATAAATTATCAATTGCCTATCCCATATCCAATACTGGATGAGCAGAAATCTCCTCCAATTAAATGTCGAGAAGACTGAAGTAATTGTTTCAGGCCCTGCTCCATTCTCTAACCACCGACTCCACCTCTCTGAGCTCCAACCAAACTCTTCTCAAATTTGGCATTATCTTGGCTCAAAGCCGAGCTTCCAAACATTCCCTCTATTTAATTACGACTGCGTTTTTACACCTCAGCAGCACTGGTGACTCAGATGCTGCAGAAACTCGTATCCACGGCTTTATTCGCCTTCACTTTTGGTGATTCCAAAACATTCCTGGCTACTCTCCCTCATTCTGTAAATTCAAAGTCATCCAGAGCTCAGCTATCCATGTGTTAACTGACAGCGAGTCCCAGTCCCCTGTCCTCCCTGTGTTTGCTGACCTACACTGCATCCCAGTAAAATTACAGCTCGATTTTCAAATACCTCATCCTTGCTTTCCAATCCCACCATCCCAATTCTACCCCCCACCCATTCCCACTGCCTCCTCCAGTCCCACCATGCACCCAGATCTTTGCGCTCCTTGAATGCTGGCCCCTTCTATATCCCCCGAACTGCTCCTCCACTAGTGTCTGAGCTCCTCAGCTGCCTGGGACCCCGAGCTCTGGAAATTCCTCTCTAAACCGCTCCCACTTCACTCACCCCTTTAACATGCTCCTTAAAACCGTCCCCTTTAACCAAGGCTTTGGCCATTTTTTTAATAAGGGACATGTGATTCACTGTCAATTGTATTGGATAAATGACCCCTGTGATGTGCCGATTGAAATTTTACAGGTAATTTATCAATGGAAATTATGTTTATCCCCGTCCAGTCCTCTTCAAATCCATCTTCTTTCTTTCTCCTCCGTCTCTCCGCCTTGCTCTCTCTCTCTCTCGTCTCCCAGTCTCTGCCTCCCTCCCTTTCTCCATGTTGCTTTTCTCTAGCTGCCTCTTTCTCTTTCCATTTCTCTCCCTCTCTCTTGTTTATCTCTGGTTTCCTCTACATTCCCCCTTCTTTCTCTTTCTGTATAACTCTGTGTCGGTCTGCATTTTTTTTCTGTCTGCCTCCGGCTCCCTCTCTTTGTCTTCTTTCCTACCCCACCCCACCCCCCCCGCTTTCCACTTTGGTGGTTCTTTCCCTCAGGAATGTTCTCAGTATTAGGCGATGCTGCTCTTTGTGATTTCTCTTACAGCAGCAATATTACTCAGCTGCTAATAATGTCTTTGCTGCAACATTCATTCCCGACTCTCTGCTGCTTGAATCTGGTTTGAGATCCTCACTAAGGCTTACAGAGACAGTGAAAACATAGAGTTAAGATTGGAGACAGGCCCAAAGTCACTATGTTTACCTGATAGCGGTTGAGGACGGTGCCGAGAAGGAGAGACGTGACTGCTTGGTGCATCTCTCAGGGTCGGGCTGGGTCCAAGAGCGAACAGAAAGAAGGCGTTTCACACGATTGCTGACCTCTCCATGTCTGCTTCTAGACTGGACCCTCCTGCCAGTGACTCACTGCCGCTTCTCCAGTCACTCTGAATCGAGAAGTCGGTGTCTGGGTTTATAGCCAGAAAGCGCACACAGTGAGAACCAAATACAGGGGAGAGGATAAATTCATCAGCACATACTGCAGAATCAGGGCGAGAGAGAGTGACAGAGGGAGAGAGAGAGTCACAGAGAGGGAGAGAGTGACAGGGAGAGAGAGAGTCACAGAGGGAGGGAGAGTGACAGGGAGAGAGAGAGTGACAGAGAGAGAGAGTGGCAGGGAGAGAGAGTGACAGAGAGAGAGAGAAGTGACAGAGAGAGAGAGTGACAGGGAGAGAGAGAGTCACAGAGAGGGAGAGAGAGTGACAGGGAGAGAGAGTGACAGGGAGAGAGAGTGGCAGGGAGAGAGAGTGGCAGGGAGAGAGAGTGGCAGGGAGAGAGTGACAGAGAGAGAGAAGTGACAGAGACAGAAGTGACAGGGAGAGAGAGAGTGACAGAGAGAGAGAGAAGTGACAGAGAGAGAGAGTGACAGGGAGAGAGAGAGTAACAGGGAGAGAGAGAATGACAGAGAGAGAGAGTAACAGGGAGAGAGAGAATGACAGAGAGAGAGAGTAACAGGGAGAGAGAATGACGGAGAGAGAGAGTGACAGAAAGAGGGAAAGTAAGTGACAGAGGGAGAGAGAATGACAGGGAGAGAGAGAGTGACAGAGGGAGAGAGAAAGAGAGTGACAGAAAGAGGGAAAGAGAAAGAGACAGAGAGACCGGCAGATGGAGGAAGAGAGAAGGAAAGAGAAGAGTGAGACAGAGAGAAAGGGAGAGACAGTGACAGGGGAAGAGAGAGAAAGAGTGACTGAGAAAGTGAGAGAGAGTAACAGGGAGAAAGAAAGAGAGAGAGAGAGAGAGAGGGTGGGGGGGAGAGAGTGACAGAGAGAGTGACAAAGGGAGCGAGAGAGTGACAGAGGGTGAGAGAAAGAGAGAGACCGAGAGAGAGAGACAGAGAGAGAGTGAGAGAAAAAGTGGTGTGACAGAGAGAGAGTTGGGCAGAGAGAGAAAGAAAGAGACAGACTGAGACAGAGAGAATAGGGTTGGGGAAACACATCAGCCACGATTGAATGGCGGAGCAGACTGAATGGGCTGATTGGCCTAATTTGACTCCTGTGGCCTGAAGAGATATAGAGAGGGTGAGGGGATCACCCTGGTATGCACGAGTTTCTATACTCAGTCATCTTGGGAGTTGATTGCAGCCACGAGGCTGGGAGTGTCTTTTTTGTTTTAAACTGTAAATAAGTTTTCCCTAAACTGGTGAACGAGCATCTTTACGTTTGGTGATGAAGGTAAAAATAAACAATCCTCAGACTGTGAGAATCCAGTTTACACTGAGATTGTGTGAAGTTGAGAAAAGAGTTACCAAGATGCCCCTCTTTGGGTGGATTGATCCATTTCACTTTCCATGGAGGACTGGAAGCAGTACATATACCACCTTGGGAATTACTTCTAAGCGAATGAAATAGGGGAAGAGGCAAGGCAAATCCCCTGAGTGCATGTGGAACTCAAACTTATAGGCTGGAATTTTCCTGGCTGTTCAAGTCCCGCTGCTGCTGCAAATGAGAGTGGAGAATTTGGTGCTCAGTCAAATTGCTGTTCACTGTAACGGGAACAGAAAATCCTGCTGGCAATTGCGTTGGAACGAGATAGGATCAGGCAGGCTAGGAAGGTGTTTGTCTGGGGTAAGGGGAGATACGAAGAAGTCAGGAAGTTACTCGGACAAATAAACTGGAAGGAGGCGTTCTTAGGGAAAAGTACCGAAGGAAGGTGGCAGATATTCAAGGAATGTGTGTCTGGAGCTCTGAATGACAACGTTCCGATGAGACGAGGGGGTTTTGGTGGGTCGAGGGAACCGTGGTGCACAAAGGATGTGTTGAACCTAGTCAGGAAGAAAAGGAAGGTGTACAAGAGGTTCAGGGAATTAGGAGATGTTAAAGATCTTGAGGAGTATAAGGACTGTAGGAGGGAACTTAAAAGGGAAATTAGGAGAGCCAGAAGGGGTCATGAGAAGACCTTGGCGAGTAAGATTAAGGAGAATCCCAAGGCCTTCTATAAATATGTGAAAGGTAAAAGGATAAGAAGAGAAGGGATAGGACCGATAAAAGGTGAGGGGGGAATGGTTTGTGTGGAACCAGAAGAAATGGCGGAGGTGCTTAACGAGTACTTCGCCTCAGTATTCACGGTGGAAGCCGATCTGGGAGATTTTGTTATGGATTTGCAGCAGATGGAAAGGATTGAGTACGTGAATATTAAGGAGGAGGATGTGTTGGAACTTTTGAATTCTATCAAGGTAGATAAGTCGCCGGGACCAGATGGGATGTACCCCAGGATACTGTGGGAGGCGAGGGAAGAGATTGCAGAGCCCCTGGCGATGATCTTTGCGTCGTCAATGGAGACGGGAGAGGTTCCAGAGGATTGGAGGATTGCGGATGTAGTTCCTATTTTTAAGAAAGGGAACAGAGATAGCCCGGGAAATTACCGACCGGTGAGTCTGACCTCAGTGGTTGGTAAGCTGATGGAGAGGCTTCTGAGGGACAAGATTTACGAACATTTGGAGAGGTTTGACATGATCAGGAATAGTCAGCATGGATTTGTCAAGGGCAGGTCGTGCCTTACAAGCCTAGTTGAGTTCTTCGATAATGTGACTGAACACATTGACGAAGGAAGTGCCGTGGACGTAGTGTACATGGACTTCAGCAAGGCGTTTGATAAGGTCCCCCATGCAAGACTTCTTGAGAAGGTGAGAGGGCATGGGATCCAAGGGCCTTTGGCCTTGTGGATCCAGAACTGGCTTGCCTGCAGAAGGCAGAGAGTGGTTGTGGATGGGTCTTTTTCTGAATGGAGGTCAGTCACCAGCGGAGTGCCTCAAGGATCTGTTCTGGGACCCTTGTTGTTTGTCATTTTCATAAATGACCTGGATGAGGAAGTGGAGGGATGGGTAAGTAAGTTCGCTGATGACACGAAGGTCGGTGGTGTTGTGGATGATCTGGAAGGATGGCAAAAGTTGCAGCAGGACATAGATAGGATGCAGGACTGGGCGGAGAAGTGGCAGATGGACTTCAACGCGGATAAATGTGTTGTCGTCCATTTTGGCAGAACCAACGGGATGAACGAGTACACTATTAAGGGCAGAAGTCTGAGTAGTGTTGAGGAGCAGAAGGATCTTGGGGTCCGGGTCCACAGGACTCTTAAATCGGCCTCGCAGGTGGAGGAGGTGGTCAAGAAGGCGTATGGTGTACTGGCCTTCATTAATCGAGGGATTGAGTTTAGGAGTCGGGAGGTAATGCTGGAACTTTATAAGACCCTTGTCAGGCCTCATTTGGAGTATTGTGCGCAGTTCTGGTCGCCTCACTATAGGAAAGATGTAGAAGCTATTGAAAGGGTGCAGAGGAGATTTACAAGGATGTTGCCTGGACTGGGAGGCATGCCTTATGAAGTTAGGTTGAGGGAGCTGGGACTCTTTTCCCTGGAGAGACGAAGGTTGAGAGGCGACCTGATAGAAGTTTACAAAATGTTGAGAGGAATAGATAGGGTGGACTCTCAGAGGCTATTTCCCCGGTTTGAAATGGTCGCTACGAGAGGACACAGATTTAAGGTGCGGGGAGGGAGGTTCAGAAGTGATGTTAGGGGTAAGTTTTTCACTCAGAGGGTGGTGAGTGAATGGAATCGGCTGCCGTCAGTGGTGGTGGAGGCGAACTCGCTGGGGTCTTTTAAAAGACTTCTGGATGAGTATATGGGGTTTAATGAGATTGAGGGTTATAGATAGGTCTGTAGGTTGGTAGGTGATGTGGTCGGCGCAACTTGTGGGCCGAAGGGCCTGTTTGTGCTGTAGTGTTCTATGTTCTATGTTCTATGTTCTATGAATGGCCGGAAGATTCTGACCATAATCTGATTCACAGAGGGCAGTAAGAGTTCAGTGCACAGATGAGAGACTGGGGGAAGAGCTGGGTTGTGGCATCTCCAATGAGAAGGTCAAATCCTGAGTTAGAACAAAGAAAATTACAGCACAGGAACAGGTCCTCCAAGCCTGCACCAACCATGCTGCTTGACTGAACTAAAACCCCTTACCCTGCTGGGGACCATATCCCTCCATTCCCATCCTATTCATGTGTTTGTCAAGAGGCCTGTTAAAAGTCACTATCATATCTGCTTCCACTACCTCCTCCGACAGCAACTTCCAGGCATCCATTACTCCCTGTGTAAAAAACTTGCCTTGTACATCTCCTTTAAACCTTGCCTCTCGTACCTTAAACCTATGACCCCTAGTAATTGACTCTTCCACCCTGGGGAAAAAGCTTCTGACTATCCACTCTGTCCATGCCCCTCATAATCTTATAGACTTGTTAGCGCGAGTGGGCGAACACGACCACTACGGACTCAGAGTCAGGTTCAACAGCGGTACAGCTTTATTTTTACGTCGACGGAGGTGCAGTCAGGACATACAATCGAACTGTCCTGAAAGCACTCTAAAGGCCTGCCACAATGAGTTACAGTTATACCTGAACTTGATCCATTATACAATTCAAATGCTAATGTTTTGTTTACAGTATTTGACTCTGACCATCCTGTTTCGATGTCTTCAAGTACTGTAATGATGTTTTTAAGTGTGTGTTAATCATTTCTGTCTGATGGGTTTATTAATGGTCTAGAATCTCTGGTGTTTGAACAATGGGTGTTTGACTACTCTCAGGAAATTTGAGGGACCAGGGATGCTTCCTTAGCTATGCTAATCTTTAGGTATCTCCATAGAGAGTTGCTTGATTAGATCAGAGGTGCTGATTTGGTTGGATGGGGGTGTATTTTTTAATTTAGTTCCTGTAGGTGCCATCCTGTCCGGTTCCCTTTGTGTGTAGCCCTCATTTGCATTCTGAAAGCATGTCCTTGCCTGTTAGCCTGTGTCGGTTCCCTTGTGACTAGTCTGCTTCCATATTGTGATATTGTGTACCCAGTTTCATAAAATTTGTTGTCCGATAACAGACTTCTATCAGGTCACCCCTCAACCTTCATTGTCCCAGTGGGAACAAACCAAGTATCTCCAACCTCTGCTCATAGCTAATGCCCTCCATACCAGGCAACATCCTGGTAAATCTTTCCTGTACCCTCTCCAAAACCTCCACATCTTTCTGGTAGTGTGGCAACCAGAATTGAACACTATATTCTAAATGCGGCCTAACTAAGGTTCTATAAAGCTGCAACATGACTTGTCAATTTTTAATCTTAATGCCCCAGCTGAAGAAGGAAAGCATGCCATATGCCTTCTTGACTACCTTCTCTACCTGTTCACCAAGATCCCTCTGCAAGATTTCTTGCAACGTATCAGGTAGACAAACATGTGACAGACACCTCCAGACGCTGAAAGATGTCCTCATAAGAACAGGATATGGCGCTCGACTCATAGATCGACAGTTCCGATGCGCCACAGCAAAAAACCGCACCGATCTCCTCAGAAGACAAACACAGGACACAGTGGACAGAGTACCCTTCGTCGTCCAGTACTTCCCCGGAGCGGAGAAGCTACGACATCTTCTCCAGAGTCTTCAACATATCATTGATGAAGACGAACATCTCGCCAGGGCCATCCCCACACCCCCACTTCTTGCTTTCAGACAACCACGCAACCTCAAACAGACCATTGTTTGCAGCAAACTACCCAGCCTTCAGGAGAACAGTGACCACAATACCACACAACCTTGCCACAGCAACCTCTGCAAGGCATGCCCCCCCATGCCAACTTTATAGTTACGAAAGCCCACCACACCTCTACTTTCTCAGAAGACTAAGGAAATTTGGCATGTCAGCTACGACTCTCACCAACTTTTACAGATGCAGCATTCTTTCTGGTTACCTTGCAGCTTGGTATGGCTCCTGCCCAGGACCGCAAGAAACTACAAAAGGTCGTGTGTGTAGCCAATCCATCACACAAACCAGCTTCCCATCCATTGACACTTCCCGCTGCTTCGGCAAAGCAGCCAGCATAATTAAGGACCCCACGCACCCCAGACATTCTCTCTTCCATCTTCTTCCATCACGAAAAATATGCAAAAGTCTGAGATCAAGTAGCAACCAACTTAAGAACAGCCTCTTCCAGACTTTTGAATGGACCTACCTTGTATTAAGTTGATCTTTCTCTACACCCTAGCTCTGACAGTAACACTATATTCTGCACTCTCTCGTTCCCTTCTCTATGAACGGTATGCTTTGTATAGCACGCAAGAAACAATACTTTTCACTGTATAATAATACATGTGACAATAATAAATCAAAGGAATCTGGGACTGAACCCTGAATCACACAGAATCCGGGGAGGGAGTGGGGAGTCTCTCGGAGTGCTGGAGGGTGGGTTGGTGGGGGAGGAACACACCTGGACTATATGGAGATAATGTGGGAGAGTGGGATTAATTTTGGAGTGCTGTAAGGTGTATAATCAATGGAATCGGGTCTGTGTGGTTCCTGTACGTGGAGCCTGTGTCCCCTGTGGAGAGCATCCTCCTCAATGCTGTATTTCAGCCAATGGCAACGTGTAACACCATTCAATCAACAGACAGTCAGATTCACCACAACCAGTTTACTTCAGTAATTATGTACAATATAAAATAGAAAATCAAACTCTTTACATAATTTAGACATCACTCCCTCCCTCTCCACAGTTAGTATACATGAAACCCAGCACTTTGCTGCCATTGTTCGAGACTCAATCTTTTCTACAGAGATGATTATTTCAGATGAACACATTCAGTTCAGTAATTCCTTCACTGTCAATCAATGCATGGAGCAGACTGAATCACACAATGAGGCCATTTGACCCATCGTATTTGTGCTGACCTTTTAAAAAAGGAAATGCAATTCATCCCACTCCTAGCTCTCCCCCAGGAACCTACATAGTTGACCTTTTACAAATATTTATCCAGTTCATTTTACATGTTCCTCTTATCCTCCCATCCAGATCCCGACTCAGTGAGAAACATTTCCTTCCCTCGTCTCTGCTGCTGCTGTCAATGACGTTAAACTGATATCCTTGGCTTCCCAGCCCATCTCCCAATCCAACCCCAGGAACCAAAAGGAATAAGAAAAGGAAAGTCTTGACAGAAGTTTCACTGGAAGAACAACAGGGGCAAACTTCCCCTTGGAAGTCATTTATTCACCGTTTTAGGATGACAGTGAATTAGCGGTCAGTGGGGTGTCAAGTGTCCAGTGGCCAGCTGCCCTAATGCAATGACGGACATACTCAGTACCTCGTGGGCCTGAAGTTAATTTCTGCTTCATTTCACTGCAGAAATTGACGTGAAGAATTCCACCAATCAGAAGCTCAATGACATGTCAGGTCATTGGCTTGTTGAGACTGGGACGTGAACCAGGCAGGATCTGGTCTCAATGTGAAGCCTCTACACAAGCCGACAGGTCACTATGGCCTGTGCTTTTGTGATTTAGTTCATGGATGAGGCAGGGAGACAGACTGTGATGCTCAGAGAACCTAGTGTAGAAGCACAGAGTTAGGAATGTGGGACTGAGTCTCCCCATGCTTGTCTATGATATGTCTCATTAACTATACACAGCGTGTCGGGTGCCAAACATTTGTGTCTGGTCTCTAGAATTCTGCCGATGTTTCTCCACAGAAAACCTTTGGATGTGTTCCCTCAGAGACTGCACCATCCGCTCCTCCACATTCACATCTTCTTGAGTTGCATCCTGCTTGGGAGTCCTCATCTTCCTGGAGATCTGAAAGAAGAGAGTTTATATTGAGAATGTACAGACTTACATTCATTGACCAGTTTTCACATTCCCAGAGCTGGATGGCTGAATTACTTTTTAAAGTGCAGCCATATAGGGACACAGCAACCAATTCATGCACAGCAAGATCCCACAATTAGATAATGATCTGACAATTTTTTTTTCCTTTTGTATTGTTGGCTGAAGGATAAAGATTGTACAGGAAACTGGGGAGATGTTTCTTTCTTTGTTTCAGATAGTGCCGTGAGATTCTTTATGTTCAGCTGAGAGGATCCATAGTACCCTCAATGCATTAGATCGCCCACGCTGCCCCAGAGTCAGTGTCCTATGGCAGAGAGCGTGCTGTTTCGAGCTTAGGGAAGAGAGGTGGGGCAATACAGCAACAAGTGGAGCGAGGAGCTTCATTAGGGTGGTGGGATCAAAGCCACACCTTAAACACCAGTCTGTGAAGACTACCCCAGTCCAATGGCTGTCCAAACAAAAGCCGCGTACCTCTAACTGGGCCATGTTTGACTGGGGCTGGGGGATGGACTTTGAGCAGATGGACAGTTTGTTTGGAGGGTTAGCTCAGTCTATCACCCCTAAGCTCAGGTAAATTGGTGAAGGTATTTAAAGAAGGCAAACTCCTTTCTGCTTGTAGGATTAGAACTTATTCTGGGACATTTCCTGTGTTTTAGGGATTGTTTCCTGCAGGCCCAGGTAATACTGGTGGAAATCATACAGCAGCCATGTATCAATATTAGAATATAGGGAATAAACTCACCTTGACACTGCAGTAACAGATCAGCCCTTTGATGACATTTAAAACAGCTGCCAAGCTCAAATAACCAATGAATGGCACTGTGGCTGGGATACAGAGGCAAAATGTTGGCCAAGACGTGTCAAGCTGCTGGACAGCAAGAGAGGGTTCCACCGAGGTTGCTGCTGGCTGTGTGACTGGATCCGGGGGTAAACACACTGGGAAAGCAAAATGAGAAATCATCAGTAATTTGTCAGAGTCAGACAATGGTTAGAGCCCCACAAACAATAGAAATCCTCCTCCCTTTTAAATAGGCAGCATAGTGGTTAGCACTGCCAGGGACCTGGGTTCAATTCCAGCCTTGGGTCTCTGTCTGTGTGGGGTTTGCACATTCTCTGCGGCTGCATGGGTTTCCTCCGGGTGCTCCAGTTTCCTCCCACAGCCCGAAAGACATGTCCAATGACACATTAGCCAAATTCTCCCTCAGTGTACCCGAATAGGCATCAAGGGGATTTTCACAGTAACTTCATTGCAATGTTAATTGAAGCCTATTTGTGACAATTTCACAGCAGCAAATGGTAAATGTAATGGGGCATGCTGGGAAGGTTGAGGAAAAGACAGTTTGGAATCCGGAAGTTTATAAAAAGATTAAAACCAGGAAAATGTGATGATTTTTTAATAAAACACTGCATTTTTCTCAACAGGCCCAATGCTGGGCACCTTTGGAAGAATGTGAAGGGCGAGAGGAAAATTGATTGGAATGGTTCCCGGGCTGAGGGTCTTCAACTCCACAGGGAGAAACCGGGCTGGTCCCTTGGAGACGAGAGATTGTGACGAAATCTGAGAAGTTCAAAACCAGGACGGATTTTCATAAAATAATTACAAAATAAATTCTCCAATGGCAGAGAGGCAGTCACTGGAGCCGGACTCCATCACCAGACAAGAGATTCTCGGATGTTATGAAAATAAATATATTCGTTCTCTTAATAGGACAGAACCTTAATATAGGCAGTGTGTCCCCGTCCTGCCCAAACCCATCAGAAATGGTTCATGAGGAAGTTGGTTATGTGTTTGACATTTTAGGCTGGTTAATACGCGTTCTACTAAAAACTGAACAATTTGTTCACACTCTGTTACTGCTCAGCTCCCGAAATAAGCCTGACACCATTACTGAGGGGCCACCCCCAGGAAACATCTCCCCGTCACATCAGCCTCGACACCCTCACCCCCCTCTCCCCTACTCCCTCACCCCCTCTCCCCTACTCCCTCACCCCCTCTCCCCTACTCCCTCACCCCCTCTCCCCTACTCCCTCACCCCCTCTCCCCTACTCCCTCACCCCCTCTCCCCTACACCCTCATCCCCTCTCCCCTACTCCCTCACCCCCTCTCCCCTACTCCCTCACCCCCTCTCCCCTACACCCTCACCCCCTCTCCCCTACACCCTCATCCCCTCTCCCCTACTCCCTCACCCCCTCTCCCCTACACCCTCACCCCCCTCTCCCCTACTCCCTCACCCCCTCTCCCCTACACCCTCACCCCCTCTCCCCTACACCCTCATCCCCTCTCCCCTACTCCCTCACCCCCTCTCCCCTACACCCTCACCCCCTCTCCCCTACACCCTCACCCCCTCTCCCCTACACCCTCACCCCCTCTCCCCTACACTCTCACCCCCTCTCCCCTACACCCTCACCCCCCTCTCCCCTACTCCCTCACCCCCTCTCCCCTACTCCCTCACCCCCTCTCCCCTACACCCTCACCCCCCTCTCCCCTACACCCTCACCCCCCTCTCCCCTACTCCCTCACCCCCTCTCCCCTACTCCCTCACCCCCTCTCCCCTACACCCTCACCCCCTCTCCCCTACACCCTCACCCCTCTCCCCTACACCCTCACCCCCTCTCCCCTACACCCTCACCCCCTCTCCCCTACTCCCTCACCCCCTCTCCCCTACTCCCTCACCCCCTCTCCCCTACACCCTCACCCCCTCTCCCCTACACCCTCACCCCCTCTCCCCTACACCCTCACCCCCTCTCCCCTACACCCTCACCCCCTCTCCCCTACTCCCTCACCCCCTCTCCCCTACACCCTCACCCCCTCTCCCCTACACCCTCACCCCCTCTCCCCTACACCCTCACCCCCTCTCCCCTACACTCTCACCCCCTCTCCCCTACACCCTCACCCCCTCTCCCCTACACCCTCACCCCCTCTCCCCTACACCCTCACCCCCCTCCCCTACACCCTCACCCCCTCTCCCCTACACCCTCACCCCCTCTCCCCTACACCCTCACCCCCTCTCCCCTACACCCTCACCCCCTCTCCCCTACACTCTCACCCCCTCTCCCCTACTCCCTCACCCCCTCTCCCCTACACCCTCACCCCCCTCTCCCCTACACCCTCACCCCCTCTCCCCTACACTCTCACCCCCTCTCCCCTACTCCCTCACCCCCTCTCCCCTACTCCCTCACCCCCTCTCCTCTACACCCTCACCCCCTCTCCCCTACACCCTCACCCCCTCTCCCCTACACCCTCACCCCCTCTCCCCTACTCCCTCACCCCCTCTCGCCTACACCCTCACCCCCTCTCCCCTACACCCTCACACTCTCTCCCATACACCCTGATCACCCTCCCCTACTCCCTCTCTCTGCACTATTTCCTCACACCCTCTCCCCAGTCTCTCACACTCTCTCCGACTCAATCACACACTCATCTCTATTCCTTCACACATTCTCCCCTTCTTCTTCACACTCCCTCCCCAACTCCCTTGCATTCTCTCCCCTACTCAGTCCCATTCTCTCCCCTGCTCAGTCCCATTCTCTCCCCTACTCAGTCCCATTCTCTCCCCTACTCCGTCCCATTCTCTCCCCTACTCCGTCCCATTCTCTCCCCTACTCCGTCCCATTCTCTCCCCTACTCAGTCCCATTCTCTCCCCTACTCAGTCCCATTCTCTCCCCTACTCAGTCCCATTCTCTCCCCTACTCCGTCCCATTCTCTCCCCTACTCCGTCCCATTCTCTCCCCTACTCAGTCCCATTCTCTCCCCTACTCCTTTCCACTCTTTCCTCGCACCGTCTCCCCTACACTGTCACCCCCTTCACCTATTCCCTTACACTCTCTCCCCTATTCCCTCACACTCTCTTCTCTACTCCCTCACACCCTGTCCCCTACTCCCTCTCACCCCCTCCCCGATCCCTCACACCTCTCTCCTACTCCTTTACACCCTCTCCCTTACTCCCTCACATTCTCTCCCCTACTCACACACACTCCCTCACCTAGTCCCTCACAATCCCTATTCTACTCCCTCACCCCCCTTTCTCCCTTGCACCCTCTCCCCTAGTCCCTTGCACTCCGTCCTCTACTCCCTCGCACCCTCTTCCATACTCCTTTGCACTCTCCCCCATCTCTCACACTCCCTCCCTACTCCCACACCCACTCCCCTACTACTTTATCCTATCTCACTACTCCCTCACACCCTCTCCCCTACTCCCTCACACCCTCTCCCCTACTCCCTCACACCCTCTCCCCTACTTGCTCACACTCCTCCCCTACTCCCTCACGCCCTCTCCCCTACTCCCTCACACTCTCTCCCCTATTCCATCACACCCCCTCCGCTACTCTCACACTCTCTCCCTACTCCCCTTGCACACGCTCCTCTACTCTCTCACACCCTCTCCCCTACTCCTCCACCCTCTCCACTGCTCCCTCACTTCCCCTTGCCTTACTCCCTCACACTCTTGCCCCACTCCTTCACACCCCTCTCCTACTCCCTCACACTCTCTCCTTTATTCCCTCACATCCTCTCCGCAACACCATCACAAAATGTTAACCTGTTTGATTAACCCAAGAGTTCAAAAATGCTTACCAAAATAACCATCCTTTTTTTCAACCGTTTTCAATGTTTGGTTGTCAAATTGGAACAGTTTATGTACTTCGAGTTTTGTATTTTGGAAACTTTCCCAGTCATTAATTTTGCAATTGTTTAATACTTTTTAAAATATCAGTGTTTGGTGGCCAACTTTGTGCTTTTGGGACAGTTTTACAGCCACATAAACTATTCAGCTGACCTGAATCCATTTGAAATATCATAAATCTGAACACAAAGTTCAGGAAACAAAGTCTTTAGCCCTGTGTTTATCCGCTTGCGAGTTCAACCCCTCTCTCGCCATAGACAGATCTCCAGCTGCCACCTGAACCCACTGGCAGCTAACCCCACAAACCATTGACCCTTATCAATGTTCTACCAACTTTCCCGCTTGTCCCCCCCCCGGATTCTCATGTTGATTCAGACTGTCCTGGAAGCCGAGTGTTCAGCTGACTGAGCCTGAGCTGGATTTCAGTGCTGAGGGTTAGATGAGTCAGAGTCTCACCCGAAAGGTTGACGTCTCCATCCTGATTCCTGCCTCCCAGAGTGGCAGAGAGGGAACACCGATAAACTCCCGCATCCGCCTCGGTCACCTTCACAATAACCAGTGAGTCATCCTCAGCGATCAGCACACTGCCGTTAAAACCTTTGTAAAGTTGAACTTCACCTTTTGTTTTCCGGATAATTCCCATCAGATTTGTCTCACCGATTATCTGTGGTTAGAGTGAAGATTTGTAGTGAGTCACCTGTAAGCAGCAGAATCTCTGAAACAATCACATTATTTCATTCTTGCTCTTCTAGACGAGGCTCACTGTTATGCTCCTAGCCAATCATAAAGAAGAAAATCTTTTTATAAGCACGAACTCTGATCCCTGTCAGGTACTCCAGTATCTGCTGTTCCCAAAACTTCAGCATGATGGAAATCATCATCTCTTTGTATTTTTACAGGCAACATCTCCCTGCCTGTATCCCATCATCTCACAAGCAAACATCTCACTGCCTGTATCCCATCACCTCACAAGCAAACATCTCCCTGCCTGTATCCCATCATCTCACAAGCAAACATCCCTCTGCCTGCACCCCATCACCTCACAAGCAAACATCCCTCTGCCTGCACCCCATCACCTCACAAGCAAACATCTCCCTGCCTGCATCCCATCACCTCACAAGCAAACATCTCCCTGCCTGCACCCCATCACCTCACAAGCAAACATCTCCCTGCCTGCACTCCATCATCTCACAGGCAAACATCTCCCTGCCTGCACTCCATCATCTCACAGGCAAACATCTCCCTGCCTGTATCCCATCATCTCACAGGCAAACATCTCACTGCCTGTATCCCATCATCTCACAAGCAAACATCTCCCTGCCTGCACCCCATCACCTCACAAGCAAACATCCCTCTGCCTGCACCCCATCACCTCACAAGCAAACATCTCCCTGCCTGTATCCCATCATCTCACAGGCAAACATCTCACTGCCTGTATCCCATCATCTCACAAGCAAACATCTCCCTGCCTGCATCCCATCACCTCACAAGCAAACATCTCCCTGCCTGCACCCCATCACCTCACAAGCAAACATCCCTCTGCCTGCACTCCATCACCTCTCAGGCAAACATCTCCCTGCCTGTATCCCATCATCTCACAGGCAAACATCTCCCTTCCTGTACTCCCTCATTTTATCCCCTTCACTTACAACTCCTACATGCTGCAGCAAACAGAAAGGCTCTTTTCTTTTTGGGTGGAATTCTCCCATCTGGGACTAAGTTGTGTAATGGGGATGGGGATTGGGAGTGTTTCCTGCTGTAGAGGCTGGTCCTGACCGCATTAAATATGCAGCCGGGGGTTTAGCACCATTTTCTGTGGGATTGTGTATATCCACTGTCATATTTCAAAGGTACGGAGTCACCCACCTTCTGAAGAAAGAAAATGGATCTCCAGCAGCATGTTGAGGCTGGAAGATGTACCTCCTCAATGACATTGAAACTGAAAGATCCACCTGATTAATGCACCCCCTCCCCTCACCAGCTCCCCCCTCCTCCCCTCACTTCCACATCCCCCCAACACATACACACACATACACACCCAATGCTGTGGTGTTCCAGGGTCAAAGATTACCGGTGGCCTCCAACCTGAAGTCCATAGGCAGTTCAGCTACATCCTGACCTCTGCAGGCTAGGTGTTCTGCACCAGAGTGTTTTCCCACTGTCATTGTAAAGAATCAGGGGTTGGGGAAAGGTTCCGGTCAGCATCCCATTAGTGGGATGCAAATCAACTTCACGGCAGCACCCGATGGGTTTCCCAAACTGCCAAAGCAGGCAGGAGTAACACGTCCTGCTGGAAATTCACCGCGGTGTCAAACCAATTGTCAATCTTCCTGCTCCTCTCTTGCCCTCCATCAAGTCTGCTGGTGGGGATATGGGAGAATTCCATTCTATTTCCTTTTCGTTTCCCTCTGAACTCAGCCTGATTCTCATTAACACACTTGTCATAAACACACTTTTTTTTCTTTATCTTGATCACCAATCGTCTGTCATCCAGGCCAGCCTAATTTTCTTTATCCTACTGTCACACATTCTGGCAATCTATCTCGACTGTATCAGAATCATCTCCTCTATAAAGGCAGCCCATTGTTTATTACAGTTTTGCCTGCCAATATTTCATTCTAGTTTATCTGGGCCAAATCTGTCCTCACTCTATAGAAGTTGTTTTTTCTCCAATTATTTTTGATCTTGTTACAAAGTTCTTTTATTCTGTGTTCTATATAAGCTTGTACTCTGTGCAGATTGTAACATTGGAGGTACAGAGTATTCCTGCTTAGTAACAAGGATGGGACGCTGTTGGAGGGTGACCCGGGGAGTGTGGACTGCAACACGAGAGGAAAGGATGGAAAGGGTTAAACAGACAGCCTGACTGTAGTATCCACACCCACTGCAGGCCGACATAGAACAAATCACAAATAACCACATCCCAGGTGGCACTAAAGCGCCAGGAGGTTACAGCAACAATAAGAGAATCAATACCACTTATCAAAATTCCACAATGTCTGGAGGAGTCATTGTGCCTCTGGAAAACTAATCTAGTATCAGGGAAATGGGGACAATTAACACACCATTGAAGTCAGCTTGATAACTACAGTGCTTTGCTATTGCAAACAGGTAGACAGGATATGTTCAGAAAATGATTAAAGATAAAGCACACAGGGCAATGGATCAGCATAATGTGATCAAAACAGAACTTTAACAAATTTAAAGTAACAAGATGATGACCTAATCAAAATGTAGCACTTTGTAACACAAAAAAGTACAAGAATATATAAGAATCTATGATTATCAGAGTAACTTGGGAACAAACTGGAATTATAGCTCTAGGTACTGCTCTCCCTCATGCATGCTGAATAAAGTCATTTTTATTGAAGTTCTGTATAGTCTCAAAAGACTCAGTTCATTCATTCCCTCTCACAAGATCCTTTTGGAGTATTGTGATAGGTCACCAGATCAGTATAAGGGTCTTGGGGAGTCAGTTTCATTTAGTCAGCCAGCTAGCAGGTTTCCCAGGAGAGGAACAAAGTAAAGAGAGTGCAACAGCTCTGAGTTAAGTAAGAAGGAAGGAGCAGAGAGCAGGTTCCAAGTTCGAGAAGGTGCTCTGGGAAACAGAATTTAAGTAAAAAGGACCTCTGGGGCAAAAACACATCTAAGAGCAGTGCTGTTCTGCTTGATATAACTGAAGATCAGAAACCGTGCTTCTGAATTGATGTCAGGAATCCAGGTGAACAGAATCTCATGAGGTGAGGTTGAAGCCTTGTGATGCGAGCCATTGTTGAAGCCAACAAAGTTTGAGTGATTTTTGGAGAGATTTCGAAGGCAAGATTATTGAAGGTGGAGACTGGAAGCTCTTGTGAGAGAGACAAATTTTCATTGAGATTGGTTGACTGACAGTGTGACTATCATCTGGATGGGTTGTTGAGAAATCCATGGAATCTGACTTGGTTGCATCTAACCTCTATTGTGTATTCTTTTTATTCATTCAGTGGACACGGGCGACGCTGGCTGGCCAGCATTTATTGCCCAATCCTAGTTGCCCTTGAGAAGGTGGTGGTGAGCTGCTGCCCATGTGCTGTGGGGTTGACCCACAATGCCATTAGGGAGGGAATTCCAGGATTTTGACCCAGCCACTGTGAAGGTATGGCGACCTACTTCCAAATCAGGATGATGAGTGGCTTGGAGAGGAACCTCCAGTTGACGGTGTTCCCATGTATCTGCTGCCCTTGTCCTTCTAGATGGAAGAGGCTGTGGATTTGGAAGGTGCTGCCCAAGGATTTTTGGTGAATTGCTGCAGTGCATCTTATAGGTAGTGCACACTGCTGCTACGGAGCATCAGTGGATGTGGTGCCAATCAAATGGGCTGCTTTGTCCTGGGCGGTGTCAAGCTTCTTGAGCATTGTTGGAGCTGCACTCATCCAGGCAAATGGAGATTATTCCATCACACTTGTGATTTGTCTGTTGTAGATGGTGGATAGGCTCTGGGGAGTGAGGAGGTGAATTACTTGCTGCAGTATTCCTAGCCTCTGAACTACTCTTGTAGCCAGTGTTTAAGTGGTGAGTGCAGTTGAGTTTTTGGTCAATGGTAATGCCAAGGATGTTGACAATGGGGGATTCAGTGATGGCAACACCATTGAATGGCAAGGGGCAATGGTTAGTGTTTCTTATTGGTGATGGCCATTGCCTGGCATTTGTGTGGCGTAACTCTTACTTTCCACTTGTCAGCCCAAGCCTAGCTATTGTTCAGATCTTGTGGCATTTAAACAAGGACTGCTTCAGTATCTGAGGAGTCATGAATAGTGATGAACATTGGGTAATCATTGGCAAACATTCCCGCTTTGACTTTATGATGGAGGGAAGGTCATTGATGAAGCAGTTGAAGATGGTTGGGTCTAGGACACTATCCTGAGGGATGTCTATAAAATAATCAGGGGCACGGACAGGGTAGATAGTCAATATCTTTTCCCAAAGGTGGAGGAGTCTAAAACTAGAGGGCATAGGTTTAAGGTGAGAGGGGAGAGATACAAAAGGGTCCAGAGGGTGACAAGTGTCTGGAACAGGCTGCCAGAGGTAATAGTAGAGGCAGATACAATTTTATCTTTTAAAAAGCATTTAGATAGTTACATGGGTACGATGGGTATAGAGGGATATAGGCCAAATGCGGGCAATTGGAATTATCTTAGGGGTTTTAAAAAAAAAGGGCGGCATGGACAAGTTGGGCCGAAGGGCCTGTTTCCATGCTGTAAACCTCTATGATTCTATGATTCCAGCAGTGATGTTTTGGATTTAAGATGACTCCCCTCCCCCCACCTCCCCCAGTCAGCTTTGCTAAGGCTCTTTGCCCCCAGTTTTGCTAGGGCTCTTTGATGCCACACTCGGTTGAATGCAGCCTTGCTGTCACTCTCATCTCACCTCTGAAATTCAGCTCTTTTGTCCATGTTTGAACCAAGGCTGTAATGAGGTCAGGAGCTGAGTGACCCTAGTGAAACCCAAACTGAGTAGGTTATTGCTTTGAAGGTGTTGCTGACAGCACTATGTGGCGTGTTTGGCCACTGCTGGCCTGTTAATTCACTTGATCTTCATACTTCTCCTCAATGTGAGCGTATAAGATAGATATTGTAAATTGTTTTTATCTTTCTGAACTTGTATAGTAAAGTTCAGTTTTGTTTGTTCAAAACCTGCAAATCCTGTAGCTTTATACACTTAGTAAATCTCAATGATCAACCAAACAGCCCAGGAACAGGCCTGTTAGCCCATCAATCCTGCACTGAAATATGATGCCTTTCTAACGTAAAGACCTTTTGCCTCTACAGGGTCCATATCCCTCTATTCTCTGCCTATTCATGTATCTGTCAAGGTGCCTCTTAAACGTTGCCATTGTACCTGCTTCTAACACTTCCTCTGGCAGCGCATTCCAGGCACTTACCACCCACTGTGCAAAAAAGCTTGCCTCTCACATCTCCTTTTACCTTGGATTTATGTCCCCTAGTAAGTGACATTTCTATCCTGGGTAAAAGACTCTGACTATCTATGCCTCTCATAATTTTGTAAACTGCTGTCAGGATGCCCCTCAGCCTCTGATGTTCAAGTGAAAACAAACCAAGTTTTCCAATCCCTCCTTGTAACTAATACTCTTCCAACCAGGCAACATCCTGGTAAGCATTTCCTGTACCATCTACAAAGCCTCCACATCTTCTGGCAGTGTGACGGCCAGAATTGTACGGAATACTCTTGAATCTCAAACATTGTAAAGTGTTATTGGTCACTAATTGGATCGTCCTTCACATCCTGGGTTATTCCTTGCCCTTTTCCACAGTGAACCTTATGATCACTGTTTCCTAAATCTTTCCTTTTGATTTTTGATCCATCTAATTCCCCAGATCCAGATATACAACTTCCCTTTGTAGAAGACTCATACAGACTTGAAATGTTAACTCTGTTTCTTTTGACTGATATTGCCAAACCTGCTGAGAACCCCGGACATTTTCTTTTCCATCTTTCTCCATTGGAAAGATACCAACCGAATCAAGAAAAGCTTCTTCCCTGTTGTTGTCAGACTTTTGAATGGACCTACCTTGCATTAAGTTGATTTTTCTCTACACCCTGGCTAAGACTGTAAAACTACATTCTGTACTCTCTCGTTTCCTTCTCTATAAACGGTATGCTCTGTCTGTATAGCGTGCAAGAAACAATACTTTTCACTGTACACTAATACATATGACAACAATAAAACAAATCAAATCAAAATCCAATTTTATTTCAGATTTCCAGCATATGCAGTATTTTGCTTTTATACCTCCTTCCTCATTGGGCTAGAAACATACTAATCAAGAAAATCCCCCTGAACACGTTCTCTGCCGTTTACACTATTACTGACCCAATAGTACATAGAATAATTAAACGATCTATAAATATTGCATTTCTCTGTAATTTTCTTGCACATTTACTTATGGAATATCCCCATAGTGCAATGGTACCTCTGTTGTTGCTTCAGCCTAACCAAATAGATTCTGACCTTTAACTTCTGTGCCATCCCCTCTCTCTCAACACTCTTTAATCTATCCGCCACCTTCCTGCTTTCTTTCCTTCATCACCTGATATCCTGCATTATCTAATACCTAATGCTGCCCTCAGCCACATTTATATTTAATATCCAGCATCCTGTTTCCACATAGCAATCTGCCTATAACTCACCAATCTAATTTATCACTGTGTTCACCTACATATGCAATAATCCTGATTTAGCCTGTGCCCTCCTCACTATTTTCTGTGCTATCTGTCTCTCTCAATCTTTCAGGAACTTGTTCTTTTTAATGTTACCTCCTCAATTCCTCTATCACCCACCCCACCCCAACCAAACCCCAGCAAGTTAATTTAAACTGTTCCAGCAGCACAAACAAATCTATGATATTGGTCCAGTCCCACTGAGGTCCAGTCAGCCTGGTCTCTACAGATCTCACCTCCCCTAGGAATGGACCCAATGTCCCTGAAAGTGAAACTCCTTTCTCCCACACCATCTCTCCTGCCACACATTCATTTCTCCTCTCTTCCGACCTCTGTACTCACTGGAACATGCCACTAGGACTACTGCCATTGAAGTCCTGCTTGATAGTCTATTCCCTGTTCTCTCAAATCTGCTTTCAGAATCTTATTCCTCTTTTTATTTATGTTATGGATCAACATCCCTGCACCTCACCCCCCCCACCCCAATCTCCCCCCTTACCCCGAGAGAGACATCTTGCCACATCTTGCACCCTTGCATTGGAGAGGAATCATATCTGCAGCTTACAGTAATGCTTGTCTGGTTTCTTTTTTTTAATTCATTCGTGGGATATGAGCTTCACTGGCTGGTCAGTATTTATTGCCCATCCCTAGTTGCCAGAGGGCAGTTGAGAGTCAACCACATTGCTGTGGCTCTGGGGTCACATGTAGTAAGAAGTTTCACAACACCAAGTTAAAGTCCAACAGGTTTATTTGATAGTAAACGCCACAAGCTTTCGGAATGCTGTTCTTTTGTCAGGTGAGTTCTGAAAGCTTGTAGCGTTTACTATCAAATAAGCCTGTAGGACTTTAACCTGGTGTTGTGAGACTTCTTACTGTGTTTACCCCAGTCCAACACCGTCATCTCCACGTTGTCACATGTAGGCCAGACCAGGTAAGGATGGCAGATTGCCTACTCTAAAAGGACATTAGTGAATCAGATGGATTTTTACGACAATTGGTAATGGTTTCATGGTGATCAGAAGATTCATTGTTTTATTGAATGCAAATTTCACCATCTGCTGTGGCAGGATTTGAACCCAGTCCCAAGTACATTAGCTGAGTTTCTGGATTAATGGTTTAGCCATAACACCACTAAGCCATTGTCTCTTAAATATTATGTTTGAGGTGTTGTAACCTCCAGGGTTGGGAATCAGAACTAGAAAGTAGAACTAGTTTAGAATATTCCACATTCACCTGGTTCAATCCCATTTGCTGGAGTACATTCAAATCACTATCGCTTTGCTCTGGAAGCGCTACTGTTTCTGGTCAACGTGACGTCCTCAGTCAGAATGGAAACAAAGTGGTTTAAATTTCGATTCTTCAAAGGTCAGTGCTGACTTCCTGTCTCCATTTTGTGGTCTCTGGGCTGAAGTTTCCTTTCCTGTTTACGGAGAATCAGGAACCTACTCAATTCTACTGAACCTTGTGATAAATGATCACACAAAGATGGAATGGGAGGAAGCCATTCAGCCTCTTGAATCCATTCTGCCATTTAATAAATTCATAGCTGTAACCTCAAATCTACAACCTATCCACCCCCATTCCCTGATAAGCTTACATCTCTTGGTTTATGAAAATGTACCCACTTTTGCCTTAAAACATCCAATGATTCTGCTTACACCACCATTTAGGAAGAGATCCTTTTTCCTCATCTCTGTTTTAAATGAGCCATCACTTATTTTCAAACAGTGACTATGAATTCTGCATTCTCCCACAAGAGGAAACATCCTCTCCACATTGAGAAAACGCTGGAAAATCTCAGCAGGTCTGGCAGCATCTGTGGGGAGAGAAGAGAGCTCTCACTTGCACCTCTTTCAATTTCATCTATTGCATTCGCTGCTCCCAATGTGGTCTCCTCTACATTGACGATATCAAGCGTAAATTGGGTGATTGCCTTGCTGAGCACTTTTTCTCTGTACACAATCAAGACCCTGATCTTCTGGTTGTTGCCATTTTAACACACGATCCTGCTCCCATGCCCACATGTCTGTCCTTGGCCTGCTGCAATGTTCCAGTGAAGCTCAGTGCAAACTGGAGGAACAGCATCTCATCTTCTGGCTAGGCACTTTCCAGCCTTTCAGTCTCAATGTCGAATGCAGATGATTTGCTCTACCCTACCTCGGCCCCCTTTGTTTTCATTCTATTTTATTTAAGTTTTTACTGTTCTCTACCTTTTAGTTCTTTATTATCTTTCTTCATTTTTCTTCCCCTCTCCCACTCTTTCCTTCCTCCTGCTTCATCCATCTTCCCTTACCTATTCTCCATTCTACCTCTGTCTCATTTCCCCACCCACCCCCCCAGCCTCCTCCCCTCAACATCTCCAACTGTCACAGCTTACAGCTTCTCTCTCGTTTGGCCATTCGCACCCTTTATTCTCTCTCTGTGGACTCTGCTATTCATAGTCCTTCCCCCTGGTTTCTATAGCTATGACTCATCTTTCATTCCCTCTCCCTGCAGTATAAATATCTCCCACTTTCTATGCCTTTTAACTTTGACAAAGGGCCATCTGGACTCGAAACAACCACTCTTTTCTCTCCTTACAAATGCTGTCAGACCTGCTGAGATTTTCCAGTATTTTCTCTTTTGGTTTCAGAGTCCAGCATCCTCAAAAATTTGCTTTAATCCTCTCCATACTGACCCTCAGGATCTTATAGGTTTCAATCAAGCAGCGCAAATCTGAACTCAATCCCGTGATCCCCTGTTCAATCCCATCATTCCTTTGGCCAAACCCATTAACCCCTCCCCAATCCAATCTTCCCGTCAGCCCAATCCCAAATCTCATCATCCGTTCATCAATCCACTCACTCCTTTCAATAATCCCATCATCCCTTCCAAATCTCCATAGAATCCCCTCATTGCAGAAGGAGGCCATTTTGCCCATCAAGTCCCCACCAACTCTCTAAAAGAGTCTGTTACCCAGGCCCACCTCCAGTCCTATCCATGGAAGTCCACACATTTTCCATGGCCAATCCACCTAACCTGCACATCTTTGGACAATGGGAAGAAACTGGAGCATCCAGAGGAAACTCATGCTGACATTGGGAGAACATGCAAACTCCACGCAGTCCCCCAAGGCCAGAATCAAATCTGGTCCCTTGGCGCTGTGAGACAGCAGTGCTAACTACTGTGTCACTGTGCCACCCTTCATCATGCTCTTTCCAATGCTAGGTTCATTCCTTGAATCACAGCCCCCATCCCCAAGCCCATCACCCCTCTCCCAATCCTCTCCCCAAATCACATTGCCCCCTCGCCCAAACCCTTCCTTTCCAAACCTCATTGTTCTTCACCCAATCCCATCAGGCTCTGCTCTAATCCCATTATTCCCTCTCCAATCTCATCACTCTTTTCCCAATACTCTCAACTCTGCCTCAATCCGGTCACCGCCCCTCCCCAAACCCCTCCCCAGGCCCATCGACACTCCCCACAACATCACATCACTTTGCACATCCTGAGTAGACAGTTGCCATTTGACTACCTGTTTTGCTTACTTTACAGATGTTACAGTCCCATCCCATTCGTACCAACCTTATACCAGCTGACAGCTCGGTAATTCTGCTGCTCCTGCCGTGCGGCTGTGCACGGCAGTGTGGCTGTCTTTGTAGACCAGGCTGTTATTGGTGTCCTTAATGAGGGAATGACTGGTGGGACAAAGAGGAGGAAGAGCATTGTCCACTGTTGAAGGAGCTCTGAGAATAACAAGAGAGAATAATTTCAGAGGTTAATAGTCCTATGTGAGATAGAGGAACCAGCAGTACGAATTATTCTTCACCTGGAAATCTATGCAGGGATTCCTGGCAAGCCATTTGACCAGGGAGGCATCACAACATATCTGATATCCTTCCTTCATGTGGGTATTACTGGGAAGTCATCAGGAGAATGAGCTAGACTCAGCGTTGTGGAAAGAATCAGAGAGAATAGTTATGGTTTGGTTCAGATCTGCCTCACAGCCAGTGGGAGATCTTAGTGGCTTCTGGGGTAATTATGAAGTTAGCAGCACGGCCTCATATACTGGGCCTTATATAGCTGGAACTGGATACCTCAATGTTTGCACTGTCTATCTCATTGTGTCCACTGACTATCTCACTGTGTCCACTGTCTATCTCACCGTGACACGATGAGATACAATAATGTCCATTGTTAGACATTGGATGGAATTCTCCCAAAAAAACATAATGTGATAATAATGATCTGTGCCATTCTCTCAGGCGCGGTCTGCACCACAATCCTCTCACACTTAGTCACTTTTTTGGAGAGTTGAAAGTTAACATTATACGTCCCTGCATGACACCCCTCCCTCCCCCACACAGCCCCCCCACCCGCCACACACACAGCATTGCCCCCACTCAGGCCTCACCCCCAATGCATTGAACTGATTCATTGCCGGAATGGCTGGTGGGCATAGCCAGGATGTCCAGTGACCCCGACTACACAGGGGCTTCAAGGGGCTCTGATATTTAAATGCTAATTGCCCTCATGACCTTTGATTTCAGAAATCAAGCATTTTTAATTTCTCTAAACACAAGATTCTTGTTAAAGGAATGAGATTGAAGAGTTTAAATTGTTCCATTCCTGGGCCAGTGGTGGTTAAGTTGCTGTTGCATTATCAATAATCATTTGACTGGAAGATAACTGCAGTATTCAGTTTCAGCCTGAGCTTTCTGCAGTGCATTAATGTGCAACCCAAACAAATTCTCCCATTATTGAGGGGGCTAAGATGTTATTTATGTGAGGCAAGCATAGGAAAAGAAATGGGTCATATGGCCCATCAAGCCTGTTTCATCACTTTAACAGCTCGTGGCTGATCATCTATCCCTATCCCATTTATCCCATTATCCTCATGTCCCCTAATGTCATTAAAATCCAGAAATTTATCGATCTCTGTTCTGAACATGCTGAATGATTGAGCTTCCACAGCCGTCTGGGTAGAGAATTCCACAGGTTCACCACCCTCTGAGTAATTCCTCCTCAGTCTTAGACAGTCTGCCCCTCATTCTGAGACCCTGGTTCCAGACTCACCAAACCAGGGAAACATCTATCCATATCTACCCTGTTGCGCTCTGTAAGAATTTTATAAGTCTCAGTGAGATCACCTCTCATTCTTCAAAACTTGAGAGAATACAGGCCCAGTTTCTGCAATCAGTCCTCGTAAGACAATCCTGTCATCCCAAGAATTAATCTGGTGAACCACAATTACACTCCCTGTAAGGCAAGTATATTGTTCCTTAGATAAGGAGGCTAAAGCTGTACGCATTACTCCAGGTGTGATTTAACCAAGGCTCTAGAGCATTTCAGTAAGTCATTTTTACTCCTGTACACAAATCTCCTTGCGATGAAGATGAACATTCGTGTGCTTTCCTAGTTGCTTGCTGCACTTGCATGTGAATTTTGAGTGACTCATGAACAAGAACACTTTGAATGTAACTTTCCAATCTCTCAGCATTTAGGAAATGTTCTGCATTTCTGTGCTTTTTAACTTCACACTTATTCACATTATATTCCATCTGTCATGTTCTTGTCTATTGTCTTAGCCTGTCCACATCAGCCCGAGTCTGCTTGCGGCTCTTATATTACTACTCAGTCTGGTGTCATTAGCAAATTTGGAAATATTACATTTAGTCCCCCACATCCAAATTAATTATATAGATTGTGAATTGTTGTGGACTCAGCATTGATCCTTGCAATACCAGTATCAGCCTGCCATCCTGAGAATGATCTGTCTATTCCTCTTGTTTTCTGTCCATTAATCAATTCTCAATCCATACCAGGATATTACCCCCCAGTCCCATGTGCTCTATTTTTGTTCACCAACCTCCTGTGTGAGATCTTATCAAAAGCCTTTCTTAAAATCCAAATATGTCAAATGCACAATGTGGGTGGCACTGTGGCACAGTAGTTAGCATGCTACCTCACAGGTGCCAGAGATCTGGGTTCGATTCCCAGCTTGGGTCACTGTCTGTACAGAGTTTGCATGTTCTCCCGTGTCTGTGTGGGTCTCTTCCGGATGCTCCAGTTTCCTCCCACAGTCTGAAAAAGGTGCTGGTCAGGTACATTGGCCCAAACAGGTGCTGGAATGTGGCGACTATGGGAATTTCACAGTAACTTCATTGCAGTGTTAATGTAAGCCTTACTTGTGACTAATAAATAAACTTATCCACTGGTTCTCCTTCATCTATGTCGCAGATACATCTTCAACAAGCTCCAACAGATTTGTTAAATCCATATTGACTCTGCCCAATCATATCATTATTTTCTAAATGTCCAATTATCACGTTTTATGATAGATTCTAACATTTTCCTTATTTATAATATCAAACTAATAAGTATGTAGTTCTCCATTTTCATCTCTCACTCTTCGTTAAACAATGGAGTTGTTACTTTCCAGTCTATAGCTTTCCAGAAGCTATAGAATTTGGAAAGATAACCACCAATGACCCCTCTATCTCTATAGCCATAATGTGGAGATGCTTGCTTGGATTGTAAGACTGCAGTGAGCACAGTAAGAAGTCTCACAACACCAGGTTAAAGACCAACAGGTGTCACTCACCTCATGAAGGAGCAGTGCTCCGAAAGCTTGTGCTACCAAATAAACCTGTTGGACTTTAACCGGGGGTTGTGAGACTTCTTATTGTATCTCTATAGCTGCCTAAGCGTGGACAATAAATGGTTGTCTAGCCAGAGAGGCCCACATTTCTTGAATAATTTGAGTACTACTTATTAATACTAATTTTTTTTAGTTCCTCATCTTCACAAGCCCTTAGTTCCCTCATATTTTGAGGACATTTTCTATATCTTCCTCCATGAAGACAGGTACAAAGTAATTGTTAGTTTCTCCGCCATTTCCCTATTCTCTGTTACAAATTCTCCTGTTGTGCCTGTAATGAACCCACCTATGTCCTTGTTAATCTTTTCCTTTTCACACACCTAACAAAGTTTTCTCACTATCTTACATTCTTATTCTTGTTTCCCTTTAACAGATTTTCATCCTCCTTTGTTAGATCCTGAATTGCTCTCAATCCTCAGATTTGCCACTTTCACTGGCATTGTGTAAGTCACTTCCTTTGATCAAATGCAGTCATCAATTTCTGTTATTAGCATGGATGATTTATCTTTGCTGTTTTTTTGCCTCTTAGAGGAATGCATATTTATTGTCGACCATGTAGTACTATGAATATTTCTCAGTGCGCGTCTACTATCAGATCTTTTAATGTACTCATTTACAAGCCCCAATCCACCATAATCAGCTCATCCTTATACATTTCCTTTGTTCAGACTTACAACAGTCATTTCAGAATTAATTTTATCATTTTCAAACTTAAAGTAAAACTCACTCACTCACTCAGTACAAGTTGTACTCAGACTCCTATACATATATATCTGAAGCTGAGTTAGCTCTATTGCAGTTACAGAAACTAGATTAGACTAGTTAACTAATTAACTAATCACAGCTGTTCTCCATCGTTTATGCCTGTTGAAGGCTGGAGTAAACTTTACATTTTTTAAAGGTTAGTTATTAATCACAAGTAGTTACATTAACACTGCAATGAAGTTACTGTGAAAATCACTTGGTCGCCACACTCTGTCTTCTGTTTAAGTACACTGAGGGAGAATTTAGCATGGCCAATACACTGAACCAGCATGTGGGAGGAACCCGGAGCACCCGGAGAAAATTCGCATAGATAGTGACCTGAAGCCAGAATTGAACCCAGCTTCCTGATGCTGTGGGGCAGCAGTGCTAACCACTGTGCCACCATGTCGCCCCTTACATGATAAATTCTAAATGCCGTCAAAACAAGTATTTTAGAGAGATTGACCCTTAAGATTTCCCTCAGATTCCCTCACTCACCTTGTTTCTCACTCAGTTCACAGTGCATGCTGACAAACAATAGATTCAGAAAATTGATTGGTAAATTCTGGAGGTATGCAAGTGTTAATTTGTTTTTTAAATTCTCTTTCCTTAGATCACAAGAAACATTAGCAGGAAGAGGCCTTTCGGCCCCTTGAGCCTGCTCCATCACTCAAAACAATCAGGACTGATCTCCTGCCCCAACTCCACTTCCCTGAGAGAACAAAGTTTCTGCTCATCTCAGTCCGAGGGCTGTTGGAGAATCTCCAACAAGGGCAAGAACCTCTCAGTATTTCACCGTGTCAAATCCCTTCACAATCTTAAATCTCACCTCTCATTCTTCTCCAGAGAGCATAGGCCCAATTTCCTTAGCTTCTCATCATAGGACAACCTCTCAACCCGGGAACCGATCCGATAAAACTTTACTGTACTGTATCTAATCCTTCCTCAAACACTGATATCAAAACTACACACAGTATTCCAAATATGGTCTCACCAAAGCCTGTACAACTGTAGCAAGACTTAATTGCTCCTGTTCCCTTGCAATAAAAATCAACAATCTTTTACTTTCCTAATTGCTCACTGTAGCTGCATATTAAACTTCTGCGTTCCTTGTATGAGTACATCCAAATCTCTGAATGCCACCAAAAATAATTCTGCTGTTCCGTTTTTACGATCAAAATGAAGAAGTTCACATTTTCCCACATTACTTAATCTATATCATTGCCACCCATTCACTTACCCTGTCCATATCTTTTTGCAGCATGTGTGTGCCCTCCTCACTGTTTACTTCATCAACAAACTTGGATAAATTATACTAGGTCTCTTCAGCTAAGTTATTAATAACGGTCATGTGATGTGGGTGTCACTGGCTAGATCAGCATTTATTGCCCATCCCTAGATGTCCATGAGAAGGTGGTGGTGAATTGCCTTGTTGAACTGCTGCAGTTCATGTGGTGTAGGTACATCTACAGTGCTGTTAAGGAGCATTTCCAGCATTTTGACAGTAGCAGCGAAGGAACGGCAATATATTTCCACATCAGGTTGGTGAGTGATTTGGAAGGGAACCTCCATGTGGTGGTGTTTCCAGGTACCTGCTGCTTTTGTCCTTTTAGATGGTAGTGGTCATGGGTTTGGAAGGTGCTGCTTAAGGGGCCTTAGTGAGTTCCTGCAGTGTATCTTGTAGGTAGTACACATTGCTGATACTGAGTGTTGGTGGTGGACGGAATGGCTGTTTATAGATTTGGTGCCAATCAAGTGAGCTGCTTTGTTCTGAATGGTGTCAAACTTCTTGAGTATTGTTGGAGCTGCACCCATCTAGTCAAGTGGAGGGTATTCCTTGACTCTTGACTTGTGCATTGTAGATGGTGGACAGGCTTTGGGGAGTTAGGAGATGAGTTACCTGCTGCAGGATTCCTAGCTTCTGACCTGTTTTTGGAACCAAACTATTTATATGATTCATCTAGTTCATATTCTGGTCAATGGTAACCCACAGGATGTCAAAGACCTTCTATCACCTTGCTGTAGATTGACGGTAAATGGGTGGGGTAGTAATTGCTGGGTTGGATTTGTGCTGCTTTTTTGTGTACAGGACATACCTGGGCAATTTTCCACAGTGTTGGATAGATAGGTGTTGAAGCTGTACTGAAACAGTTTGACTAGAGGAGTGGCAAGTTCTGGAGCACAAGTATTCAATACTATTGCTGGAGTATTGTCAGGGCTCATTGTCTTTGCCGAATCCAGAGCCTCCAACTATTTCTTGATATCACGTAAAGAGAATGAAATTGACTGAAGACTGACACCTGTGGTGCTGGGGACCTGCGGAGGAGGCTGTGATAGACTATTCACTGGGCACTGCTGGCTTGTTGCGAATGCCCCTTGTCTGATGTGCTGGACTCCTCCTTCGTCGAGGATGGGGATATTTGTGGAGCTTCCTCCTCCAGCAAGTTGTTTAATTTTCCACCACCATTCATGACTGGATGTGGCAGGACTGCGGAGCTTAGATCTGATATTGGTTGTGGAATCACTTAGCTCTGTCTATCACTTGCTGTTTATGTTGTTTAGCATGCAAGTAGCCCTGTGTTGTAGATTCACCAGGTTGACATCTCATTTTTAAGTACATCTGGTATTGCTCCTGGCATGTCCTCCTGCACTCTTCATTAAACAAGGGTTGATCCCCTAGCTTGGGGGTAATGACAGAGTGGGGGATGACTCTACTTCAGAACAGAAGATGGTGAGAAATATGTTGGAGAGGGAAGGAGGAGGTAGAAATGGATCAAGATAGAGGGTCAGGGTTAGCACTAAGCAGAGGAGAGATTGACAAAGATGTCATGGGACACAAGGCAAAGGGAATGTTAATGGTAGCATTAAGGACTAAAGAAGGTGCGATTAGTGGCATGAAGGTAAGATAACAGAATGTGCTAATGAGGGAACAAGGTCAGTGCTGAGTGAAAGCAAAACTGAAAACTGATACTGTCATGGACAGATGCATCTGCGACAGGCATGTTGGTGGGGATACGGTCAAATATGTTTTTCCCTCTTGTAGGTTCCCTCACCCAGTCCCAGTCTAGCAGCTATGTCCCTTAGGATCTGGCCAGCTCGGCCTTAGTAGTACTACTGAGCCACTCCTGCTGATGAACACTGAAGTTCCCAGCCAGAGTACATTCTGCTCCCTTGCTTCCTCCAAGTGGTGTTCAAAATGGAGGAGTATTGATTCATCAGCTGAGGGGGTACAATACATGGTAATCAGCAGAAAGATTCCTTTCCCACTTTTCAGGGATAAAGCAGGGGAATGGGATTAGGAAGAATGTTCTTTCAGACAGCCAGTGCAGACTCAATGGGCTGAATAGCCTCCATCTGCACTGTAGAGATTCGGTGATGTTGTGACTTGAAGCCAAGAGGCTCCATGGGGTTCAGAGTCGATGTTGAGGACTCCTAGGGCAACTGTCTCCCAAATGTATAAACTGTGCCGCCCCATCCCTGTTGGGTCTGTGCTGCCCATGGGATGATGATGGTGGTGTCAGTGACAGTATCTGCAGTATGATTATATCAAACACACAGAGTATCTCTCTATCTCTCTTTGTACATTAATAATGCTGTGCATTTTTGCAACATTTTACGTTTTACTTTTACAGCCAGGTCTGCCTGCGACAACATCCCCCCCAAACCCCCCCAGTCCCCCACATCTACTTTGAAAGATGAAGTTAATTGTTTTAATTCACACATTTTTTACGAAACCTTTCCCAGGTAAATTGTCCTCAACTCTGAGGCACCGCCTAAGGAAAAAAGGTTCATGAATACATGATAATCTAAGAATCTGAGGCGCTGCCTTATATGGGACAAAGCAAAGCTCACTCTGCACAGAACGATCCCAAAGGAAAAGATACAATAAAATGACTCTTCATCAGCACAGCCGAACTTTGCGCTGGCCACTGTCACACCCAACACTAAGCTTGGCGTTTGACAAGTAACTCTTACAAATAGTGGCTGTCAAAGTCTTGGAGATGGAGATTACACTGGATAAACTCAGGGGTTCAATTCCACCTCTGAAATAGTAGCAGGGCCCAGGAGGATGAGTGTTAAACACAGCAAGCTAGAATGAGAGACCATTACTCACCGCCCAGTCCCCACTTCATATTTTCCCTTCTCTGCCTCTGCTTTGAAAACTTCCTGTTAGAGACTGAGCTCAGAGCGATCACCACTGGTCACAGCTCTCACCACAAGATCTTGAAACACTGGCAGCAGAACCTTTATATTCAATCCAGAATATGGGTGTTTCTGAACTGCCTGCTTACACTCCCCAGCCCCCAGGAAGCCCAGAAATGGACCGGCAGAGAATTCTTAGGAGTTTGGTGTGCTCCCCACTTTACAAGAGCTGAAAACAAGGACAAGAGGTAGATAAAGATTGTGTCCTAATGCAGGTAGAATATAAGTCATGATATGGATGTGCCGGCGTTGGACTGGGGTAAACACAATAAAAAGTCTGACAACACCAGGTTTTAGTCCAACCGATTTATTTGATACTAAACTCACAAGCTTCAGACCTTCAGCCTCTGACCTTCGGGTAAGCATTCTCCAAGGCGGCCTTCACGACACACGACAACGCAGAGTCGCTGAGCAGAGACTGATAGCCAAGTTCCGCACACGTGAGGACGGTCTCAACAGGGATCTTGGGTTCATGTCGCACTATCTGTAACCCCCGTGACTTGCCTGGGTTTGCAAAACCTCACTCACTGTACTGTCTGGAGACAATATACATCTCTTTAACCTGTGATCAGTGCTCCTTCCACACACATTGTCGGCCACTTTAGGTCTTGAACAGCAGGTTAGGTGTAAAGATTCACATTCTAATCAGTAATCTCTAAACTGTCTGTGCTTTATACGCTCTGTCTGAGGCCAGAACTCTCCATTCACCTGATGAAGAGGGAAACCTCGAAAGCTAGTGAGTTTACTATCAAATAAATCGGTTGGACTAAAACCTGGTGTTGTCAGACTTTTTACAGTAGAATATAAATCAGAGTATTGCTGAAGGATGCCATTCAGCCCACTTTGCTTGTGCTGGCTCTTCAAATGACCCATCCAATTTCTTGCTTTCCTCTAATTGTTCCTCATCAAAAGACAATTGTTATTCAATATTTATCACACTCCTTTTGAAAGGTTCCCACTACATCAGCTGCGACCGTTCTTTCAGACAGTACATTCTAAACCTCAACAACTTGCAGAGTAAACAAATTCTGGCTTCTGGCTCTCTGGCAATCTGCATCCTCATGTTACTGACCCCAGTTTCTCCATGTAACATTCCCAAGACGGCAGCAGCAGTCACAAGGCAAGTGTTTACATCCCTTATTGGACTGGAGGAGGTAATCAACCATTACCTTTTTCAGTACATCTGTGCGTCTCGCTTGGCTATTTCAGAGAGAAGGTGAGAGTCAACCACATTGCTGTGGCTCTGGAATTGCATGTAGGCCAGATCGGGTAAGGACGGCAGATTTGCTTCCCTAAAGGACTGGCTTGGTAATAGGAGACAGAGAGTAGTAGTGGAAGGGTCTTTTTCTAGCTGGAGGTCTGTCACTAGTGGTGTGCCGCAGGGCTCAGTACTGGGATCTCTTCTATTTGTAATATACATAAATGACTTGGAAGAAGGAGTACGTGGTGTGATCACCAAGTTTGCAGACGACACGAAGTTGGCTGGACTTGCGGACAGTGAGGAGGAGTGTCAGGCGACACAGCAGGATATAGATAGGCTGGTATATTGGGCAGGTAAATGGCAGATGGAATTTAATCCTGATAAATGCGAGGTGATGCATTTTGGAAGAAATAATGTAGGGGGGAGTTATATGATAAAGGGTAGACTTATTAAGAGTATAGAAACGCAGAGGGACCTGGGGGTGCAAATGCACAAGTCTTTGAAGGTGGCAGTACAGGTGGAGAAGGTTGCGAAGAAAGGTTATGGTATGTTGGCCTTTATAGGAAGGGGTATAGAGTACAAAAGCTGGCGTCTAATGTTGCAGTTGTATAGAACATTGGTTAGACCGCATTTGGAGTACTGCGTCCAGTTCTGGTCGCCTTACTACCAGAAGGACGTGGAGACCCTGGAGAGAGTGCAGAGGAGGTTTACCAGGATGTTGCCTGGTATGAAAGGACTGGGTATGAGGAAAGATTTGAGAAATTGGGGCTGTTTTCCTTAGAAAGACGGAGAATGAGGGGAGATCTAATAGAGGTGTATAAGATTATGAAGGGTATAGATAGAGTAAACAGTGGTAAGCTATTTCCTAGATTGGAAACAAATATTACGAGGGGCCACGGGCTCAGGGTGAGGGGGGGGGGGAGGGTGCGGGGGGGTGGGGGGGTGGCGAGGTATAATTCGGATATTAGAGGGAGGTTTTTCACACAGAGGGTTGTGGGGGTATGGAATCCACTGCCAAGGTGGTGGAGGCAGGCACGCTGGAGTTGTTTAAGGGATACTTAGATAGGCACATGAGCAGAATAGAGATGGAGGGATGAAGGAGACTGTTTTAAATAAGGTTCAGGAGCCTTGGGGTGTCCCTGGGAATCTACTGATTCCTGTGGACCTTCCAACATATTTTCTGGCTCACTTGTTTTACTTTTGAGCTTCTGGGGATTCCCCTGAATGTTTGCATAAGAATTGCATGTTATTTGATGTTTTTCTCTTTTACTCCAAAGGTGCTTTGGTCCGCCTTGTTGTCCAACAAGGGGCATACACGCGGTGGGTCGTGCGAGGGCTGCTCTTGGATGTTTCGAGAGTAGCCTAGTGCTTCACGTCGTTAGTGTGTGCTTAATCTGGACCAGCTGATGGGCAACATGACAGCTCAGTGACTATCACTGATTGCTGTGCAGACACATGGATTTGGGCCAGTGTCTGTGGGAGTTTGCGCATTCTCCCTGTGGTTGTGTGGGTTTTCTCCGGGTGCTCCGGTTTCCTCCCACACCCCAAAGATGTGCTCTTAGGCTGATTGGTGTAATTAAATTGTCCTTAAATTAGTCTCCCCTCAATCTGGTTTCCAATGTGGAGTGCCATAAGCGTAGACGAGAGTCATGGGTGGAAGAGGGAACTCACAATATTAAAATGGTGGTGCGGGCTCGATGGGCTGAAGGGCCTGTTTCCCGTGCTGTGTTGTTCTTTGTTCTTTGTTCTTAATGAACCAGAGGGGTTTTTTGACAATCTGGTCACAGATTCATAGAATCATACAGGTTTACAGCATGCAAACAGGTCCTTCAGCCCAACTCGTCCATGGCACCCATTTTTTTAACCACTAAGTTAATCCCAATTGCCCACGTTGGTCATTTCGTGGTCACCAGTACTGAGAATGCAGCCTGAATTTTGCACTAATTCATGATTGGTGGGTCCAGAAGCGACTCCCATGTCAATTTCCGCCCACGAATGTTAGAACAATGTGATTTCGCAGTGATTTAAGATCACATACTCCCCCCAACTGGATTTTTCTTCAATGTAAAACCCCAAAAGCTTCATGGACATAACTACTGAATACAAATAGGCTAAACTTCAACTGTAAGGACAGAGGTTAACCTTCAAAACATGTCAACACTTAAACCATGACACTGAGACAAGGCTATCACAAAGACAAAAAATTGTGGCTATCAGACAGTCCAGTTAAAGAAACTGGGAGAGCATCAGAGCTGATAGTGCCAGACATTATACAAACAAACATCACCAACAGATAAAAAGAAATGGACTGAAAGCCAGAGACATCACACCTGAATGGGGTCCATCGTGGAAACAAAATTGTGATGAATGGATTTGTCTGGACCAAGGTAGGAACCAAACTAAAAGAGATTAAAAGGTGCTAAGCGCCAATCATCCATGGATGATTGGTGCTTGGATGTCTCCAAGAAATATGCTTTGATATTTTTGATAAAGTCTTGTAAAAGAAGGGGTAGATAGTTAAGTCTTGCACCGCAGTCACAGAGCAGGGTCAGAAATGGTCAGCCATATTCATGGACATATATGTCACACTGGAAAGACCGACTGTGAGGGGGGTGTTGGGAATAGGAGCCGGATCTGAGGGATATTGTGACTGAGGTTTAAGGGTAGTTTACAGGTAGCCACTAAATTCTAAGGTGTTTTGAGTTGAGGTTTAGGCAGAAACGTAGGGTTTCCCCTGGGGTTTTCAGTAGAGGTTTTTATCAATAAGTCCTGGTTTTGAGTGTTGTCATTACACTAGTTTAAAGTTCCTGTATTAGGAATTAAGAATACTTTTCCCTGTTAATATAAATTGTCAGTGGTTGAGCCTAAAAGCCCCTGTCTGTGTACGTTTGTCCTTTATAAAATTCTGAAGTCAAGAGGACAGTAAGAGGAATGAGAGTATGTGCGAGCAAACTCAGAGCAGGAAATGGTTCTGTAAGGTGAGACACATGTCCATTGAGGGATGTTACCGGTGTGCTTTCACACTCACAGTTCTTAATAACATTGTTTGTTCCTTCCTCAGAAATGCCATCATCAGGATACAGCACTCACCCCTAGGACCTCCCCACCACCACCCCTTTCCACCTGAGGAGGAATCGTGGAGTATGTATCCAAGTCACATCTACTCTGTGTAGTGAGCTCTTGCATAGATACAGGCACTCAAGCACAAGGGCTGGGCTATATTACGTCAACTCAGTCTGGAGGGCACTATGGTGAGGGCACATCATACTCATTGGAGGAGCTGGCGGAGGCAGAGAGTGTGCAGGGTGCCAGCGCTGTGGGACTGCTGGACGCCAGGATAGTACTGAGTCTGAGGCAACTCTGAGTTGCCCATTAGATGGCACGTATTGGACGTCCAGCCTGCTCAGGCCAGAGGACAACTGCCAAGATCATCAGTAATCTGCCTCCCATGCATTCCTTCCCTCGCAGTGTGCATGCATCATGGGCCCAGATACCTTGCACAGACTTACTAAATCTGTTGTCTGTAGTCACAAGCAATCTGCATGTGATACTCCTTCCTATTCACAAAGGCACCTGGGTGACCACCCCCCCCCCCCCCACCCCACCCCAGACATCGAGGGCCACATGGGTGCAGCCTATGGCAGCCTTGATGTGCGGAACTCAACAATAGTTGTGAAACTGGCTCGTTCAGCCTGGTTAGTTTGGACTGCCCAGTAATGATGAATGTGCAAACTCGTCTGAACAAAGCATCAGTTATGAACTTTATGCAGGCTCTGGACAGCTGACTGGGAAACTCCATGATCACTTCCATCTAGAAGGACAAGGGTAGCAGATATATGGGAACACCACCAACTGCAAGTTTCTCTCCAAGTCACTCAACATCCTGACTTGGAAGTATATTGCCGTTCCTTTGCAGTCGCTAGGTCAAAATCTTGGAATTCCCTCCCGAATGGCATTGCGGGTAAATGCACAGCACATGGACTGCAGTGGCTCATGAAGGCAGCTCACCACCTCCTTCTCAATAAATGCTGGCCAGCCAGCAATGCCCATGTCCCACAAATAAATAAAAAAAAGCAGAGACCCCATTGAGCCCTGGAATGATCCAGATACTGGTGGAACTGTGACATTCAGAGACACACAGTTGGAGATTATCTCTGGGCGAATCATGTGCCATAATGATGTGATGGTTTCCTGGGTGAGGGGTGGGGGCCTCGTGCAGCACTGGACCTCGATATGTCGAGGTGGCTGAATTGCTGCCTGTACACTCTGGGAGTGAGATAGTGGCGATTTCTGCTGTGCAGTCCACCTTGCCCTCCCAGCTGGCCCTGCACCCTCTGTGCCAGCACCTTCCCTCCGACATGCCTCTCCTTACAATGCTGCCTGTGGGCCTCCTCTCTCTTTGGCCCCTCTCTTACTCCTCAGCGGAGCTCCTCCCCCCAGTGGGGTACGCTATCTGCTGAATCTGCTGAAATACAGCCAGCAATGTCCCATGCACCAAAGGAGAAATGCTCCGACACAATTACTAGAGCGAGAGAGTCTTCACAACAGGATTAACAAAGCAAATACCTCACAAGAAACCCAAGGGAGAAGTCTGAACTCTCAACGGTAATGCTACAGCAAACTCTAAGCTGACCTCCTCACGCAAGCAGTGCTCCAGTCACTTTTATCCCACTGTTAGATGGGAGGACTTGCTACTTAATTATAAACCAGCGCGCAACCCACTCACTTCCATTGACTGAAGTATCACACAAATGCATGATGATCTCAGGGTGCGATGTCTTCTGCCGCCATTTCATGTGCTTCTGAGTCAGGGGCATACACACCCGAGCAACATAAAACTTTAGCCCAGCTTCTTAAAGTGTGGACATATTCACACATTGTCACATCATCCTCAACCTGCCAGCCGCAGACGCATCGGTGCATGACAGTGTCAGTAAGAGTGACCATCGCACAGTCTTCATATTGAAGATACCCTCCATCGTATTGTGTGGCACTATCACTGTGTTAAATGGGATAGAATTCAAACAAATCTAGCAGCTCAAAACTGGGCTGAGGTAGTGTGGACCATCAGTAGCAGCAGAATTGTACTCACCCACAATCTGTTGGCACAGTGATTAGCACTGCTGCCTCATAGGGCCAGGGATTCAGCTTCAATTCCTGGCTTGGGTCACAGTCTGTGTGGAGTCTTCATGTTCTCCCTGTGTCTACGTGGGTTTCCTCCAGGTGCTCCAGTTTCCTCCCATAGTCCAAAGGTGTGCTGGTTAGATGCATTGGCCACATTAAATTCTTCCTCAGTGTATCCAAACAGGTACTGGAGTGAAGCGACTAGGGGATTTTCACAGTAACTTTATTGCAGTGTTAATGTAAGCCTACTTGTGACATTAATAAATAAGTAAACATTAAACTGTAACCTCATGGCCTGGTACATCCTCCACTCTACCATTACCATCAAGCCAGGGGATCAACCCTGGGTCAATGTAGAGTACAGTAAAAAGTCTGACAACACCAGGTTTAAGTCCAACCGATTTATTTGATAGTAAACTCACTAGCTTTTGGGGTTAGTCCCTTCATCAGGTGAATGGAGAGTTCTGGCCTCAGACAGAGCATATAAAGCACAGACAGTTTACAGATTACTGATTAGAATGCGAATCTTTACACCTAATCTGCTGTTCAAGTCCTAAAGTGGCCGACAATGTGTGTGGAAGGAGCACTGATCACAGGTTAAAGAGATGTGTATTGTCTCCAGACAGCACAGTAAGTGAGGTTTTGCAAACCCAGGCAAGTCACGGGGGTTACAGATAGCACTACATGAACCCAAGATCCCTGTTGAGACCATCCTCATGTGTGCGGAACTTGGCTATCAGTCTCTGCTCAGCGACTCTGCGCTGTCGTGTGTCGTGAAGGCCGCCTTGGAGAATGCTTACCCGAAGGTCAGAGGCTGAATGCCCGTGACCACTGAAGTGTTCGCCAATAGGAAGGGAACAGTCTTGCCTGGTGATTGTCGAGCGATGTTCATTCATCCGTTGTCGTAGCGTCTGCATGGTCTCCCCAATGTACCATGCTTCGGGACATCCTTTCTTGCAACGTATCAGGTAGGCAACGTTGGCCGAGTTGCAAGAGTATTTACCATGTACCTGGTGGATGGTATTCTCACGTGTGATGATGGTATCCATGTCGATGATCTGGCATGTCTTGCAGAGGTTGTTGTGGCAAGGTTGTGTGGTATTGTGGTCACTGTTCTCCTGAAGGCTGGGTAGTTTGCTGCGAACAATGGTCTGTTTGAGGTTGCGTGGTTGTCTGAAAGCAAGAAGTGGGGGTGTGGGGATGGCCCTGGCGAGATGTTCTTCTTCATCAATGATATGTTGAAGACTCTGGAGAAGATGTCGTAGCTTCTCCGCTCCGGGGAAGTACTGGACGATGAAGGGTGCTCTGTCCACTGTGTCCTGTGTTTGTCTTCTGAGGAGATCGGTGCGGTTTTTTGCTGTGGCGCATCGGAACTGTCGATCTATGAGTCGAGCGCCACATCATGTTCTTATGAGGACATCTTTCAGCGTCTGGAGGTGTCTGTCACGATCTTCCTCATCTGAGCAAATCCTGTGTATACGGAGGGCTTGTCCATAGGGAATGGCTTCTTTTTCATGTTTAGGGTGGAAACTGGAGAAGTGGAGCATTGTGAGATTGTCTGTGGCCTTGCGGTACACTGAGGTGCTGAGGTGACCGTCCTTGATGGAGATGCGTGTGTCCAAGAATGCAACTGATTCTGGGGAATAGTCCATGGTGAGTCTGATGGTGGGGTGGAATTTGTTGATATCATCATATAGTTGTTTCAGTGATTGTTCACCATGAGTCCAAAGGAAGAAAATGTCATCGACGTATCTAGTGTATCTAGTCTGGCAATACAGCAGGATATTGATAGGCTGGTTGATTGGGCAGATACATGGCAAATGGAGTTTAATCCGGATAAATGTGAGGTGATGCATTTCGGCCGGAATAATGTAGGGGGAAGTTATATGATAAAGGGTAAGCCCGTAAGGAGTATAGAGTCGCAGCGAGACCTGGGGGTGCAAGTGCACAAGTCGTACAGAACGTTGGTTCGGCCGCATTTGGAGTACTGCGTCCAGTTCTGGTCGCTTTACTACCGGAAGGACGTGGAGACTCTGGAGAGGGTGCAGAGGAGGTTTACCAGGATGTTGCCTGGTATGGAAGGACTGGGGTATGAGGAAAGATTGAAGAAATTGGGGCTCTTTTCCCTTGAAAGACGCTGACTGAGGGGGGATCTAATAGAGGTATATAAGATTATGAAGGGTATAGATAGAGTAAACAGAGGTAAGCTATTTCCTATAATAGAGACACAAAGGACAAGGGGCCATGGACTTAAGGTGAGGGGGAAGAGGTACAACACAGATATTAGAGGGAGGTTTTTCACACAGAGGGTAGTGGGGGTATGGAATGCTCTGCCAAGTAAGGTGGTGGAGGCAAACACGCTAGAGTCATTTAAGAGTAACTTAGACAGGCACATGACTGAGTTGGAGATGGGTGGATATAGGAGAACCTTTTAAATAAGGGTCATTAGCATTGGGGTGTCCCTGGTAATGTAAATGGGTATAGTATGATAATAATGTTTTTTTTCTCTTTCATTCACAGGTTTTAAGTCGGTCCACCTCGTGACCAACGAGGGGCATTCACACGATGGGTCGTACTGGGGCTGCTCTTGGTTGTTCGAGATTGGCCTCGTGCTTCATGTCGTTAGTGTGTGCCTAAACTGGACAAGATACTGGGCAAGATGACAGCTCAGTGACTGTCGCTGATTGCTGTGCAGACACATGGATTTGGGCCAGTGTCTGTGGGAGTTTGCGCATTCTCCCCGTGCTTGCGTGGGTTTTCTCTGGGTGCTCCGGTTTCCTCCCACACCCCAAAGATGTGCTGTTAGGCTGATTGGCAGGAATAAATTGTCCCTAAATCAGTTTCCCTCAATCTGGATGGCCATAAAACATTAGACAAGGGTCGTGGGGGGAGAGGGGGACTGGTGGTGTTGAGATGGCGGCGCGGGCTCGTTGGGCCGAAGGGCCTGTTTCCCGGGCTGATTTTGTTCTTTGTTCTTTGTATAGCATCGGTTGAAGATTCTGTGCGGTGAAGAAGTCTTGTTCAAACCTGTGCATGAAGATGTTGGCATATTGAGGTGCAAATTTGGTCTCCATGGCTGTTCCATGTGTCTGGATGAAATCCATATCAATGTAGAGTACAGCAGGTCATGCCAGGAGAAACACCAGGGATACCTAAAAATGAAGGCACAGGACTACGAACAGATAAGCTGTCTATAGTTTGACAGTGAGTGATTGATTTAATTGGACTGTGATCTAGATGGAGTGATAGTAATAGACAGTGATTTCTCAGTGTTTCTCAGAGAAGAGTCTGTCTGTGCTGGAAAGTGCTGAGGAGTGCAGCCTCTACATACACAGTACAGGATGCGCTGGGTGTGTCACCTTGGAGAGGGACTCTGTCAAGAGGAGAACAGAGCGAGGCAGGAGGATCAGCAGTTACCAAGCCTGGTGATGAGTTCATCCTTGTTCTTGAAGACGGGAGAGCTTTTAAAAATTATTAGAACTCTAAAGAATGGCTTCTAAAATACCAGTTCATCTAACTGTTTGAACACTATATCATATTACATTATGAAATCCATTTGAAAAAGGATCTTCACACCAAAAGAGTTTGCAAATCACCGCTTTAGACAAAGGGTTTGGCAGGTGGTGCAATGTAAGTCTCAGGATTCAGTGAGGGGATGATGGGAATGGGGACGGGCTGATGGGATTGGATGGGGAGCTAATGTGATTGGGTGAGGGGATGATGTGATTGGGTGAGGGGATGATGTGATTGGGGAGGAACGGGGTTAGGTGAGAAATGATGCGTTTGTGGATAAAGTGATGGGATTGGGTCAGGATTAGTGCTGCTATTTTAGAACATGGAACATAGAACATAGAACATAGAACATAGAACATAGAACATTACAGCGCAGAACAGGCCCTTCGGCCCACGATGTTGCGCCGACCAGTTACAAAAACAATGACCCACTAGCCTATACCAATCCCTTTTCGTCCATAAACCTATCCAGAGATCTCTTAAACGCCCCCAAACTAGACGCATCTACAACTGCAGCAGGCAGGGCATTCCAATCCCTCACCACCCGCTGGGTAAAGAACCTACCCCTGACATCCGTCCTGTAGCTACCCCCCCTTAATTTAAAGTCATGCCCCCTCGTGCTAGCTTTCTCCATCCGAGGAAAAAGGCTATCACTATCCACCCTATCTAAACCCCTAATCATCTTATATGTTTCAATAAGATCCCCTCTTAGCCGCCTTCTTCCCAACGAAAACAACCCTAGATCCCTCAGTCTCTCCTCATAGGACCTCCCCACCATACCAGGCAACATCCTAGTAAACCTCCTCTGCACCCTCTCCAACGCCTCCACATCCTTCTTGTAATGCGGGGACCAGAACTGCACACAGTACTCCAAGTGCGGCCGCACTAGAGTAGTGTACAGTTGCAACATTACACTGCGACTCCTAAATTCAATCCCCCTACCAATAAACGCCAAGACACCGTACGCCTTCTTGACAACCTTATCTACTTGATTCCCAACTTTCAGGGATCTATGTACACACACACCTAGATCCCTCTGTTCATCCACACTATTCAAAGTCCTCCCGTTAGCCCTATACTCGACACATCTGTTGCTCCTACCAAAGTGAATTACCTCACACTTCTCCGCATTAAATTCCATCCGCCACCTCTCGGCCCAGCTCTGCAACCTATCTAAGTCTCCCTGCAGACTATGACACCCTTCCTCACAATCTACCACACCTCCAACTTTGGTGTCATCAGCAAATTTACTAATCCACCCAACTATACCCTCATCCAGATCATTAATAAAAATTACAAACAACAGTGGCCCCAAAACAGATCCCTGAGGCACACCACTCGTAACTGCACTCCATGATGAATATTTACCATCCACCACCACCCTCTGTCTCCTATCTGATAGCCAATTCCTGATCCAACTTCCTAGATTACCCACAATCCCATACATCTGCATTTTCTGCAGAAGCCTACCATGGTGAACCTTATCGAACATAGAATATTACAGCGCAGAACAGGCCCTTCGGCCCACGATGTTGCGCCGACCAATTAAAAAAGCAATGACCCTCTAACCTAAACCAATCCCTTTCCATCCATAAACCTATCCATGGATCTCTTAAACGCCCCCAAACTAGGCGCATTTACAACTGCAGCAGGCAGGGCATTCCAATCCCTCACCACCCTCTGGGTAAAGAACCTACCTCTGACATCCGTCCTATAACTACCACCCCTTAATTTAAAGCCATGCCCCCTCGTGCTAGCTTTCTCCATCCGAGGAAAAAGGCTATCACTGTCCACCCTATCTAAACCTCTAATCATCTTATATGTTTCAATAAGGTCCCCTCTTAGCCGCCTTCTTTCTAACGAAAACAACCTCAAATCCCTCAGTCTCTCCTCATAGGACCTTCCCTCCATACCAGGCAACATCCTGGTAAACCTCCTCTGCACCCTCTCCAATGCCTCCACATCCTTCCTATAATGTGGGGACCAGAACTGCACACAATACTCCAAGTGCAGACGCACCAGAGTTTTGTACAGTTGCAACATGACGCTGCGACTCCTAAATTCAATCCCCCTACCAATAAACGCCAAGACACCGTATGCCTTCCTAACAACCCTATCTACTTGATTCCCAACTTTCAGGGATCTTTGTACACATACACCTAGATCCCTCTGTTCATCAACACTATTCAGAGTCCTACCGTTAGCCCTATACTCTACACATCTGTTATTCCTGCCAAAGTGAATTACCTCACACTTTTCCGCATTAAACGCCATCCGCCACCTCTCGGCCCAGCTCTGCAACTTGTCCAAGTCTCTCTGTAAACTATGACACCCCTCTTCACTATCTACCACTCAGTTATTTAGAGAGTAATGAATTGATTGGAGATAGTCAGCACGGTTTTGTGAAGGGTAGGTCGTGCCTTACTAACCTTATTGAGTTTTTTGAGAAAGTGACCAAAGAGGTGGATGGGGGTAAGGCAGTTGATGTGGTATATATGGACTTTAATAAGGCGTTTGATAAGGTTCACCATGGAAGGGACTTTAAACTAGAAAGGATGGGGGGAGGGAACTGTGATGGGGAAACTGGGACGGAGGAGGTTCGCTCCCAGGTAGGGGAGGACCGCAGGCAGTATGGGAGGGAGGTTAGACAGGTGGTGGAGATGGGAAATGCCCAGACTGAGGGGCTGATGTGTATATATTTTAATGCAAGGAGTATATGAATAAGGTAGATGAGCTTAGGGCGTGGATAGCTGTTTGGGATTGTGATGTGGTGGCCATTACGGAGACTTGGATGTCTCAGGGACAGGACTGGGTACTTCAGGTGCCAGGCTTCAGGTGCTTCAGGAAGGACAGGGAGGGTGGCAGAAGGGGTGGTGGCGTGGCACTGTTGATCAGGGATAGTGTCATGGCTACAGAGAAAGAGGATGTCGTGGAGGGATTGTCTACAGAATCTCTGTGGGTGGAAGTTAGGAACAGCAAAGGGTCAAAAACTTTGCTGGGTGTAATCTATAGGCCGCCCAATAGTGACAGGGAAGTTGAAGTGCAAATAGGGAAACAGATTCTGGAGAGTTGTTTTAATAACAGAGTTGTCGTGATGGGAGACTTCAATTTCCCAAACATCGACTGGAATATCCCTAGGGTAAGGGGTATAGATGGGGAGGAGTTTGTTAGGTGTGTTCAGGAGGGTTTCCTGACGCAGTATGTGGACAAGCCTACGAGGGGAGAGGCTGTACTTGACCTGGTACTGGCGAATGAACCAGGGCAGGTGATGGATCTTTCGGTAGGAGAGCATCTTGGATATGGTGACCATAATTCTATCTCCTTCACAATTGCGTTGGAACGAGATAGGATCAGGCAGGCTAGGAAGGTGTTTGTCTGGGGTAAGGGGAGATACGAAGAAGTCAGGAAGTTACTTGGACAAATAAACTGGAAGGAGGCGTTCTTAGGGAAAAGTACCGAAGGAAGGTGGCAGATATTCAAGGAATGTGTGTCTGGAGCTCTGAATGACAACGTTCCGATGAGACGAGGGGGTTTTGGTGGGTCGAGGGAACCGTGGTGCACAAAGGATGTGTTGAACCTAGTCAGGAAGAAAAGGAAGGTGTACAAGAGGTTCAGGGAATTAGGAGATGTTAAAGATCTTGAGGAGTATAAGGACTGTAGGAGGGAACTTAAAAGGGAAATTAGGAGAGCCAGAAGGGGTCATGAGAAGACCTTGGCGGGTAAGATTAAGGAGAATCCCAAGGCCTTCTATAAATATGTGAAAGGTAAAAGGATAAGAAGAGAAGGGATAGGACCTATAAAAGGTGAGGGGGGAAAGGTCTGTGTGGAACCAGAAGAAATGGCGGAGGTGCTTAACGAGTACTTCGCCTCAGTATTCACGGTGGAAGCCGATCTGGGAGATTTTGTTATGGATTTGCAGCAGATGGAAAGGATTGAGTACGTGAATATTAAGGAGGAGGATGTGTTGGAACTTTTGAATTCTATCAAGGTAGATAAGTCGCCGGGACCAGATGGGATGTACCCCAGGATACTGTGGGAGGCGAGGGAAGAGATTGCAGAGCCCCTGGCGATGATCTTTGCGTCGTCAATGGAGACGGGAGAGGTTCCGGAGGATTGGAGGATTGCAGATGTAGTTCCTATTTTTAAGAAAGGGAACAGAGATAGCCCGGGAAATTACCGACCGGTGAGTCTGACCTCAGTGGTTGGTAAGCTGATGGAGAGGCTTCTGAGGGACAAGATTTACGAACATTTGGAGAGGTTTGACATGATCAGGAATAGTCAGCATGGATTTGTCAAGGGCAGGTCGTGCCTTACAAGCCTAGTTGAGTTCTTCGATAATGTGACTGAACACATTGACGAAGGAAGTGCCGTGGACGTAGTGTACATGGACTTCAGCAAGGCGTTTGATAAGGTCCCCCATGCAAGACTTCTTGAGAAGGTGAGAGGGCATGGGATCCAAGGGCCTTTGGCCTTGTGGATCCAGAACTGGCTTGCCTGCAGAAGGCAGAGAGTGGTTGTGGATAGGGCTTTTTCTGAATGGAGGTCAGTCACCAGCGGAGTGCCTCAAGGATCTGTTCTGGGACCCTTGTTGTTTGTCATTTTCATAAATGACCTGGATGAGGAAGTGGAGGGATGGGTAAGTAAGTTCGCTGATGACACGAAGGTCGGTGGTGTTGTGGATGATCTGGAAGGATGTCAAAAGTTGCAGCAGGACATAGATAGGATGCAGGACTGGGCGGAGAAGTGGCAGATGGACTTCAACGCGGATAAATGTGTAGTCGTCCATTTTGGCAGAACCAACGGGATGAACGAGTACACTATCAAGGGCAGAAGTCTGAGTAGTGTTGAGGAGCAGAAGGATCTTGGGGTCCGGGTCCACAGGACTCTTAAATCGGCCTCGCAGGTGGAGGAGGTGGTCAAGAAGGCGTATGGTGTACTGGCCTTCATTAATCGAGGGATTGAGTTTAGGAGTCGGGAGGTAATGCTGGAACTTTATAAGACCCTTGTCAGGCCTCATTTGGAGTATTGTGCGCAGTTCTGGTCGCCTCACTATAGGAAAGATGTAGAAGCTATTGAAAGGGTGCAGAGGAGATTTACAAGGATGTTGCCTGGACTGGGAGGCATGCCTTATGAAGTTAGGTTGAGGGAGCTGGGACTCTTTTCCCTGGAGAGACGAAGGTTGAGAGGCGACCTGATAGAAGTTTACAAAATGTTGAGAGGAATAGATAGGGTGGACTCTCAGAGGCTATTTCCCCGGTTTGAAATGGTCGCTACGAGAGGACACAGATTTAAGGTGCGGGGAGGGAGGTTCAGAAGTGATGTTAGGGGTAAGTTTTTCACTCAGAGGGTGGTGAGTGAATGGAATCGGCTGCCGTCAGTGGTGGTGGAGGTGAACTCGCTGGGGTCTTTTAAAAGACTTCTGGATGAGTATATAGGGTTTAATGAGATTGAGGGTTTTAGATAGGTCTGTAGGTTGGTAGGTGATGATGTGATCGGCGCAACTTGTGGGCCGAAGGGCCTGTTTGTGCTGTAGTGTTCTATGTTCTATGTTCTATGTTCTATAAAATGCAGATGTATGGGATTGAGGGTGATATAGTTAATTGGATCAGGAATTGGCTAGCAGATAGGAGACAGAGGGTGGTGGTTGATGGTAAGTATTCGTCATGGAGTTCGGTTACAAGTGGTGTGCCTCAGGGATCTGTTTTGGAGCCACTGCTGTTTGTAATTTTTCAATAGAATTGAAAAGTTATTGTATTGGTAAAATACAGGAAAATCCCAAGCTGTTTAATACATTCATTAAGAGCAAGAGGATAACCAAGGAAAGAGTAGAACATAGAGCATTACAGCGCAGTACAGGCCCTTTGGCCCTCGATGTTGTGCCGATTTGTGAAACCAATCTAAAGCCCATCTAACCTACACTATTCCAATATCATCCATATGTTTATCCAATGACCATTTAAATGCCCTCAATGTTGGCGAATCCACTACTGTTGCAGGCAGGGCATTCCACGCCCTTACTACTCTGAGTCAAGAACCTACCTCTGACACCTGTCCTATATCTATCACCCCTCAATTTGAAGCTATGTCCCCTCGTGCTAGCCATCACCATCCGAGGAAAAAGGCTCTCACTATCCACCCTATCTAATCCTCAGATCATCTTATATACCTCTATTAAGTCACCTCTTAATCTTCTTCTCTCTAACAAAAACAGCCTCGAGTCCCTCAGCCTTTTCTCATAAGACCTTCCCACCATACCAGGCAACATCCTGGTAAACCTCCTCTGCACCCTTTCCAATGCTTCTACATCCTTCCTATAATGCGGTGACCAGAACTGTACGCAATACTCCAAGTGCGGCCACACCAGAGTTTTGTACAGCTGTAACATGACCCCATGGCTCCTAAACTCAATCCCTCTACCAATTAAAGCTAACACACTGTATGCCTTCTTAACAACCCTATCAACCTGGGTGCCAACTTTCAGGGATCTATGTACATGTACACCGAGATCTCTCTGCTCATCCACACTACCAAGTAACTTACCATTAGCTCAGTACTTTGTATTCCTGTCACTTCACACTTTTCCACATTAAACTCCATTTGCCACCTCTCAGCCCAGCTCTGCAGCTTATCTATGTCCCTCTGTAACCTACAATATCCTTCCTCACTGTCTACAACTCCTCCAAATTTAGTATCATCCGCAAATTTACAACCCATCTTTCTGCACCTGCATCCAGGTCATTTATAAAAATGACAAACAGCAGTGGCCCCAAAACAGATCTTTGCCGTACACCCCAAGTAACTGAACTCCAAGATGAATATTTCCCATCAACCACCACCCTCTGTCTTCTTACAAATCGCTAAATCACTCTCTATCCCATACCTCCGTATCTTCTGCAATAGCTTCCCGTGGGGAACCTTATCAAACGCTTTATTGAAATCCATAACAACCATATCAACTGTTTTCCCTCATCCACCTCTTTGGTCAACTTCTCAAAGAGCTCAATAACCTCAATGAGGGTGAGGCGCGACCTACCCTTCACAAAACCGTGTTGACTATCCCTAATCAAATTATTCCTTTCTAGATGATTATAAATCCTATCTCTTATGGTTGTATAAGACATTTGGGAGGCCGAATTTAGAGTATTGTGTGCAGGTTTGGTCACCTAATTACAGGAAGGTTATTAATAAGATTGAAAGAATGCAGAGAAAGTTTACAAGGATGTACCAGGGACTTGGGAAACTGAGTTACAGAGAAAAGTTGAATACGTTAGGATTTTATTCTCTGGAGCATAGAAGAATGAGGGGAGATTTGATAAAGGTGTATAAAATTATGACGGGTATAGATAGAATGAATGCAAGCAGACTTTTTCCACTGAGGCTAGGGGAGAAAAAAACTAGAGGACATGGGATAAGGGTAAAGGGGGAAAAGTTTAAAGGGAAATACTTGGGGGGGGGTCCTCACACAGAGAGTGTTGGGAGTGTGAAATGAGCTGCCAGATGAAGTGGTAAATGCGGGCTCACTTTTTACATTTAAAAAAAACTTAGACAGGTACATGGATGAGAGTGGTGTGGAGGGCTTATAGTCCAGGTGCAGGTCAGTGGGACTAGGCAGAAGAGTGGTTCGGCACAGCCAAGAAGGGCCAAAAGGCCTGTTTCTGTGCTGTAGTATTCTATGGTTCTATGGTTCTAAAACTTTGTCAACAACAGAAGTCTATAATTACCAGGGTTGCCTCTATTCCCCTTCTTGAACAAGGGGGCAACATTTGCTATCCTCCAGTCCTCTGACACTATTCCTGTAGAAATGACGACCTAAAGATCAAAGCCAAAGGCTCTGCATCTCCTCCCTAGCCTCCCAGAGAATCCTAGGATAAATCCCAACTGGCCCACGCTTATCTATTTTCATACTTTCCAGAATACTAACACCTCCTCCTTATGAACCTTAATCCCATCTAGTCTAATAGCCTGTATCTCAGTATTCTCTTCAACAATGTTGTCTTTATCCTGAATGAATACTGATGAAAAATATTCATTTAGCGCCTCTCCTACGTCTTTGGACTCCACACACAACTTCCCACTAATGTCCTTGACTGGCCCTAACCTTACCCTAGTCATTCTTTTATTCCTGATATACCTATAGAAAACTTTAGGGTTTTCCTTGATCCTACCTGCCAAAGACTTCTCATGTCTCTCCTGGCTCTTCTTAGCTCTCTCTTTAGCTCCTTCCTGACTAACTTGTAACTTTCAAGAGCCCTAACTGAGCCTTCACGTCTCATCTTGACATAAGTCTCCTTCTTCCTCTTCACAAAAGATTCAACTTCTTTAATAAACCAAGGTTCCCTCGCTCGACCACTTCCTCCCTGCCTGACAGGTACATACATATCAAGGACACGCAGTAGCTATTCCTTGAACCAGCTCCACATTTCAATTGTGCCCATCCCCTGCAGTTTCCTTCCACATCCTATGCACCCTAAATCTCACCTATTTGCATCATAATTTCCTTTCCCCCAGCTATAACTGTTGCCCTGCGATATATACCTATCCCTTCCATCACTAAAGTAAACATAACTGAATTGTGGTCACTATCACCAAAGTGTTCACCTACCTCCAAATCTAACACCTGGTCTGGTTCATTACCCAGTACCAAATCCAATGTGGCCTCACCTCTTGTTGGCCTATCTACATACTGTGTCAGGAAACCTTCCTGCACACATTGGACAAAAACTGAACCATCTAAAGTACTCAAACTATAGCTTTTCCATTCAATATTTGTAAAGTTAAAGTGTCCCATAACAACTACCCTGTTACTTTTGCTCCTATCCAGAATCATCTATGCAATCCTTTCCTCTTCACCTCTGGAACTTTTCGGAGGCCTATAGAAAACACCCAACAGGGTGACCTCTCCTTTCCTGTTTCTAACCTCAGCCTATATCACCTCAGTAGACAAGTCCTCATCAAACGTCCTTTCTGCCACCGTAATACTGACCCTGATCAACAATGCCACACCTCCTCCTCTTTTACCACCTTCCCTGATCTTACTGAAACATCTAAACCCCGGAACCTGCAACAACTATTCCTGTCCCTGCTCCATCCATATCTCCGAAATGGCCACAACATCCAAGTCCCAGGTACCAACCCATGCTGCAAGTTCACCCACCATATTCTGGATGCTCCTGGCGTTGAAGTAGACACACTTCAAACCATCTTCCTACCTGCCAGTACACTCCTGCGACCTTGAAACCTTATTCATGACCTCACTACTCTCACCCTCCTGTACATAAAAATACATAGTGGGGCCCATTAAAGACCAAAATGGCATCATCTATGTGTGGAGCCAGAAGACATAGGTGAGGTATTAAATTTGCAACTGTGTTCCATATGGAGAAGGATGATGTGGATATAGAAATCTGTGTGTGTGTGGGGGAGTGTGGGGGGGGGGAAGGTTGAACAGATTAGTGTTGAGAGGGAGGAGGTGTTAACGGTTTTAGTGGGTTTAGAAGTGGATAAATTCCCAGGTCCTGATTTGTATCCCAGGCTGCTGTGTGACGCAATAGAGAAGATTGCAGGGGCTCTGAAGCTAATTTTTCAATCCCCTCTGACCACAGGAGAGGTGCTGGGGGACAGGAGGATAACTAGTGTGGTACCATTATTCAAAAGGGTAGTAGGAAAAAAACAGGAAATGTCAGAGGTAGGGACACTATTGGAAAAAGTTCTGAGGACAGAATGAATCTCCACTTAGGGAAATCTCCATTTGAAATACTACAGTACACAAGGCTACAGACCAAGTGCTGGAAAATAAGATTAGAATAGATCGGTGCTTGATGCTAGCACAGACTCATCGGCTGAAGGGCCTCATTCAATGCTGTAAAATTGTGTAACTAATTAAGTTATTTTTGATTTTCTGTAAATAGGAAAGGAAATATCAAGGACAGTCGGCTTGGCTTTATCAAGGGAAGATCACGCCTGACAAATTTGGCTGAATTTTTTGAGGAGGTGACTAGATGTGTTGATAAGAGCAGTGGAGATGATGTAGTCTACGTGGACTTCAATAAGGCTATTGACAAGGTCCCGTATAGGTGACTGATCAAGAAGGTAAGAGCCCTTGGAATTCAGGGCAATTTGGCAAATTGGATCAGGAGGCAGAGGGTGATGGTTGAAGTGACTGGAAGCCTGTGTCCAGTGGTGTACTGCAGGGATTGGTGCTGGGGCCCTTCCTGTTTGCAGTGTACATTAATGATCTAGACTCAAATGTAGGACATATATCCAGTAAGTTTGCAGATGACACAAAAATTGGAGTGGTATGGTAAATAGCGAGGAGCAATACCTTAGATTACAGGATGATACAGTTGGGTTGGTCAGATGGGCAGAACAGTGGCAACTGGAATATAACCCTGAGAAGTGTTAGGTGATTTTGGGAGGACTAACAAGGCAAAGGAATATACAATGAACATTAGGAAGTACAGAGGACTAGAGGGACCTTGTGGGTGCATGTCCATAGATCCCTGAAGGCAAGAGGACAGGTAGATAAGGTGGTGAAGAAGGCATGTAGGATACTTGCCTTTATTAGCTGAGCATTGAATATATTGAATATAAGACCAGGAAGGTTATAATGGTGTTTTATAAAACACTGATTAGGCCACAGCGGGAATACTGTGTACTGTTTTGGTTGCAACGCTCTAGGAAAGATGTAATTGCACTAGAAAGGGTGCAGGGGAGATTGATCAGGATGTTGCCTGGCCTGGAGCATTTCGGTTATGAAGAGAGGCTGGATAGACTGGAGCTGATAGGGTGGTAGTGATTGAAATTTTGCAACATTTAACCAGCATTTGGATAAACATTTGAAATGCCATAGTATACAAGGCTACAGACCAAATGCTGAAAAATAGGATTAGAATAGATAGGTGCTTGATGCCAACTCAGACACATGGGCTGAAGTGCTGTAAAATTGTGTGACTAATTAGGTTAGTTTTGATTTTCTGTAAACAGGAAAGAAAATTCAGTTATTATGACCACAGACCGGAGACTGAGCTCCAACAGGATGTCAGCGTTGACCTTTGAAGAATTGAAACTTAAAACAATTTGTTTCAATTCTGACAACCCATCACACTGACCAGAAGCAGGAGCACTGTCCACATCAAAGTGACAGTGAATGTGGGGCAGGGTGGAAAGAACACACTGTGTGTGAGCGTGTCAATGCGGGTGTGTGTGCGTGAGAGTGTGTATGTAGATGATTGTGTGTGTGAAAGTCTGTATGTGTGTGAAAGTCTGTGTATGTGAGTAGATGATTGAGTGCGTGTGTTTGGGTATGAGTGTGAGTGTATGTGTGTGTATGTGTATGAATATGAGTATAATTGTGTGTGTGTGTGTGTGTGTGTGTGTGTGTGTGTGTGTGTGTGTGTGTGTGTGTGTGTGTGTGTGTGTGTGTGTGTGTGTGTGTGTGAGTGTGTCACAGAATCAGAGGAAGAGTAAGAGATAGAATATGGTCTGAAGGTGACTGAAAGGGAAATTGGGATTAGCCCATGGGGTGTGGAGCAGAGGCTGGAACAGGCATCTCAGGATCAGTGTTGAACATAAGAACATAAGGGCATAAGAACTAGGAGAAGGAGTAGGCCACCTAGCCTTCGAGACTGCTCTGCCATTCAATAAGATCATGGCTGATCTTTTTGTGGACTCAGCTTCACTTATCCACCTGCTCACCATAACCCTTAATTTCTTTACTGTTCAAAAGTTTATCTATCCTTGCCTTAAAAACATTCAATGAGGTAGCCCCAACTGCTTCGTTGGGTAGGGAATTCCACAGATTCATGACTCTTCGTGTGAAGAAGTTCCTCCTCAATTCAGTCCTAAATCTGCTTCCTCTTATTTTGAGGCTATGCCCCCTAGTTCTAGTTTCACCCAATGGAAACAACTTCCCTGCTTCTATCTTGTCTATTCCCTTCATAATCTTATATGTTTCTATAAGATCTCCCCTCATTCTTCTGAATTCCAAAGAGTATAGTCCCAGTCTACTCAGTCTCTCCTCATAAGCCAATCCTCTCAACTCCAGAATCAACCTAGTGAATCTCCTCGGCACTCCCTCCAGTGCCAGTATATCCTTTCTCACGTAAGAAGTCCAAAACTGCTCACAGTACTCCAGGTGTGGCCTCACCAGCACCTTATACAGCTGCAACATAACCTCGCTGTTTTTAAACTCCATCCCTCCAGCAATGGAGGACAAAATTCCATTTGCCTTCTTAATTACCTGCTGCACCTGCAGAACAACTCCTTGAGATTCCTGCCCAAGGACACCCTTGTTGACCAGAGATTAGTCTGGGAGACAAACGCTAAGTGAGTTGTGGAATAGAAATGAATGGAGGTTGACCCAGGAGAGTGTGGGGGCAGTGAAGAGAGAGGCAGAATATAAGAAACACAATTGAGGAGGACCGGAAACAGACTAAGAATCGTGGAGGGACAGAGATATTTACTGGGCCCTTGTACAAAAATCATGTAAAAGCAATCTTACAAAGGAATCCAAATACTGTACAAAAGCAGGCCCTTCGGCCCATCAAATATGTACTAGTCGTTTTAAAGAACTATCTAGTTAGTCCCTCTTCGTGCTCTTTTCCCATATCCCTGCAATCCATCTGATTCTCTTTTTGATATGACTATTAAATCACAGCCCGCCTGATTTCTCACTCCAGATCCTAACAACTCACTGCCTAAAACTGTTTATTCCATGTCGTCTGCATTCCCTCATCAATCCTCTTAAATCTGGACTCTCTGGTTATTAACTCTTCAGGCACTGGAAACTCTTTCTCTTGTTTATCTAACGCCTTCATTCTTAAACATTTCTAAACTCTGACTCCAGTGCCAGTTCCCCAGTAACTGAACTCCCTCGTCATTCTCGTGAATTTTTTCTGCCCTCTCTCTATAGAATTTCCATCCTTCCGGATGTGTGTAACCCAGTGTTAGACTCGCTACTTCAAAGGGCTTCTACCCAATATTTTGCTCAGGTTTACACAATTTCATTAGGAACTTCATTGTAGTATTAATGTAAGCCTGCTTGTGACACTAATAAATATAGTAACCCAGGATTCCATTGCTGTCTGTCTAGATACAAACATTAAGGTGAAGTCAGAATGCTGCGGATGCTGGAATCTGAAACAAAAACAGAAAATGCTGGAAAATCTCAGCAGGTGTGACAGCATCTGTGGAGAGAGAATAGAGCCAATGTTTTGAATCAGGGTAACTCTTCGTCAAATACAGACATTCTCCGATCCCTTCAGTTCTGCAACCAATTGAAATACAATTGTGTCTTTCATCTCCTGTATTCATCACTAACACCCTGTCCCCTCCCATTTGTCTGCCCATTGTGTTCCTGCCATTCCCCAGCATCCTGGCCACTCTCCACCAAAATCCCGATCTCATGCTGTTACTAGGGGGCATAATTAGGCTGATTGATTGGGTAACAAATTGTCCCTATATTTATTGGACCTCCCTGATCCTCGCACATTAGGCGTAGACTAAAATCATGAATAGGTCACTGAGACAATGGGACGGCGGCGCGGGCTCGTTGGGCCGAAGGGCCTGTTTCCCGTGCTGTGTTGTTCTTTGTTCTTTGTTCTATAACTATAAGGTGCATGGTGGGAGATATAGGAGGGATGTCTGAGGTAGATTCTTTGCTCAGACAGTGGTTAGGGTGTGGAATGGACTGCCTGCTGTGATAGTGGACTGGGACACTTTAGGAACTTTCAAGCGGTTATTGGATAGGCACATGGAGGACACCAGCTTGATCTTGGGTTTGGACATAGCTCGGCACAACACCAAGGGCCACAGGGTCTGTGCTGTACTTTCATGTTCCATGTATGTTCTATGTCATTGCGCCCTGTCCTCTATTTCCTTGTCATCACACCTTGTGGTCCTGGTCCTGAATTCTGAGAGTACCAATACATAACCGTTTACCAGAAGTGTCTGTTCAGTTTATCTTAAGTAAATAAAATTCTGGCCAGCCCTCAGCAGGAGGGATATCTGGAACTGGAGTAGTTTAGGTTCAGATTCACTAGACTGTTACTTTGATTAACAGGGTTAAATTACAAGGAAGGATTGTATTGCCTAGGCTTCTATCCTCTTCAGTAGAGAAAGTGATTTCATTGAGTTGTTTGAAGAGCCATGGAACCATAGAATCCCCACAGTGCAGAAGGAGGCCATTCTGTCCATCAAGTCTGCACTGACTCAAAGAGCATCTTAGCCATGTTGATCTTGTGGGTGGCGTGATCCATCTCTGTTAATGATTCACTCATCTCATTTGTGAGAAAGATGATTCTTCTTCTGTTGCAATCTCTTCTACCGTCAATCTTTCTCACGAAATATCAGACTTTCCAAATCATGCCCAAAAGATTCAGCACTTCCCTGCAGCTGTGGAAACAAATTCACTCACATAATCCTTTTCCGAGTTGACTTAGTTTGATTGACATCTTCACTTTTCTGCGGTAACTTTTCTGTGTTCTCTTTTGTCAATGTCTCGATGTTCATTTACACAAGATTAAGAAGTGTGAAGTGCTTAAAGCTTTTGTTATTGATACTTAGTGATCTGTTTGATTAGCATTTTCATAGGGTTTTAAGTACACTCCTTTATTTGGAAAGAATTATGAATGGGTGTTTTCTTCTAAGCAGTACCACTAATGCCATCATTGTTATGAAGTTCATTGATTCTGGGGGACACAGGTTTGCATGAATTGGTGTGAGGGCATGGAGATGGCATGAATGGGCTGGGGTAATGTGAGGGGTGAGGACTAAAAAGTTTAAAATATAACCAAACAACTAGGATGAGGTCTCAGAGAGCCAAAGTAGGGCAGCCTGCCTCAGCAAGGGCCGCCTTTGATTTGCTTCCAGAGATGGCACGCCTGACTCCCTCCTGCATCTATGCACCACTCCCTTCCCTCACCCTCCCCAGCCTGGTGTGAAGGTATTACCGTTCAGAGCACTTTCTACTGTAATGGTGCGGCAAACCAAAATCAAAGAGATGGTTTCCAAACATAATATCGGAAGTGAGGTGAGAGTGACTACCTTTGACATCAAGGCAGCATTTCATCGAGTGTGGCATCAAGGAATTCACAGTAAAACCGGAGTCAATGGGATTCGGGGGGAAAACTCTCCCCTGTTGGAGCTATAACTGGCACAAAGGAAGATGGTTTTGGTGGTTGGATGTCAATCATCTCAGCTCCAGGACATCTCTGAAGAAATTCCCCAGTGTAGTGTCCTAGGCCCAACCATTTTTAGCTGTTTCATCAGTGACCTTCCCTCTAACCCTTCCTAAGGTCAGAAGTGGGGATGTTCACTGATAATTGCACAATGTTCACCACCATTTGCAACTTCTCAGATACTGAAGCTGTCCGTGTCCAAGATCTGGACAATATCCACGTTTGGGCTGACAAGTGGCAAGTAACAATTGCCAGGCAATGACCATCTCCAAAAAGAGGATTTTGGGGTTGGGTTTTGGGAATGGACTTTTGGGGACAGTGTTTCGGGGACGGGGTTTTGGTGCGGGGGTTTTGGGGGCGGTGCTTTGGGGATGGGACTTTGGTTCGGGGGTTTTGGGGGCAGTGTTTTGGGGACGGGGCTTTGGTGCGGGGGTTTTGGGGGCAGTGTCTTGGCGGCACACTTTGGGGGTGGGATTTTGGGGTGGGAATTTCAGGGTTTTGTGGATATTGAGGGATAAGTAATGCTGAAACCTCGGCTAAAACAAAGCCACTGCCCTGGTTAAAGACATATCTTTATTTGACCAACAATCAATGGTAAAATGAGCATTAGGCAGTCCAGTGCCTTACTAAGAGAAGGCCTTTGAGCATTCCAATACCACACTGAGGTTACAATACATCTGTCAAAACAATTATATATTTCTCAAGTTTGTTTTTCCCACCCATCCAGTAGTTATGAACCAATCATCATTAATACAAATCAATCAGTGTTAACAATTGTCATTTACTATAGCCAATTGTATTCTACCCTCGAACGTCATTGGTCCATAGAATCCGGATGCTTCTTTCCCCATTGTTTAGCAATCCCAGACACTTAGCTACAAACTGTCAAAGTTACTGTTCCCACCAATTCTTATTTGCATTCTTCTCATGGCTGAGAAGAACTGTTTTATCAGGATAGCTTGGACAGCCCTATTCATATTGTCAATTTGGGAACCAAACTGTTTGTAACTTTTGCTGATAAAATTAGACAGATTCTGTGTTTCATTGTTCCAAAGAATGTGGTTTGTCTGCTAAGTCTTCATTTCATGATGCCACACAGCAACCTGCCTTTGGCTGAAGTGTACAATTACTTTAAAAAATAGCTAAAATATATTTTAAAATCCAAAATACACGCTTGAATCAAAAATACTTGTTCAAATCTTATACTTGTTTAAATCTCTTACTGTGTTGACACTGTTTTCATGTAAACAGTTTCCCTTTTAGATTGTGAGTCTGATCTGAGGTCACCTCACTTATTGCTGGCAGTTTTATTAGTGACTTAAATCCCGATTATTTGAAATTTCTCTAACCTACAATGCATTTCTCCAACAAGGGGTGGGGATTTGAGGGATCTTGTGGGGTGGTGCTTTTGGGGGTAGGGCTTTTGGGGGGTTTTGGGGGCTGTTTAATGTCTAACATTCTTCATCATGCTCCTCCTTCATGCTTCTTATCCAGGCCCCTGGACAGGACTGAACTCCTGAAGGTGGCAGGGTTGGTGAGAATGGATAGACTACAATGGTATTTTCCCTGTTTGCATCTAGCTGAATGGTGGTTTTATCAGTTACTGCAACATGTCTGTCAGCTTGCTGTAATAAAGAAGGTGATGAATTGCAACCAGCTACAACCAGATTAGTAGATGTGTACGCGTAATTGGACAGCAAACCAGCTTTACTCCAACAAAGGGTCATCCGCATTTGAAATGTGGGCTCTATTCTCTCTCTGTCCACAGATGCTGTCAAACCTGCTGAGATTTTCCAGCATTTTCTGTTTTTGTTCCAGCTTTACTCTGCCCTATTTACAACTTGCTCCACATTTCAGTGAGGGCAGGAGTTCTGGAGATGTAACCACTGACTTCTTGGTAGATTTACTGATTTTGATATTGTGGGATTCCAAGTAGGACACAACTTAAGAAGATGTGAATGTGGAGGAGCGAATGGTGCAGTCTCTGAGGGAACACATCCAAAGGTTTTTCTTTAGGGGAATTCCAGAGCTGGGACACAAATGTTTGGCTCCCTACATGCTATACAATAAATGAGATATGCCATAGATAGGCACGGAGAGAGAGGGACACTCAGTCCCACATTCCTAACTCTGTGTCTCTACGAAAGGTTCTCTGAGCATCACAGTCTGTCTCCCTGCCTCCTCCATGAACTAACTCACCAAAACACAGACCGTAGTGATCTGTCAGTTTGTGTAGAGATTTCACATTGAGACCAGTTTCTGCCTGGTTCACTTCCCAGTCTCAACAAGCCAACGACTTGATATATCACTGAGTTTCTGACTGGTGGAATTCTTCCTGATTGTGGTTGATGATGGCCAACTGTCACAGCCCCAGGAGAAATCTTCAGGAGTTTATTCAGAACCATCTTCAGCTGCTTCATTAATGCTGATCGATGTACACTCATGGTAAGGTTCAGGATGCACATCTCCACTCACATCCCTCTGACCATCAAAAGAGCCAAGGTCAGGGATAGCATTCTTTGGAATAGGATGAAGACAAGGCAAGTAATATTCACGTTACACATGTATTAATGTATGACCATCTCCATCAACAGAAAGGTGGAGCTTGGATAGTCATGGAGCTCATAAGAATGACGGAATTTCTAATTATGTATCATGAAATATTGAAATTGCTCCTTACTTTCTACCCCCATTATAGGATACAATGAGAATGACATCCTTAATTAATTATTGGAACAGATCCCCATTAGTGAGATTGACCCAGAAATAAGTTTTAAATTGTTTTAAAAAGCCCTGTTTGAATTTACCTCTTGTTCACATGCATTACACATCCTGTACGTATCTCCCCTCCAGGCTCCCCTGCCACAGAACAACACGAAAATTACTGCGTACCATTCAGCAAGAAATGGAATGGGGTTGGGCATGTAAACAAATTCCCAATGTTACTAAATTATAGTAGAAATTGTTCATCAGATAGTGTACATTGCCTGTCATATAGTGTACATTGCCAATTATGTTGTGTACATTATCCATCATATAGTGTACATTTGCCCATGATATAATATACTTTTGCACATCATATAATGTATATTGCCCATCATATAGTGTCATATAGTGTATATTGCATGTCATATAGTGTACATTGCCAATTATATAGAATATATTGTTTTCCATATAGTGCACATCGTTCATCATATAGTATATACTGATCATCATATCGTCATTGCCAATTATATAGCGTGTATTTTTTGTCATATAGTATACATTGATCACCATATTTTGGTCGGATGGATAATAACAATGGCAATATTGGCTGTAAGATCAAATGTGACAATGAAAGTTAAGCCTGCTGGGAACTTTGGTCAAGTTATAATTAAACTCAGATGCAGGTTAGAAGCTGTTGAAAGTCCTGACCTGTCCTGATGACTGTGTCCTATGTTGACCAAATAAGGGGAGTTGTTTGGGTTATGCTAGACTTTGTGGCACCGAGGTTTCCCACCATCCATGCTGTAAACCTCTATGACGCTACAACTCATCTCCATATATGGTTGAGGCTCTGTAACCTACGCGCAGTTTGGGATAAGCATTATGGAGTTCTTTATGATAACTCCATTGGCTGTGATTAAACATTGTGATCGGTTTCTGATGATATCATTGGCTGAGTGTCAGAACTTTCTGGAAGGTTAGAAAGTGATGTGTTTCAAGCTTTGTCTCCAGTGATAACTTGAGAGCCACCATTGTAAGTTTGACCTGGAGGATCATCTTCAGAGAAGTCAAAGAACCATAAGGAAGAATCTACATTGGGAACAGATCTGGATAGTGTGCTCAAACCAGGTGATATTTGTTTTCAGTTAAATGTTTAGCATTAAAGTGAAATGGGTAAAGTGTTGCAACTGTTGTAAGTTTATGGGTTTGGTACCTAAAGTGTTAAATGAAGTGAAGATTTTGTTTAAGTGAATTAGAGTCAACTCCTGTCCTTTGGTTTGTTATATTAAGTATCTGGGAAGAGGTTTCAGTTTACAGTCAGATAGCAGTATCGTGTACAATGCCCATTATATAGTATACATTGTTCATCATCTAGTATATATTGATCATTGTATAATGTACATTACCACTTATTTAGGATGGAGGCAATAGTGTGGTGGTATTATCATTGGACTAGAAATTTAGAGACCTCACGTAATAATGCCCTGGGGGCCTGGGTTCAAACCTCACCATAGCAGATAGTGAAATTTGACTTCAATAAAAAATCTGGAACTAAAATTCTAATGATGACCTTAAAACCATTACAGATCATTGTAAATCCTTTAGGGAAGGAAATCTGCTGTCCTTGCCTGGTTTGGCCTACTTGTGACTCCAGATTCACAGCAATGTGGTTGACTCTTAAATGCCACTGAGCAAGACACTCAGTTCAAGCTCAGTTAGGGATGGGCAACAAATATTGACATTTCATGAATGAATAAAAAAAAATTGCCCATCATATAGTGTACACTTACTATTGTATTGCATACATTGATCATAGAGAGTAAATTGATCATTGTATAGTGTACATTGATCATCATATAGAGTACATCGTTCATTTATATTGTATATTGATCATCATAGAGTGTACATAGATTATTGTAAATGTACATTAGAACATAGAAAAACTACAGCACAAACAGGCCCTTCGGCCCACAAGTTGTGCCGAACATATCCCATAGGCTTACCTATGACCCTCTATCTTACTAAGTTCCATGTACTTATCCAAAAGTCCCCTAAAAGGTTCTATCGAATCCCCCTCCACCACCAATGGGAGCCAATTCCACTCACCCACCACCCACTGAGTGAAAAACTTAGCCGTGCCACCTCCTCTGTACCTACTCCCCAGTACCTTAAACCTGTGTCCTCTTGTGGCAGCCATTTCAGCCCTGGGAAAAAGCCTCTGAGAATCCACTTGATCAATACCTCTCATCATCTTATACACCTCTATCAGGTCACCCCTCGTCCTTCATCTCTCCAAGGGGAAAAGACCAAGCTCTCTCAATCTATCCTCATAAGGCATGCCACCTAATCCAGGCAACCTCCTTGTAAATCTCCTCTGCACCCTTTCTGTGACTTCTACATCCTTCCTGTAATGAGGCGCCCAGAATTGAACACAGCACTCCAAGTGGGGTCTTACCAGGGTCTTAAACAGCTGCAGCATTATCTCCTGACTCCTAAACTCAATTCCTTGATTGATGAAGGCCAGTACACCAAATGCCTTCTTAACCACATCCTCTACCTGCGAAGCTGATTTGAGAGTCCTATGAATCCGGACCCCAAGATCCTTCTGATCTTCCACACTGCTAAGAGTCTTATCCTTAATATTACATTCCATCATCCCATTGGACCTGCCAAAATGAACCACCACACACTTGTCTGGGTTGAAGTCCATCTGTCACTTCTCCGCCCAGTCTTGCATCCTATCTATGTCACGCTGCAAATTTTGACATCCCTCCAAACTACCCACAACACCTTCAACTTTTGTGTCATCGGCAAACTTACCAACCCATCCCTTCACTTCCTCATCCAGATCATTTATAAAAATCACAAAGAGCAAGGGTCCCAGAACAGATCCCTGGGGCACTCCACTGGTGACCGACCTCCATGCAGAAAAAGACCCATCTGCAACCACTCTTTGCCTTCTGTGGGCAAGCCAGTTCTGGATCCACAAAGCAATGTTCCCTTGGATCCCATGTCCCCTCACTTTCTCAATAAGCCTTGCATGGGGGACCTTATCGAATGCCTTGCTGAAGTCCATATAAACGGCATCAACTGCTCTTCCTTCGTCAATGTGTTTAGTCACATCTTCAGAAAACTCAACCAGGTTCATAAGGCACGATCTGCCTTTGACAAAGCCGTGCTGACTATTTTTGATCGTACTATATCTCTCCAAATGTTCAAAAATCCTGTCTCTCTGGATCTTCTCCATCAACTTACCAACCACTGAGGTTAGGCTCACTGGTCGATAATTTCCTGGGCTATCTGGTGCGGCCGCACTTGGAGTACTGTGTGCAGTTCTGGTCCCCACATTACGGGAAGGATGTGGAGGCTTTGGAGAGGGTGCAGAGGAGGTTTACCAGGATGTTGCCTGGTATGGAGGGGAGGTCCTATGAGGAGAGACTGAGGGATTTGGGGTTGTTTTCGCTAGAAAGAAGGCGGCTAAGAGGGGATCTTATTGAAACATATAAGATGATTAGAGGTTTAGATAGGGTGGATAGTGATAGCCTTTTTCCTCGGATGGAGAAAGCTAGCAGGAGGGGGCATGGCTTTAAATTAAGGGGTGGTAGTTATAGGACGGATGTCAGGGGTAGGTTCTTTACCCAGAGGGTGGTGAGGGATTGGAATGCCCTGCCTGCTGCAGTTGTAAATGCGCCAGTTTGGGGGCATTTAAGAGATCCGTGGATAGGTTTATGGACGAAAAGGGATTGGTTTAGGTTAGAGGGTCATTGTTTTTTAACTGGTCGGCGCAACATCGTGGGCCGAAGGGCCTGTTCTGCGCTGTAGTGTTCTATGTTCTATGTTCTATCTCTTCTCCCTTTCTTGAATAGAGGAACCACATCCGCAATCCTCCAATCCTCCGGAACCTCTCCTGCCTTCACTGATGATGCAAAGATCTGCATTGATCATCATAGGGTGTACATTGATTATTGTATCGTGTACATTGCCCAACATACGATGTACATTGATCATCATATAGTGTACATTGATCATTGTATAGTATACATTGCCCAACATATGGTGTACATTGATCATCATGGAGTGTACATTGATCATTGTATAGTATACATTGCCCAACATTTGGTGTACATTGATCATTGTATAGTATACATTGCCCAACATATAGTGTACATTGATCATTGTATAGTATACATTGCCCAACATATGGTGTACATTGATCATCATAAAATATACATTGATCATGGTATATTGTACTTTGCTTATCATGTTGTGTACATTGATTATTGTATGGAATACATTTTTTTTTAATTCACTCACAGATACGGGTGGCACTGGCTGGCTAGCATTTATTGCCCATCCCCAGTTGCTCTCGGAGGACAGTTGCTGTGACTCTGGAGTTACATGTAGACAGATCAGTTAAGAACAGTAGCTTTCCTTCACTAAAATACATTATTGAACCAGATGTGTTTATCTGACAATCAACGATGGTTTCACGATCATCAGTAGATTCTTAATCCAGATACTTTTTATTGAATTTAAATTCCACAATCTGCTAGGGCAGGATTCGAACTGGGGTCCCTAGAACATTAATGGAGTTTCTGGATTAACAATCTTGTGAGAATACCACTAGGCCATCACCTCCCCATGATAGAATAAAAGATTGCCCATCATATAGTGTACAATGCTTATTGCATCATGCATATTGATCATTGTAGAGAGTACATTGCTTATCATATATGTTAGGGACCAGATCAGAAACTCCGAAGTATATTATGAAGTTAGCCTTTTTTGATTTTGACATTAGGGTGAGCATAATGTGTTTTACTTCAGATATGATTCAATTGCCCCACTAGGAAGCTTTTATTAAAACAAACTTTATTTAACAACACAGTTAAAATGTAACAGCAAGGAATTATATAACTTTTACCGATTAATATATTTAACCATGACAAAGTATGATTTTTAACAGGTAGCCATCTCTACAGTTCTAATATAAGCAATATCTCCATAGACATAAATCCTACTTCATAGAACATAGAACATAGAACATTACAGCGCAGAACAGGCCCTTCGGCCCACGATGTTGCGCCGACCAGTTAAAAAAAACAATGACCCACTAACCTAAACCAATCCCTTTTCGTCCATAAACCTATCCACGGATCTCTTAAACGCCCCCAAACTAGGCGCATTTACAACCGCAGCAGGCAGGGCATTCCAATCCCTCACCACCCTCTGGGTAAAGAACCTACCCCTGACATCCGTCCTATAACTACCCCCCCTTAATTTAAAGTCATGCCCCCTCGTGCTAGCTTTCTCCATCCGAATAATTAGGAATAATACTTCAGGAATAATTAGCACCAAAAACAATATGTTCATGTGGATGCTAAATTTCCAGCCTTCTATTTCTCCAGTCAGATGCAGAAAGACATCTGCCTTTGGAATCCTGTACAGTTTCCAGAGAAGGATATCTCCTCAAACAGCAGGATTTCAGGGAAATAAACCTAGTTTCTGGCAGATTCCAGTTTCCAGATTTCAGAGAAGCACGGAGCTATTTCTGCTCTATACAGCTTCCAAACAGCAATTGACTGGACTTTTCTGTGTAAACCTAGACCAACCTAGTCACATCACCTTATTTGTCAATCCGTCTCATCAAGTGTCACTCTGCAAACCCCAGGAGAAAACACTATAATAACAGAATAGTACGAGGCCAGATTAAAACAAACATTCTAGCAACTAGGACCAATTATGCTGCTGACATCAACTTCTCCTTCTGAACCTGTGCCAACTTAAGAGTCTGAATAGATAATTGGAAAAGCATTTTCTACACTACCTTATGCAAAACAGGGCTGCTGGATCCAGATGAAAGATACTGATAATACAAACTGCTAAAACAGATCCTGCGCAAGATACATGATACAAATACATTTCTTAAAGGCACAATATTGTCACACCTCCCAAAGAACAAAGAACAATACAGCACTGGAACAGGCTCTTCGACCCTCCAAGCCTGTAATGACCATGTGTTCCCAACTAGACCATCCATTTGTATCCCTCTATTCCCAGTCTGTTCATCTGGCTATCTAGATAATCTTAAATGATCCCAGCATGTCTGCCTCAACCACCTTGCTTGGTAGTGCATTCCAGGCCCCCACCACCCTCTGTGTAAAATACGTCCCTCGCATATCCATATTGAACCTTGCCCCCTTACCTTGAACTTGTGATCCTTTGGGTTTGTCATTTCCGACCTGGGAAAAAGCTTCCAACTGTTCACCCTATCTATACCCTTCATAATTTTATAAACTTCTATTAGGTCGCCCCTCAACCTCCATCTTTCCAGGGAGAACAACCCTAGTTTACTCAATCTCTCTTCATAGCTAAGACCCTCCATACCAGGCAACATCCTGGTAAACCTTTTCTGTACTCTCTCCAAAGCCTCCACGTCCTTCTGGTGGTGCGGCAACCAGAACTCGACGCAGTATTCCAGATGTGGCCTAACCAATATTCTATATAAATGCAACATCACATGCCAACTTTTATCCTCTATGCCCTGTCTAATAAAGGCAAGCATGCCGTATGCCTTCTTCACCACCTTTTACACCTGTGCTGCTACCTTTAAGGATCTGTGGACTTGCACACCCAGATCCCTCTTTGTGTCTATACTCCTGATGGTTCTGCCATTTACAGTATAGCTCCCCCCTACATTAGTTCTACCAAAATGCATCACTTCGCATTTATCTGGATTAAATTCCATCTGCCATTTCTCCGCCCAGTTTCCCAGCCTATCTATATCCTGCTGTATTCTCTGACAATGTTCATCACTAACCGCAACTCCAGCAATCTTTGTGTCGTCTGCAAACTTACTAATCAGACCAGATACATGTTCTTCCAAATCATTTATATATATATCACAAATCAGCAGAGGTCCCAGTACACAGCCCTGCAGAATACCACTAGTCACAGACCTCCAATCAGAAAAAGGCCCCTCCACTGCTACCCTCTGTCTTCTATGACCAAGATGTGGATGTGCCGGCGTTGGACTGGGGTAAACACAGTAAAAAGTCTGACAACACCAGGTTTTAGTCCAACCGATTTATTTGATAGTAAACGCACAAGCTTTTGAGGTTTCCCTCTTCGTCAGGTGAATGGAGAGTTCTGGCCTCAGACAGAGCATATAAAGCACAGACAGTTTACGGATTACTGATTAGAATGCAAATCTTTACACCTAACCTGCTGTTCAAGTCTTAAAGTGGCTGACAATGTGAGTGGAAGGAGCACTGATCACAGGTTAAAGAGATGTGTATTGTCTCCAGACAGCACAGTGAGTGAGGTTTTGCAAACCCAGGCAAGTCACGGGGGTTACAGATAGTGCAACATGAACCCAAGATCCCTGTTGAGACCATCCTCATGTGCGCTGTCGTGTGTGGTGAAGGCCGCCTTGGAGAATGCTTACCCGAAGCTCAGAGGCTGAATGCCCGTGACCGCTGAAGTGTTCGCCAACAGGAAGGGAACAGTCTTGCCTGGTGACTGTCGAACGATGTTCATTCATCCGTTGTCGTAGCATCTGCATGGTCTCCCCAGTGTACCATGCTTCGGGACATCCTTTCTTGCAACGTATCAGGTAGGCAACGTTGGCCGAGTTGCAAGAGTATTTACCGTGTACCTGGTGGACGGTATTCTCACGTGTGATGATGGTATCCATGTCGATGATCTGGCATGTCTTGCAGAGGCTGTTGTGGCAAGGTTGTGTGGTATTGTGGTCACTGTTCTCCTGAAGGCTGGGTAGTTTGCTGCGAACAATGGTCTGTTTGAGGTTGCGTGGTTGTCTGAAGGCAAGAAGTGGGGGTGTGAGGATGGCCCTGGTGAGATGTTCGTCTTCATCAATGATATGTTGAAGACTCTGGAGAAGATGTCGTAGCTTCTCCGCTCCGGGGAAGTACTGGACGACGAAGGGTACTCTGTCCACTGTGTCCTGTGTTTGTCTTCTGAGGAGATCGGTGCGGTTTTTTGCTGTGGCGCATCGGAACTGTCGATCTATGAGTCGACAGTTTCGCTGGGGACGGTAAATACTCTTGCAACTCGGCCAACATTGTCTACCTGATACGTTGCAAGAAAGGATGTCCCGAAGCATGGTACATTGGGGAGACCATGCAGACGCTTTGACAACGGATGAATGAACATCGCTCGACAATCACCAGGCAAGACTGTTCCCTTCCTGTTGGCGAACAGTTCAGTGGTCACGGGCATTCAGCCTCTGACCTTCGGGTAAGCATTCTCCAAGGTGGCCTTCACGACACACGACAGCGCAGAGTCGCTGAGCAGAGACTGATAGCCAAGTTCCGCACACATGAGGACGGTCTCAACAGGGATCTTGGATTCATGTCGCACTATCTGTAACCCCCGTGACTTTCCTGGGTTTGCAAAACCTCACTCACTGTGCTGTCTGGAGACAATACACATCTCTTTAACCTGTGATCAGTGCTCCTTCCACACACATTGTCGGCCACTTTAGGACTTGAACAGCAGGTTAGGTGTAAAGATTTGCATTCTAATCAGCAATCTGTAAACTGTCTGTGCTTTATATGCTCTGTCTGAGGCCAGAACTCTCCATTCACCTGACGAAGAAGGAAACCTCGAAAGCTTGTGCGTTTACTATCAAATAAATCGGTTGGACTAAAACCTGGTGTTGTCAGACTTTTTCTATGACTAAGCCAGTTCTGTAGCTATCTAGCTAGTTCACCTTTGATCCCATGAGATTTAACCTTTTGAACTAGTCTGCCATGAGGGACCTTATCAAATGCTTTACGACATCCACAGCCTTTCCCTCATCAATCATTTTTGTCACCTCCTCAAAAAACTCAACCAAACTTGTGAGGCATGACCTCCCTCATACAAAACCATGTTGTCTATCGCTAATGGGATTATTCAGTTCTAAATGTGTATAGATCCTATCTCAGAGAATCTTCTCCAACAATTTCCCTACCATGAACATCAAGCTCACTGGCCTATAATTACCCAGGTTATCCTTGCTATCCTTCTTAAATAACGAGACCACATTTGGTATCCTCCAATCCTCTGGGACCTCACTAGTGTTCATTGAAGAAACAAAGATTTCTGTTAGAGGTCCAACAATTTCATCTCTTGTCTCTCTCAATAATCTAGGACTGATGCCAATGGGCCGTGGGGATTTGTCTACCTTAATGCTTCCTAAAACACCTAACACTTCCTCCCTTGTAATTGTGATTTGTTCTAACGGATCTACACATCTCTCTGAGACAGTACCAAGCAACATGTCCCTCTCCTTTGTGAATACTGATACAAAGTATTCATTTAGGATCTCACATACTTCCATGGGTTCTAAGCATAATTCCCCTCCTTTGTTCTTGAGAGGTCCGACTCTTTCTCTGACAACCCTCTTGTTCCTAACGTATGTATGAACTGCCTTGGAATTCTCTTTAATCCTGTCTGCAAGGACATTTCATGACCCTTTCTGCTCTTCCAGTCCACTGTTTGCATTCTTTTCTATTCTCTCTGTATTCCTCCAGTGCTCCTTCTGTTTTTAGCTGCCTGAACCTTATGTATGCCTCTTTTTTCTTTTTGATTAGACCCACAATTTCCCTGGTTATCCACAGCTCTCGATTCCTACCTTTCCTGTCCTTCCTTTTTACAGACACATGCCTATGCTGCACACCTATCGACTGCTCCTTAAAAGACTCCCACATGCCAGATGTGGATTTACCCCTGAACAGCCTCTCCCAATCAACAGCCACCAAATCCTGCCTAATCCGGCTGTAGTTAGCCTTCCTCCAATTCAGCACCTTACCCATAGGACAACACGTATCTTTTTCCATGACTATAAGGTTCATGGTGGGAGATACAAGAGGGATATCTGAGATAGATTCTTCACTCAGAGAGTGGTTGGGATGTGGAACACACTGCCTGCTGTGATAGTGGAGTCGGACACTTTAGGAGTTTTCAAGCGGTTATTGGATAGGCACATGGAGCACAGCAGAATTATAGCGAGGGGATAGCTTGATCTTGGGTTTGGACATAGCTCGGCACAACATTGAGGGCTGAATGGTCTGTACTGTGCTGTAATGTTCTATGTTCTATGTGGTCAATGTTTTACAGAATTGTGGTCACTCTTCGCCACATGTTCCCCCACTGAAACTTTGATGACCTGACCAGGCTCATTCCCCAGTACTAGGTCCAGAATAGCTCCCTGTCTAGTTGGCCTATCAACATACTGTTCCAAAGAACCTTCCTGGACACATTTTACAAATTCCTCCCTGTCTGGACTCCCAGCCCTAAGAGATTTCCAGTCTATATGAGGGAAATTAAAGTCTCCCACTACAACAACCCTATTTTTTTACACCTGTCCAGAATCTCCTTACATATCCATTCCTCAACTTCCCGTGGGCTGTTGGGAGGCCTGTAGTATCTCCCCAGCATAGTGACTGCGCTCTCCCTGTTTCTGAGCTCCACCCACAGTGTCTCGTTACATGATCCTTCCAAATTGTCCACCCTCTGTACCGCTGTAATTTGCGCCCTAACCAGTATTGCTACTCCTTCACCTCTTTTAGCCCCTCTGTCTCCCCTAAAACACTTATATCCCAGATTATTCATCTGCCAGTCCTGTCCTTCTTTTAACAAGTCTCTGTCTTTGCAACAACATCCAAGTTCCACGAATGTATTAAGGTTCTAAGTTCATCTGCCTTGCCTGTTTCGCTCCTTGCATTTAAGTGGATGCACTCCAGACCTCCAGGCCCACTGAGTTCATCCCCCTCCCCGCAGATTGCTCTTCCTCTTAGATAGCCTTGTCTTAGCCCCATGCTCGTCCCCAGTCTCTACGCTTGCTGACCTAATGTTCTGATCCCCAACCCCTGCCGTATTGGTTTAAACCCACCCGAGCCACACGAGCAAACCTCCCAGCCAAGATATAGGTGCTCCTCCAGTTCAGGTGTAACCTGTCCTTCTTGTACATCCTCCCTGAAAGACTTCCCAGTTATCTGAAACCCTCCCTCCTGCACCAGTTCTTTAGCCACGGGCTCAGCTGCACAATCTCCCTGTTCCCAGCCTCACTAGTACGTGGCACGGGGAGTAATCCAGAGATTGCTACCCTAGAGGTTCTGTTTTTTAGCCTTCTACCTAACTTCCTAAATTGTTCTTGCAGGACCTCCCTGCTCTCTCTGCCTACATCATTTATAATAAAAAGTCTGGCAACACCAGGTTTAAGTCCAACCGATTTATTTGCTAGTAAACTCACAAGCTTTCGAGGTTACCTTCTTCATCAGGTGAATGGAGAGTTCTGGCCTCGGACAGAGCATATAAAGAACAGACAGTTTACAGATTACTGATTAGAATGCAAATTTTTACACCTAACCCGCTGTTCAAGTCTTAAAGTGGCCGACAATGTGTGTGGAAGGAGCACTGATCACAGGTTAAAGAGATGTGTATGGTCTCCAGACAGCACAGTAAGTGAGGTTTTGCAAACCCAGGCAAGTCACGGGGGTTACAGATAGTGCGACATGAACCCAAGATCCCTGTTGAGACCGTCCTCATGTGCGCTGTCGTGTGTGGTGAAGGCCGCCTTGGAGAATGCTTACCCGAAGGTCAGAGGCTGAATGCCCGTGACCACTGAACTGTTCGCCAACAGGAAGGGAACAGTCTTGCCTGGTGATTGTCGAGTGATGTTCATTCATCCGTTGTTGTAGCGTCTGCATGGTCTCCCCAATGTACCATGCTTCGGGACATCCTTTCTTGCAACGTATCAGGTAGACAATGTTGGCCGAGTTGCAAGAGTATTTACCATGTACCTGGTGGACGGTATTCTCACGTGTGATGATGGTATCCATGTCGATGATCCGGCATGTCTTGCAGAGGTTGCTGTGGCAGGGTTGTGTGGTGTTGTGGTCACTGTTCTCCTGAAGACTGGGTAGTTTGCTGCGAACAATGGTCTGTTTGAGGTTGTGTGGTTGTCTGAAGGCAAGAAGTGGGGGTGTGGGGATAGCCCTGGCGAGATGTTCGTCTTCATCAATGATATGTTGAAGACTCTGGAGAAGATGTCGTAGCTTCTCTGCTCCGGGGAAGTACTGGACGACGAAGGGTACTCTGTCCACTGTGTCCTGTGTTTGTCTTCTGAGGAGATCGGTGCGGTTTTTTGCTGTGGCGCATCGGAACTGTCGATCTATGAGTCGACAGTTTCGCTGGGGATGGTAAATACTCTTGCAACTCAGCCAACATTGTCTACCTGATACGTTGCAAGAAAGGATGTCCCGAAGCATGGTACATTGGGGAGACCATGCAGACGCTACGACAACGGATGAATGAACATCGCTCGACAATCACCAGGCAAGACTGTTCCCTTCCTGTTGGCGAACAGTTCAGTGGTCACGGGCATTCAGCCTCTGACCTTCGGGTAAGCATTCTCCAAGGTGGCCTTCACGACACACGACAGCGCAGAGTCGCTGAGCAGAGACTGATAGCCAAGTTCCGCACACATGAGGACGGTCTCAACAGGGATCTTGGATTCATGTCGCACTATCTGTAACCCCCGTGACTTGCCTGGGTTTGCAAAACCTCACTTACTGTACTGTCTGGAGACAATACTCTTTAACCTGTGATCAGTGCTCCTTCCACACACACTGTCGGCCACTTTAGGACTTGAACAGCAGGTTAGGTGTAAAGATTCGCATTCTAATCAGTAATCTGTAAACTGTGCTTTATATCCTCTGTCTGAGGCCAGAACTCTCTATTCACCTGTCGAAGGAGGTATCCTCGAAAGCTAGTGAGTTTACTATCAAATAAATCGGTTGGACTTAAACCTGGTGTTGTCAGACTTTTTATTGTGTTTGCCCCAGTCCAACGCCAGCATATCCACATCATGACTACATCATTTTTGCCAATATGGACAATGACATCTGTCTAATTACCCTCCCTTTTAGGATGCTTTCTACCTGCTCAGAGACATCCAGGACCCTGGCACCAGGGAGGCAGACTACCATCCTGGAGTCTCATTCGCGCCCACAGAACCGCCTGTCTGTGCCTCTAACTACTGAGTCCCCCACTATTGCTCTCCTATTTTCCTCCTTTCCCTTCTGAGCCACAGAGCCCGACTCTGTGCCAGAGACCTGGTCACCATGGCTTACCCCTGGAAGGTCATCCCCTCCCACAGTATCCAAAACAGCACACTTATTTTGGAGGGGAACAACCACAGGGGATCCCTACACTGACTGCTTCCTCCCTTCCCCTCTTCTGACTGTCACCCAGCTAGCTTCGTTTTTAGGTGTTACCACTTCCCGATGACTGCTATCTATCACCCCCTCTGCCTCCCGAATGATCCGAAGTTCATCCAGTTCCAGCTCCAATTCCCTAAGGTGGTCTGTGAGGAGCTGGAGCTGGATGCACCTCCCACAGGTGAAGTTAGCAGGGTCACTAATGGTGACCCTTACCTCCCACATTCTGCAAAAGGAGCATTGAACTGCCATCTCTCCACCCAAACTCCCAACCGTCACTGCTCTCTGATTCCACTCTTTAAACTGTCGCTGCTCTGTGATTCCGCTAAAAAAAATCCCACTTAAAAGAAAAAGAATCACCAATGTGCAAAGGTGGCTTCATTTTTCAAACCCTCTGGTTTCACACTATTAGTACTCTATATATACAAACATTTATACATATATACATTTTATGAAATCTAAACATGCCGGTTATAAAAGAATAGTGTATGTTAATCCTTTTTTTCCATCATTGAATATTTCTTCTTCTTTTGACACACTGCTATTGTTCAGTTGTTTCTACTTTCCTTATCAAAATGGTCCTTCAATCCTTAATTCTGTTATGATTCCAAGTCCGAGGTCAATTTCATCATTACAGTTATAAATTAGCTGTACTGATGACAGAAGCCAGAGGGTAGTTGTAGAGGGTTGTTTTTCAAACTGGAGGCCTGTGACCTGTGGTGTGCCTCAGGGATCAGTGCTGGGTCCACTGTTACTTGTCATTTATATTAATGATTTGGATGAGAATATAGGAGGCATTGTTAGTAAGTTTGCAGATGACACTAAGATTGGCGACAAAAGTTATCTCGGATTGCAGCGGGACTTTGATCAATTGGGCCAATGGGCTGATGAATGGCAGATGGAGTTTAATTTAGATGAATGCGAGGTGATGCATTTTGGTAGATTGAACCAGGGTAGGACTTACTCAGTTAATGGCAGGGCATTGGGGAAAGTTACAGAACAAAGAGTTCTAGGGGTACAGGTTCATAGCTACTTGAAAGTGGAGTCACAGGTGGACAGGGTGGTGAAGAAAGCATTCAGCATGCTTGTTTCATTGGTCAGAACATTGAATACAGGAGTTGGGACGTCTTATTGAAGTTGTACAAGACATTGGTAAGGCCACACTTAGAATACTGTGTGCAATTCTGGTCACCCTATTATAGAAAAGATATTATTAAACTAGAAAGAATGCAGAAAGATTTACTAGGATGCTACTGGGACTTGATGGTTTGAGTTATAAAGAGAGATTGGACAGACTGGGACTTTTCTCTCTGGAGCATAGAGGGCTGAGGGGTGATCTTATAGTGGTATATAAAATAATGAGGGGCATAGTTCAGCTAGATAGTCCATATCTTTTCCCAAAGTAGGGAAATCTAAAACTAGAGGGCATAGGTTAAGGTGAGAGGAGAAAGATACAAAAGTGTCCAGAGGAGCAATTTTTTCACAGAGAGGGTGGTGAGTGTCTGGAACAAGCTGCTAGAGGTAATAGTAGAGCCAGGTACAGTTTTGTCTTTTAAAAAGCATTTAGACAATTACATGGGTACAGTGGGTATGATGTGGATGTGCCAGCGTTGGACTGGGATAAACACAGTAAAAAGTCTGACAACACCAGGTTTTAGTCCAACCGATTTATTTGATAGTAAACTCACAAGCTTTCGGGTTAGTCCCTTCGTCAGGTGAATGGAGAGTTCTCATTCATCCATTCACCTGACGAAGGGGCTAACCCGAAAGCTTGTGAGTTTACTATCAAATGAATCGGTTGGACTAAAACCTGGTGTTGTCAGACTTTTTACTAAGATGGGTATAGCAGGATATGGGCCAAATGCGAGCAATTGGGACTAGCTTCAGGGTTTAAAAAAAAAGGGTGGCATGGACAAGTTGGGCCAAAAGGTCTGTTTCAATGCTATTAACTTCTATGACTCTATGTCTTCAGAGAGCTAGGCAGTGTCAGGAGGTAAAACTTTGCATTGGATGCAAACTGGCACAAACCATTTCAAATGTGATTTCCAATTTCCTTGCTGAGTGTAACCAGTTCTTCTGATTTTCAGTCTCAAAATGTTAATTTTTTTTCCCCTGACAATTGAACTGCTCACAAACTCTAACAAAAATAAGAGGTCCCTTTGTATACTTTCTCAACTTCACATGTGTGTGGTCACTCAGAAAGATCACTACATCTTTGTCCCCTTACTTCCTCTGGCCTTAATTCCCCTGCCAGACAGCCCAACTCCTTGGTTTGCCCTGGGTCTTCACCATCACTTTCTGCACATTTTTTTGGCAAAGACACAGCAGATTGTCTTCCTTGGTGTCAGAAACTGTTGCAACCATGGTTCCAGAGATCACCATGGTAGTAACACTACCTATTCCTGAAGCATTGCAGCATCCAAAGTTTAGGCACCAGCTTATCAACTTGGAGCCAAAGTTCTTTGAGATGCTTCCTCAAGTTCCTGCAGCCACTTAGTGCCAATATGATTACTGTCGATCACATTGGGTGTTCATCAGCTCCCACATACTACAGCTGCAACACATCACTCACACTAATAAGTTCAAGGTTTTGATTAAGGTTAATAATACCCATTGTTATATTAGGAGTAATTATGCTATAGCTTTAATATAAACTTAAATCTCCCCAGTACCTGTGTAAAGTACTGCTTCAGCTTAAGACTAGACATAGAAGCAGAAGTCACCATTAGGCCCATCGGGTTTGATCATTCGTAATGTTTCTGGCCTTCAGCTTTTGAGCCTCACTGTCTCTAGCTTCTTCTCTTGCCCCATTACCACTGCCCAGTCCTTTTTGTAAAAGGCCAGAACAGCAGTTCCTCTCTCACTGCACCAAATTCCCTCATTTACCAAATTCCTAGACTTTAATCACTTAGTTTCACTGCCTCCAGTCTCCTCCTTGTTTGACTTGCATGTTCTAAATCCCCTGTGTTTCTCCTTGCTCAGATTTTATTGGATGTCAGTGTCAGCCACTGCTGGATCCAAGTCACCACCTTGCAGCTGCCTCTTGGCAAGGACCTTGTTTATCAGTAAGACTGAAAATAATTACAATCTACTTGAATAGGTCAGTTAAATGCTAAACCTGATTCCAGATTTCTCGATTTAAACATTTGTACTCAATCACCCAGTGCACCTTCATATCCTGACCTCATCAATTAAAACACAGGTCACAATAACCTAAAGGCCAAATCCTGCTTGGCTTAGGTCCCAGTCTCAGTGAGTTCACATATCGCTGAGTTTCTGATTGGTAGAATGCCTCATGGTAATTTTGATAGCACTAGCAGAAGGATTTAACTTATCTGCATGTGGTGCCCACACACAACATTGCCCAGCATGATGGCACAGGGAGACCTTTCTCCTGTAATTCCTTTCTCGGGAAGGAAATCTGCCCTCCTTACCTGGGCTGGCCCACATGTGACTCCAGATTCACAACCATGGGATTGATTACTTACTGCACTCTGAAATGGACTAGCAAACCACTTGGTTGTTTCAAACTGCTACAGAAAGGGTGAACCCGATGGGCTACAGTGATTCAAGAAGATAGTTTGTCACCACCTTCTCAAGGGCAATAAGGCTGGCCTAGCCAGCAATGTTCACGTTGCATGAAAGAATAAAAGAAAGTCTCACTATGCCCATCTTCCATGCTGGTTTGTGGTGCCCGTTAAGAACTAATTGAGAGAATCTAAGGTCAGAAGTTGCAAAGAGATCCTGTGGATCATGAAGAGATAGAGGCCAGTTTATGTATGGCCACAATCTGGAACCTTACAGCCCACAGTCAGCATTGAATCAGCCGACTAATTAATCTCTACTCAATGCAATGTTATTGATGGTCATAGGCAGTAAGACAACAAAATCGATACAACATCTGGAGGTGGGGCATTTCACTTCTCCTTTATTGACAGGAGTACATGCATCTGGAGACCAAATAAAGAAATCTTTGTTGGGTTTGCATGCTGATAGGACCACTGCTCCATGTCAGTTCTCCAAACTAGAAACTTGAGTTCCATGATGTTTGGCACCTTTAAGGGGCAATCATTTGATAGGGTCACATGACCTGGGAAAACATATCAGGGGACCAGAGTGGAGGTTCACTCAATCAAGCGCGGGTTTTTAGCTCAGATCAATACTGGACAGCATCCACAGAGCAGCAAGACTCTGCAAGATAGTACATTGTAAAAACAGGTCACTTGTTTTATACCCAGCTGGTGAATCAGAGTTAATACATTGGTGACAAGAATAAAACAGAGGACATGTGATCCCAAGACTGTGAGTACAGAACTCATCAAGGTTGAAGTCAGGTTACAAAACAGAAGTGCGCTGCAGGAAAATGCCTCTATTTGGTCAATTAGACTCCTCGGTGAGTTCTGTACTCACAGTCTTGGGATCACATGTCCTCTGTTTTATTCTTGTCACCAATGTAATAACTCTGATTCACCAGCTGGGTATGAAACAAGTGACCTTTTTTTACAATATACTATCTTGCAGAGTCTTGCTGCGCTGTGGATGATTCCAGTATTGATCTGAGCCAAAAACCCATTGAGGACTGGGCACAAGATGTAGAATGTCGAGGTTATTATTTTATAATGTGGAGATGCCAGCGTTGAATTGGGGTGAACGCAGTAAGACGTCTCACAACACCAGGTTAAAGTCCGACAGGTTTATTTGGTAACAAAAGCGACTAGCTTTCGGAGCAACACCCCTTCGTCAAGTAAGTGGGAGTTCTGTTCACAAACAGGGGATATAAAGATACAAACTCAATTTACAAAATAGTGGCTGGAATGCGAGGTAATCAACTCTTAAAGATACAAACAATGTGAGTGGAGAGAGCGTTAAGCACAGGTTAAAGAAATGTGTATTATCTCTAGACAGAACAGCTAGTGAGATTTTGTAAGCCCAGGCAAGGCGTAGGGGTTACAGATAGTGCGACATGAACCCAAGATCCTGGTTGAGGCCGTCCTCACGTGTGCAGAACTTGGCTATCAGTCTCTGCTCAGCAACTCTGCATTGTTGTGTGTCGTGAAGGCTGCCTTGGAGAACGCTGACCTGAAAAATCAAAGGTCAAATGCCCGTGACCACTGAAGTGTTCCTCAAAAGAAAGAGAACACTCTTGCCTGGTGATTGTTGAGCGGTGTTCATTCATCCATTGTCGTAGCATCTGAATGGTCTCCCCAACGTACCATGCCTCGGGACATCCTTTCCTGCAGCGTATCAGGTAGACAATGTTGGCCGAGTTGCAAGAATATGTACCATATACCTGATGTTCTCAAATGAAATGATGGCATCCATGTCAATGATCCGGCATGTCTTGCAGAGGTTGCTGTGGCAGGGTTGTGTAGTGTTGTGGTCACTGTTCTCCTGAAGACTGGGTAGTTTGCTGTGAACAATGGTCTATTTGAGGTTGTGCGGTTGTTTGAAGGCAAGATGTGGGGGTGTGGGGATGGCCTTGGTGAGATGTTCGTCTTCATCAATGACATGTTGAAGGCTCTGGAGAAGATGTTGTACCTTCTCCACTCTGGAGAAGTACTGGACGATGAAGGGTACTCTGTCCGCCATGTCCCGTGTTTGTCTTCTGAGGAACTCGGTGCAATTTTTCGCTGTGGTGCGTCGGAACTGTCGATCGATGAGTCGAGAACCATATCCTGTTCTTATGAGGGCATCTTTCAGCGTCTGGAAGTGTCTGTTGTGATCCTCCTCATCTGAGCAGATTCTGTATGTACAGAGGGCTTGTCCATAGGAGATGGCTTCTTTAACGTGTTGAGGGTGGAAGCTGGAGAAGTGGAGCATTGTGAGATTGTCTGTGGGCTTGCGGTACACTGAGGTGCTGAGGTGACAGTCCTTGATGGAGATGCGTGTGTCCAAGAATGCAACCGATTCTGGGGAATAGTCCATGGTGAGTCTGATGGTGGGATGGAACTTGTTGATGTCATCATATAGTTGTTTCAGTGATTATTCACCATGAGTCCAAAGGAAGAAAATGTCATCGATCTATCTAGTGTATAGCATCGGTTGAAGGTCCAGTGCAGTGAAGAAGTCTTGTTCAAACCTGTGTATGAAGATGTTGGTATATTGGAGGTGCGAATTTAGTCCCCATGGCTGTTCTGTGTTCTGGATGAAGAACTGGTTGTTGAAGGTGAAGACATTGTGGTCTAGGATGAAGGGGATGACTTGTAAAATTCAACCACATCGATCTCCACAGAAGACAAATACGGGACATGCATTTTACCCTTCATCGTCCAGTACTTCCACGGAACAAAGAAGCTACGACATCTTCTCAGGAGCCTTCAACATGTCATTGATGAAGATGAACATCTCGCCAAGACCATCCCCACACCCCCACATCTTGCCTTCAAACAACCGCAGAACCTCAAACAGACCATTGTTCACAGCAAACTACCCAGCCTTCAGGGAGAACAGTGACCACAACACCACACAACCCTGCCACAGCAACCTCGGCAAGACATGCCGGATCATCAACATGGATGCCATCATCTCACGTGAGATCGCCCTCCACCAGGTACACAGTACATACTCTTGTAATTCGGCCAACATTGTCTACCTGATACGCTGCAGGAAAGGACGTCCTGAGGCATGGTACATTGAGGAGACCATTCAGATGCTACGACAATGGATGAATGAACAAATGTTCGACAACCACCAGGCAAGAGTGTTCTCTTCCTGTTGGGGAACGCTTCAAGGGTCACAGGCTTCTGATCTTTGGGTAAGCGTTTTTCAAGGCGGTCTTCATGACACACGACAACGCAGAGTCGCTGAGCAGAGACTGATAGCCAAGTTCCGCACGCATGAGGATGGCCTCAACCGGGATCTTGGGCTCATGTCACACTATCTGTAACCCTCATGACTTGCCTGGACTTGCAAAATCTCACTAATTGTCCTGTCTGAAGACAATACACATCTCTTTAACCTGGGCTTAATGCTCTCTCCACTCACATTGTCTGTACCTTTAAGACTTGATTACCTGTAAAGACTCACATTCCAACCATTATTTTGTAAATTGAGTTTGTGTCTTTATATGCCCTATTTGTGAACAGGACTCCCACTCACCTGATGAAGGGGCAGCGCTCTGAAAGCTAGTGGCTTTTGCTACCAAGTAAACCTGTTGGACTTTAACCTGGTGATGTGGCTTCTTACTGTACTATTTTATAGCCAGTGGAATAGAGGAGGAGGGGAAGAATGCAATTCTTTTAAGTGCATGTGGGATCCAGACTACAGTCTGTTACATTGCCCTGTGTCTTGAAAGTGCAAGTTTCAAGTTCATTCACAGAGATAGTGGATTTGGTGAAGGCACACTGTCATCCAAAGCACTCAGTCACTCTCCAGTGTTTTAAGTTCATTTTCATGCAAAGAGCCCCAGAAGAAATCATTGCAACCTACATTATGACGCTTAGGCAAATTTCAGATCATTGCAACTTTGCGGCTACCCTGAACGATATGCTGAGCGATCGCTTAGTTTGTGGAGCCAATAATGAGACCACCCAGAAAAAGCTTTTAGTGGAGACAGATATCGATTTTGAAAAGGCAATAGAGATAGCACTAGTGAAGGAGAGCACTGAAAAGAGCGCACTAGAATGTCAGAGCACATAAAATGGTGTGATTCATCAGTCTGGGCAACAACTACAGCCAGTAGTGAAGACAAAAGTGAAGATGCTAATTTTAAATGGGAAGCGAATATAGCAGCAAGAAGAGTCAGAAGATTTAAGAGAGTGAACACAACACCAAGCATTGAAGCAGAGTGTTACTGGTGCAGGAGCAATCACTCTCCAGAGGTTTTCAGATTTAAGGAAACAAAATGCAGAAGGGGAAATGTGCAGGAACAGTTCTTCACACAGAGGGTGGTGGATACCTGGAACGCACTGCCAGTGGAGGTGATGGAAGCAGACATGTTAGCAATGTTCAAGGCGTTGTGAGTGGAAGGTGAACAGAGGGATAGAAAGCTAATATCAGTGCAGGCTCAGTGGGCCAAAGAGCTTGTTCCTGTGCTGTATTAAAGCCCACTAATTATATTTAATGTAGTGAATTTGAATATGCATGACGTGCCCCCCACCTATGACCAGAATCCAATCAGGGCTGGTGGAGAGGCCTAGGAAGGTCACAAAGGGTTTGGCAACAGGCCTTTTTATCGCTGACTCCCGATTCTCCGAGATATTGTGATGCTCGCCGGGAAGTAGTGGACTCAGAGAATACCCCCTAAATCTGTTTGAATGGTTTAAATGTTACATTTATTGGGGACTGTATAATTGAACTGTTATCATTGTATAAAAGAACATAGAGGGGGAGGGATGTGGTGTCTGGCCCCTTTAAGAGGTGATTGGCTGGTAGGGCCACATGACCCTGGTAAACCAATCAGGGACCAGGGTGGGGTTCACCTTGGCAGGTGTGGTCTTTTGCCTCAGATTGATTCCAGACACTGGCAGCCATGGAACTGCAAGGCTTTGTAAAATAGTGTGTTGTAAATGAACATTAGTTGTTAGCTGATGAACCAAAGTTATTAGAAGTATGTGATTCAGGTTAATTGTGAAATTAGATAGACTTTGTTCAATAAATTACCTTTAATTTCCCAGCCTTGATTAACCAGCTTCACCTGAAATATAAGCTGGCTGATAAAATGGCACTGACAAGGGATGTTGATCCTGCTTTTCTGTCCATCGATCCTCCTGCTGAGACATTATTTTTAGAAGCTTCTGGCTGTTACAGAAATATAGGCCTGTATTTTGCACCTGTCGAGAACACGCACAAAATGTGCTTCCAGGCACAGTCGGTCCTAGAGGGCGATTTCACATTGGCCGGCCAACTAACAGCTGTCCAAATGATCCTAGAGAGAATTGATTTCCTCTGCCAGGGAGAGTCTGCAACAAGGGGGTAGAACCTATATTTCCAGCTTCAGGTGCAATGTCAGGAAATATTTCCTCAGGTGAAGGGGAAACCTGGAATTCTCTCCTTGAGAAAAAATATTTTTAAGAATCAATTGCAAGTTTTAAAACTGAGATAAATAGGTATTGGTCAGGCAGCAGGCTTAAAGGTTTCAAAATGAAGGTGGGACGATGGAGTTAAGGTACAGAATAGCCATGATATAATGACGCAATGAACTCAAGATGCTGCTTTTGCGTCACAAGCCCCAATACTTACCATCACCCAACACTAGCTTTCCTCATTGCAGTCAACACAAAAAATATTATTGTCTAAATCTGTTGGCATTGGCCATGAGGAACCTGTGGAATATATGTACGTTGGCAACTGGCTGTTTTTGACACAATTGATGCCATCATTATATTAATGGGCATGACCCGTGAGCTAATACCTGGAACTTATAAATACCAAGACCTGCCCACACTCTCAGTCTGCTGTAGCCGTCTTTCACTCCCTGTGTCTGCAGTCTCACTCAGTGCAGCTCCTTCACTGTCAGACATGGGAATATATTTCCCTTACCTAATCACCCTCACCCTCAGCATCTTCTTCCTTGATTCAACCTCCGCTGGTAAGTACATGGACATTTTTTGTACTCCTTAAAGTGTTTGAGGAAAGAAATTAACACAACATTTGTATTTGGACAAAATCATTTCAGGCAGCCTCTCTCAAAGCCCAGATGAGAAAGATACTGACTCGGGGCGGAGGTGCCAGCAAGAATTTACAAGGAAGAAACTGGAACTGGGAGGTTGTAACTAACAGGGAATATAGAAAAGGCTGGAACTACTTTCTCTAGAAGCATAAAAACTAAAGAGGTGATTAGACAAAGTCTTTAAACAATGAAGTGGGTTCGATAGGGTAATCGAGAGAAAATGTCTTCAGTATTAATGTTGGCCGGGTGATGAATGGGCGCTGGAATCCCACCATTCTGCAAGATCTCATGATGTGTTCCGTATCACAATCTTTACTCTCCTCTTGACACTCAGCCCTGAGACTCCTTAGCTAACACATCCCAAAAAATATCAGTGTTGCAAGACCTTGTGGAATTAGGGTACATTAGGTCAGCTTTCTATGAAAACAATGTCATAATGGTGATTTGTGTAACCAAATTCAAGTCCGATTTCCTCACAAACTACAGAGACTTTGGCTAGGAGTCAGCCTGATTAAGGGGGGTCAATCTGATCCAGCACAAGGACTGGGAATTGAAAGCCCAGTTCAGGGAGTTCTGGATGTAAGGGATGGTAGTGTAATTTTTGAGTCAAACCATCTGGGGCGGAAACCATGACAGAGCCGTTATTGTAACCTAAGGGGTTAAACGCTAAGACCAGCAGATGATGAAACACATAGAAAAAGAAGAAAAAAAACATGAGACTGGCAGGCGCCCGGGGTCTTCAGCATAGCTTAAAAGAGATAGGAAAACAAACTAATTTACACCATATAAAATAAATGTGTTAGTAATTTACAGGACGATGAAAAAGAGTTAGCTGAATTAATGAGAGGTAAAACGATTTAAGCCTTAAAGGGGGTGATTGGATTAGAGTTAATGGGATGTCAACAAGGGAGGAGCTCACTCGGTAAAGAGATTAGGAAGTGGTAACCAATGAAGAAAGGAGGGCTGTCCTATTGTTATCTAGAAAAATGTATATAAACTATGATTGTGTAAAGCGAGGTGTGTGTACCCACGGGACGGCACCCTTTCTTGCAAGATCGAATAAACCGACAGTTAGCTGAACTCATCCGTGTCTTTGATTCAAGGGGGGGGGGATCATAAAAGTGAGTATCTGACCGTTTCTCACATGGATGTGAGGAAGTGTTCCATGGAGGGAAGTCTCCTGGTTCCTCCTGTCTTCCAGGCAGTGCTATGAAGGTATGCATCTACCTTCCCAATCTCTCCTCAGCCCCGTTTAGCTTCCTGAGTCCTGGGTTATTGGCCATACGTGTTTCTAGTCGGAATGACGAATATCTCATGCTGCATGATTCATTGGTTTGGGCGATCATACTTAAAGTGGGCAAATCACAACACTGCTGAGAACTTTTTTGAATATATAATCATTACTTGTAATTCTTACCTTTTAATAACAAATATTGTTTAAAGTTGTTAGGTCACAGTTATTACCAGCTCCTAGGATACCATTGACATTCTGCTTTGGCCTCCATTTAGCTGATATGATTAGTTCCCTCTCCTTTGTTATGAATTCCAGGTGATAAATCCGCAGTCGGTGGAGATGGTAATGGATGTTCCAAACATTGTTACATTGATTCTTGCCTTGTAACAAGTGTGGGACCCTCTTGCAGTATTGATGTGGTTTACATGGATTTTCAAAAGACATTTGATGCAGTATCACGCAATAGACTTGAGTAAAATTATAACTCATGGAATAAAAGGGAAAGTAGGCACTTGGATGAAAAATTAGCTGAATGACAGGAAGCCAGGAATTATGATGTATTTTTTCAGATTGGGGGAAGGTTTGTAGTGAAGTTCCCCAGGGACCAGTGTTGGGACACTTGCTGTTCCTGATGGTAATAACCGAGACTGTGGTGTACAGGGCACAATTTCAAAATTTGATAATGGTATGAAGATTGGAAACATTGTCAACTGGTAAGGATAGTCTTGAACTTCAAAATGACAAGTGGCAAATGAAGCTCAATGCAGAGAAATGTGAAATGACTCATTTTGGCAGAAAAAATATAAAGAAATATTATTAAATAAATGAAGAAACTCTAAAGGAGGGTCAGGAACAGAGGGATCTCCGTAAAGAAGTCATTGAAGATGGCAGGACAAGTTGAGTTAATAAAGCATATGGTATCCTAGGTTTTATTAATAGGGGCACTGAGTACAAGTGGAAGGTCATGTTGAACTTGAATAATGCACTAGTTAGCCCTCATCTGGAGACCTCCATATCTGAGGAAGGATGAGAAGCCATTGGAAAGAATACAGAAAAGATTCACAAGAATGATTCCAGGAGTAAAGAACTCTAACTATGAGGGTAGTTTAGAGAGGTTGGGGCTATTTCCCTTGGAGAAAAGAAAGCTGAGAGGAGACTTGATAGCAATATTAATATTGAGAGGGATATGGACAGGGTGAATAGTGAGAAACTGTTCCCATTCAATAGAGCATCAAGAGCTAGAGGGCACAGATTCCAAATAATGGGCAAAAGGAGTAGAAGTGATGTAAGGATTTTTTTTCACCCATAGATGGTTTGGGGCTGGAACGAACTTCCTGAGAAGGGGTGGAGGTAGGTTTGATTGGGATTTCCAAAAGGGAATTGCATTGATGTCTGCAAAGAGGGAATGTGCAAAGTTATAGGGATAAAGCTGGGAAGTGCGATTGGGTGGAATGTTCTTTCAGAGAGCCATTGCAGACGATGGGCTGAATGGCCTCCTTCTATGCTATAAAGATTCTGTTATTCTGTGATGCTCCTCCAACACCTATCCACCATCATCCAGCTGAGTGGATCTGTTCTCCTCTCGTTCCATAGTTATCCATCCAATCACAACCAGAGAATCTGTTTCAGTGGCTTTGCTTTCTGCTCCCACACCTTTGGTGTTTCCCAAAGATCAATCCACAGCTCCTTCATTTTCTAAACTACATACTACCCCTCAATGACATCATCAGAAAAGACACAGTTCTCACATGTACGATGATGACACACAACTCTACCTCACTATCACCTCTCCCTGTTCCCTCGTCTCTAAATTATGACTGCTCATCAGATATCCAATACTGAGACATTTTTTTTCCAATTAAATATTTAATATAAGGAAGAGTCAGATACTGTCCTGGGAGAAACTCCTTTCCCTCTCCCCAGCAACTGACAGGCTGTTTGCAAACTTCAAATGAATTTCTGATGATAAATCTGCTCCAATACCAAGACGATTTACCTCTAGATCATTAGATCATTATAATCCATTTCTGTATTCTGATTCTGCTTCTGGACTTCAGCAAGGCGTTTGATAAGGTCCCCCATGCAAGGATTATTGAGAAAGTAAGGGGGAATGGGATCCAAGGGGACATGCTTTGTGGATCCAGAACTGGCTTGCCCACAGAAGGCAGAGAGTGGTTGTAGATGGGTCTTTTTCTGCAAGGAGATCGGTCACCAGTGAGTGATGTTTGTAATTTTCATAAATGACCTGGATGAGGAAGTGGAGGGATGGGTTGGTAAGTTTGCCGATGACACAAAGGTCGGAGGTGTTGTGAATAGTGCGGAGGGATGTCAGAAGTTGCAGCGAGACATTGATAGGATGCAAGACTGGGCGGAGAAGTGGCAGATGGACTTCAACCCAGATAAGTGTGTGGTGGTTCATTTTGGTAGGTCAAATGGGATGACAGAATATGATTTTAAGGGTAAGACTCTTAGCAGCGTGGAAGATCAGATGGATCTTGGGGTCTGTGCACAGAGAATAACAGGGATTAATATTGAGGGACACAGAGAATAACAGGGATTAATATTGATGGAAACAGAGTAACAGATTAATTTTGAGTGACATAGTGTAACAGATTGGCGTTGAGGGACACAGAGTTAAAGGGATTAGTATTGAGGGACATAGACAGGAACAAGAATCAGCAAGGGAATGCCAGTTATCTGAGCCAGTATTGTTAGGGTTTCTTTAATTTTCCATACTTTGATCAGCTCACACAGATAAACCCGGATCCTGTCCTCCGAAACCATCTGGAGGTGGATTGTGTGCAAAATTGTGATGTGGAGATGCCGACGTTGGACTGGGGTAAACACAGTAAAAAGTCTGACAACACCGGGTTTAAGTCCAACCGATTTATTTGATAGTAAACTCACTAGCTTTCAGGGTTTGTCCCTTCGTCAGGTGAATGGACAGTTCTGGCCTCAGACAGAGCATATAAAGCACAGACAGTTTACAGATTACTGATTAGAATGCGAATCTTTACACCTAACCTGCTGTTCAAGTCCTAAAGTGGCCGACAATGTGAGTGGATCCCTGGATCTTGGGTTCATGTCGTACTATCTGTAACCCCTGTGACTTGCCTGGGTTTGCAAAACCTCACTTACTGTACTGTCTGGAGACAATACACATCTCTGTAACCTGTGATCAGTGCTCCTTCCACACACATTGTCGGCCACTTTAGGACTTGAACAGCAGGTTAGGTGTAAAGATTCGCATTCTAATCAGTAATCTGTAAACTGTCTGTGCTTTATATGCTCTGTCTGAGGCTAGAACTCTCCATTCACCTGACGAAGGGACAAACCCCGAAAGCTTGTGAGTTTACTATCAAATAAATTGGTTGGACTTAAACCTGGTGTTGTCAGACTTTTTACTGCAAAATTGTGTACAGTGGGCAGCACGATAGCACAGTGGTTAGCAATGCTGCTTCACAGCTCCAGGGACCTGGGTTCAAATCCCAGCTCGGGTCACTGTCTGTGTGGAGTTTAGAACATAGAACAATACAGCGCAATACAGACCTTTCGGCCCTCGATGTTTTGCCGACCTGTGCAACCAATCTAAAGCCTATCTAACCTACACTATTCCAATATCATCCATATGTTTATCCAATGACCATTTAAATGCCCTTAATGTTGGCGAGTCCACTACTGTTGCAGGCAGAGTATTCCATAACCTTACTATTCCCTGAGTAAAGAACCTACCTCTGACATCTATAGAACATAGAACATAGAACATTACAGCGCAGAACAGGCCCTTCGGCCCACGATGTTGCGCCGACCAGTTAATAAACAATGACCCTCTAACCTAAACCAAATCCTTTCCATCCATAAACCTATCCACGGATCTCTTAAACGCCCCCAAACTAGGCGCATTTACAACTGCAGCAGGCAGGGCATTCCAATCCCTCACCACCCTCTGGGTAAAGAACCTACCCCTGACATCCGTCCTATATCTACCACCCCTTAATTTAAAGCTATGCCCCCTCGTGCTAGCTTTCTCCATCCGAGGAAAAAGGCTATCACTGTCCACCCTATCTAAACCTCTAATCATCTTATATGTTTCAATAAGGTCCCCTCGCAGCCGCCTTCTTTCTAACGAAAACAGCCTCAAATCCCTCAGTCTCTCCTCATAGGACCTCCCCTCCATACCAGGCAACATCCTGGTAAACCTCCTCTGCACCCTCTCCAAAGCCTCCACATCCTATAATGTGGGGACCAGAACTGCACACAATACTCCAAGTGCGGCCGCACCAGAGTTTTGTACAGTTGCAACATGACGCTGCGACTCCTAAATTCAACCCCCCTACCAATAAACGCCAAGACACCGTATGCCTTCCTAACAACCCTATCTACTTGATTCCCAACTTTCAGGGATCTATGCACACATACACCTAGATCCCTCTGTTCATCCACACTATTCAGAGTCCTACCGTTAGCCCTATACTCTACACATCCGTTATTCCTGCCAAAGTCAATTATCTCACACTTTTCCGCATTAAACTCCATCCGCCACCTCTCGGCCCAGCTCTGCAACTTGTCTGTCCCACATCTATCAATGAGTTCACTTACAATTTCATCCATAGAAATTAATGCTGATGTGCTCCCAAAGGGGAGCCTTTTATAGTGAAACAAACCCCGATGACTCACTATGGACAGAAGAAGTTTGGATTCAGCAGCCACTCCCATCTGCAGTTAGACCTGTGACAGATCCACCTTTGAGAATGTTTGTTCACATGCTAGGCCACTGAATAGATCTTTGAACAAGAGTAATTGGTAGTTAGAACAAAGAACAAAGAACAAAATCAGCCGGGGAAACAGGCCCTTCGACCCAATGAGCCCACGCCGCCATCTCAACACCGCCAGTCCCCCTCTCCCCCCACGACCCTTGTCTAATGTTTTATGGCCATCCAGATTGAGGGAAACTGATTTAGGGACAATTTATTCCTGCCAATCAGCCTAACACCATATCTTTGGGGTGTGGGAGGAAACCGGAGCACCTGGAGAAAACCCACGCAAGCACGGGGAGAATGCGCAAACTCCCACAGACACCGACCCAAATCCATGTGTCTGCACAGCAAACAGTGATAGTCACTGAGCTGTCGTCTTGCCCAGTATCTTGTCCAGTTTAGGCACACACTAACGACATGAAGCACTAGGCCAATCCTGAACAACCAAGAGCAGCCCCAGTACGACCCATCGCGTGTATGCCCCTCGTTGGACACGAAGTGGACCGACTTAAAACCTGTGACCTAGAACTGGAACAACAGTTACTGGATTCAGATTGATCTGTGGTGTTTTAAAATGGATATAATTGGAGTTGCCCAACCACTTGTCATCACTGGTTCGGGTTCACAGGTGTCCACCAGCGTCAACAGTTTGGTTTCTGCTTTCAGACAGATGGCATATAGAACAAGTGTGCCCTAAGCCTTCTTGACTTCTCCACCTGTGCCTCCGCTTTCAGTTGTGTAGTTTGGGAGGAGTATTGCTAGAAAAGGTGGTAATATGTGGAATTCAGGGTGAGAAGAGCGGTATTCCGTTATACAAGGTTGAGGTTGGAGAATCCAGTGAAAAGTGATGAAGTGGTAGTAAGAGTAATAGAGAAACTATCTTGTCCAGGAATACAGTTTATCTTGGGTAAAAATATAGTTGGAACACAGGTGGGAGTGATGCCTTCAGTGGTTGAAAAGCCAGTAGAGAATCAAACAACTGAGTTGTTGAAGGATACATATCCTTGGACTTTTCCTGATTGTGTAGTAACACTGTCACAAAGTCACAGGTTAAGACAGGTGGAGAAATCAAAGAGTGAATATGACAAAGTTGAAGCTCAATTATCAGAAATGATTTTTGATCAGATGATTGGAAAAGAACAAGAACAGGAGGATGAGGTGGATATTTTTAGTTCGGGAAAGGTGGCAGAGTTACAACAGGAAGATATAGAAATAAAACAATTGTATCAGAGAGCATACATGGAAGAGGAATCTGAGTCTATACCAGAATGTTATTACCTTAAAGATTCAGGTGGATGAACAGTGGGCAGAAGTTTATCAAGTGGTATTGCCAGTAGGGTAGAGAGAGGAGATGTAGCAAGCAGCACATGAGATAGCAGTACGAGGTCATTTGGGAGTAAGGAAAATTCAAGCTAAAATAAAAAAAAATTTTATTGGCCTAGACTGCATAAAGATGTGATTAAATTTAATTAAATGTGATTTTCCGCGCAAATCCAGCTCATTGCTAAATCCACAGGGCCATACAAATAAGAACACATGAAATAGGAGCAGGAGTAGACCATTTGGACCACAATCCAAAGATGTGCGGGTTAGGTTGATTGGCCATGCTAAAATTGACCCTTAGTATCCTGAGAAGCTTAGGTTAAAGAGATTAGCGGGTAAAATATGTAGGGATGTGGGGGTAGGGCCTGGGTGGGATTGTAGTTGGTGCAGACTCGATGGGCCAAAGGGCCTCTTTCTGTACTGTTGGGTTCTATGATTCTATAAATTTTGTCACACATGTCAAGTGATGGGGAAACCTCAAGCAGTGATAAAACCACTACTCTTAATACCCATTCCAGCATTTGAGGAACCATTTACAAGGGTTTTAACTGATTGCATAGGACCCCTCCCTAAGATGAAAAGTGGGAATCAATATCTATTGATTGTAATGGACGTGTCTACTAGGTTTCTAGAGGTCATTTCATCACATAATATTACAATGAAAAGATTTGTAGATGAAATACTTCAATCATTTTTACCAGATATGAACTACCCACAGAAATATAATCAGATCAAGGATCAAATTTAAGGTCAAATTATTGAAGGAGCTTATGGATAAATTACGAACTAAACAATTTAAATCAACTGCATATCATCCAGAATCGCATATCATCCAGTGCGTTAGAATGATGGCATCAAACTTTAAAGCCAATGTTATTGTCAAGATTATCCGGAGGATTGGGATAAAGGAATTCCATTTGTACTCTTTGCAATTAGGAATGCACCTAATGAGTCAACTAAATTTAATCCATTTGAATTGATTTTGGTTATGAGCTAAGGGGATCACTTAAACTGATTAAAGAGAAATTGGTGAATGAGCATTCGAAGACTACATTATTGAACTATATGTCACACTTCAGGGAAAGGTTGATTAGAGCAGGTGAATTGGCTAGACAACATTTAAAAATAGGACAGCATGTGATGAAACAGGAAGCAGATAAGAAATTACAAATTCATAGTTTTGCAAGTGGGAATAAAATCTTAGTATTGCTATCACTGGAACCTTTAAAAGCAAGGTTTAGCAGGCATTACCAAATTCAAAGGAATAGTAAGAAGTCTCACAACACCAGTTTAAAGTCCAACAGGTTTATTTGGAATCTCAAACTTTCGGCGCACTGTTCCTTCATCAGCTCTGTCAATCTGTGGGATCTTCTTGGAGATCCTCTCCACTTTGATGCTAGCCATAATGATGTTGAGATGCCGGGGTTGGACTGGCATGGGCACATTAAGAAGGCACACAGCACCAGGTTAAACCTGTTGGACTTTAACCCGGTGTGCTGAGACTTCTATATTGGAAGGAAATTGAGTGAGGTGAATTATTTGATAAGAACACCAGATAGAAGGACACCAGATTACCACAGAGTATGTCATGTGAAAATGCTTAAAAGGCATTTTTACAGGTAAGGAGATCAGGAGAAGAAGGTTTTAGTCGTTATAAATCAGAGGGAAAAACCAAATCCAGATAACTCTGAATTTAACATCCTCAAATTAAATTGGATAAAGACGTTATTAACAATTGGAATAAATTATTGAGTTGCCTTCCAGGGGAAAATCAAACTGTCTGTTATTAATATCACATGGACAAATATGTGGGAATACACTGGAAAGTACTAAGATAATTGTGAGTGAGGCAGATGTGGGAAATGTTGTTCCAATTAAACAACATCCTTGCAAACATGACCTTTTCAAGTTGGCACAAGTTCAGATGGAAACACTGATGTTTACTTAGTCTGAGTTGCAGGAGGCGAAAGTTTCAATCAATCACATAAAACTGGTGGAGATGAAAAAGCAAAACCAGTTAATGGACAATGATGTGAATAAAGAAAGTGAGCAGGTATGGAGACAGATTCAAGACAAGTTGACTGTTTTGGAACGTGTTCCTGAGTTGTTCAAATTGTCTGAACATAAATTGGAGGATTATCAAAAATAGCTCATCATCTGTGTAAAGGAAAGCATGGATGAATCAACAGTCATGTGTGATCTCAGAAAGGAGATTGAGAAGCAAAAATATTGTACTATGGATGAAAGGAAAGGACAACAAAATGGAATCAGGATCTTTGCTAAAAGTGTACCATCATGTAAAACAAACTGCTGGCATAATGATTCTGTACAGTGTGCAGAGATGTGGGATGGTATTTTACCATTTTTTGCCTAAGCGCTGGGCAGACTTGAAACTGGGAGAGTGTTAATGTCCAATTTTTGGGTGTTTTTTAGGCCCCCCCATACACACTCTGCCTGAAAGATTCTGAGTGAGCCTGTTGCACTCTTTGAGCCTGTGGGTGGGGTTTAATGCACCCAAAATCCTGCAGATAGAGGTAGTGTACAGGCCTCTGAAGCTGCACATGCACATTAGCAGAAACAGAGGTCTGACAGACAAGAAAGAGTTGTCATGCACCTGCTATTACAGGCAGCCTAAAGCAGCACCCTCCCTGCAGTAGCGGGGGGGCCACGGCCTGAGATCCAGCCCCAGCGGACCCTCTCCCCCCTCCACTGCCCGGACTGATTGCGGATATCCCTGTTCCCCCACAGATTGCAGCCCAACTCCCTCCTCCCAATGATTTCTGCAGTGTGTCCCCTCTCCCTCCCTCCTCCCACCAATCGCTGCAGAGTGGTAGCAGGCACCCTCCCCATTAACCCCCTCCCCCCCACTGGCCCCTCCCCCCACAGGTGCCCAGTGGATATTGCCCAAGTGCCAGACTGGTGTTGCCCAGCTGCCAGGGTGGCACCCTCAGCCTGGCACTGTCCAAGAGCACCCCTTGCCTACGGCCTCCTTGGGCGGCCTCAATGGCCTCCAGTTCCACCAATGAGGCCAAGTCAACTGCTCCACATTCATGGGGAGTACGTCAATCTCCCGCTGGCGAGAATCGCGCCTGATTCCTTGGCTCTCACGAGCTTACGAGATCCGGATTTCCGGCATGGTCAGCAGCTCGCTGGAAATGGGTGAGAGGCTGAGTAATTTATTTACATTTATTTAAATGCTGTTTTACATCTGCTTAGCGATGACCTACTCAAGTGTTCGGGCTCGCTTGCTTTTACCGTCTTGCCAGGACAGGTTCCCTTCAGCGAGGAAATACCTGCTCTCATCAACGGGGAACAGTTGCGTTGACCTGACCAGTAGAACTGGGGGCCACTGAAGCCCCCTAGGGAGGCCAAGGACAAGGTGGGGGTGTCCCTTGGGCGGTGCAGACTGACAGTGTCACCCTGGCACATTGTGCCAGCCTTGCACCTGGGCAATACCCACTCGGCATTTAGACACCATTTGCTGGGTGGTGCAAGGGGCTGGGGCCAGTAGGGAGGGGCTAATGGGGGGAGGGGCTTGCTGCCATTCTGCAGTGATCAGCGGGGCAGTGGGGGGGGCCCCTCTGACACTGGGCAATGATTGGTGGGTGAGAATGGTGAATCTGCTATTGGCGGAGAATGGATGTCCGCAACCGGTCTGGGCAGCTGGGGGAGTGGGGGAGGCATCAGGAGGGGCTGCATCTTGGGCCATGGGCCCTGTAATTACGGAGTTGGACGGGAGCTTCTTCAGGCAGCTTGCAGTAGCAGAGGCCTGACAGCGTTCTCTTGTCTGTCAGACCCCTGCTAATGCACATATGCAGCAACGGAACCTGCACACGCGCACTACCTCCCTCTTTCAGGCACGTTAAGACCTGTCCACCAGCTTCTGCAGCGCAAATCAGATGCATTCAAAATTTTGCAGGCAGAGTGCAAAACTAAAAACGGGCCTAAAAATCAGATCTGAAACTCTCCCAGTTTCCAGTCCACCCAGCACTTGGAATAAAATTTGTAAAACCGCCACCTCTGTCTGTCAGTCAGACCCTACTACTGCTAATGTGCATGTGCAGCACAGAGGCCTGCACTGTCTTTACAGGGACTGGTGAATGAAGCCCACCCACAGACTCTAGTGGCTAAAAACTGGCCAACCACAACAAAATCTTTTCAGAGACTAAGTGTATAAGATTGGGTGTGAAGACTCACCCAAAAAATTGGTCAAGAACTCTCCCATTTTTATGCTAGCTGGACACACATTAGATATATTTGTTAATTATAGTGATGGTTTTGCTTCTTGTTTTGCAGTTGATAAGAGTTCTTGCTAATTTTCTTACTATACATGTTAACTATATTCTTAAATAAAGTTTGTTTGATAAAAGCTCCCTAGTGGGTCGTTTGAATCATATCTGAAGTGAAACATATTAGGGTAATCCTAGCCAAATTCAAGATGCAAAACTTATGATTTAGGCAGGCTCCATAAAACACTTCGAAATCTCTGACCTGAACCACAACAACAGAGTAACAGGGATTAGTATTGAGGTACGTACAATAAAAGGGAATAATATTGAATACACAGAGTAATGGGATTAGTAATGAAGTAGATGGAAAGTAACAGGGATCAGTTTTTAGGTACACGTAGAGAGTAGGAGGGATTAGTATTGAGGTATGTACAATAAAAGGGAATAATATTGAGTACACAGAGTAATGGGATTAGTAATGAAGTAGATGGAAAGTAACAGGGATCAGTTTTTAGGTACACGTAGAGAGTAGGAGGGATTAGTATTGAGGTACATAGGGACTAACAGGGATTATTATTGGTTGTCACAGAGAGTAATAGAACTCAATCTGGAGAATAGACATCGGAGGTGGAAATCTAAGAGATAACTTTATTTTTCACAATCTGATTCTGTACTCACTATGATGTATCGTATTCCCTCAGATAAGAAGGGATCCAGTTCTCAAAAGCATCCTGGTGCTGGAGTTTGTGCCGATTATTGTATAGACGACAGTGACTGTCGCAGGAATCAGAAATGCTGCAGTAATGGCCATTCTTGTGTCTCCCCACAGAAAGGTACAACACCATACCCAGACATATTGAGAATATCATTGCATTGATGTGATTGACACTGAGAGATACATAGACTGAGAATAATAGTGAGTGTCAGTGAGATAGACTGAGAGTAATAGTGATTGTCAGTAAGACATTGACAGTAATAGTGAGTGTCAATGCGATACAGTGACAGTAATAGCGAGTGTCAGTGAGATAGCCTGAGAATAATAGTGAGTGTCGGTGAGATACAGTGAGAGCAATAATGAGAACAGTGTGATAGAGTGAGAGTAATCATGCATAGCAGTGAGCTAGTCAGAGTAATACAGAATGTATTATCAAGGAAATCAGTGATTAGTATTGAGGTCCACAGTAGGAGTAGCAGGGATTAATATTGAGGGACACAGAGTGTAACAGGGATTAGTGTTGAGGACACAGAAAGTAACAAGGATTAGTGTTGAGGGACACAGAATAACAGTGATTAGTATTGAGCAACACAGAGAGTAACAGGGATTAGTATTGAGCAACACAGAGAGTAACAGGGATTAGTATTGAGCAACACAGAGAGTAACAGGGATTAGTATTGAGCAACACAGAGAGTAACAGGGATTAGTACTGAGCAACACAGAGAGTAACAGGGATTAGTATTGAGCAACACAGGGTAACAGAGATTCATATTGAGCAACATGGAGAGTAACAGAGATTAGTATTGAGGTACTCAGTGAGTAACAGGGATTAGCAGTGAGGTATACAGAGAGTAACAGGGATTAGCGTTGAGGTACACAGAGAGTAACAGGGATTAGCGTTGAGGTACACAGAGAGTAACAGGGATTAGCGTTGAGGTACACAGAGAGTAACAGGGATTAGTATTGAGGCACATAGAAAGTAACAGGGATTAACATTGACCAACACAGAGTAACAGGAATAGTATTGAGGTACACAGAGTAAAAGGGGTTAGTCTTGAGATAAACAGAATAACAGGAATTAGTATTGAGGCACGTAGAGAGTAACAGGGATTAGTATTCAGGTACAGTAAGCCCCTAAACGTGATTTAGGGGTTTACTGGGACTATCATGGCGGTTAAAAAAAAAGGGCAGCATGGAAATGTTGGGCCACAGGGTCTACTTCCATGCTGTAAACCTCTATGACTCTATGACTCTAGACGCAGAGTAACTGGGATTAGTATTGAGGTACACAGAGTTAAAGGGACTAATATTGAGTTACAGAGTGTGTTACAGGGATTAGTATTGAAGTACACAGAGTAACTGTATTAGTACTGATGTACACAAACAGTAACAAGGATTATACATAGGGACTAAGAGGGAACAGTATTCATGTACACAGAGTAACAGGGATTAGTAATGATGTACAGAGAGTAAAAGACATCAATACTGAGTCACACAGTGAGTAACAGGAATCACTATTAAGGTAAATAGAATAAAAGGATTTAGTATTGAGGTGTATAAAGAGTAACAGGGATTAGCACTGAGCAACACGGAGTAACAGGAATAGTATTGAGGTACACAAAGTAACAGGGATTAGTATTGAGGTACACAGAGTAAAAGGGACTAATATTGAGTGACACAGAGTAACAGGGATTAATAATGAGGTACATAGAGAATAACTGAGATTAGTATTGAAGTACACAGAAAATAACAAGGATTTGTATTGGAGTAGACACAGCGAGTAACAGAGATTATTATTGAGGTACACTGAGTAACAAGAATTAGTACTGAAGCACACAAAGAGTAAAGGGCTTTGTATTGAGGTACACACACTAAGTATCAGGGATCGGTATTGTGGTATACAGAGAGCAACAGGGCTTCGTATTAAAGTACACACAGAGAATATCTGGGCTTAGTATTGAGGTATACAGAGTGTAACAGGGATTGGTATTCCGGTACAAAGAGAGTAGCAGGGTTTTATTGAGAGTCCGAGAGTAAGAGGGATTAGTATTGAAGTACACAGAGTGTAGCAGGGATTAGTATTGAGGTACATGGTGAGTAACAGGGATTGGATTGAAGTACACAGAGTGTAGCAGGGATTGGTATTGAGGTACAAGGTGAGTAACAGGGATTGGATTGAAGTACACAGAGAGCAGCAGGGATTAGTATTGAGGTACATGGTGAGTAACAGGGATTGGACTGAAGTACACAGAGTGTAGCAGGGATTAGTATTGAGGTACATGGTGAGTAACAGGGATTGGATTGAAGTACACAGAGTGTAGCAGGGATTAGTATTGAGGTACATGGTGAGTAACAGGGATTGGATTGAAGTACACAGAGTGTAGCAGGGATTAGTATTGAGGTACATGGTAAGTAACAGGGATTGGATTGAAGTACACAGAGTGTAGCAGGGATTAGTATTGAGGTACATGGTGAGTAACAGGGATTGGATTGAAGTACACAGAGTGTAGCAGGGATTAGTATTGAGGTACATGGTGAGTAACAGGGATTGGATTGAAGTACACAGAGTGTAGCAGGGATTAGTATTGAGGTACATGGTGAGTAACAGGGATTGGATTGAAGTACACAGAGAGCAGCAGCGGTTATCTTGAGGGTTACAGAGACTAACAGGGCTCAGCCTGGGGAGTGGTCATCTGAGGTGGAAATGCAAGAGTTAATTTTTTTTGTACATTCTTATTCCACTCTCACTGATGTGTCATATTCCCTCAGATGAAAATGGATTCAATCCTCAGAAACATCCTAGTGCTGGAGTTTGTTCCGATTATTGTATTGACGACAGTGACTGTTCCAGGTTTCAGAAATGCTGCAGCAATAGATGTGGCCGTTGTGCCTCCCCACACAAAGGTACAACACCACACCCAGACATACCAAGAGTATCATTGCATTGATATAACTGACACTGAAAGATACACAGATTACCCTTGACATAGACTGAGACTAATAGTGAGTGCCAGTGAGATAGACTGAGAGTAATAATGAGTTTCAGTGAGATAGACTGAGAAAAATAGTGAGCGCCAGTGCGATTAAATGAGAGTAACCATGTGTGTAGTGAGCTGTCAGAGTAATACAGAGCTTACTATCAAGCTGTTCAGTGATTAGTATTGAGGTACACAGGAAGTAACAGGGATTAGATTCAATTCAGGTGGGACCTATAAAATAAGTGGTAGAACAATCAGGAACATAGACACACAGAGATCTGGGCATGCAGGTCCACAGATCCTTAAAAGTGGAGCACAGATGGAAACGGTGGTGAAGAAAGCATATGGCATGCTTGCCTTCATTGGACAGGATATCAAGTATAAAAGTTGGTTACCAGAAGGACGTGGAGGCTTTGGAGAGAGTACAGAAAAGGTAGGGTGTTGCCTGCTATGGAGGGTATTAGCTATGAGCAGAGATTGAACAAACTAGGATTGTTTTCACAGAGGGGCAAACCTGATTGAAGTTTCTAAAATAATGAAAGGTATGGATAGAGTAAACAGTTGGAGCTTTTTCCCAGGGCAGAAATGACAATTACAAGGGGGGAGGGGTAGTGTGTGTGTGAGAGGGGGAGAGTGTGCGTGTGGAGGGGCAAGTCTGAGGGCAGAGAGTGGGAGGGGGAGAAGGTGTGTGCAAGAGAGGTAGACTGTGCACCAGAGACGAAGTGTACGCGTGTGAAGGGGAGAGTGTGTGTAAGAGGGGAGAATGTGTGTGAGAGGGGCAAATGGGTGTGATAGGGTTTGTGCGAGAGGGACTGTGCATGAGAATGGAATAGAGAGTGTATGCAAGAGGGGTAGCATGCACGCGAGGAGGGGAGGGTGTGCGCGCAAGGAGGGGAGGGTGTGTGCGTTCCTTGATGGGTGTTGTTTCAGATGGATGCACAGTGGAGGAATGAGATGCACTGAGAGTGACAATGATGGACAGGGCGATTAGCAAAATAAAACATAGTGAACACAGAGTGAATGAAAGCAGAGTCAAATTATTAAACAGACAGAACCAGCGATAAGCACAGAGTGACAGGGATAAAATCTCACACACTGTACCCCACCCAACTCCCCACCCTCACACACACTGTACCCCACCCAACTCCCCACCCTCACACACACTGAACCCCACCCAACTCCCCACCCTCTCACACACTGAACCCCACCCAACTCCCCACCCTCACACACACTGAACCCCACCCAACTCCCCACCCTCACACACACTGAACCCCACCCAACTCCCCACCCTGACACACACTGAACCCCACCCAACTCCCCACCCTGACACACACTGAACCCCACCCAACTCCCCACCCTCACACACACTGAACCCCACCCAACTCCCCACCCTCTCACACACTGAACCCCACCCAACTCCCCACCCTCTCACACACTGAACCCCACCCAACTCCCCACCCTCACACACACTGTACCCCACCCAACTCCCCACCCTCACACACACTGAACCCCACCCAACTCCCCACCCTCACACACACTGAACCCCATTCAACTCCCCACCCTCACACACACTGTACCCCACCCAACTCCCCACCCTCACACACACTGAACCCCACCCAACTCCCCACCCTCTCACACACTGTACCCCACCCAACTCCCCACCCTCACACACACTGTACCCCACCCAACTCCCCACCCTCACACACACTGAACCCCACCCAACTCCCCACCCTCACACACACTGAACCCCACCCAACTCCCCACCCTCACACACACTGAACCCCACCCAACTCCCCACCCTCACACACACTGAACCCCACCCAACTCCCCACCCTCTCACACACTGAACCCCACCCAACTCCCCACCCTCACACACACTGTACCCCACCCAACTCCCCACCCTCACACACACTGAACCCCACCCAACTCCCCACCCTCACACACACTGAACCCCATTCAACTCCCCACCCTCACACACACTGTACCCCACCCAACTCCCCACCCTCACACACACTGAACCCCATTCAACTCCCCACCCTCACACACACTGAACCCCACCCAACTCCCCACCCTCACACACACTGAACCCCACCCAACTCCCCACCCTCACACACACTGAACCCCACCCAACTCCCCACCCTCACACACACTGTACTTTATTCAACTCCCCACCCTCACACACACTGAACCCCACCCAACTCCCCACCCTCACACACACTGAACCCCACCCAACTCCCCACCCTCACACACACTGAACCCCACCCAACTCCCCACCCTCACACACACTGAACCCCATCCAACTCCCCACCCTCACACACACTGAACCCCATCCAACTCCCCACCCTCACACACACTGAACCCCATTCAACTCCCCACCCTCACACACACTGAACCCCATTCAACTCCCCACCCTCACACACATTGTACTCTATGCCAATCTCAATTTTACGAACACAGTGCTGTGTGGGAGTTGTGTTATGTCCAGGGTACATTTCAATATTCTCTCATAATAGATTGTTAGGCTTTTTGCAATTCCTGATGCTACAGCCAACCCTGGCCACTCATCATGGTTAAATTCCAATGACTAACTCTCTGTTCTAATTGTTCTTACAGGAACAGCACTTGGGCTGATATTCTCAAGCATCTCGTAATTTTGATCATCTGAACAGTGCCTGCAACGTTTTGTTAGAGCAACTTTCAATCCTGTTAGATCCTGATTTAATCCTGTGAGATTTTCAGTCCTGTTAAATTCAATCCAGTTTGATTTTTATTCAATCCAGTAACAATCTTATTCATTCCAGTTTGATCTCTCTTGATTGCAATTAATCTTCATTCAATCTAATTAGATCATTATTAAATCCAATTTTATTTTCACTTAATCCTTTTTGATCCTCACTCAGTCCAGTTGAACCCTCCCTCAATCCTGTTCCATCTTTAGTGAATCCAATCTGCATTCAATCCAGTTCGTTCAATCCTATTTGATCCACACTCAGATTTTATCACTACCTTTGCTATTCGTTGCTGCCATTCTTTTTAGTAAAGTCTATTCTGTGTTTCTGAATGTCATTATTGGAGCATGATTAGATTCATGTTGAGGACTCAGTTGAGAGTGGTACTGGATCCCTGTTTCAAACTGAATTGGAAACTTGCTGTATGCCCGTTCGAGCCCTGCTGGAGACCAGCTGAGGCCACAGGAGGGGCCCAACTGGGGCACTAGCAGAGCCCAGTTAGAGCTGGACTGAATGCTACCCCACACAGTGGCCATTAGCACCGTTGATTCAACTCTCCAACCTCCGGTGACCTTGAATCTCTCAAAGGAAAATTTAACAACTGATCCACTGGGGATCTTTAGAATCTTTATCAACAGCAATTAAAATTGATAAACTCCACAAAATTCTGTTATTTTGTATACATTTTGAAAGCGATTCTGTGGTCAGCTGTCTGTAAGATGCTGATATCATGACCCAGGTGCTGCACAGAAGATGAGGAGAAATTTTATGAGCTGTAAAATGTGAGAGCAAGCGCAGGACAACACAACACCAATATCAAAAACTCTGCTACATAAAGATCCATGCAACAGCAACGGGCAGCACGGTAGCACAGTGGTTAGCACTGCTGCTTCACAGCTCCAGGGACCTGGGTTCGATTCCTGGCTTGGGTCACTGTCTGTGTGGAGTTTGCACATTCTCCTTGTGTCTGCGTGGGTTTCCTCCGGGTGCTCCGGTTTCCTCCCACAGTCCAAAGATGTGCGGGTTAGGTTGATTGGCCATGCTAAAATTGCCCCATAGTGTGTCCCGGGATGCGTAGCTTAGAGGGATTAGTGGATAAATGTGTAAGGATAAGGGTGTAGGGCCTGGGTAGGATTGTGGTTGGTGCAGACTCAATGGGCTGAAGGGCCTCTTTCTGCACTGTAGGGTTCTATGATCTATGATCTAAACAGTCTGCAGATAGAGAAATACAGGACGTTGGTGGAGGGCTACAGGGTGAAGATTGTAGATACAGGGTTTGGATGTTGTAACACTGGATGCTTATTGGGTACAAATGGTGATAGTGGATACTGAGTGATGATGGAGGTTACAGTGTAAAGACCCATTGGGTTTTTTACTGTCCTTCAGGGAAGTAAACCTTACCCAATCTGGCCTACATGGGACTCCAGATCCAAGCAATGTGGTTGACTCTCAACTGTCCGAGCAAGCCAGTCAGTTCAAACTAGGTATGGGGAATTAAATGTTGGCCAACACAGTGATGTCCACATCTCATGAATGAACAAAAATATGTTTATCTGAAGTATTTGCTCAGTGTAGTCCAATCAGGAGGAAAATGCATCAAGTGTAAACTGAGCCCTCTGGCCTGTGATACCCTTGGCGGGCATCCTCTGGAGGGCCTGAGCCTGGAGGGACCTGGTGACTTTTGGGTGTCACAGTTGACAACATGCCACTGTTCTGCCCAGGAGAAAGATCAGTGTCACGAAGAGGGAATTCAGAAGGACTGTTAATGGCCTTAGTCGCCACGGTTGAAGGGCCTTGGCTGGGCTCCAGAACTTTCTCCTTCATCAGGGTGCTCATTGATGCCGGATCACTCCTTGGGACTGTAGGAGAGCTGGAATGAGTTCCAAAAACCTTCCCATCATCCTGTTCCATTGCCCTCAGCCACGGCCCTCAATGACTAGCACATGTCCCTTTGCGATCAGGCAATATTGTTTATGTCTTTAGTCATGGTCCTGTGTGACTGAGCCAAGCTCTGATGTTCATCAGCAATCTCCCTCAAAGCCACTGACATGTCCATGTGTGACTTGGCTCTCGTACACAGGCTGCAGCCATACTTTGGGAATCATTGATCATGGTACAGATATCTTGGCCCAGGCTTTCCACTATGGTCCAAATCATTGCAGGCCTGGTACCACTCAATGTCGGCCCCATCTCCTGCAAGATGAGGCTCCTGACTGCTCCCGTTGGGCCTGCATCTGTTGGAAGGTCGCTAAAATACCATCCTGTAAAGGCTGGTTCTGCTTTTGCATGTTAACAATTACTGGATAAACACTTTAGAAGGCCCAACATCTGCCTTGGGTCAGCAGTTCTAGGGGAGCCAGTGGCCCACTAACTGGCCACTCCTTACATGTTCCCGCCTCCATCCAATGTGCAATAGCTGCAGTGTGATGTTCACCCGCGTACCCCACAAACCTGTCCACTAATGTTTCTCACCAAGGTGAGTATCACTGTGCTGGTGCTGGTGCTCGGTGCTAGTGAGTGCAGTGGCAGTATGTCTGTGTCCTCCCTGGAGCTGTAGCCTACAGTACCCAGAGGGTGGCATGGCCTGACCTCATCTGATGGATATTCTGTCAGACAAAGTTCATGGGGGTCAGCTGGTGGAGATGTCAAGCGTGTGGGAGATGATAGACTCGCTTGAGAAAGATTAACTGGATCATAATGCTTTGGACTCTTACCTACTCAGGGCCTGCTAACCTCGCAGTCAGTGGCAGCTCACTCCTGCGTGTCCCCTGCGATTTCCAAGGTCCTCTCCTCAGAGGGAGTGAGGGGATGCTCCTGCCTGTCCTTACCCGCTCCCTCTTGTTGAAGGAAATTGTTGCCTATGGGGATACAAGGATGACAGAGTGATAGGTTGGCCTGAGTAGAATAGAGGAGTTTCTAGCTGGTGGCATGTATGGGCATAGGGTCTGGCCAACTAGGGGGTGAGATGAGGACTGTGGGTTGGGGAAGGGGGCAGTTGGGGATTCTGTAGGACAATGTTAGAAGGTGGGATCAAGGGGGATTAAAGTGAGGTGGCAGAGGGACACACATGATGCCAGGGGCAGGGAAATGGGCTGACCGGAGCAGGTCGTTCATCTTCTCCTGGCATTGCACGCCTGCCCTCTTGATAAAACTCCTGATGCTTACTACCGTGGCCATCCCTTCCCATGCCTTCATTATCTCAGCTGAAGACAGCCTCCTTCTGACTCGTGGGAAGAGGGTGGTCCTCCTCTCCACAACTTTGAGCTTCCTCCCCAGCTCCGACTTGTAATTTTAGAGCAGACCTTTTGCTGGTCATGTTTCTGGCTGAAGTGAGAGTGCTGCCAAAAGGAGTGCTGAAACACTCTGAAATGCTGCTCCTGTTTGTGAAGGGCTAACCGCTGTTTCTCCAGCACCAGACATCAGGAAGTCAGTGTGAAACTTTGTGTGTGTGTGTGTGTGTGTGTGTGTGTGTGTGTGTGTGTGTGTGTGTGTGTGTGTTGGGGGGGGGAGTGGGGGAGGTGAACAGGCAGATGGGTGGATTGGCCCTGCAAGGGTTAATAATCACACCAGTTTAACCATATAAAATCACATAAGCTGCTATGAGAAATACAAAGTCTTTATTAAAGTCTTCACAGTAAACACCCAGGCCTTTATTCTGAGAGAATTCATTAAATCTGACACCTGGAACTGGAATATGGGAATGATATCCACAGAAACTGACACAAACTGGAACATCACTGATAACTTGTAATAATGATGATTAGATCAGCTAACATGATTATGTCTTCACACTGATTGGATATTATAATTTAGCAAACATGAGGTGATTGATTTTAATAGCTGTATCTTATGACTGATGTAACATTAATCAATAACTGTGAGTGAATATAGATAGCTCCTGTACCTTGATTTGTATACGCTATTACTTATAATCGAATTTGAAACTATAATTGTTTTGTGTATTCCTGAATTCTGGGCTCTGGTTAGATACTGGCACTAACCTGTGACTGCCCAGGATCCATGCTATAGCTTGATTAAAACAGTTGTTTAAAAGCTCTGTGACTTGGTCTGGTTATTTGAAGAGTCAAGTTCTGATTAATTCAAATGCTGATATCAAAGCCCACAACAGACCCATTACCATATTCTGAATCGCAAATTCAGATCGCTGGTAGCGCCAAGGGGAAACCCTCCGGCTTTCCCACTGGCATAGTCCCAATTCAGCAGAATCAGGACCGTAGATTTAAACTAACGACAGTGAAGTTTATTCTAGGAACTGTTGCCTGTACAGAGTAGAAAATGGAAACAAGTCAAATAACATCATCATCAAATCATGTGACCAGTGTGGATGCTCCGGTTTCCTCCCACAATCCAAAGGTGTGGGTTAGGTGGATTGGCCATGCTAAATTGTCCATTAGTGTCAGGGGGATTAGCAGGGTAAATTACGAGCGTTACAGGAATCCCTGGGTGGGATTGTGATCGGTACTGACTCAATGAGCCAAATGGCCTCCTTCTGCACTGTAGGGATTCTATGAATTCTTAGAGCAATCATGCACTTACTAAAATATATAAAAATACCCCCCCACTCTATCATTTCCACCAAATCAGGAGATCAGTCCCGGTTCAATGAAAAGTACAGGAAGGCATGCCAGGAGCAACACCAGGTATACCTAAAAATGAAGTGTCAGCCTGCTGAAGCTACAACACAAGCCTACTTACATGTTAAATAGCATAAGCAGCAAGTAATAGATAGAGCTAAGAAATTCTATAACAAACAGGCGAGATCTAACTCTGCAGCCCTTCCCCATCCAGCTGTGAATGGTGGTGGATAATTAAACAACTAACTGGAGGAGGAGGCTGCATAAACATCCCCATCCTCCGAGATGGAGGAGCCCAGCACATCAGTGCAAAAGGTAAGGCTGAAGAATTCGCAACAATCTTCAGTCAGAAATGTCAAGTGGATGATCCATCTCGGTCTCCTCCGAAGGTCCCCAGCATCATAGATGTCAGTCTTCAGCTAACTTGATTCACTCCATGAGATATCCAGCTGAAGACACTGTATACTGCAAAGACTATGGCCCTGACAACATTCTGGCAAGAGTAGAATCATAGAATCCCTACAATGCAGAAGGAGGCCATTGGGCCCATTGAGTCTGCACCAATCACAATCCCAGCCAGGTCCTATCTTCATAACTGCACATATTTACCCTGCTAATTCCCTGACACTAGGGTAACCCACACACCTTTGGAGTACTGAAGACATGTTTCAAAACTTGCTGTTCTCCTATCCAAGCTATTCCAGTACGGCTGCAATACTAGCATCTACCTGGCAATGTGGAAAATTGCCCAGGTATGCCCTGGACAGAAGATACAGGACAAATCCAACCAAGTCAATTGCCCCCCAATCAGTCCACTCTTGATCATCAGTAAAGTGACTGAAGGGATCATTACACTCTTGGTTCAAACCTGGATAAAAGAGCTGAACTCCAGAGGTCAGGTGAGAGTGACACCTTTGACAGGCAGCGTATGACTGAGTATGGCATCAAGGAGCCCCAGCAAAACTGGAGTCAATGGGAATCAGGGGAAAACTCTCCCCTGGCTGGAGGCATACCAGGCACAAAGAAAGATGGTTGTGGTAGTTGGAGATCAATCATCTCAACTCCAGGACATCACTGCAGGACTTCCTTAGGATGGTGTCCTGGGTCCATCTTCAGCTGCTTGATCAATGACTTCCCTTCCAGGTCAGAAGTGGGGATGTTCATTGATGATTGCCCACTGTTCAGCACCATTTGTGACTCCTCAAATACTGAAGCCATCCATGTCCATATCTGTATCCAGGCTTGTGTTGACAAATGACAAGTAATACTTGTGCTACACAAGAACCAGACAATGACCATCTCCGACGAGAGAGAATATAACCATTGCCCCTTTACATTTGGTTAATGTCCCATTATCAACATTCTGAGGGTTACCATTGAGCAGAAACTGAACTGGACTACCCACATAAATACCATGGCTGCTAAAGCAGGTCAGAGGCTAAGAATTCAACTCACTACCTGACCATCAAAAGCTGGTCCATCTTTTACAAGTTACAAGTCAGGAGTATAAAGGAATTCTCTCCACTTTTCTGGGTGACTGCAACTCCAACAACACTCAAGGTGCTTGACATTATCCAGGACACTTGATTGACACCCCGTCCACAAACATTCACTCCCTCCACCATCAATACACACTGGCAGCCATGTGAACCATACAGAATCATTTTACAAAACTTACAAGTTTGCAGAAGTTACACAAAATACTACATAAAATACACATGAATGCTTGAAAGTGATTGGTCTGTTAAACATAATAAAGTACATTCAATTAACAGATATTAAAATTTAAAACAACTATAGAGTTATAAAAGCTAATTATCTTCACTGGAGTTTAGAAGAGTGAGAGGTGACCTCACAGCTCCTCAGCCACGCATTCATCTGCCTTATCCTAGTATTCCTACTCTCACTAGCATGTGCCACTGGGAGTACTCTAGTGATTACTACCCTTGAGGTCCTGATTTTTAACCTCCTATCTAATTGTTTATTTTTACTCTGAAGGACCACATTCCTAAGTTGGGCCAGTGGGCTGACGGGTGGCGGATGGAGTTTAGTTTGAACCACTGTAGGATTTACTGAGTTAATGGTAGGACGTTGGAGAGAATTACAGAACAAAGAGACCTAGGGATACATGTTCATAGCTCCTTGAAAGTGGAGTCACAGATGGACAGAGTGGTGAAGAAGGCATTCAACATGCTTGGTTTCATCGATCAGAACATTGAATACAGGAGTTGGAATGTCTTGTTGAAATTGTACAAGACATTGGTAAGGCTACACTTGGAACACTGTGTGCAATTCTGGTCACCCTATTATAGAAATGATACTATTAAACTAGAATGAGTGCAGAAGAGATTTATTAGGATGCTACTAGGACTTGATGGATTGAGTTATAAGGAGAAGCTGGATAGACTGGGACTTCTTTCTCTGGAGCGTAGGAGACTGAGGGGTGATCTTATAGAGGGAGGTCTATAAAATAATGAGGGGCATAGATCAGCCAGATAGTCAATATCTTTTCCCAAAGGTAGGGGAGTCTAAAACTAGAGGGCATAGGTTTAAGGTGAAAGGGGAAGTGTACAAAAGTGTCCAGAGGGGCATTTTTTTCACACAGTGAGTGGTGAGTGTCTGGAACAAGCTGCCAGAGGTAGTAGTAGAGGCAGGTACAATTTTGTCTTTTAAAAAGCATTTAGGCAGTGGGCGGTGTCCCTCTCTAAGTCTGACTGGAAATATATCATCAATCCTTCACTGTTGCAAGGTGAAACTCCAGGAACTCCCTGCCTAACAGCATTGTGGGTATACCTACACCACAAGACTGCAGCGGTGCAAGATGGCAGCTTACCACCACCTTCTTAAGGGCAACTAGGGATTGGCAATAACTGATGGCCTAGCCAGCCAAGCCCACATCCTGTAAATGAATATTAAAAACTAGGTTCAGAAAGAGTTAAATTCAATAAGCTAGTCCAACTGCCTGGGTCACCTGTGAATGTTTTTGTAAATGATCTCTGCAGGGTGATCAATGGATGTGAAAGGAGGTTTAACATCTAAGCTTATCTGAGACACAATTGTGGTGAGTGGCGCAGACAATTCACGCTGACTTCTTACAAGCTAAAGATGATCATGTCCTAGTCAAGGTAATGTAGCTAGTTAGACTCTATGAGCTACTTGAACAAGATGTAGAGATGCCGCCGTTGGACTGGGGTAAACAAGTAAGGAGTCTCACAACACCAGGTTAGAGTCCAACCAGTTTATTTGATAGTAATTTCACAAGCTTTTGGAAATGGTGTTCCTTCGTCAGGTGTGTGGAAGGTTCTGATCAGAGAAGGGTATATAAAGACAGTTTACAGAATACTGATTAGAATGCAAGTAAAAAGTTAAAGTTTATTTATTAATCGTAAGTAGGCTTTCGTTAACACTGCAATAACGTTACTGTGAAAATCCTCTAGTTGCTACACTCCAGCACCTGTTCAGATACACAGAGGGAGAATTTAGCATGGCCAATGGACTTAACTAGCACATTTTTGGAGTGTGGGAGGAAACCAGAGGAAACTCATGCAAATGGGGAGAATGTGCAAACTCTGCACAGACAGTGACCCAAGCCAGGAATTGAACCCAGGTCCCTAGAGCTAAGAGGGGCAGCGGTGTTAATCACTGTGCCATCATGCCACCCAAGGTTACAAAGGTGCAGAGACAATCCAAGTCAGGGGAAGCAATTCCTGAACACCACCAGCCCCCCTCTCTGAATAACTTTATACACAGAGTAAGAATGATGTTACTGATTATTTCGGCTCCAGTCTCCAGTCTACTCAATGGAGCCTGCACTCAGCTGCAGGACCGCGTGCTTCAGCCCAAATGATTCAACAGTTACATGACCCTCTGAAACATTATCCCTTAAAGGGCCTTCCTACTACAGTATCCCTAAGCTATCAATATTAAGCTAAGCAGTTTTATTCATTAAAAAGAGCCCTCAAAAAGAAGTAGAATGGCCCTGACTTCCACTGATCCACTAATTTTCCTCATGACCAGATTTGTACAGTTGCCTTGGGCAGCCCCCGGCCCCGTCTCCTCACACTGAAAACAGTCTGTTGAAATCTAGAATCTTAGTTGCCTCATGTTTCTCCCTTTCAAACATTTCACTGAAGTCCATCACTATTTAATAAATGTTCACTCGTGGTTTGGCTCTGAGTAAATCTGGGTTTTCTACTCATCATTTATGGTCTACTTCTGCTTCCTGCTGTCCTCCATGTCAGTTGTATTTTACTATTCCTCCCTCCACTATTGGTTTATCAACACCTGATGCGACTATTCAATCCGTGCCAACTGCTCTTTGAATAAAATGATTCTTTAGACTTCACTATTAGCTTTATTACTGACTATCGTATATTGATGATCCCTAGTTTCAGACTGACTAAAGATGGAAGCATTTCTATGTCTGTGCTATTAAAACCTTTCATATCTTGAAGATCTCTGTCAACCTTCCCTTTTCTACAGAAAACAACCTTAAGCTCTTCAGCGTTCTTGTGATAGGCATAACCTCTTAGTTCTCGCAGTAACTCCATTTTGCTCCTTCTCTGGTTTCTGTGTCAGGAACAGGAATTCCAAAACTTTCTGCATGTAAAGTATTCACCCAAGGCTCGAGTGTTAATAAAGAGCCCTCTGAATTCTAAATGGCAGCACAAGGACCCCAGGGAAAGAAATAATTAGGAACACATTTCTGCCTTCATTGGCACAAAGTTAACGTTGGGATCGTGTGTATATACACACCCCAGTGCAAATACTTGAAATATTTGAGGTATTGAGACTTGCCCGCACTCTCAGTCTGCTGTTAGCTGTGTTTCACTCCCTGTGTCTGCATCTCGGTCAGTGCAGCTTCTTCACTGTCAGACATGGGAACATATTTCCCTTACCTACTCACCCTCAGCATCCTCCTCCTCGATTCAACCTCCGCAAAGGGGCACAACTCTACTGGTGAGTTTAATCTTCTTTCTATCACTCTCCAAAGTGAACTTCAGATAGTTAATTAACAGGAAGCAGAGAACTGGGATAAATGAGGCTTTTCCTTGTTGGCAAGTTGTAACCAGTGGAGTGCTGGGGCCTCAAATATTTACTATATATGTTAATGATCGGGATGAACGAGCTGAATGTATAGTAGGTAAATTTATTGATATGACCAAGATATGTGGGACAGAGGTAGAGAATCTGCAAGTGATATAGTCAGATTAAGTGAGTAGGCAAATATTTGGCAGACGGCGTATAACTTATGAACTGGTTCACTTTGGCTGAAGAATAGAAAAGCAGTAGTGTTCTGGCACATCAAGCACATAATATTAGACTGCCGGTACAGCAAGCGATTAGGAAGGTAAATGGAATATTGGTGTTTATTACAAAGAGAATGGAATATCAAAGAAGGGAACTTTTACTACTGTTGTACAGGGTCTTGGTGAGACCTTATCTGGAATACTTTGTACAGTTTTCGTCTCCTTATCTCAAACAAATAAAGATCGGAATTCTCTGATGTTTTACGCGCCAGCAGCACTGCCAGCAAGAAAGAGAAATTGGTGCTCAGTCAAAACTCCATTCACAGCAGCAGAACTGAAGAATCCCAGCTGAGGCTGAGGTCGGAGGATCCCGGCCACAACTGTGTTAGTAGCAGTCCAGAGAGGATTCACTGGACTCAGTCCGGGGATGAAGGACTAAATCAATGGAGCAGGTTGGGCAGGTTGGGTTTATACTCACTGGAGTTTACAAAATTGGGAGGTGATCTTATTGAGACATATAAGATCCTGAGGGCTTGACTGAGTGGATACCCAGAGGATGTGGGGGTCTAGAACTCAGGGACATGGTTTAAAAATAGGTGGTCACCCTTTTAGACAGTGATGAGGAGACTGTTTTACACTCAGAGGATGGTTAATCTGTGAATTTCTCTTCCTTGGAAAATAGTAGATACAAAGTAGATACTGGCCTTTGAATGTAGTCCAAGTTTTTTTGTTAGACTAATGTAGTCCTTGAGATGTAGACACATCATAGTGCTGTTAGAGAGGGATTTACAGGATTTTGACCCAGTGACTATGAAGGAATAGCCGATATATTTCCAAGCCAGAATGGTGAGTGCTTGGAGGGGAATCTCAAGGTGATGGTGTTCCCAAGTATCTGCTACTCTAATAACTATAATACACTGACTTGTAGCCTCATGGCTGCCAGTCAGCTTCCAGAATCAAACTGGTACAGAAACCCGCACTGGCTGGGGTGATCCCCTGGTACTTGACTGGTTACGTGGCTTACATGACCCTCTCAACTAATTGTCCCTTAAAGGGGACAAACGCAACAGTGGAAATGAGGTCATCCTTTCCTCCCACAGGCCAAAAGTGTGTGGGTTAGGTTGATTGGCTGTGCTAAATTGCTGTTGGTGTCAGGGGGTTAGCAGGGAAAATATGTATGGTTATGGGGATAGGGTCTGGGAGGGATTGTGATTGGTGCAAACTCAATGGGCCAAATGGCCTCCTTCTACACTATAGGGGTTCTCTGATTCTAATCAGTGGCTGTTTTTCCAGTCTATATTGAGTTCATTCAAATTCCCCAGTATAACTTTTTGCTAATGTTTGCATTTCTCTGTAATTTCTTTGCAAGTTTTTTCCTCCATATCCTTCTCACTAGTTGGTTGTCTGAAGAATACACCGAGCAATGTAATTGCACACTTTTTGTTCCTTAGCTCTAGCCAAATTGATTCTTCCCCAAACCTCTGGGACACCTTCCTTCTCCAGCACTGCAATGCTCTCCTTAACCAAAACTGCCACCCCTCCCCCCTTCCTTCCCTTATACCTTTTCTGAAACCTTTGTACCCAGGAATATCTAACACCCAATCCGGCCCTTCTTTGAGCCATAACATCACATTTCCACAGGGCAACTTGGGCCTGTACTGTCCAGTATTATTGACCACAATGTGCATTCACACACACATGCACAGCAGCCCTGATTTAGACTTTCTAACTTATTTCCTTACTCTGACCCACCTATTAGCTTCCTATTTCCTTTTCTAATGCTCTCTATCTCTCCTAGTTTTCTCTTCACTTTACAATTCCTCTCTGATATTATCTCCTGTCACCACACCCTGCTAGGTTAGTTTTAAACCCTCTCCAGTTATCAATCTGCAAGGAAGTCAGTCCGTGCTCTGTTCGGCTGTACCCCCAGTAAGAAGTCTGACAACACCAGGTTTAAGTTGTCAGACTTCTTACTGTGTTTACCCCAGCCCAATACTGGCATCTCCACATCAGGTCAGCTGTACCCCCATCCAGCCTGCACAGTGATAGTGTGCTCTTTTAAGGGGTGAGTTATTGGGAGCCAATCATAGCAAGATGTGTGAATCTTACCTCTGCTTTGTGTATCATTATTTTCCCCCAAATAAACCCCTATTCACCTATCTGCCTTTTTTGGTCAACTCCTCGCAGCTATCGCATTTGGGGACCAGGTAAATCAGAGGTTTTGTGTCTGTTGCCTGTTACAAGATCTGTCATCGAATCATAACCCATTGGAATAACACTACTGCAACAATTTGTGAGTGACAAAATGCTCTAAATTGAGAAGTTAGGACCATTTGATGAACAGAGCCATGTGCCCAACATGTGGAGCAGCTCCAATTTCTTTTTAAGGGTCAATGAAATTGGGGCCAGTGGGGAGGGAAAGCAAAAATTAATCCTTCGAACCGCCTGCGAGCTCAAACTTACAATCTGGTTCGCAGCCTGACTTCTCCAGAGGCCTCAGGTACAAAAACATTTGAACAGCTGATTGGACAAATTAAAGAACACTATCACCCAAAACCATTTGGTTATAATACAATGATATGAACTCAATTCAACAATGAGAAACCCCAGGAAAGATGATAGCAGCATTCATGGCACGGCCAAGGCAGTTACCTGAGCAATGTGAATTTGGATCAATATTCAACAATATGCTAAGAGACAGGTTAGTTTGTGGTGTTATTAACCTCACCATACAAAAAAACTATTAGTGGAGATAGAACTTAGCTTGACAATAGTGTTAGAGATTAGGTGGCACAGTGGTTAGCACTGCTGCCTCATAGTGCCAGGGACCCGAGTTCAATTCCGGCCTCAGGTGACTGTGCAGAGTCTGCGTATTTGCCCCATGACTGAGTGGATTTCCTCCTGGTGTTCTGGTTTCCTCCTCGTCTGAAAGACATGCTGGTGAGGTGCATTAGCCATGCTAAAGTCTCCCTCAATGTACCTGAACAGGTGCCAGAATGTGATAATTTCAAGATTAGGAATAAGTCTTTAAGGATTGAGATAAGGAGAAATTTCTTCACCCTGAGGGTGGTAAATCTATGGAATTCTTTATCACAGAAGTAGTTGAGGCCAAAACATTGTGCGATTTCAAGAAGAAATTAGATATAGCACTTGGGGTTAAAGGAATCAAGGTATACGGAAGGAAGGAGGGAAGTGGATATTGAATTTGATGAAGATCCATGATCGAAATGAATGGTGGAGCAGGCTCAAAAGGCCAAATGGCCTATTCTTGCTTCTTTTTTGTATGCTTCTCTGTAATGAATGGGGTTCAAAACAATGAACTGCTTTGTCCTGGATGGTGTCGAGTGTCTTGAGTGTTGTTGGAGCCATGCCATCCAGGCAATTAGAGAGTATTCCATTACACTCCTGATTTGTGTCTTGTAGGTGGTGGATAGGCTTTAGGGAGTCAGGAGGTGAATTACTCACTGCAAAATTCCCAATTTCTGACCTGCTCTTGTAGTTACAGTGTTTGTATGGCTGGTCCGATTAGATTCCTATTAAGTTCTTATTCTCTCCAATATATTCCCCATTCTGGAGAGCTTTATTCTGCTGATAACTAGCTCAGTCGAATTCAACAATGTCCAAATTCTTTCCAATCATGAAATATATACATATATATATATATATATAAATATATACAAATGTACGAGGGGACCTTATTGAAACATATAAGATGATTAGAGGTTTAGATAGGGTAGACAGTGATAGCCTTTTTCCTCGGATGGAGAAAGCTAGCACGAGGGGGCATAGCTTTAAATTAAGGGGTGGTAGTTATAGGACGGATGTCAGGGATAGGTTCTTTACCCAGAGGGTGGTGAGGGATTGGAATGCCCTGCCTGCTGCAGTTGTAAATGCGCCTAGTTTGGGGGTGTTTAAGAGATCCGTGGATAGGTTTATGGATGGTAAGGGTTTGGTTTAGGTTAGAGGGTCATTGTTTTTTAACTGGTCGGCGCAACATCGTGGGCCAAAGGGCCTGTTCTGCACTGTAATGTTCTATGTTCTATGTTCTATAATCATAGATTCAGCTGTAATAGGTTTCATACGCCTGGCAGCATCTTTCTCAAAGGTGAAAGTGAAGCAACAAAGTTATGAATCTGGGCACTCTAATTCCATAGCAGTGAGAGAATACCCAGCTCAAGCACAACTCCCCTGTTCATTGTCTCAATTTCATAATTCCCTTGAGTGAGATTGTATGTCTGTGACTTAATCATTAATGATTATTTCTCACTTTGGCATCAAGTCAACTTGGGAACTAACTATGGGAATGTTCAGACTGGGCACAAACTGCCTTTTCACTGGGACTATGGGCCATGATTCTCAGAGAGATTATTCCTCACTGTATAAAGAACACGGGAAATGGCTGCAATTAGAGAACCACAAGAGCTCTCCAGAAAGTAGAGAAAGGGCTCATTCAGGCAGTAAACTGAGCACCTCTCAGCTAATCGCGTGCAATTTACCTTGGAACTTTGGTAGTGATATCAATATCAAGTTCACCATGATGTTCTCTCATTTCTCAATGATTATCTGGTAACTGATTGTGTATATGAGTCAGTGATAATAACAGCTACTAGCGTTGATGTAATGCTTGTAATGTAACAAATTCTACAAGATGTTCAGTAGAATTGTCTAGACAGTGAGTCTCACAATGGGCAGAATTGTGGACTGTATGAGGACTAGAATGAGACAAAGTACTTTCTCTTTTGGCTCAGCAACTGCTTGAAGCTCATATTCTTCCCAATCTCCTCACTCTCTCCTGCCCAGCTGCAGTTGGTGTTGAATACCTAACTGCTAGATAGCACACCTCCCACCCCGGTCTCAATCCAGTTAGCATGTTCTGGAATGAAGTTAAACACTGGATATTGGGTTCTGCTGATAAATGAAGAAGGACCTGAAGGAAGCCTGCTTCCCTGAGTTTCCAACTGCAAACCTGCAGCCACATGGCATGGTGGTACAGTGGTTAGCATTCACTGCTGCCTCATAGTGCCAGGGACCCGGGTTCGATTCCCGGCTTGGGTCACTGTGCGGAGTTTACATATTCTCCCTGTGTCCGTGTGGGTTTCCTCTGGGTGCTCTGGTTTCCTCCCACACTCCAAAAGATGTGCTAATTGGGTGCACTGGCCATGCTAAATTCTCCCTCAGTGTACCTGAACAGGCGCCAGAGTGTGGCAACTAGGTGATTTTCACAGTAACTTCATTGCAGTGTTAATTTAAGCCTACTTGTGACACTAATAAATAAATTTTAAAACACTGCCTCTCTAGAAATACCTGGGCCCAGGTGTATAGAACATAGAACATAGAACACTACAGCGCAGAACAGGCCCTTCGGCCCACGATGTTGCGCCGACCAGTTAAAAAACAATGACCCTCTAAACTAAACCAATCCCTTTTCGTCCATAAACCTATCCACGGATCTCTTAAACGCCCCCAAACTAGGCGCGTTTACAACTGCATCAGGCAGGGCATTCCAATCCCTCACCACCCTCTGGGTAAAGAACCTACCCCTGACATCCGTCCTATAACTACCCCCCCCTTAATTTAAAGCCATGCCCCCTCCTGCTAGCTTTCTCCATCCGAGGAAAAAGGCTATCACTATCCACCCTATCTAAACCTCTAATCATCTTATATGTTTCAATAAGATCCTCTCTTAGCCGCCTTCTTTCTAGCGAAAACAACCCCAAATCCCTCAGTCTCTCCTCATAGGACCTCCCCTCCATACCAGGCAACATCCTGGTAAACCTCCTCTGCACCCTCTCCAAAGCCTCCACATCCTTCCTGTAATGTGGGGACCAGAACTGCACACAGTACTCCAAGTGCGGCCGCATCAGAGTTGTGTACAGTTGCAACATGACGCTGCGACTCCTAAATTCAATCCCCCTACCAATAAACGCCAAGACACCGTACGCCTTCTTAACAACCTTATCTACTTGATTCCCTACTTTCAGGGATCTATGTACACATACACCCAGATCTCTCTGTTCATCCACACTATTCAGAGTCCTCCCGTTAGCCCTATACTCGACACATCTGTTATTCCTACCAAAGTGAATTACCTCACACTTCTCCGCATTAAACTCCATCCGCCACCTCTCGGCCCAGCTCTGCAACCTGTCTAGTCACCCTGCAAACTATGACACCCTTCCTCACAATCTACCACACCTCCGACTTTGGTGTCATCAGCAAATTTACTAATCCACCCAACTATACCCTCATCCAGATCATTAATAAAAATTACAAACAGCAGTGGCCCCAAAACAGATCCCTGAGGCACACCACTCGTAACTGAACTCCATGACGCATATTTACCATCAACCACCACCCTCTGTCTCCTATGGTCACAAGCTTGTGGATTCTGGGTTATGAGGAAAGATTGAAGAAATTGGGGCTCTTTTCCCTTGAAAGACGGCGACTGAGGGGGGATCTAATAGAGATATATAAGATTATGAAGTGTATAGATAGAGTAAACAGAGGTAAGCTATTTCCTATGGTAGAGACACATAGTACGAGGGGCTATGGGCTTAAGGTGAGGGGAGAGAGGTATAACACAGATATTAGAGGGAGGTTTTTCACACAGAGGGTAGTGGGGGTATGGAATGCTCTGCCAAGTAAGGTGGTGGAGGCAAGCATGCTAGAGATGTTTAAGAGTAACTTAGACAGGCACATGACTGAGTTGGAGATGGGTGGATATAGGAGATTATTTTAAATAAGGTTCATTAGCATTGGGGCGTCCCTGGTAAGATAAATGGATATGGTATGATAATAATGTCTTTTCTCTTTTTCATTCACAGGTTTTAAGTCAGTCCGCCTCGTGTCCAACGAGGGGCATACACGCGATGGGTCGTACTTGGGCTTCTCTTGGTTGTTCGAGATTGGCCTAGTGCTTCATGTCGTTAGTGTGTGCCTAAACTGGACCAGATACTGGGCAAGACGACAGCTCAGTGACTATCGCTGATTGCTGTGCAGACACATGGATTTGGGCCAGTGTCTGTGGGAGTTTGCGCATTCCCCCCGTGCTTGCGTGGGTTTTCTCTGGGTCCTCCGGTTTCCTCCCACACCCCAAAGATGTGCTATTAGGCTGATTGGCAGTAATAAATTGTCCCTAAATTAGTTTCCCTCATTGTGGATGGCCATAAAACATTAGACAAGGGTCATGGGTGGAGGGGGGGCTGGTGGTGTTAAAATGGCGGCGCGGGCTCGTTGGGCCAAAGGGCCTGTTTCCCGGGCTGTTTTGTTCTTTGTTCTTTGTTCTTTGATTCAAGTCCCACTTCAGAGACTTGGGCAGGTAATTCAGGTTGATGCTCAAGTGTGAGACGGAGGGAATGCTACATTCCTAGCTGTGCTATTTTTCAGATGAGATGTAAAACTGAAGTGCGTGCAACCAGGTGGTTGGTGAAGATCACCTAACACTATTTTTAAAAGTGCAGGAGTGTATGATCCTTTGGTGTTATGTTGTTACGTCCGCTGATAGACCATCACATGATATGTAGGGATATAAGCAGAGGCGTTTGCAGCATTTCCATCTTGGAAATGCTGCAAACTAAACAAGCAACTAAATAAACATGCATTGTGTTTGACTTTAACCCATCAGTGTGGCACCTCATTACTTTTCTTTTGTTCAAATTCCTGATCATCATTTAACAAAGAGAAAACTGGCAATAAGGGTGTGATGTGAGTGAGTGAGATGCCTTCAGCTCTTCACTTAGTCATTTAGGGACTTCTGATGCCCTCCTTCTGGGATCTTTCATTGCCTTTCATTGGGGTTCTTTTGTTGCCCTCATTTTGCGATCTTTCATTGCCCTCATTGGTTAGTGCAACTTTGCCTCAAGTACAGAGACACACAAGAAATGATCCAATGATGGGGAAAGTTATGGAAATGGTTCTAAAATGAATGAGGACAGAATTCAAGCTCAACATCACAAGAAAACTTGAGCTGACAGTCCAGAGTGGAGTTTTATTATGGGAAATCTGAGTGATTATCCTTTTGTGCCTGTGTGGAAGAATTCTTGAACATGAAGGACATCCAGGTGTGGTGAGAATGAAGGAACTGGCACGTGGATATTTTTGGTGGCGATGTTTAGATGCCTAAATCGAAAGGAAGTGGGACATTACATCACTACAACCCTTAGATCTATAGGAATGGCGACATCAGCCATGGCAACAAATACACATAGATTACACTGGTCCAATGGAGGGACACATCTTTCTAGTAATTGTTGTTGCCAGAAGTAATGATCTTGAAATTAATGACAGATGAACAGGATGATGTCAAGCTTCTAAAGTGTTGGAGTTGCATTCGTCTGGACAAATGGAAAGAATTCCATCAAATATGCCTTGTAGATGGTGGACAGGCTTTGGGGAGTCAGGATGTTAGTCGCTCACTACTGGATTCCCAGCCTCTGAACAGGTTTTATAGACACAGTATTTATGTGGCTAGTCCAGTTCAGTTTCTGGTCAATGGTAACCATGAAGATGCTGATAATGGGGGGATTCAGTGACGGTAATGCTATTGATTATCCTCAACACTGGTGCTCTACAAGGCTGTGTCCACAGCCCCTTAATATATTCGTTATACACCTATGACTGTATGGCTAAATTCCGCTCCAATTCCATTTTCAAGTTTGCTGATGACACCACCATAGTTGGTTGGATCTCAAATAATGATGAGATGAAGTACAGGAAAGAGATACATTGGTGCAATGGCAATAATCTCTTCCTCAATGTCTGTAAAATGAAGGAGATTGCCATCAACTTCAGGAAACATAGTGGAGGACATACCCCTGTCTACATCAATGGGGAATGAAGTGGAAATGGGAGAGAGTTTCATGTTTCTAGTTGGCCAGATCACCAACAACCTGTCTCTCCATGTTAATACTATAGTTAAGGAAGCCCACCAATGCCCCTACTTTCTCAGGAGGCTAAGGAAATTTGACATGTCTGCTGCAACTCTCACCAATTTTTATAGATGCAGCAGCCTTTCCGGTTGTATCACAGCTTGGTATGGCTCCTGCTCCGACCAAGAGCACAAGAAACTACAAAGGGTTGTGAACGTAGCCCAATCCGTCACCCACTGAGTCCAGCTACACTTCTTGCTGCCTCGGAAAAGCAACCTGCATAATCAAGGAGCCCACGCACAATGCTGTTGTCGCACCATTTCACCAGATTCTTTATCTCTTTCCTATACTTTCTCTTATCATTGTTTGAGACCCAGTCATATTCTATCCTATTTTCTTCTGTTGACCTCTCTTGCCCTCCAATCACCACATCCACCTTCCTTTGTGTTCGGTATGAGTAGAAATGCAAATCTGTCTACGACTCTTGCTCTTACAGCATGCTGCTCAAGCAGTAACATTTCATAATGAACCTTCCTCAAATGTTGTCTGTGTTCTAATGATGGCTGTTTAATTACAGTCACTGCTCTCCTTACACCTTCTCCGAATACATTCTTACATTCTGTGATTCGTTGTGATTGGAGAAAATTACGTGGTGTATCTTTGCGTTTTGCAGTGACTAAATTTGGAAAGTGTCCCCGGAAGCTGGTGGTTGCCGTGACGAAGCGGGGATGTACATGTGATGAGGACTGTCCTGGTCCTGACAAGTGCTGTGTGTTTGATTGTGGGGCTGTGTGTGTGCCCCCAGCATTCAGTAAGTATCATTCACTCTCATCTCTTATTGTTTGTCCTGGTTACTGAAAAAATACATCTGTCTGGAACCACCTGAGAAATCAACCTGGGAGAAGCTCTGAATTTACCTGCAGATCAGATTACACAAGAGCAAGGGGACAAGAGTAACATAGAAATGGAAAGCAGCCTTTTTTTTAATACCACCAATCAATTAGATCATGGGTGATCTATCATCTATCTCCATGTACCCTCCTGAGCTCCACATCCCTAATTTCTTTGGCTAACAAAAATCTATCAATCAAAATGATCAACATTGGTTAGATTGCCTCTTTACTTTTTGAATCCTAGGAAACACAAGAACAGAAAGAACATATTTGCACACAGTGCCTGTTTCAGTGAAACAAAATAAGTGATAGCCTTTCACTGGTTCATTGCTCAGGGCAATGCCTTGACCAATTGGAGTCAAGCTGTTTTCTTTAAAATTTAAAACAATGCTTGCCAGTTAACTGTAATTCACCACAAACTGGTGCTTTTCCCATGGTAATGCATCTGCCAATCAGAACCCACTTGCCAACCAGCCATCATTCTCTAGAAAGTTGTTGTTTGCCCTGTCATGGTATTCTTGTGTGAGAATGGATATTTTACATATTTTTTGGAGGGCAATATTGTGTTATTTTGTGAAGGAGGCTGTGTATGTGTAAATGATCGAATGAAGCTATGGAAAGGTTAAGCGAGAGAATTTATCGGCAAGAGTTGAGGGAAAAGAAATGCCAAATGCATGCATATGTATTGAAGCTAAGTCAAGTAGTTTGATAAGTCAATAGGTAAGATATAAGAATTTGCACTAGAGGATAGGACCAGAATCTTTCAGATATTACATTTCAAAGAAGAGTAAAAGATTATTACAGATTGCAAATCTTTCAGAAGTAAATAAGGGGAGATTATTAAATTTCATTTGACCCCAAAAGTGGGGGAAATAGGGAAAACAGGATGTTAAAATAATATTTTGGAAAAGGTGAGTTAGGAAGTGCTGAGAACAATGGACTGAAATTTATGATTAGTGAATGACCAATTACTGAGTTTGGAAGCATCAAAGGTGACACCATGGGCGCTGGTACAGGCAGTGCGGACTCTAGTACAAGCAGGGAGGGCTCTGGTACAGGCAGTGCGGGCTCTCGTACAGGCAGTATGGGCTTTGGTACAGGCAGAGAGGGCTCTGGTACAGGTAGGGAGGGCTCTGGTACAGGAGGTGTGGGCTCTTGTACAGGCAGTGCGGGATCTGGTACAGGCAGTGCAAGCTCTTATAGAAGCAGTGCAGGCTCTGATAGAGGCAGAGAGGGCTCTGATACAGGCAGGCAGGACTCTGGTACAGGCAGTGTGGACTCTGGTACAAGCAGGGAGTACTCTGGTACACCTGTACAGGCTTTGCAGGCTCTGGTACAGGCAGGGACGTCTCCGGTACAGGCAGAGAAAGCTCTGGTACAGCCAAGGGTGGGGTGGGGGCTCTGGTGCAGGCAGTGCAGGCTCTTTTACAAGCAGTGCAGGCTTTGATACAGGCAGGGAGGGCTCCAGTTCAGGCATTGAGGGCTCTGGTACAGGCAGTTTGGACTCTGGTACAGGCAGTGCAGGCTCTCGTACAGGCAGTCCTGGCTCTGGTACAGGCACTATGAACTCTGGTCTAGCTAGGCAGGTCTCTGGTACAGGAAGAGAGAGGTCTCATACAGAAAAAAGAACAGGCCTAAATTCAATTGAATTCGACACAAGAAGAAAGCCTGATGTCAGAGCCAGGCCAGTCAACAAAATAATTAGAAAATACTTCATCACATACAGGAAGGGAGAAGTGTGGAATGCTCTCCCACAATAAGTCAATGTTATTTCAAATTGATAAATTTAAATTAGACAACAATTTGGAGCTGTGGATGGAATAAGGACAGCAAGCAGCCAATTTCAAACTCATTTGAAATAAGCTGAGAGGAGCAATACTGGTCCAAACAGCTGGGAACGAGGCACACATAGGGAATGGGAAAGGAAATTTTACGTTTAATAATATGATCGAGCCTTACAATGATATGTTCGTGTTTCACAGGAAAACCTGGGGTCTGTCCTCAGAGACATGGCGGAGTTGGAGTGTGTGCAGAATATTGTACAGATGACAGTGACTGTCCAGATGATGAGAAATGCTGCAGTAATGGGTGTGGCCATTCATGTGTCGCTGCCCATAAAGGTACACATCCAGATACAATCAAACTGAGACCCCAGTAAACACACAACTGCTGCAGGTTTGGACACACAGATTAATAACACAGATTAATAACACACAGACTAACATATAGATCAATAACACACAGGTTAATATCACAGTTTAATGACAGAGATCAATAACACACAGATAAATAACATGCAAATCAATGACACCTTAGGTTCAAGATACACTCTCACATCTCAAACACATACAGGATACACTCTCACACCTCAGACAGGTACAGGATACACTCTCACACCTCAATCAGGTACAGGATACACTCTCACACCTCAGACAGATACAAGATACACTCTCACACCTCAGACAGGTACAGGATACACTCCCACACCTCAGACAGGCACAAGATACACTCCCACACCTCAGACAGGTACAAGATACACTCTCACACCTCAGACAGATACAGGATACAATCTCACACCTCAGCCAGATACAGGATACACTCTCACACTTCAGACAGATACAGGATACAAGCTCACACCTCAGGCAGGTACAGGATACACTCCCACACCTCAGACAGGTACAAGATACACTCTCACACCTCAGACAGATACAGGATACACTCTCACACCTCAGCCAGATACAGGATACACTCTCACACTTCAGACAGATACAGGATACAAGCTCACACCTCAGACAGATACAGGATACACTCCCACACCTCAGACAGGTACAAGATACACTCTCACACCTCAGACAGATACAGGATACACTCTCACACCTCAGCCAGATACAGGATACACTCTCACACTTCAGACAGATACAGGATACAAGCTCACACCTCAGGCAGGTACAGGATACACTCTCACACCTCAGACAGATACAAGATACACTCTCACACCTCAGACAGGTACAAGATACACTCTCACACCTCAGACAGGTACAAGATACACTCTCACACCTCAGACAGGTACAAGATACGCTCTCACACCTCAGACAGATACAAGATACAGTCTCACACCTCAGACAGATACAGGATACACTCTCACACCTCAGACAGATACAGGATACAAGCTCACACCTCAGACAGGTACAAGATACACTCTCACACCTCAGACAGGTACAAGATTCACTCTCACACCTCAGACAGATACAAGATACACTCTCACACCTCAGACAGATACAAGATACACTCTCACACCTCAGACAGGTATAAGATACACTCTCACACCTCAGACAGATACAGGATACACTCTCACACCTCAGACAGATACAAGATACACTCTCACACTTCAGACAGATACAAGATACACTCTCACACCTCAGACAGGTACAAGATACACTCTCACACCTCAGACAGGTATAAGATACACTCTCACACCTCAGACAGATACAAGATACACTCTCACACCTCAGACAGATACAGGATACAAGCTCACACCTCAGACAGGTACAAGATACACTCTCACACCTCAGACAGGTACAAGATTCACTCTCACACCTCAGACAAATACAAGATACACTCTCACACCTCAGACAGATACAAGATACACTCTCACACCTCAGACAGGTATAAGATACACTCTCACACCTCAGACAGATACAGGATACACTCTCACACCTCAGACAGATACAAGATACACTCTCACACTTCAGACAGATACAAGATACACTCTCACACCTCAGACAGGTACAAGATACACTCTCACACCTCAGACAGGTATAAGATACACTCTCACACCACAGACAGGTACAAGATACACTCTCACACCTCAGACAGATACAGGATACACTCTCACACCTCAGGCAGATACAAGATACACTCTCACACTTCAGACAGATACAAGATACACTCTCACACCTCAGACAGGTACAAGATACACTCTCACACCTCAGACAGGTATAAGATACACTCTCACACCTCAGACAGATACAGGATACACTCTCACACCTCAGACAGGTACAAGATACACTCTCACACCTCAGACAGGTACAAGATTCACTCTCACACCTCAGACAGATACAAGATACACTCTCACACTTCAGACAGATACAAGATACACTCTCACACCTCAGACAGGTACAAGATACACTCTCACACCTCAGACAGGTGCAAGATACACTCTCACACCTCAGACAGGTACAAGATACACTCTCACACCTCAGACAGGTACAAGATACACTCTCATGCCTCAGACAGATACAGGATACACTCTCACACCTCAGACAGATACAGGATACACTCTCACACCTCAGACAGATACAGGATACACTCTCACACCTCAGACAGGTACAAGATACGCTCTCACACCTCAGACAGATACAAGATACAGTCTCACACCTCAGACAGATACAGGATACACTCTCACACCTCAGACAGGTACAAGATACACTCTCACACCTCAGACAGGTACAAGATACACTCTCACACCTCAGACCACATACAAGATACACTCCCACACCTCAGACAGATACAAGATACAGTCTCACACCTCAGACAGATACAGGATACACTCTCACACCTCAGACAGGTACAAGATACGCTCTCACACCTCAGACAGATACAAGATACAGTCTCACACCTCAGACAGATACAGGATACACTCTCACACCTCAGACAGATACAAGATACACTCTCACACCTCAGACAGATACAAGATACACTCTCACACCTCAGACAGATACAGGATACACTCTCACACCTCAGACAGGTACAAGATACACTCTCACACCTCAGACAGATACAGGATACACTCTCACACCTCAGCCAGATACAGGATACACTCTCACACTTCAGACAGATACAGGATACAAGCTCACACCTCAGGCAGGTACAAGATACACTCTCACACCTCAGGCAGGTACAAGATACACTCTCACACCTCAGACAGATACAGGATACACTCTCACACCTCAGCCAGATACAGGATACACTCTCACACTTCAGACAGATACAGGATACAAGCTCACACCTCAGGCAGGTACAAGATACACTCTCACACCTCAGACAGATACAGGATACACTCCCACACCTCAGACAGGTACAAGATACAGGATACACTCTTACACCTCAGACAGATACAGGATACACTCCCACACCTCAGACAGGTACAAGATACAGGATACACTCTCACACCTCAGACAGGTACAAGATACACTCTCACACCTCAGACAGATACAAGATACACTCTCACACCTCAGACAGATACAAGATACACTCTCACACCTCAGACAGATACAAGATACACTCTCACACCTCAGACAAATACAAGATACACTCTCACACCTCAGACAGGTATAAGATACACTCTCACACCTCAGACAGATACAAGATACACTCTCACACCTCAGACAGGTACAAGATACACTCTCACACCTCAGACAGGTACAAGATACAGGATACACTCTCACACCTCAGACAGGTACAAGATACACTCTCACACCTCAGACAGATACAAGATACACTCTCACACCTCAGACAGATACAAGATACACTCTCACACCTCAGACAAATACAAGATACACTCTCACACCTCAGACAGGTATAAGATACACTCTCACACCTCAGACAAATACAAGATACACTCTCACACCTCAGACAGGTATAAGATACACTCTCACACCTCAGACAGATACAAGATACACTCTCACACCTCAGACAGGTACAAGATACACTCTCACACCTCAGACAGGTACAAGATACACTCTCACACTTCAGACAGGTACAAGATACACTCTCACACCTCAGACAGGTACAAGATACACTCTCACACCTCAGACAGATACAAGATACAGTCTCACACCTCAGACAGATACAGGATACAAGCTCACACCTCAGACAGGTACAAGATACACTCTCACACCTCAGACAGGTACAAGATACACTCTCACACCTCAGACAGATACAAGATACACTCTCACACCTCAGACAGATACAGGATACACTCTCACACCTCAGACAGATACAAGATACACTCTCACACCTCAGACAGGTACAAGATACTCTCTCACACCTCAGACAGGTACAAGATACACTCTCACACCTCAGACAGGTACAAGATTCACTCTCACACCTCAGACAGATACAAGATACACTCTCACACCTCAGACAGATACAAGATACACTCTCACACCTCAGACAGGTATAAGATACACTCTCACACCTCAGACAGATACAGGATACACTCTCACACCTCAGACAGATACAAGATACACTCTCACACTTCAGACAGATACAAGATACACTCTCACACCTCAGACAGGTACAAGATACACTCTCACACCTCAGACAGGTATAAGATACACTCTCACACCTCAGACAGATACAAGATACACTCTCACACCTCAGACAGATACAGGATACAAGCTCACACCTCAGACAGGTACAAGATACACTCTCACACCTCAGACAGGTACAAGATTCACTCTCACACCTCAGACAAATACAAGATACACTCTCACACCTCAGACAGATACAAGATACACTCTCACACCTCAGACAGGTATAAGATACACTCTCACACCTCAGACAGATACAGGATACACTCTCACACCTCAGACAGATACAAGATACACTCTCACACTTCAGACAGATACAAGATACACTCTCACACCTCAGACAGGTACAAGATACACTCTCACACCTCAGACAGGTATAAGATACACTCTCACACCTCAGACAGGTACAAGATACACTCTCACACCTCAGACAGATACAGGATACACTCTCACACCTCAGGCAGATACAAGATACACTCTCACACTTCAGACAGATACAAGATACACTCTCACACCTCAGACAGGTACAAGATACACTCTCACACCTCAGACAGGTATAAGATACACTCTCACACCTCAGACAGATACAGGATACACTCTCACACCTCAGACAGGTACAAGATACACTCTCACACCTCAGACAGGTACAAGATTCACTCTCACACCTCAGACAGATACAAGATACACTCTCACACTTCAGACAAATACAAGATACACTCTCACACCTCAGACAGGTACAAGATACACTCTCACACCTCAGACAGGTACAAGATACACTCTCACACCTCAGACAGGTACAAGATACACTCTCACACCTCAGACAGGTACAAGATACACTCTCATGCCTCAGACAGATACAGGATACACTCTCACACCTCAGACAGATACAGGATACACTCTCACACCTCAGACAGATACAGGATACACTCTCACACCTCAGACAGGTACAAGATACGCTCTCACACCTCAGACAGATACAAGATACAGTCTCACACCTCAGACAGATACAGGATACACTCTCACACCTCAGACAGGTACAAGATACACTCTCACACCTCAGACAGGTACAAGATACACTCTCACACCTCAGACCACATACAAGATACATTCCCACACCTCAGACAGATACAAGATACAGTCTCACACCTCAGACAGATACAGGATACACTCTCACACCTCAGACAGGTACAAGATACGCTCTCACACCTCAGACAGATACAAGATACAGTCTCACACCTCAGACAGATACAGGATACACTCTCACACCTCAGACAGATACAAGATACACTCTCACACCTCAGACAGATACAAGATACACTCTCACACCTCAGACAGATACAGGATACACTCTCACACCTCAGACAGGTACAAGATACACTCTCACACCTCAGACAGATACAGGATACACTCTCACACCTCAGCCAGATACAGGATACACTCTCACACTTCAGACAGATACAGGATACAAGCTCACACCTCAGGCAGGTACAAGATACACTCTCACACCTCAGGCAGGTACAAGATACACTCTCACACCTCAGACAGATACAGGATACACTCTCACACCTCAGCCAGATACAGGATACACTCTCACACTTCAGACAGATACAGGATACAAGCTCACACCTCAGGCAGGTACAAGATACACTCTCACACCTCAGACAGATAAAGGATACACTCCCACACCTCAGACAGGTACAAGATACAGGATACACTCTTACACCTCAGACAGATACAGGATACACTCCCACACCTCAGACAGGTACAAGATACAGGATACACTCTCACACCTCAGACAGGTACAAGATACACTCTCACACCTCAGACAGATACAAGATACACTCTCACACCTCAGACAGATACAAGATACACTCTCACACCTCAGACAGATACAAGATACACTCTCACACCTCAGACAAATACAAGATACACTCTCACACCTCAGACAGGTATAAGATACACTCTCACACCTCAGACAGATACAAGATACACTCTCACACCTCAGACAGGTACAAGATACACTCTCACACCTCAGACAGGTACAAGATACAGGATACACTCTCACACCTCAGACAGGTACAAGATACACTCTCACACCTCAGACAGATACAAGATACACTCTCACACCTCAGACAGATACAAGATACACTCTCACACCTCAGACAAATACAAGATACACTCTCACACCTCAGACAGGTATAAGATACACTCTCACACCTCAGGCAAATAAAAGATACACTCTCACACCTCAGACAGGTATAAGATACACTCTCACACCTCAGACAGATACAAGATACACTCTCACACCTCAGACAGGTACAAGATACACTCTCACACCTCAGACAGGTACAAGATACACTCTCACACTTCAGACAGGTACAAGATACACTCTCACACCTCAGACAGGTACAAGATACACTCTCACACCTCAGACAGATACAAGATACAGTCTCACACCTCAGACAGATACAGGATACAAGCTCACACCTCAGACAGGTACAAGATACACTCTCACACCTCAGACAGGTACAAGATACACTCTCACACCTCAGACAGATACAAGATACACTCTCACACCTCAGACAGATACAGGATACACTCTCACACCTCAGACAGATACAAGATACACTCTCACACCTCAGACAGGGATAAGATACACTCTCACACCTCAGACAGATACAAGATACACTCTCACACCTCAGACAGGTACAAGATACACTCTCACACCTCAGACAGGTACAAGATACACTCTCACACCTCAGACAGATACAAGATACAGTCTCACACCTCAGACAGGTACAAGATACACTCTCACACCTCAGACAGATACAAGATACACTCTCACACCTCAGACAGATACAAGATACACTCTCACACCTCAGACAAATACAAGATACACTCTCACACCTCAGACAGGTATAAGATACACTCTCACACCTCAGACAAATACAAGATACACTCTCACACCTCAGACAGGTATAAGATACACGCTCACACCTCAGACAGATACAAGATACACTCTCACACCTCAGACAGGTACAAGATACACTCTCACACCTCAGACAGGTACAAGATACACTCTCACACTTCAGACAGGTACAAGATACACTCTCACACCTCAGACAGGTACAAGATACACTCTCACACCTCAGACAGATACAAGATACAGTCTCACACCTCAGACAGATACAGGATACAAGCTCACACCTCAGACAGGTACAAGATACACTCTCACACCTCAGACAGGTACAAGATACACTCTCACACCTCAGACAGATACAAGATACACTCTCACACCTCAGACAGATACAGGATACACTCTCACACCTCAGACAGATACAAGATACACTCTCACACCTCAGACAGGTATAAGATACACTCTCACACCTCAGACAGATACAAGATACACTCTCACACCTCAGACAGGTACAAGATACACTCTCACACCTCAGACAGGTACAAGATACACTCTCACACCTCAGACAGATACAAGATACAGTCTCACACCTCAGACAGATACAGGATACACTCTTACACCTCAGACAGATACAGGATACACTCCCACACCTCAGACAGGTACAAGATACACTCTCACACCTCAGACAGATACAAGATACACTCTCACACCTCAGACAGATACAAGATACACTCTCACACCTCATCCAGATACAGGATACACTCTCACACTTCAGACAGATACAGGATACAAGCTCACACCTCAGACAGATACAGGATACACTCCCACACCTCAGACAGGTACAAGATACACTCTCACACCTCAGCCAGATACAGGATACACTCTCACACTTCAGACAGATACAGGATACAAGCTCACACCTCAGGCAGGTACAGGATACACTCTCACACCTCAGACAGATACAAGATACACTCTCACACCTCAGACAGGTACAAGATACACTCTCACACCTCAGACAGGTACAAGATACACTCTCACACCTCAGACAGGTACAAGATACGCTCTCACACCTCAGACAGATACAAGATACAGTCTCACACCTCAGACAGATACAGGATACACTCTCACACCTCAGACAGATACAGGATACAAGCTCACACCTCAGACAGGTACAAGATACACTCTCACACCTCAGACAGGTACAAGATTCACTCTCACACCTCAGACAGATACAAGATACACTCTCACACCTCAGACAGATACAAGATACACTCTCACACCTCAGACAGGTATAAGATACACTCTCACACCTCAGACAGATACAGGATACACTCTCACACCTCAGACAGATACAAGATACACTCTCACACTTCAGACAGATACAAGATACACTCTCACACCTCAGACAGGTACAAGATACACTCTCACACCTCAGACAGGTATAAGATACACTCTCACACCTCAGACAGATACAAGATACACTCTCACACCTCAGACAGATACAGGATACAAGCTCACACCTCAGACAGGTACAAGATACACTCTCACACCTCAGACAGGTACAAGATTCACTCTCACACCTCAGACAGATACAAGATACACTCTCACACCTCAGACAGATACAAGATACACTCTCACACCTCAGACAGGTATAAGATACACTCTCACACCTCAGACAGGTACAAGATACACTCTCACACCTCAGACAGATACAGGATACACTCTCACACCTCAGGCAGATACAAGATACACTTTCACACTTCAGACAGATACAAGATACACTCTCACACCTCAGACAGGTACAAGATACACTCTCACACCTCAGACAGGTATAAGATACACTCTCACACCTCAGACAGATACAGGATACACTCTCACACCTCAGACAGGTACAAGATACACTCTCACACCTCAGACAGGTACAAGATTCACTCTCACACCTCAGACAGATACAAGATACACTCTCACACTTCAGACAGATACAAGATACACTCTCACACCTCAGACAGGTACAAGATACACTCTCACACCTCAGACAGGTACAAGATACACTCTCACACCTCAGACAGGTACAAGATACACTCTCACACCTCAGACAGGTACAAGATACACTCTCATGCCTCAGACAGATCCAGGATACACTCTCACACCTCAGACAGATACAGGATACACTCTCACACCTCAGACAGATACAGGATACACTCTCACACCTCAGACAGGTACAAGATACGCTCTCACACCTCAGACAGATACAAGATACAGTCTCACACCTCAGACAGATACAGGATACACTCTCACACCTCAGACAGGTACAAGATACACTCTCACACCTCAGACAGGTACAAGATACACTCTCACACCTCAGACCACATACAAGATACACTCCCACACCTCAGACAGATACAAGATACAGTCTCACACCTCAGACAGATACAGGATACACTCTCACACCTCAGACAGGTACAAGATACGCTCTCACACCTCAGACAGATACAAGATACAGTCTCACACCTCAGACAGATACAGGATACACTCTCACACCTCAGACAGATACAAGATACACTCTCACACCTCAGACAGATACAAGATACACTCTCACACCTCAGACAGATACAGGATACACTCTCACACCTCAGACAGGTACAAGATACACTCTCACACCTCAGACAGATACAGGATACACTCTCACACCTCAGCCAGATACAGGATACACTCTCACACTTCAGACAGATACAGGATACAAGCTCACACCTCAGGCAGGTACAAGATACACTCTCACACCTCAGGCAGGTACAAGATACACTCTCACACCTCAGACAGATACAGGATACACTCTCACACCTCAGCCAGATACAGGATACACTCTCACACTTCAGACAGATACAGGATACAAGCTCACACCTCAGGCAGGTACAAGATACACTCTCACACCTCAGACAGATACAGGATACACTCCCACACCTCAGACAGGTACAAGATACAGGATACACTCTTACACCTCAGACAGATACAGGATACACTCCCACACCTCAGACAGGTACAAGATACAGGATACACTCTCACACCTCAGACAGGTACAAGATACACTCTCACACCTCAGACAGATACAAGATACACTCTCACACCTCAGACAGATACAAGATAATCTCTCACACCTCAGACAGATACAAGATACACTCTCACACCTCAGACAAATACAAGATACACTCTCACACCTCAGACAGGTATAAGATACACTCTCACACCTCAGACAGATACAAGATACACTCTCACACCTCAGACAGGTACAAGATACACTCTCACACCTCAGACAGGTACAAGATACAGGATACACTCTCACACCTCAGACAGGTACAAGATACACTCTCACACCTCAGACAGATACAAGATACACTCTCACACCTCAGACAGATACAAGATACACTCTCACACCTCAGACAAATACAAGATACACTCTCACACCTCAGACAGGTATAAGATACACTCTCACACCTCAGACAAATACAAGATACACTCTCACACCTCAGACAGGTATAAGATACACTCTCACACCTCAGACAGGTACAAGATAGACTCTCACACCTCAGACAGGTACAAGATACACTCTCACACCTCAGACAGGTACAAGATACACTCTCACACTTCAGACAGGTACAAGATACACTCTCACACCTCAGACAGGTACAAGATACACTCTCACACCTCAGACAGATACAAGATACAGTCTCACACCTCAGACAGATACAGGATACAAGCTCACACCTCAGACAGGTACAAGATACACTCTCACACCTCAGACAGATACAAGATACAGTCTCACACCTCAGACAGATACAGGATACAAGCTCACACCTCAGACAGGTACAAGATACACTCTCACACCTCAGACAGGTACAAGATACACTCTCACACCTCAGACAGATACAAGATACACTCTCACACCTCAGACAGATACAGGATACACTCTCACACCTCAGACAGATACAAGATACACTCTCACACCTCAGACAGGTATAAGATACACTCTCACACCTCAGACAGATACAAGATACACTCTCACACCTCAGACAGGTACAAGATACACTCTCACACCTCAGACAGGTACAAGATACACTCTCACACCTCAGACAGATACAAGATACAGTCTCACACCTCAGACAGATACAGGATACACTCTTACACCTCAGACAGATACAGGATACACTCCCACACCTCAGACAGGTACAAGATACACTCTCACACCTCAGACAGATACAAGATACACTCTCACACCTCAGACAGGTACAAGATACAGGATACACTCTCACACCTCAGACAGGTACAAGATACACTCTCACACCTCAGACAGATACAAGATACACTCTCACACCTCAGACAGATACAAGATACACTCTCACACCTCAGACAAATACAAGATACACTCTCACACCTCAGACAGGTATAAGATACACTCTCACACCTCAGACAAATACAAGATACACTCTCACACCTCAGACAGGTATAAGATACACTCTCACACCTCAGACAGATACAAGATACACTCTCACACCTCAGACAGGTACAAGATACACTCTCACACCTCAGACAGGTACAAGATACACTCTCACACTTCAGACAGTTACAAGATACACTCTCACACCTCAGACAGGTACAAGATACACTCTCACACCTCAGACAGATACAAGATACAGTCTCACACCTCAGACAGATACAGGATACTCTCTCACACCTCAGACAGGTACAAGATTCACTCTCACACCTCAGACAGATACAAGATACACTCTCACACCTCAGACAGATACAAGATACACTCTCACACCTCAGACAGGTATAAGATACACTCTCACACCTCAGACAGATACAGGATACACTCTCACACCTCAGACAGATACAAGATACACTCTCACACTTCAGACAGATACAAGATACACTCTCACACCTCAGACAGGTACAAGATACACTCTCACACCTCAGACCGGTATAAGATACACTCTCACACCTCAGACAGATACAAGATACACTCTCACACCTCAGACAGATACAGGATACAAGCTCACACCTCAGACAGGTACAAGATACACTCTCACACCTCAGACAGGTACAAGATTCACTCTCACACCTCAGACAGATACAAGATACACTCTCACACCTCAGACAGATACAAGATACACTCTCACACCTCAGACAGGTATAAGATACACTCTCACACCTCAGACAGATACAGGATACACTCTCACACCTCAGACAGATACAAGATACACTCTCACACTTCAGACAGATACAAGATACACTCTCACACCTCAGACAGGTACAAGATACACTCTCACACCTCAGACAGGTATAAGATACACTCTCACACCTCAGACAGGTACAAGATACACTCTCACACCTCAGACAGATACAGGATACACTCTCACACCTCAGGCAGATACAAGATACACTCTCACACTTCAGACAGATACAAGATACACTCTCACACCTCAGACAGGTACAAGATACACTCTCACACCTCAGACAGGTATAAGATACACTCTCACACCTCATACAGATACAGGATACACTCTCACACCTCAGACAGGTACAAGATACACTCTCACACCTCAGACAGGTACAAGATTCACTCTCACACCTCAGACAGATACAAGATACACTCTCACACTTCAGACAGATACAAGATACACTCTCACACCTCAGACAGGTACAAGATACACTCTCACACCTCAGACAGGTACAAGATACACTCTCACACCTCAGACAGGTACAAGATACACTCTCACACCTCAGACAGGTACAAGATACACTCTCATGCCTCAGACAGATACAGGATACACTCTCACACCTCAGACAGATACAGGATACACTCTCACACCTCAGACAGATACAGGATACACTCTCACACCTCAGACAGGTACAAGATACGCTCTCACACCTCAGACAGATACAAGATACAGTCTCACACCTCAGACAGATACAGGATACACTCTCACACCTCAGACAGGTACAAGATACACTCTCACACCTCAGACAGGTACAAGATACACTCTCACACCTCAGACCACATACAAGATACACTCCCACACCTCAGACAGATACAAGATACAGTCTCACACCTCAGACAGATACAGGATACACTCTCACACCTCAGACAGGTACAAGATACGCTCTCACACCTCAGACAGATACAAGATACAGTCTCACACCTCAGACAGATACAGGATACACTCTCACACCTCAGACAGATACAAGATACACTCTCACACCTCAGACAGATACAAGATACACTCTCACACCTCAGACAGATACAGGATACACTCTCACACCTCAGACAGGTACAAGATACACTCTCACACCTCAGACAGATAGAGGATACACTCTCACACCTCAGCCAGATACAGGATACACTCTCACACTTCAGACAGATACAGGATACAAGCTCACACCTCAGGCAGGTACAAGATACACTCTCACACCTCAGGCAGGTACAAGATACACTCTCACACCTCAGACAGATACAGGATACACTCTCACACCTCAGCCAGATACAGGATACACTCTCACACTTCAGACAGATACAGGATACAAGCTCACACCTCAGGCAGGTACAAGATACACTCTCACACCTCAGACAGATACAGGATACACTCCCACACCTCAGACAGGTACAAGATACAGGATACACTCTTACACCTCAGACAGATACAGGATACACTCCCACACCTCAGACAGGTACAAGATACACTCTCACACCTCAGACAGATACAAGATACACTCTCACACCTCAGACAGGTACAAGATACAGGATACACTCTCACACCTCAGACAGGTACAAGATACACTCTCACACCTCAGACAGATACAAGATACACTCTCACACCTCAGACAGATACAAGATACACTCTCACACCTCAGACAAATACAAGATACACTCTCACACCTCAGACAGGTATAAGATACACTCTCACACCTCAGACAAATACAAGATACACTCTCACACCTCAGACAGGTATAAGATACACTCTCACACCTCAGACAGATACAAGATACACTCTCACACCTCAGACAGGTACAAGATACACTCTCACACCTCAGACAGGTACAAGATACACTCTCACACTTCAGACAGGTACAAGATACACTCTCACACCTCAGACAGGTACAAGATACACTCTCACACCTCAGACAGATACAAGATACAGTCTCACACCTCAGACAGATACAGGATACTCTCTCACACCTCAGACAGGTACAAGATTCACTCTCACACCTCAGACAGATACAAGATACACTCTCACACCTCAGACAGATACAAGATACACTCTCACACCTCAGACAGGTATAAGATACACTCTCACACCTCAGACAGATACAGGATACACTCTCACACCTCAGACAGATACAAGATACACTCTCACACTTCAGACAGATACAAGATACACTCTCACACCTCAGACAGGTACAAGATACACTCTCACACCTCAGACAGGTATAAGATACACTCTCACACCTCAGACAGATACAAGATACACTCTCACACCTCAGACAGATACAGGATACAAGCTCACACCTCAGACAGGTACAAGATACACTCTCACACCTCAGACAGGTACAAGATTCACTCTCACACCTCAGACAGATACAAGATACACTCTCACACCTCAGACAGATACAAGATACACTCTCACACCTCAGACAGGTATAAGATACACTCTCACACCTCAGACAGATACAGGATACACTCTCACACCTCAGACAGATACAAGATACACTCTCACACTTCAGACAGATACAAGATACACTCTCACACCTCAGACAGGTACAAGATACACTCTCACACCTCAGACAGGTATAAGATACACTCTCACACCTCAGACAGGTACAAGATACACTCTCACACCTCAGACAGATACAGGATACACTCTCACACCTCAGGCAGATACAAGATACACTCTCACACTTCAGACAGATACAAGATACACTCTCACACCTCAGACAGGTACAAGATACACTCTCACACCTCAGACAGGTATAAGATACACTCTCACACCTCATACAGATACAGGATACACTCTCACACCTCAGACAGGTACAAGATACACTCTCACACCTCAGACAGGTACAAGATTCACTCTCACACCTCAGACAGATACAAGATACACTCTCACACTTCAGACAGATACAAGATACACTCTCACACCTCAGACAGGTACAAGATACACTCTCACACCTCAGACAGGTACAAGATACACTCTCACACCTCAGACAGGTACAAGATACACTCTCACACCTCAGACAGGTACAAGATACACTCTCATGCCTCAGACAGATACAGGATACACTCTCACACCTCAGACAGATACAGGATACACTCTCACACCTCAGACAGATACAGGATACACTCTCACACCTCAGACAGGTACAAGATACGCTCTCACACCTCAGACAGATACAAGATACAGTCTCACACCTCAGACAGATACAGGATACACTCTCACACCTCAGACAGGTACAAGATACACTCTCACACCTCAGACAGGTACAAGATACACTCTCACACCTCAGACCACATACAAGATACACTCCCACACCTCAGACAGATACAAGATACAGTCTCACACCTCAGACAGATACAGGATACACTCTCACACCTCAGACAGGTACAAGATACGCTCTCACACCTCAGACAGATACAAGATACAGTCTCACACCTCAGACAGATACAGGATACACTCTCACACCTCAGACAGATACAAGATACACTCTCACACCTCAGACAGATACAAGATACACTCTCACACCTCAGACAGATACAGGATACACTCTCACACCTCAGACAGGTACAAGATACACTCTCACACCTCAGACAGATAGAGGATACACTCTCACACCTCAGCCAGATACAGGATACACTCTCACACTTCAGACAGATACAGGATACAAGCTCACACCTCAGGCAGGTACAAGATACACTCTCACACCTCAGGCAGGTACAAGATACACTCTCACACCTCAGACAGATACAGGATACACTCTCACACCTCAGCCAGATACAGGATACACTCTCACACTTCAGACAGATACAGGATACAAGCTCACACCTCAGGCAGGTACAAGATACACTCTCACACCTCAGACAGATACAGGATACACTCCCACACCTCAGACAGGTGCAAGATACAGGATACACTCTTACACCTCAGACAGATACAGGATACACTCCCACACCTCAGACAGGTACAAGATACAGGATACACTCTCACACCTCAGACAGGTACAAGATACACTCTCACACCTCAGACAGATACAAGATACACTCTCACACCTCAGACATATACAAGATACACTCTCACACCTCAGACAGATACAAGATACACTCTCACACCTCAGACAAATACAAGATACACTCTCACACCTCAGACAGGTATAAGATACACTCTCACACCTCAGACAGATACAAGATACACTCTCACACCTCAGACAGGTACACGATACACTCTCACACCTCAGACAGGTACAAGATACAGGATACACTCTCACACCTCAGACAGGTACAAGATACACTCTCACACCTCAGACAGATACAAGATACACTCTCACACCTCAGACAGATACAAGATACACTCTCACACCTCAGACAAATACAAGATACACTCTCACACCTCAGACAGGTATAAGATACACTCTCACACCTCAGACAAATACAAGATACACTCTCACACCTCAGACAGGTATAAGATACACTCTCACACCTCAGACAGCTACAAGATACACTCTCACACCTCAGACAGGTACAAGATACACTCTCACACCTCAGACAGGTACAAGATACACTCTCACACTTCAGACAGGTACAAGATACACTCTCACACCTCAGACAGGTACAAGATACACTCTCACACCTCAGACAGATACAAGATACAGTCTCACACCTCAGACAGATACAGGATACAAGCTCACACCTCAGACAGGTACAAGATACACTCTCACACCTCAGACAGGTACAAGATACACTCTCACACCTCAGACAGATACAAGATACACTCTCACACCTCAGACAGATACAGGATACACTCTCACACCTCAGACAGATACAAGATACACTCTCACACCTCAGACAGGTATAAGATACACTCTCACACCTCAGACAGATACAAGATACACTCTCACACCTCAGACAGGTACAAGATACACTCTCACACCTCAGACAGGTACAAGATACACTCTCACACCTCAGACAGATACAAGATACAGTCTCACACCTCAGACAGGTACAAGATACACTCTCACACCTCAGACAGATACAAGATACACTCTCACACCTCAGACAGATACAAGATACACTCTCACACCTCAGACAAATACAAGATACACTCTCACACCTCAGACAGGTATAAGATACACTCTCACACCTCAGACAAATACAAGATACACTCTCACACCTCAGACAGGTATAAGATACACTCTCACACCTCAGACAGATACAAGATACACTCTCACACCTCAGACAGGTACAAGATACACTCTCACACCTCAGACAGGTACAAGATACACTCTCACACTTCAGACAGGTACAAGATACACTCTCACACCTCAGACAGGTACAAGATACACTCTCACACCTCAGACAGATACAAGATACAGTCTCACACCTCAGACAGATACAGGATACAAGCTCACACCTCAGACAGGTACAAGATACACTCTCACACCTCAGACAGGTACAAGATACACTCTCACACCTCAGACAGATACAAGATACACTCTCACACCTCAGACAGATACAGGATACACTCTCACACCTCAGACAGATACAAGATACACTCTCACACCTCAGACAGGTATAAGATACACTCTCACACCTCAGACAGATACAAGATACACTCTCACACCTCAGACAGGTACAAGATACACTCTCACACCTCAGACAGGTACAAGATACACTCTCACACCTCAGACAGATACAAGATACAGTCTCACACCTCAGACAGATACAGGATACACTCTTACACCTCAGACAGATACAGGATACACTCCCACACCTCAGACAGGTACAAGATACACTCTCACACCTCAGACAGATACAAGATACACTCTCACACCTCAGACAGATACAAGATACACTCTCACACCTCAGCCAGATACAGGATACACTCTCACACTTCAGACAGATACAGGATACAAGCTCACACCTCAGACAGATACAGGATACACTCCCACACCTCAGACAGGTACAAGATACACTCTCACACCTCAGACAGATACAGGATACACTCTCACACCTCAGCCAGATACAGGATACACTCTCACACTTCAGACAGATACAGGATACAAGCTCACACCTCAGGCAGGTACAGGATACACTCTCACACCTCAGACAGATACAAGATACACTCTCACACCTCAGACAGGTACAAGATACACTCTCACACCTCAGACAGGTACAAGATACTCTCTCACACCTCAGACAGGTACAAGATACGCTCTCACACCTCAGACAGATACAAGATACAGTCTCACACCTCAGACAGATACAGGATACACTCTCACACCTCAGACAGATACAGGATACAAGCTCACTCCTCAGACAGGTACAAGATACACTCTCACACCTCAGACAGGTACAAGATTCACTCTCACACCTCAGACAGATACAAGATACACTCTCACACCTCAGACAGATACAAGATACACTCTCACACCTCAGACAGGTATAAGATACACTCTCACACCTCAGACAGATACAGGATACACTCTCACACCTCAGACAGATACAAGATACACTCTCACACTTCAGACAGATACAAGATACACTCTCACACCTCAAACAGGTACAAGATACACTCTCACACCTCAGACAGGTATAAGATACACTCTCACACCTCAGACAGATACAAGATACACTCTCACACCTCAGACAGATACAGGATACAAGCTCACACCTCAGACAGGTACAAGATACACTCTCACACCTCAGACAGGTACAAGATTCACTCTCACACCTCAGACAGATACAAGATACACTCTCACACCTCAGACAGATACAAGATACACTCTCACACCTCAGACAGGTATAAGATACACTCTCACACCTCAGACAGTTACAGGATACACTCTCACACCTCAGACAGATACAAGATACACTCTCACACTTCAGACAGATACAAGATACACTCTCACACCTCAGACAGGTACAAGATACACTCTCACACCTCAGACAGGTATAAGATACACTCTCACACCTCAGACAGATACAGGATACACTCTCACACCTCAGACAGGTACAAGATACACTCTCACACCTCAGACAGGTACAAGATTCACTCTCACACCTCAGACAGATACAAGATACACTCTCACACTTCAGACAGATACAAGATACACTCTCACACCTCAGACAGGTACAAGATACACTCTCACACCTCAGACAGGTACAAGATACACTCTCACACCTCAGACAGGTACAAGATACACTCTCACACCTCAGACAGGTACAAGATACACTCTCATGCCTCAGACAGATACAGGATACACTCTCACACCTCAGACAGATACAGGATACACTCTCACACCTCAGACAGATACAGGATACACTCTCACACCTCAGACAGGTACAAGATACGCTCTCACACCTCAGACAGATACAAAATACAGTCTCACACCTCAGACAGATACAGGATACACTCTCACACCTCAGACAGGTACAAGATACACTCTCACACCTCAGACAGGTACAAGATACACTCTCACACCTCAGACCACATACAAGATACACTCCCACACCTCAGACAGATACAAGATACAGTCTCACACCTCAGACAGATACAGGATACACTCTCACACCTCAGACAGGTACAAGATACGCTCTCACACCTCAGACAGATACAAGATACAGTCTCACACCTCAGACAGATACAGGATACACTCTCACACCTCAGACAGATACAAGATACACTCTCACACCTCAGACAGATACAAGATACACTCTCACACCTCAGACAGATACAGGATACACTCTCACACCTCAGACAGGTACAAGATACACTCTCACACCTCAGACAGATACAGGATACACTCTCACACCTCAGCCAGATACAGGATACACTCTCACACTTCAGACAGATACAGGATACCAGCTCACACCTCAGGCAGGTAGAAGATACACTCTCGCACCTCAGGCAGGTACAAGATACACTCTCACACCTCAGACAGATACAGGATACACTCTCACACCTCAGCCAGATACAGGATACACTCTCACACTTCAGACAGATACAGGATACAAGCTCACACCTCAGGCAGGTACAAGATACACTCTCACACCTCAGACAGATACAGGATACACTCCCACACCTCAGACTGGTACAAGATACAGGATACACTCTTACACCTCAGACAGATACAGGATACACTCCCACACCTCAGACAGGTACAAGATACAGGATACACTCTCATACCTCAGACAGGTACAAGATACACTCTCACACCTCAGACAGATACAAGATACACTCTCACACCTCAGACAGATACAAGATACACTCTCACACCTCAGACAGATACAAGATACACTCTCACACCTCAGACAAATACAAGATACACTCTCACACCTCAGACAGGTATAAGATACACTCTCACACCTCAGACAGATACAAGATACACTCTCACACCTCAGACAGGTACAAGATACACTCTCACACCTCAGACAGGTACAAGATACAGGATACACTCTCACACCTCAGACATGTACAAGATACACTCTCACACCTCAGACAGGTACAAGATACACTCTCACACCTCAGACAGATACAAGATACACTCTCACACCTCAGACAAATACAAGATACACTCTCACACCTCAGACAGGTATAAGATACACTCTCACACCTCAGACAAATACAAGATACACTCTCACACCTCAGACAGGTATAAGATACACTCTCACACCTCAGACAGATACAAGATACACTCTCACACCTCAGACAGGTACAAGATACACTCTCACACCTCAGACAGGTACAAGATACACTCTCACACTTCAGACAGGTACAAGATACACTCTCACACCTCAGACAGGTACAAGATACACTCTCACACCTCAGACAGATACAAGATACAGTCTCACACCTCAGACAGATACAGGATACAAGCTCACACCTCAGACAGGTACAAGATACACTCTCACACCTCAGACAGGTACAAGATACACTCTCACACCTCAGACAGATACAAGATACACTCTCACACCTCAGACAGATACAGGATACACTCTCACACCTCAGACAGATACAAGATACACTCTCACACCTCAGACAGGTATAAGATACACTCTCACACCTCAGACAGATACAAGATACACTCTCACACCTCAGACAGGTACAAGATACACTCTCACACCTCAGACAGGTACAAGATACACTCTCACACCTCAGACAGATACAAGATACAGTCTCACACCTCAGACAGATACAGGATACACTCTTACACCTCAGACAGATACAGGATACACTCCCTCACCTCAGACAGGTACAAGATACACTCTCACACCTCAGACAGATACAAGATACACTCTCACACCTCAGACAGATACAAGATACACTCTCACACCTCAGACAGATACAAGATACAGTCTCACACCTCAGACAGATACAGGATACACTCTTACACCTCAGACAGATACAGGATACACTCCCACACCTCAGACAGGTACAAGATACAGGATACACTCTCACACCTCAGACAGGTACAAGATACACTCTCACACCTCAGACAGATACAAGATACACTCTCACACCTCAGACAGATACAAGATACAGTCTCACACCTCAGACCAGATACAGGATACACTCTCACACCTCAGACAGATACAAGATACACTCTCACACCTCAGACAGATACAAGATACACTCCCACACCTCAGACAGATACAGGATACACTCTCACACTCAGACAGATACAGGATACACTCTCACACCTCAGACAGATACAAGATACACTCCCACACCTCAGACAAATACAAGATATACTCTCACACCTCAGACAGATACAGGATACACTCTCAGACCTCAGACAGATACAGGATACAAGCTCACACCTCAGACAGGTACAAGATACACTCTCACACCTCAGACAGGTACAAGATACACTCTCACACCTCAGACAGGTACAAGATACACTCTCACACCTCAGACAGGTACAAGATACGCTCTCACACCTCAGACAGGTACAAGATACACTCTCATGCCTCAGACAGATACAAGATACACTCACACTTCAGACAGATACAAGATACACTCTCACACCTCAGACAAATATAAGAAATACTCTCCAGCTCAGGTATTTATAGCACCATATTTATTGTGGGTAACTGTTATACACTGTGCCATAGCATTGATCAAGGCTGACAGTTATTCACTGTGTGGTACGGGATTACTGACTATGTTACTTGCTGTGTTACTCACTGTGTTATCCATTGTGCTCTTTGATGTTTTAGTATGTTACTAACTGTTACTCCCTGTGTTACTCATTCTGTCCTCACAATATTACTGTATTGATGTGTTACTAACTGTTTTATTCATTGTGTTCCTCTTTGATTTGACTTGATCTATTATTGTCAGATGTATTATTATACAATGAAATGTAATGTTTTGCGCGCTATACAGACAAAGCATACAGTACATAGAGACAGAAAGGTGACAGCGCCGAATGTAGTGTTACATTCATTGCTAGGATGTAGAGAAAGATCAACTTAATGTGAGGTAAGTCCGTTCAGAAGCCTAGCGGCAGCAGGAAAGAAGTAGTTCTTGAGTCACTTGGTTTGTGTCCTCAGACTCTTGTATCTTTTTCCTGACGGAAGAAGATGGAAGAGACATGTCCAGTGTGTGTGGGGTCCTTAATTATGCTGGCTGCTTTCCCGAGACAGCGGAAAGTGTAGACAATGTCAATGGATGCGAGGCTGGTTTGAGTGATGGATTGGGCTTCGTTCTTGAACCTTTGTAGTTTCTTGCAGTCTTGGGCAGAGCAGGAGCCATACCATGCTGTGATACAAGCAGAAATAATGCTTCCTGTGGTGCATCTGTAAAGCTGGTGGGTGTCATAGTGGATATGCCAAATTTCCTTGGTCTTCTGAGAAAGGAGAGGCATTGGTGGGCTTTCTTAACTATAGCAATGTCATGAGGGTCCAGTAAAAAGTCTGACAACACCAGGTTTTAGTCCAACCGGTTGGACTAAAACCTGGTGTTGTCAGACTTTTTACTGTGTTTACGCCAGTCCAACGCCGGCATACCCACATCATGAGGGTCCAGGACAGGTTGTTGGTGATCTGGACACCTAGAAACTTGAACCCCTTGATCATTTCTACTTTGTCCCCATTGATGTAGCAAGAAGTCTCACAACACCAGGTTAAAGTCCAACAGGCTTATTTGGTAACAAAAGCAACTAGCTTTTGAAGCGCTGCTCCTTCAACAAGTGAGTGGGATTTCAGTTCACAAACAGGGTATATAAAGACACAAGCTCAATTTACAAGATTGGAATGGTTGGAATGCGAGTCTTTGTGAGACTTCTTACTGTTTTTACCCCAGGCCAAAGCCGGCATCTCCACATCATGGCTCCCACTGATGTAGACAGGGGCATGTTCTCCTTTACTCTTCCTGAAGTTGATGATTATCTCTTTCATTTTTGTTGACATTGAGAGAGAGATTATTGTTATGACACCTGTTCACTAGATTCTCTACCTCTTTTCTGTACTTCACCTCGTCATTGTTTGAGGTCCGACCCACTATGGTGGTGTCATCAGCAAACCTGAAGATCAAGTTGGAGGGCAATTTGGCCACACAGTCATACTCATATAAGGAGTGTAGTAAGGGGCTAAGTACAGGGCCTTGTGGGGCACTGGTGTTGAGGATGATTGTGGAGGAGATGTTGTTGCCTACCCTTACTGATTGCAGCCTGTGGGTTAGGAAGTTCAGAATTCAGTTGTAGAGGGAGGAGCTGAGCCAGGCCATGGAGTTTGGGGATAAGTTTCATAGGAATAATGGTGCTGAAAGTAGAAGGCTGAGCTGTAATCTAGGATTCTGACATCGGCGTCTTTGCTATCTGAGTGTTCCAGGGCAGGGCCATGGAGATGGTGTCTGCTGTGGATCTGTTGCGGAAGTAGGTGAATTGCTGTGGATCCAGGCAGTCTGGGAGGTCATAATTGATTCGTGCCAATGACTAACTTTTCAAAGGACTTCATAATAATGGATGTCAGAGCCACTGGACAATAATCATTAAGGCACGCTGCCTGGTTTTTCTTTGGTATCGGGATGATGGTCATCTTGAAGCAGATAGGAACCTCAGGTTGGTGTAAAGAGAGGCTGAAGATATCTGTGAATACCATCACCAGCCTGTCCATGCAGGAACTGAGTGCTCACCTGGGTATCCCATTCGGGCCAGTCACTTTCCATGAGTTGACCTTCGAGAAGGCATGACCTCTTGCTCAAAATGTGCATAGAAAGCAATGAGTTAATTGTGGAAGGGCGCATTTATGCCAATGATTTTACATGCCTTCATTTGTAGCCTGTTATCTCTTGCAGGCCTTGCCATAGTCGATAGGGGTCTGTGTGGCTAGCCTGGGACTCTAGCTTGTCTTTTAGCATCTTCGATGAATCTCCTTAGGTCATAGCTGGCTTTCTTGTATAGGTCAGTGTTGCCTGACTTGAATGCCTCAGACCTAGACTTCAGCAAGCAGTGGATATCCCTGATCACCCATGGTTTCTGGCTGGGAAACACATAGATTTGCTTCTCTGGCACACTGTCTTCTGTACACTTACTAATGAAGTCAATTGCTGTGATGGCATAGTCACAGTGTTCTTAAATACTGACCAGTCTATTGACTCTAAGCAGCCCCACCGGAGATCATCCGATTCCTCAGACCAACATTGCACGATTTTCTTTGATGGATTCTCCTGCTTCAGTTTTGCTTACAGGCCGGGAGCAGGAGCACAGCCTTGTGGACTGATTTGCCAACGTGGGGCAGGCGATAGAGTGGTAGGCATGTTCGATATTTGTGTAGCAGTGTCTAGGAATTTTGAGCCTCTGGTAGAACAGGAATGTTGGTAGCAACCAGGTAGGGTGCTATTGAGCTTGGCCTGAATGAAGTCCCCGGCCACGATGAACAAAATGTGGAGTTTTTTCAAGGAGCAACTACTGCGAGTCCGCGATAGGTATGTCCCTGTCAGGCAAGGAGGAATTGGTAGGGCTAGGGAACCGTGGTGCACTAAAAAAGTTGATTCGTTGGTTAAAAAGAAAAAGGAGGCTTATGTTCGGATGAGACTTGAGGACTCGGGTAGTGCACTAGAAAACTTTAGATTGGCTAGGAGGGAGTTGAAGAGTGAGTTAAGAAGGGCTAAAAGAGGACATGAGAAGACTTTGGCTGATAGGATTAAGGAGAATCCTAAGGCGTTCTATAGGTATGTCAAGAACAGAAGGTTGGTTAGGGCAAGATTAGGGCCAGTTATAGACAGCAGAGGGAAGTTATGTGTGGAACCGGAAGAGATTGGAGAGGCATTGAACCAATATTTCTCTTCGGTGTTCACGCAGGGGGTAAGGCAGTTGACGTGGTATATATGGATTTTAGTAAGGCGTTTGATAAGGTTCACCATGGTAGGCTTCTGCAGAAAATGCAGATGTATGGGATTGAGGGTAATCTAGGAAATTGGATCAGGAATTGGCTAGCAGATAGGAGACAGAGGGTGGTGGTTGATGGTAAATATTCGTCATGGAGTTTGGTTACGAGTGGTGTGCCTCAGGGATCTGTTTTGGGGCCACTGCTGTTTGTAATTTTTATTAATGATCTGGATGAGGGTACAGTTGGGTGGATTAGTAAATTTGCTGATGACACCAAAGTCGGAGGTGTGGTAGATTGTGAGGAAGGGTGTCATAGTTTGCAGGAAGACTTGGACAGGTTGCAGAGCTGGGCCGAGAGGTGGCGGATGGAGTTTAACGCGGAGAAGTGTGAGGTAATTCACTTTGGTAGGAATAACAGATGTGTTGAGTATAGGGCTAACGGGAGGACTTTGAATAGTGTGGATGAACAGAGGGATCTAGGTGTATGTGTACATAGATCCCTGAAAGTTGGGAATCAAGTAGATAGGGTTGTTAAGAAGGCATACGGTGTCTTGGCGTTTATTGGTAGGGGGATTGAATTTAGGAGTCGCAGCGTCATGTTGCAACTGTACACAACTCTGGTACGGCCGCACTTGGAGTACTGTGTGCAGTTCTGGTCCCCACATTACAGGAAGGATGTGGAGGCTTTGGAGAGGGTGCAGAGGAGGTTTACCAGGATGTTGCCTGGTATGGAGGGGAGATCCTATGAGGAGAGACTGAGGGATTTGGGGTTGTTTTCGCTAGAAAGAAGGCGGCTAAGAGGGGATCTTATTGAAACATATAAGATGATTAGAGGTTTAGCTAGGGTGGACAGTGATAGCCTTTTTCCTCGGATGGAGAAAGCTAGCACGAGGAGGCATGGTTTTAAATTAAGGGGGGGGTAGTTATAGGACGGATGTCAGGGGTAGGTTCTTTACCCAGAGGGTGGTGAGGGATTGGAATGCCCTGCCTGCTGCAGTTGTAAATGCGCCTAGTTTGGGGGCGTTTAAGAGATCCGTGGATAGGTTTATGGACGAAAAGGGATTGGTTTAGGTTAGTGGGTCATTGTTTTGTAACTGGTCGGCGCAACATCGTGGGCCGAAGGGCCTGTTCTGCGCTGTAATGTTCTATGTTCTATGCTACATCTCAAGGCTATTTGTAGTGGTGTATATTTTGTCCAGTATGGTCGTCATATCTGGGTGGGGTGGGATGTAACTACTGTCAGGATAGCAGAGGTAAACTCCCTCAGAAGGTAATGGGGCAGCATTTTACCGTCAGGTATTCTAGGTCCGGGGAGCAGAAACTCGCCAATGCTGCTATGTCTAGGCACCACAAAGTGTTGATTAGGAGGCAGACACCACCTCCCCTAGTCTTGCCTGAGGCTGCTGCATGGCCCATTCAAAGGATTGAGGAGCCCTCTGGTTGTATGGCACAGCCTGGTGAAGCAGTACTGAGCTATGTCTCTGTGAAACAGAGTACACAGCAGTCCCTTAGCTCTCTTTGAAGAGTGATTCTGGCTTTTAAGTTGGCTAACTTGTTTTCCAGAGATTAGACATTTATTTACCGTGTTTCTGACTATGTTACTCACTGTGTTAGTATGTTACACATTCTGTCCTCACAATACTCACTGTGTTACTCACTATGTTACTCACTGTGTTACTGACTATGATACTGACTATGTCACTGACTGTGTCACTCACTGTGTCACTGAGTATGTTACTGACTATGTTACTGACTGTCACTCACGGTGTTACTCACTGTGTCACTCACTGTACTATTATGTTACTGACTATGTTATTCACAGTGTTATTCATTCTGTCCTCAGAATATTACTGTGTTATTGTGTTACTGATTATGTTAGTCAGTGTTTCTCACTATGTAACCAACTGTGTTGCTCACTGTGTTCCTCACTGTGTTCTTCGCTATGTTATTAACCGTGTTACTCATTGTGTTACTCATAGTGTTCCTCATTATGTTACTAACTGTATTACTCATTGTGTTACTGACTATGTTACTTATTACGTTACTCACTGTCTTACTCACTGTGTTTCTGAATATGCTACTCACTGTCTTACTTAGCATGTTACTGAATACGTTACTCAGTGTTACTCGCTATGATACAATGTCTCTACCTGTCTTACTCACTATGATACTCACTGTACTACTAACTGAGTTGCTCACTATGTTACTGTGTTCCACTATATTACTGTTACTGTGTTACTAACTGTGATACTCGCTGTGTTACTAACTGTGTTACTGACTACGTTACTCATTGTGTTCCTCACTATATCACTATGTTACTCTATTACTCACTGTGTTGCTGATCATGTTACTCATTGTGTTGCTCACTATATTACTGTGTTACTAACCATGTTACTGACTGTGTTACTTATTATGTTCCTATGTTACTGTGTTACTTATTGTGTTACTGACTATGTTACTCACTTTGTTACTTATTATGTTCCTACGTTACTGTGTTACTAACTGTTTTACTGACTATTTTACTCACTATGTTACTTATTATGTTCCTATGTCACTGTGTTACTAACTGTGTTACCCACTGTGTTACTTACTGTGTTACTGATTGTGTTATTGACTGTGTTATTGACTATGTTGCTCATAGTGTTACTTATTATGTTCCTACGTTATTGTGTTACTGACTGTATTAGTGACTGTATTACTCACTATGTTACTATGCTACTCTGTTATTGACTGTGTTACTGACTGTGTTGCTCACTGTGTTACTTATTATGTTCCTATGTTACTGTGTTACTGACTATGTTGTTTATTATGTTACAAAGAACAAAGAACAAAAACAGCCTGGGAAACAGGCCCTTCGGCCCAACGAGCCCGTGCCGCCGTTTTAACATTACGAGTCCCCCCTCCACCCATGACCCTTATCTATGCTTATGGCATTCCACATTGAGGGAAACTAATTTAGGGACAATCTATTACCTCCAATCAGCCTAACAGCACATCTTTGGGGTGTGGGAGGAAACCGGAGCACCTGGAGAAAACCCACGCAAGCACAGGGAGAAAGCGCAAACTCCCACAAACACCGGCCCAAATCCATGTGTCTGCACAGCAAACAGTGATAGTCACTGAGCTGTCGTCTTGCCCAGTATCTGGTCCAGTTTAAGTACACACTAACGACATGAAGTATTAGTTGAACATCCAAGCGCAGCTCTTGTACGACCCATTGCGTGTATGCCCCTTGTTGGGCAACAAGGCGGACCAACTTAAAATCTGTGAAGTAAAAGAGGAAAACATTAATACCATTCCACATCCTTATACATTACCAGGGACGCCCCAATGCTAATGAACCTTATTTAAAACAATCTCCTATATCCTCCCATCTCCAACCCACTCATGTGCCTGTCTAAGTAACTCTTAAACAACTCCAGCGTGCCTGCCTCCACCACCTTACTTGGCAGAGCATTCCATACCCCCACTACTCTCTGTGTGACAAACCTCCCTCTAATATCCGTGTTATACCTCTCCCCCCTCACCCTAAGCCCATGGCCCCTCGTACTGTGCGTTTCTAACATAGGAAATAGCTTACCACTGTTTACTCTATCTATACCCTTCATAATCTTATATACCTCTATTAGATCCCCCCTCAGTTGCTGTCTTTCAAGGGAAAACAGCCCCAATTTGCTCAATCTTTCCTCATAACCCAGTCCTTCCATACCAGGCAACATCCTGGTAAACCTCCTCTGCACTCTCTCCAGGGTTTCCACATCCTTCCGGTAGTAAGGCGACCAGAACTGGACGCAGTACTCCAAATGCGGCCTAACCAACGTTCTATACAACTGCAACATTAGACTCCAGCTCTTATACTCTATACCCCTTCCTATAAAGGCTAACATACCATGTTACTCACTATGTTACTATATCATTATTTTACCCTGTTACTGTGTCATGACCATGTTACTCATTGTGTTTCTCACTATATTACTCTGTTATTGACCATGTTACTCACTGTGTTACTGACTATGTTACTCACTGTGTTATTAACTGTTTTATTAATCATGTTACTCATTGTGTTCCTCACTACGTTACTATGTTACTCTGTTACTGATTCTGTTACTGGCCATGTTACTTGCTGTATTACTTGCTGTGTTACTGACCATGTTATGCATTGTGTTCCTCACAATATTACTGTTACTCTGTTACTGACTGTATTACTGACCATGCTACTCACTGTGTTACTAACTGTGTTACTGACCATGTTACTCATTGTGTTGCTCACTATATTGTGTTACTCTGTTACTGACTGTGTTACTGACCATGTTACTCACCATGTTACTCATTGTGTTACTGATTATGCTACTCATTGTATTCCTCACTATATTACTATGTTACTGTGTTACTGACCATGTTACTCATTGTTTTACTCATTGGATTTCTCACTATGTTACTATGTTTCTACCTGTGTTACTCACAGTGTCACTCACTGTGTCACTGATCAAGTTATTGAATGTGTCACTCATTGTGTTGCTCACTATATAACTAACTATGTTACTGATCATGTTAACCATTGTGTTATTCACTGTATTAATAAGTGTGTTACTGACCATGTTACTCATTGTGTTACTCACTTTGTTACTCATTGTATCACTCACTGTGTTACTAATTGTGTTCCTCACTATCTTATTTCGTTACAAACCAGTGACATAAGAGTTTTGTTGGTAATAAGTATCTGCAGGTTATTTTTCCGAGTTTGTCAGGGAGAAGTATGAAGGGTATATCTCCTGTTGCTATTACCAATGCTCAATATTCTTAATTTCTGAGTTAGTTTCTGTTGTGTTCATACAGTGAAACCAGGGAGGTGCTCTCTGCCCCGTGGAACTAAGATGTGTGCTGAATTTTGCCATCATGATGGAGACTGCCCAGCAGAACAGAAATGCTGCAAAACTACCTGTGGACATGCCTGTTCAGAACCCTGTTAGATGTCTTTTAGTGCCATGTTAAAGCCCTGTTAGTGTCTCTTCGAAACATTGCTATTGCTGTATAATTACCCTGTTTAATCCCCATTGGAGTACTGTTAGGGTCTTGCTTGAGTTATACTGAGTTTTACTGAAGTGTAATAAAATCATACGAGAACTATGCTGGATTAAATTCAGTGCTCTGCTAGAGCTCTGTTGGAGATCTCCTGGAGCCCTGTTGGAGATTTGTTGAAGATCTCCTGGAGTCCTGCTGGAGCATACTCTGGATTGTTTAGTAAATTTTTGTTGGCCAAACGTGGAACCATATCAAACATTAGATTTTTTTGTGTGGTTTGAAAACACAGGTTGGGCAGTACTGGTTGTACAATCCTGAGTGTGATAATAGCTACACTAACAACCAATTTCAACATATATTGAGATACAGGGACCATTCTCTACAAACTAAAGGATTAGGCTCAAGCCTTGCACATTTCACAAATTACCCAGGGATTGGGGAAATTATTGATTCCCATTGCTTTCTCCATGGCAATACCTTTGTCAATCCGAGTCCACTTGCCAACCAATCAGCACCCTGACAGTCTCCTATAGTATAAATTGTGATTGTTTGAAATGTAATATTTTTAAGTGTAAGGTGAAAAGCTTGAGCAACAAGTTTCTCTTTCCATCAACAGCTTTGTGTATCATCTGCAAAGTTGGACACATTACACTTTGTTGCTATAAAGTCATAGAGTTACAAGGTTTTATAGCACAGAAAGAGACCCTTTAGACCATCATGTCTGTGCCAGCCATCAAGCACCTATCTATTCTATGGTTCTATGATTCTTTGATATGATTCTAATCCCATTTTTCAGCACTGTAGCCTTGTACGCTATGGCAATCCAAATGCTCATCAAAATGTTTCTTAAATATTGTGAGTGTTCCCACGTCACCACCTTTTCAGGCAGTGAGTTCCAGCTTCCCACCACCCTCTGTGAGAACTCTTTCCCCCCCTCTAAATCTCCTGCCCCCATTCATTGATCCCTCTTCTTCTTGTCCACTCTTTCTATGTTCCTCATAATTTTTTAGATCTCGATTAGGTTCCCCCCCTTCTGCTCTGAGGAAAACAACTGCAGCCTAACCAGCCTTTCTTCATAGCTAAAACATTCCATCCCAGGAAACATCCTGGTCTGTCTCCTCTTCACTCTTTCCAGCGCAATCATATCCTTCTTATAGTGTGGCAACCAGAACTATGCACAGAACTCTAGCTATGGCTTAACCAGCCTTTTAGATAGCTCCATTATAATCTCCTACTCTTATATTTTGTACCTTAGCAAATAACATGTGCCTTCTTAACTATCTTATCTACCTGTCTTGCTGCCTTCAGAGATCATTAGACATGCACTCCAAGGTCCCTCTGTTCTTCCTTGTGTCCTACCATTTATTGTGTATTCCCTAAGTCATTAATTTTATCAAAGTCATTAATCTAAATTGTAAATAGCTGAGGCTCCAACACTGATCCTTGTGGTACTTCGCTAGTCACAACCTGACAACTTGAGAAATCCTTACTTGTGCCTGTTCTTTGCTTCCTGTCCATTAACCAATCCCCATCTATGCCAATGTATTACCCTCAACTCCATAAACATGTATCTCATGTATTAACCTTTTGTATGGCACCTTATTGATTGTCTTTTGGAATTCAAGAATACTACATCTACTGGTTCCCTTTTATGTACGTCACTAATTACATCATAAATAAACTCTAATAAATTTATAAAGCAAAATATCCCCCATGATTTGGGAATCTAAAGCATGGCGTCAAAGTCTTAGGATAAGAGAATGATAATTAAGGTCTCTGACGAGGGGAAATTACTTCACGATGAGGGGAAATTACTATGTGAAACTTTGGGATTCTCCATCCACAAGGATTGTGGATGATCCATCACTGGATATATTGAACGCTGGGATAGACGGGGTTTTGATCACTCAGGGAATTAAGGAATATGGAGCCTAGATTAGAAAACGCAATGAAAGCCGAAGCCATGATTGTGTTGAATAGTGAAGCAGACTCAAGGTCTGTGCTCTGCTCCTGTCCACATTTCTAGTGATCTGGTGCTCTCTATAGGTTTAGAAGCTAAAGTCTAACATTAGGTTTGCATAAAGTAATCCCATCAGCTCTGAGAGAAGAAGGATACTATTCATAGAAAGAGGAGGAACAAGACTAAAGAGCTTCTAAAGGGAGCATTGGGCAGTGGTGTGACGAGTAGAAGGGGATCTTTGGGAATGTAAGAGGCCATTCCAAAGCAGCACCAATCAGGTCACACAGTGACACTGAAGTGAAAGAAAATTAAGTCAAAGCCTTGAGAGTAGCTGTTGTACTGAAGAACATGCTCGGGTTTCAACACACCAAGAAAATATTACTCATGCATAAGTGAACTTCTTACATTTTACCAAACAACTTGTGCTCAAAAAGGTGCAATTAGGTGCATATATAATAAATTCTTGATCCCTGGGCCAATATTTACATCAGCATTTATGGTACTCCAGTTCTCCTGAACAATATTTACATCAGTATATATGGTACTCGCATTCTACAGGACAATACTTACCTCAAAATTTACAGTAATCCAGTTCTCTTGGGCAGTATTTATATCAATATATACAGTACTCCAGGAGAATATTTACCTCAATGGATGCAGTACTCCGGTACTCCAGGACAATATTTACATCAGTATGTAGGGTAATCCTGTACCCATTGACAATATTTACATCAGTAAGTATGGTACTCCCATTATCCTGAACAATATTTACATCAGTATATAAGAAATTACCAGTAATCTGGATAATAGTTACATCAATAACTATTGACGTCAGGTGGTTGAGGTTGCAGTAGGCGAACATGTGGCTAACAGTGACCACAAGTCTGTCTACTTTAGGATAAAAATGGAAAAGGATGAGTGCCGTCCGAAGGGGAGGGTGCTGAACTGGAGGAAGGCGAGATATAGCCGGATTAGGAAGGAGCTGAAGGACACTGATTGGGAGAGGTTGTTAGCGGGCAAGTCCACGGTTGGCAAGTGGGAGGCTTTCAAGGGCAAACTGAAAATGTTGCAGGAAGGACATGTGCCGGTAAAGAGGAAGGATGGGAAAGGCAGGATTAGACAGCCGTGGATTACTAGGGATATTGAGGACTTGGTCCGGAAGAAGAGAGAGGCATATGTTAGGTCTAAGCAACTGGGAACGGAGAGAGCACTGGGGGAATATAGAGAGAGCAGGAGGGAGCTCAAAAGGCGAGTTAGAAGGGCGAAAAGGGGGCATGAAATGGCTTTGGCTGATAGGATTAAGGAAAATCCAAAGGCATTTTACTCTTATATTAGGAACAAGAGGGTGGTTAGAGGGAAAATAGGTCCTCTTAGGGACAAAGGAGGGGAACTATGCATTGAGTCTGAGGGAATGGGGCAGACCCTGAATGAATACTTTGCGTCGGTATTCACGAAGGAGAGGGGCTTGGTATCTTGTAATGTCTTGGAGGGAGCTGTAGATCAGTTGAAGGAGATATCCATTACGAGGGAGGAAGTGTTAGGGTTTTTAGGTAGCATTAAAACTGATAAAGCTCCGGGGCCTGATGGCATTTATCCCAGGCTGCTTAGGGAGGTGAAAGATGAAATTGCTGGGCCTCTGACGCAAATCTTTGTCTCTTCTTTGGACACAGGTGAGGTCCTAGAGGACTGGAGGATAGCTAATGTGGTACCGCTGTTTAAAAAGGGCAGTAACCCTGGTAATTATAGGCCAGTGAGTTTGACATTGGTGGTAGGAAAATTGTTGGAAAAAATTCTTAGGGATAGGATGTATAAGCATTTGGAGCGTCGCAATCTGATTAGGGATACGCAACATGGCTTTGTTCAGGGGAGGTCTTACCTTACGAATCTGGTAGAATTTTTTGAGGGGTGACAAAAACGGTTGACGATGGGCGAGCCGTTGATGTCATCTATATGGATTTCAGTAAGGCGTTTGACAAAGTCCCTCACGGTAGGCTGGTAGAAAAGGTTAAGGCACATGGGATACAGGAACAGGTAGCTAGATGGATTGAAAACTGGCTAGGCAACAGGAGACAGAGAGTAGTCGTGGAAGGGTCTTTTTCTAGCTGGAGGTCCAGCTGGTGTGCCACAGGGCTCAGTACTGGGACCTCTTTGTAATATATATAAACGACTTGGAAGAGGGCGTACGTGGTGTGATCAGCAAGTTTGCAGATGACACCGAGATGGCAGGATTGGCGGATAGCGAGGAGGATTGTCAGGTGACACAGCAGGATATAGATAGGCTAGTATATTGGGCAGATAGATGGCAGATGGAATTTAATCCTGACAAATGCGAGGTGATGCATTTTGGAAGGAATAATGTAGGGAGGAGTTACATGATAAAAGGTAGACCAATTAAGAGTATAGAAATGCAGAGGGACCTGGGAGTGCAAGTGCACAAGTCTCTGAAGGTGGCAACACAGGTGGAGAAGGTTGCGAAGAAAGCTTATGGAATGCTAGCCTTTATAGGAAGGGGTATAGAGTATAAGAGCTGGCGTCTAATGCTTCAGTTGTACAGAACGTTGGTTAGACTGCATTTGGAGAACTGCGTCCAGTTCTGGTCAGCTTACTACAGGAAGGACGTGGAGACCTTGGAGAGAGTGCAGAGGAGGTTTACCAGGATGCTGCCTGGTATGGAAGGACTGGGTTATGAGGAAAGATTGGGAAAACTGTGGCTCTTCTCCTTAGAAAGACGGAGATTAAGGGGGGATCTGATAAAGGTGTATAAAATAATGAAGTGTATAGATAGAGTCAACAGTGGCAGGCTTTTTCCTAGATTGGAGACAAATATCATGAGGGGTCACGAGCTAAGGGTGAGGGGGGAGAAGTATAACATGGATACTAGAGGGAGGTTTTTCACACAGTGGGTCGTGGGGGTATGGAATGCACTACCAAGTAAGGTGGTGGAGGCAGGCACGCTGGACTTGTTTAAGGTTTACTTAGATAGGCACATGAGTGAAACAGGGATGGAGGGTTATAGGAGACGGTTTTAAAAAGGGTCAGAGCCTTGGGACGATACTGGAAATCTAATGCTACATGTTAATGTCTTGTCTGTTTTAATCTGCAGATATGTTGGTCCACCTTGTTGGTTAATGAGGGGCATGCACACGGTGGGTCGTGCGTGGGCTGCTCTTGGATGTTTCGAGAGTAGCCTCGTACTTTGCGTCGATGTGTGTGCTTAAACCTGGACCAGCAGATGGGCACCACAACAGCTCAGTGACTATCACTGCTAGCTGTGCAGATACATGGATTTGGGCCTGTGTCTGTGGGAGTTTGCGCATTCTCCCTGTGGTTGCGTGGGTTTCCTCCGGGTGCCCCGGTTTCTTCCCACACCCCAAAGATGTGCTCTTAGGCTGATTGGTATAACAAATTGTCCTTACACTATTCTCCCCTGAATCTGGTTACAATAAGGGTTCCACTCACATACACACGGGGCAAGGTTGGTGTAGGAAAATGCTTTGTTAAGATGGCGGCGCGGGCCCGTTGGGCCGAAGGGCCTGTTTCCCGTGCTGGGTTGTTCTTTGTTCTTGTTCTTTGTTCAATATAGAATTATAGAATCATAGAATGCCTACAGGGCAGAAGGAGGCCATTCAGCCCATTGAGCCTGCACTGACAACAATTCTACCCAGGCCCTATCCCCATAACGCCAAGTATTTACCCTACTAATTCCCCTGACACTCAGGGGTAATTTAGCATGGCCAATCAACCTAACCTAAACACCTTTAGGCTGTGGGAGCACTCGGAGGAAACCCACGAGAATGTGCAAACTCCAAACACAGTCACCTGAGGCCAGAATTGATCCCGGGTCCTTGGCACTGAGGAAGCAGTGCTAACCACTGCGCCACTGTGCTGGCCTATATACAGTACTCTAATTACCCAGGGCATCCCTGCTACCCTTTTTAAACAGCGGTACCACATTCACTATTCTCCAATCCTCTGGGACCTCACCTGTGTCCAAAGAAGAGACAAAGATTTCAGTCAGAGGCCCAGCAATTTCATGTTTTGTCTCCCTGAGCAGTCTAGGATAAATGCCATCAGGCCCCAGGGATTTGTCAGTTTTAATGTTCCCTAAAAAACCTGACACTTCCTCCCTTGTAATGGAGATTTTCTCCAATGGGTCAACAACTCCCTCTAAGACACTTCCAGACAACAAGTCCCTCTCCTTTGTGAATACTGACGTGAAGTATTCATTCAGGATCTCCCCCACTCCCTTGGGCTCTAAACATAATTCCCCTCCTTTGTCCCTGAGAGGTCCGATTTTTTTCTCTAACAACACTTTTGTTCCTAACATTTGAATAAAATGCCTTGGATTATCCTTAATCTTGTCTACCAAGACCATTTCATGACCTCTTTTCGCCCTTCTAACTCCCCATTTGAGTTTTCTCCTACTCTCTCTGTATTCCTCCAGAACTCTCTCCGTTCTCAGTTGCCTGGACCTAACATACGCCTCTCTTTTCTTTCTGATCAAGTCCTCAATATCCCTAGTTATCCACGGCTCTCTAATCCTGCCTTTCCTATCCTTCCTATTTACAGGCACATGTCTGTCCTGCAGCCTTATCAGATGTCCCTTAAAGGACTCCCACATACCAGACATGGACTTACCCTCGAACATCCTCTCCCAATCAATGGCCTCCAATTCCTGCCTAATCCGGCTATAGCTAGCCTTCCCCCAGTTTAGCACCCTACCCTTTGGACAACACTCATCCTTTTCCATTAGTACTCCTGCTTCTAGTTTTCATGTTTAAATGTACTCTCATTCCTCTGGATAATATTTATATCAGTAAATATGGTACTCCAATTCTCCTGTCAATATTTACATCAGAACGTTTGGTATTCCCATTCTCCTCAACAATATTTATATCAGTACATATGGTGCTCCCATTATCCTGACAATATGCATATCAGTATGTACGGTATCCCATTATCTTGACAATATTTGTATCAGTGTATACAGTACTCACATTATCCTGACAATATTTACATCAGTGTGTGTGGTATTCATATTCCCCTACATAATATTTACCTTTGTATATATAACTCTCCTGTCCCATTGGACAATATTTATATCAGTATATATGGTATTCTCATTATCCCAATCATATTTACGTTGGTAGATGCAGGGAGGACATTGCCGATAGTGTGGGAGTCAGAACCAGGAGTTACAGTCTAAGGATTTAGGACAAAGGTGAGGAGACATTTCTTCACCCAAAGAGTAGTGAGCTTGTGGAATTCATTACCACAGGAAGCAGTTGATGCCAAAACATTAGATGTATTCAAGGGTTATAGCACTTGGGGTGAATGATATGGGGAAAAAGCAGGATTAGGCTATTGAGTTGGACAATCAGCCATGATTGTAATGAATAGTGGAGCAGGCTGAAAGGGCCAGATGCCTCCTCCTGCTCCTATCTTCTGTGTTTCTATCAGTATTTACAGTACTCCCATTCTCCTGGACAATATTTACATCAATGTATACAGTATTCACATTCCCCTACACAATATTACATTTGCATATGTGGTCCTCCTTTTCCAATAGACAATATTTATATCAGTATATATGGTTCTACCATTTCCCTGGACAATATATACATTAGTACATTAGTATATGCTGTGAGTACAGCATATTATATATTATATATTATTATATAATATTATTATAATAATAATATTATATAATAATATTATTATTATAATAATATTTACATTGGTATATATGGTACTCTAATTCTCCTGGACAATTAGTATACACAGTACTTCTGATCCACTGGAAAATACTTACATCAGTGTATACAGTATTTTCATTCCTCTGGACATTATTTACATCAGTATATATGGTAATCCCATTATCCTGGACAATATTCACATCAGTATATACAGTGCTCTTGTTTTCCTAGATGATATTTACATCAGTGTATATGGTAGTCCTGTTCCATGGATAATATTTCATAGAATTATAGAATTCCCACAGTGCAGAAGGAGGCTATTCAGCTCATGGAGCCTGCACTGACAGCAATCCCACACAGTTAAGCTGCTTCATTTGTTAGAGTTATACTTAAACGGTGTTATTAAATAAAGTTTATTTAACTGTAAAAGACCCCTACTTTGCCAATGGACTAATTTCTGGGTGGAAGTATCCCTTCCTCACATTTATATCAAAAAAGAAAGATTGTTGAAGGCTAGTCTGGCTTCATAATATGTCTTGGGTTTTTCGTCCAGGACCCTAACAAGATTCACCGTCATGTTTGCTATAGCACTCGGGATTCATTGGGTGTAAAAATTTGGCACATCCTGAGGTCATTTTAGCCTGCAAATCAATCAGTCTTGCTTTCTCTTGCCGTTGAAATGTATTCTATTCATTTGTTATGGAGCAGAGATGGACATGACCACCTGGGTAAATGCAACATGAGAAAAGGCACTGAAATACAATTGTACAACATGCAATCTAGAAATATCACAAAGAAGTGTGTGAAGGACTCCTATTAATACATCTTGCAAACCTTGAGTCTACATGAAACTGAGAGGCAAATGTTTCCAACATGAAGCAGCAGAATTCCTGCTACAGCTGTTTACAGTTTGACTGGAAGGCTGGCTCCAATCATTATGGATATTATCGGCCAATTGGCACACTGGCTGCATTTCTTCATCCTGAGGTCAAATATCCTCAAGATGCCTGTGCTCAGGGAAGGAAACCAAAGAATTCAACAGAGCTCTGAGACTGGCTTTTACACAGCATAATGGGTTTAGCAAATGAGGAAGAGACAGAGAGAGAAAGTGGGAGATGTTTGAGTGGCTACGAGAGAGTGAATGTGCATGTATGAGATGGAGGGAGAGAGATTGAAAGGGAGTAAGTTTGAGAGGTTGAGTGAGATATGAAATGAGAGTGATGGAAAGTGAGGGTGTGAATGATAGAGAAAATGAAAGCATGGTGGAATGATAGAGAGAGAGTATTAGACAATGAGATAAAATGAGGAAGTGACTACCTGGGACAGTGAGAGAGAGGGCGATGCTGGAGAAATAGAGTAATGCAAACAGAGTGTGAGTGAGAGAGAGGGTGAGAAAGATAAAGTGAGAGGGAGAGGGAATGTGATGGAATGAGAGAGTACATGTAACAGGGAAAGAGAATGTAAGGATGGGGGTGAGGGTTATGAAAATGGCAGAGCGAGACGGAGAAAGATTGTGATGGAATGAGAATGATTAAGAGGAAATGAATGAGAGAAAGTGATGGAGAGAGAGTGAAAGAAAGGGTGAGAAGTGTAGGAAGCAGAGTGGTGATAGTTGTGGAGATGTTGCTGAAAGCAGACAGTTGGTTGTGTCTGTAGGATGCCAGAAAAGACTGATGTATTTAGTTGATGGGGGTTGGGGACTAGGCATCCCAGCCCAGAGATGACTTCAGAATGAGTGGATGAAATGGTGGTTTCACATGAGGGAAATTGTTGAAGTGTTAGAGTTCTCTTGGGTAACAGCAATCTAAAGGCACACTCAGTCAACTCAACACAAACAGCGCTGGACATCCAAAGCAAGATCTTTAATTAGTTGTGCACAAGGAGAACTCTCTACGGCCAATATGGAATAGCCAGAGCAGTTCGGAGATTACAAAGAAGTTATAGTCAATTACAGCAAATCAGGAACAAGAGATTTTTCACATCTTTCATTGACATGTATATCCATCAATCATAGCTCAGCCTTTTGCCCTTTCTTATCCAATAGAAAATCAATCCTTCATTAGCATAATATGTCCCCATATCTTGCTATTTGGTAATCACCACGGTGACTTGTTCTTTGTTTTCATCCAGCCGTCCTAACTTACAATGCAGTGTTTATGGAACAAGGTTTTAGATATACTTTTTTATCCTGTGTACATCAGTGTTGGCCTTTCTGAAGGCCTGACTGAAGGCCGTGTTTGACTAATAATTATTTTCCATTACTTGACAGAGTTTTTTTTGACAATTATGGAATTTTCACAATTGTTGTAACCTAACTTCCATAGAGGATTCCTGTAACGATTGTTTAATAAGAACAGGGAATAGTCCTGAGCTGTACAGGAAAGAGGCTCCTTTGGGCCAATTACTTTGATCTGAGGGACCATGGAGGTGTCCAGGTTGATTTTATTGGAATTCTGCCCCTTACCAAGACCTCTTGTCTAATCCTGATGGACAATTTCATTCAGTGGGTGCTACCTTGGAGTTTCCATCAGGTACCAAGGCCTGCCCTTGCCTCTTCAATCCATTCCTCTCCTCTGCTCTCCCTTTCAAAGGGATCATTCTGTCAGCTTTGACAAAGGGTTATCCAGACTTGAAAGGTTGCTCTGTTCTCTCTTTACACATGCACTCAGACATGGGTGGCACTGTGGTTAGCACTGCTGCCTTACAGCACCAAGGACCCAAGTTTGATTCCTGGCTTGGGCCACTGTTTGTGTGGAATTTGCACATTCTTCCCGTGTCTGCATGGGTTTCCTCCAGGGGCTCCGATTTCCTCCCACAATCCAAAGATGTGTCCATGCTAAATTGCCCCTTAGTGTCAAGGGAATGTTATGGTGAGGTTGTATAAGACATTATTGAGGCAGAATTTAGAGTATTGTGTGCAGTTTTGGTCACCTAATTACAGGAAGGATATTAATAAGGTTGAAAGAGTCAGAGAAGGTTTACAAAGATGTTGTTGGGACTTGAGAAACTGAGTTACAGAGAAAGGTTGAATAGGTTAGGACTTTACTCCCTGGAACGTATAAGAATGAGGGGAGATTTGATAGAGGTGTATAAAATTATGATGGGTATAGGTAGAATGAATGCAAGCAGGCTTTTTCCACTGAGGCTAGGGGAGAAAAAAACTACAGAACATGGGTTAAGGGTGAAGGGGGAAAAGTTTAAAGGGAATATTGGGGGGGTGGGCGGTTCTTCACAAGAGAGTGGTGGGAGTGTGGAATGAGCTGCCAGATGAAGTGGTGAATGCGGGCTCACTTTTAGCATTTAAGAAAAACTTGGACAGGTACATGTATGAGAGGGATATGGAGGGTTATGGTCAAGATGCAGGTCAGTGGGACTAGGCAGAAAAATGGTTCAGCACAGACAAGAAGAGCCAAAAGGCCTGTGTCTGTGCTGTAATGTTCTATGGTTCTACGGGAACTAGCTAGGGCAAATGCATTGGGTTATGGGGATAGGGCCTGGGTGGGATTGTGGTCGGTGCAGATTGACCTCCTTCTGGACTGTAGGATTCTATGATTCTATGGCCTGCTGAGATTTTCCAGCATTTCCTGCTTTTGTTTGGGATAATTCCCTAACAGGACATGGATTGTTTCAGTGCTCATTGTAACAAAACGATCTCCTCTACACTGGGGACCAATTTGTGGACGATCTTTTCAAATCCACCCCTCAGATTCTTCAATAAGATCAGCTCTCAATCTTCTAAACACTAATGAGTATAGGCCCAACCGGTTCAACATTCCCTCAAAAAAGTCATGGAATCCCTACAGTACAGAAGAATGCCATTTGGCCCATCTAAGCCTGCACAGATAACAATTCCATCCAATCCCTGTAACTCTGTTACAGAGGATCTGGGGACATCTGCAAATGGATTTCATAGGGCTACTACCACAATCCCACAGCACAACCTATGATTTGGTTATCATAGACCAGTTCACCAGGTAGGTGGAAACGTTCCCTCCCAGAACTTGTACTGCTACGACAGTGGCTAGAATGTTGGCGGATGAGATAATCTCTAGATGGGGAATACCCATACAAATTGATTTGGATCAAGGGATGCACTGCACCGGAAAGGAGGTAAAAACAGTGTGCCAATTGATGGGAATAAAACAAAAGTTCCACATCCCCTACCATCCGCAGAGTTCTGGAATGGTGGAACGTATGAACAGAAGCCTTAAGAATGCCCTGACCAAGGCCATGCAAACATCAGGAGAAACATGGACAGAATTATTACCTATTATATTAATGAAGTTAAGAGCCACCGCAAGCCGGACAACCCAATTAACCCCTTATGAACTAATGACAGGACGGGTGATGCAATTACCAGAAAGCATCATAACATGTGGGGCCGATATAGGCCCACTAAAAGACAAAATTAAAAGATATGTTTTGGAACTAAGTGCCCAAGTAAAAGGGATGCGTAAATTAGTAAAGGATAATCAGAAAGAAAGAGATACGCAGAGAGAGCTTGAAATGCTCCCTGACGTCCCTACAGCAGGAAGTCACGTCCTAGTAAAAACATTACCCGAAAAACCAGGGTACGCACCAAAATAGATTGGGCCATATGAAGTTATAATTAGTGGGGACACCTGTGCCTGTCTAGACATAAGAGGGAAACATTGGACCCAGCTGAAATTACACAAAGAAATGAATGAATGAATTAAAGTGACCAGAGTGCTTTCCCCAAAACAGGTGATGACTGTAATCAATATTAACTTATGCATATGCGTTGGCAATACAGCCTTTGGGAAATTGTTAACACAAAGTGATAAGATTGATACTTGCCTGTTGCGAACATATCTAAGATCGCGTATACAACTGCATCACTCTATGTTGTTGCGATTGTAAGATTGATAGGGCTAGAGGGTAACTTATTCAACAAGACTCATGTATATTCACACTGTAATTGAACCCTGTGTTACTCGCCAGACCAATCTGTAGAGGCCTTATTTGTGGCCACCCCTGGGTGGACCCTCCCCCATGACTTATATATGGCAGATACCTCAGACGTACCCTGTAAAGGACAAACAGGCAAATATAAAAGGGGTTTACAGGGAAGATGTGTGGAACTAATAAACTCCAAAGATCCTGTGTGCAGAGGGCTCCTGGGAGTGAGGGGAAGAGTATGCTCAGATAATGCAAGTTATCACCTTTGCTTCTCAGGACAGGGATGGAGATGTGCATATGCCTTGGATCCAAGAATGTTTCCTGTGCACAGACGCAGTGTGTCCATCAGCACCGTCGGGTAAATAGGGGTCAGTGTACTTGAACCTGTAATGAGCAAAGATGCCTGAATGTAACCACGGGGAGGCAACTCATTTGTGATCAGTGTAAAGGGACTCATGTTAGCTCAGCCAAATGGATATACCCGTTTGATACTTACCGATTAGTAGGATGGGGCAGAAAGTCAGGTGAACCGAGCAATTGCTGTATATACAGACAAATAACCAGAATATTAAATGCTACTGGGCCAAGAAGGGATTTGTGTTCCTCCTCAAGGCACCTTCATGATGGCAACACCAACCCTCCCAATTCTTTCTGCAGTAAGAACAATAGGGCGACTCATTGTTCCATACCCTCAAAAGGGGCATATCCGGTAGGAAGATAGTGACCCGGGCCATCAGCAAGGAATTCTGTGCCAATTGGGAAGTTCCAGTCACACTGGGATCGTTGCTTGACTATGGATTCCTTGGGGCCCTGTCTCGGGGGGGGGTAGGGGGGGTGGTGGGGTAGGGGGGGTGGTGGGGTAGCAGGAGTAATTAGTGCCAAAAATAGAAACTGTATTACCTGTGGATTAACCATCCTGGGAAACAGTACATCAAAGGCACTGGAGGCCTTCAACCGACAATTGGCTGAATTAAGATTATACTCACAGCTGACCCGCTATTCCATAGACTATCAGTTAGCCCAACAGGAGGGAGTATGCACAATAATAGGAGACAAATATATAACGCCATGTTACAGATGAATCCTACAGTATCACCCAAGTCATTAATGACATAAGAAAGCAGTTCGATGACTTTAGACAAGGCCCCAAGCAGGGGACTAGCTGGCTCGAGTGGTTATTGGGGGGATCCTGGGGGGTCCTATTTAATGCATGGGCTGATCATTCTCATTGCAATAATAATTATCTGTTGCCTAGTTGTCGGATGTCTTAATGTCTGCTGTAAAGTCATGATGACTCAGATTGTGCCAGGGGCCAGTATGGTCACCGAAGAAGAACACCTGATGGAAACTCCCGAAGACACCGAGGATGACAATGAAGGAAAGGACGAGAAGGTGGACGTCTACTGTGAACACTCGACCTGTTGGTTACGAGTCAGGCATATCAATTGCCAGACCCACGATGCTGGTATTGTTGGTCCATTGGATTATCAGATCATAATCCTGACCAAGAGGGGGAGTTGTTGGAGTAAAATCAAAATTAAAGGATTCAAGATGGTTACCTGGCACAAAATTCACTCTGGGAAAAGACATTAAGGTGTGCTGATTTGGGCACAGACATTATACAACAAAAAGTTAAAACCTGCAGGAAATAGATCAGACCTTGAGGCACCTTAGCTTCAGATAAAGCAGAGTCAAACAATGAGTTTTGGTAATGAGATCAGTTGTTGATGGAGACATAAATGCATAAAGATATCTACTCTATGAATAATGATGTGCCAACTGCTGATGTCCGTACTTGTCTACTCTATGTATAACAATGTGTTACTAGCTAATGTCCATACTTGTCCATTATTTGCCATTGTAAAGTTGAGAAGGTGACTGCGTGCAATGCGGAGAGCCCAGTGCTTCTCCCAAAGCTTTGTCCAATAGTTTGTTCGTCAGAGCAAGGTGAGTGGAGGATCGATTTGTGGCGGGAGTGTGAAGGTAAATGATTGACTATTTTTTAGTTTTTTGCAGTCTTTTTCTTTTTTACAAGTTACTTTAACAGTAAAGTGGAAGTGGGCCGCGGGAGTGACCTGGGAAGGGTTTTTCAGTGCACGCGGTTTAAAAAGCAGGCCGCACTATACAGCAGGCAGCGTCAGTAGCGGGCAGCGGAGTGAACAGGTAGCACAGTGAGAGCTAAAGGGCTTTGGCTCAACGGGCTTAGGCGGGAATGGGCGAGGCAGGGTAGGTTTAATTCTTAGTTTCTTTTTCTGTGTTCTTTGAAGAAAAAGGGAATTATGAGCGTGAGGCCAGTCTGTTGTTCTCAGTGTCGGATGTGGGAGGTTCTGGAGTCTCCTAGCCTCCCAAACGTCCATATCTGTGCCAGGTGCGTTGAGCTGTGGGTCCTAAGGGACCATGTTAGGGAACTGGAGCTGCAGCTCAAGGACCTTTGTCTGGTCAGGGAGAACAAGGAGATGATAGATAGGAGTTACAGGCAGGTGGTCATACCGGGGCCACGGGAGGCAGGCAAGTGGATCACAGTTAGGAAGGGGAGAGGTCAGGTGCTAGAGAGCACCCCAGTGGATGTGCCCCTTTACATTAAGTACTCCTGTTTGAGCACTGTTGGGGGGGACAGCCCACCTCAGGAATATCTCCCTCACTCCCAGGGATAACTCCCGCACTCTCAGAGTCCGGCCCTGTAACTCAGAAGGGTAAGGGAAGGAGGCAGGAAGTATTGATAGGGAGTCTACAGTGAGGGGGTCAGATTTTGTGGAGGCAGACGGGAATCTCGGATGGTAGTTTGCCTCCTTGGTGCCGGGATCTGGGATGTTTCTGGCCGCGTCCAAGCAATCCCGAGGTGGGAGGGAGAGGAGCCAGAGGTCGTGGTACATATTGATACCACTGACCTAGGAAGGAAAAGGGAAGGGGTCATGAAAAGAGAATATAGGGAGTTAGATGAAGAGTTGGAAGGGGGAATGCAAAGGTAGTAATCTCGGGATTGCTGCCTGTGTCACAAGAAAGTGAGAGCAGGAATGGAATGAGGTGAAGGATAAGTGCATGGTTGAGGGGTTGGTGCAGGGGACAGGGATTTAGGTTCTTGGATCATAGAAAGGGTGTAGAGGAGATTTACAAGGATGTTGCCTGGATTGGGTGGCATGCCTTATGAGGATAGGTTGAGAGAGCTTGGTCTTTTCTCCTTGGAGAGACAAAGGATAAGATAGAGATGTATAAGATGTTGAGAAGTATTGATCGGGTGGATTCTCAGAGGCTTTTTCCCACGGCTGAAATGGCTGCCACAAGAGGACACAGGTTTAAGGTGCTGGGGAGTAGGTACAGAGGAGATGGCAGGGGTAGGTTTTTCACTCAGAGGGTGGTGGGTGCGTGGAATCGGCTGCCATCGGTGGTGGTGGAGGTGGATTCGATAGGGTCTTTTAAGAGACTTCTGGATAAGTACATGGGACTTAATAAGATAGAGGGTTGTAGGTAAGCCTAGTAGTTAGGGATATGTTCGACACAACTTGTGGGCCCAAGGGCCTGTTTATGCTGTAGTTTTTCTGTGCTCTATGTTCTTCTATCTTCTAAAACTGCGTGTTGAATCTTAGATCTGACTCCAAGTGGTGATTTTCCCTCAATTCTCCCGCACACCAAGGGATAATTCCTGCACTCCCAGGGATAACTCCCACACTCCCAGCAATAACTTTCACTCCCAGGGATAACTGTCACACTCCTGGGAATATCTCCCTCACTCCCGGGGATAACTCCCACACTCTCAGGGATAACTCTCTCACTCCCGGGGATAACTCTCACACTCTCGGGGATAACTCCTGCACTCCTGGAGATAATTTCTGCACTCCTGGAATAACACCCGGGATAATTCTCACACTCTTGGGGATAACTCCCGCAATCCCAAGGATAACTCCCACACTCTCAGGGATAACTCCCGCAATCCAAGGGATAACTCCCGCAATCCCAGGGATAACTCCCACACTCTCAGGGATAACTCCCGCAATCCCAGGGATAACTCCCACACTCTCAGGGATAACTCCCGCAATCCCAGGGATAACTCCCGCAATCCCAGGGATAAGTCCCGCAATCCCAGGGATAACTCCCACACTCTCAGGAATAACTCCCACACTCTCAGGGATAACTCCCGCAATCCCAGGGATAACTCTCGCAATCCCAGGGGTAACTCTCGCAATCCCAGGGATAACTCCCGCAATCCCAGGGGTAACTCCCGCACTCTCAGGGATAACTCCCGCAATCCCAGGGATAACTCTCGCAATCCCAGGGATAACTCCCACACTCTCAGGGATAACTCCCGCAATCCCAGGGATAAGTCCCGCAATCCCAGGGATAACTCCCACACTCTCAGGGATAACTCCCGCAATCCCAGGGATAACTCCCGCACTCTCAGGGATAACTCCCGCACTCTCAGGGATAACTCCCGCAATCCCAGGGATAACTCCCACACTCTCAGGGATAACTCCCGCACTCTCAGGGATAACTCCCACACTCTCAGGGATAACTCCCGCACTCTCAGGGATAACTCTCGCAATCCCAGGGATAACTCCCGCACTCTCAGGGATAACTCTCGCAATCCCAGGGATAACTCCCACACTCTCAGGAATAACTCCCACACTCTCAGGGATAACTCCCGCAATCCCAGGGATAACTCTCGCAATCCCAGGGGTAACTCTCGCAATCCCAGGGATAACTCCCGCAATCCCAGGGGTAACTCCCGCACTCTCAGGGATAACTCCCGCAATCCCAGGGATGACTCTCGCAATCCCAGGGATAACTCCCGCACTCCCAGGGATAACTCCCGCAATCCCAGGGATAAGTCCCGCAATCCCAGGGATAACTCCCGCACTCTCAGGGATAACTCCCGCAATCCCAGGGATAACTCCCGCACTCTCAGGGATAACTCCCGCAATCCCAGGGATAACTCCCGCACTCTCAGGGATAACTCCCGCAATCCCAGGGATAACTCCTGCAATCCCAGGGATAGCTCCTGCACTCTCAGGGATAACTCCCGCACTCTCAGGGATAACTCCCGCAATCCCAGGGATAACTCCCACACTCCTGGGAATAACTCCTGCAGTCCCGGGGATAACTCCCGCACCCCCGGAGATAACTCTCACACTCCTGGGGATAACTCCTGCACTCCCTGGGATAACTTCTGGGGATAACTGCCTCAATCTTGGAGATAACTCCCACACATTGATGTTCTATTTTGGAAACTGATGAATGCGCTGGTACTTCAGAAGTGTGCAGTCGGAACCAAGCTTCTGGTACTACAAGTAGCTTCACTATATGGCAGGGAAGGAAGAAGAAAAGAAGAGCAATAGCAATAGGGGATTCTTTAGTCAGGGGAGCATGCAAGCATTTTGTGGCCAAACACTTGGCTCCAGGATGGTGTGTTGCTTCCCTGGTGCCAAAAAGTCAGGAATGTCACTGAATGGCTGCGGGGCACCCTAAAAGGGGAGGGTGATGAGTTAGTGGTCATTTTACATGTTACTACCAGCAATATAGGTAGAAATATAGAAACATAGAACTAGAAGCAGGAGTAGGCCATTTGGCCCTTCGAGCCTGCTCCGCCATTCATTTTGATTATGGCTGATCATCAAATGCAATATCCTGATCCCCCTTTCCCCCATATCCCTTGATCTCTTTAGCCCTGAGAGCTGTATCTAATTTCTTCTTGAAATAGACAGTGTTTTGGCCTCAACTATTTTCTGTGGTAGCGAATTCCACACATTCATCACCCTCTGTGTAAGAAATTTCTCCTTACCTCAGTTCTAAAAATTTTACCCATTATCCTCAACCTATGACTCCAAGTTCTGGATTCCCCACCATTGGGAACATTCTTTCTCAATCTACCCTGTCTAATTCCATTACAATTTTATAACTTTCAATGAGGTCCCCTCTCACTCTTCTAAACTCCAGTGAATATAATCCTAGTGACTTAGTCTCTCCTCATATGACAGACCTATCATCCCAGGAATCAGCCCAGTCTACCTTCACTGCAATCCTTCTATAGCAAGGACATCTCTCCTCAGATAAGGATATCAAAACTGCACATAATACCTCAGGTGTGGCCTCACCAACATCCTGTAAAATTACGATAAAACATCTCTATCACTGTATTGAGATCCTTCAGAGTGAATTAGGCAGGAGGTTAAAAATCAGGACCTCAATGGTAGTAACCTCTGGATTAGGCACGGTGGTTTGTGTGAGTGAGAGTAGAAATACAAGGATAGGGCAGATGAATGCATGGCTGAGGAGCTGTTTAGGGGGCAGGGATTCAGATTTTTGAAGCACTGGGGACTCTTCTGCGGCAGTGGTGACCTGTACAAGATAGACAGATTGCACCTTAAATGAAGTGGGACAAATATCATGGTGGGGAGATTTGCTAAGGTGGCTTGGGAGGTTTGAACTAGCCTGGCAGGAGTGTGGGACCCTAAAGTGTAGTGAAGGGATGTTGAGGCTAATACAGAATTTAAAGAGCAAGTTAAATAAACAAGGCAGGAATGAGCATGGCAGGAAATGAGGGAAGACTGATGAATTAAACTGCACTTATTTCAATGCAAGAGGCCTGACAGGCAAGGCAAATGGGTGTGCACACACGGGACTGGGATATCATAGCAAACAAGGCTGGGGAGGGACAGGACTGGCAGCTCAATGTTCCGGGGTACAGATGCTGTAAGAACAACAGAAGGAGAGGCAAGAGAGGAGGGGAGTTGCATTTTTGATTAGGGAAAACATGAGGATATTCCTGAGGAATCGTCCAATGAGGTGATACGTGTGGAAGTGAGAAATAAGAAGGCGGTAGGGGGTATCACTTTGATGGGATTGCATGATAGCACCGCTCCCCCCCAACAAAGTCAGCGGGGAGTTGCAGAACAAATATGTAGGAAGATTGTAAGAATAACAGGGTTGCAATCGTGGAGGATTATAACTTTCCAAACATAGACTGGGAGTGCCATAGTGTTAAGGATTTGGATGGAGAGTAATTTGTTAAGTGTGTTCAGGGAAAAAATATCAATCAATATGTATTTAGCCCTACAAAGGAAGGGGCTGAACCCAGCCTCTTAGGAAATAAGGCAGGGCAAGTGACTGAAGTGTTAATGGGGGAGCGCTTTGAGACCAATGACTATTATTCTATTAGTTTTAAAATAGTTATGGAGAAGAATAGGTCTTGTCCACAGTTCTAAATTGGGGCAAGTTCGATTTTGATTGTATTAGGCAGGAACCTGCAAAAATTGTTTGGCAGAGGCTGTTCACAGATAAAGGAATGTCTGGCAGGTGGGAGGCTTTCAAAAGAGAGATAATGAAAGTTCAGGGCCAGCATGTTGGTGTGAAGGGCAAGGCTGGCAGGAGTACGCAACACTGGATGACTGGTGATATTGAGGCTTTGGTCAATAAAAAGGAGGAAGCATATGTCAGGTTTAGGCATCTGGGATCAAGTGAATCCCCAAGTATAGAGGGTGTAGTGGTACACTTAAAAGGGAAATCAGGAAGACAAAAAAAGGGACACGAGATAGCTTTAGCAGAGAAGGTAAAGGAGAATCTACAGTACATTACAAGTATATTAGGGGCAAAGTAGTAACTGAGGAGAGGATAGGGCCCCTTAAAGAGCAACAAGATCATTCATGTGTGGAGCCATTGGATTGTGTGACATCCTAAACAAATCAAAATTTACCATGGAGCAATGCATGGAAGCTAGGGAACTTGGAGAAGTCAATGGTGATGTTTTGAAACCACATTACAGGAGAGGAAATGCTGGAGGTCTCAAATGCATTAAGGTAGATAAATCTTCAGGACCTGATCAAGTGTATCCCAGGACAGTGCAGGAAGTTAAGGAAGAAATTGTGGAGCCCCTAGCAGAGATATTTGTATCATCGACAGCCATGGTGCCGGAAGACTGGAGGGAGGCAAATGTTGTGCCATTATTTAAGGAAGGTAGCAGAGAAAAGCTAGGGAACCACAGACCGGCGAGCTTAACATCAGTGATAGATAAGTTGTTGGAGGGGATTCTGAGATTCAGGATCTACATGTATTTGGACAGGCAGAGACCAATTAGAGATAGCACAGCTTTGCGAGTGAGAAATAATGTCTTACAAATTTGATGGAGGCTTTGAAAGGGTGACCAAGAAAATAGATGAAGACAGTGAGGTAGATGTTGTCTACATGGACTTTAGCAAGGCTTCAACAACGTATTGCATGGTAGACTGGTCAGTAATGTTAGATCACATGAGATCCAGGGACAACTAGCCAACTGGATACAAATTGGCTTGCCAGTAGGAGACAGAGGGTGGTAGTGGGGGTTGTTTTCATAGTGGAGGCCTGTAACCAGTGGTGTGCCACAGTGATGTTGGGTCTGCTGCTGTTTGTCATTTATCTAAACAATTTGGATGAGAATACAGAAGGCATGGTTAGTAAATTTGCAGATAACACAAAAATTGGTGGTGTAGTGGACGGTGAAGAAGGTCATCTAAGACGGGACCCTGATCAACTGGGCCAGTGGGCTGAGGTATGGCAGATGGAGTTTAATTCAGATAAATGTGAGATTTTGGTAAGACAAACTGGGGCAGGACTTACTAATGGTAAGGCCCTGGGGGCGTAGTATATAGTTCTTTGAAAATGGTGTTGCAGGTGGACAGGATGGTGGAGAACGTGTTTGACACATTTGCCTTCATTGGTCAGAGCATTGAATCCAGGAACTAGGACGTTATGTTACAACCGTACAAGACATTGGTAAGGTTACATATGGAGTACTGGCCAGCCTGCTATAGGAAGGATGTTATTAAACTGGGAAGGATACAAAAAAAATTTACAAAGATGTTACCGGGACTGGAAGGTTTGAATTATAAGGAGAGGCTGGACCTTATAGAGGTTTATAAAATCATGAAGGGCATAGATAAGGTGAATAGCCAAGATCTTTTCCCCAAGGTAGAGGAATCCAAAACAAGAAGGCATATGTTTACAGTGAGAGGGGAGAGATACAAAAGGGTCCAGAGAGGCTACTTTTTCACAGAAACGGTGGTGTGTATATAGAATGAGCTGCCAGAGGAGATCGTGGAGGTGGGTACAATTACAACATTTAAAATGCACTTGGATAGGTACATTGATGGGAAAGGTTTCGAGGCGTATAGGCCAAACACAGGCAAATGGCACTAGTACAGTTCAGGAAACCTGGTCGGCCTGGACAAGTAGAGCCGAAGGGCCTGTTTCTGTGCTGTACATCTCTATGACTCTATGATCTGTTGGTTGTAGAATCACTGCACTCTATTATTTGCTGCTTCTGCTGTTTGGCACACAAGTAATCCCGTGTTGTAGCTTCACCAGGTTGACACCTCATTTTTAGATATCCCTGATGTTGCTCTTGACATGCCCTCCTGCACTGTATATTGAACCAGGGTTGATCTCCTGGCTTGGTGGTAACGGTAGGGTGGGGGATATGTCAGGCCATGAGGTTATAGATTGTAGGTGAGAGATACACAGCACCTCATGCATATCCAGCTTTGACCTGCTAGATCTGTTCGAAGCCTATCCCATTTAACATGGTGGTAGTGCCACACAAGGTATCCTCAGTGTGGAATTGAGACTTCGTCCCCACAAAGACTGTGCAGCGGTCACTCCTACTGATACTGTCATGAACAAATGCATCTACAGTAGGCAGGTTAGTGAGGATAAGCAAAATATATTTTTCTTGTTGGTTGCCTCACCACTTGCTGCAGTCCCCTAGTCTAGCAGTTATGTCCTTTAGGACCCGACCAGCTGCTACCGAGTCACCCATGGTGATGGACATTGAAGTCCCCACCCTCAGTGCTTCCCCAAGTGGTCTTCAACATGGAGGAGAACTGATTCATCAGCTGAGGGGGTAATCAGCAGGAGGTTTCCTTGGCCATGTTTGATCTGGATATTTAGGATTCAGGACAACTCCCTCCCGACTGTATACCACTGTGCCACCACCTCTACTGGGTCAGTCCTGCCAGGGAGGCAGAACAGACCCAGGAATGATGATGCCTGGAACATTATCTGTAAAGTATGGTATGTTTTATCTAATATTCTTATGATTGAGTGAGGGAAGAAGAGTTAAGGAAAGAGTATTTGTGAGAGAGAGAATTAATGAGAAAGATTGGGGAGTGTCTGGGTGTGTGTAAGAGAGTGAGAGTGATGAAGTGAGAGTTTGAAGTTGAGAAATTGTGTGTGAGGGAGAGTGTGAGCAACGATGGAGAGAGTGAAAATAAATGTGTGAGACACAAGTCAGAATAATTCTGTGAAAGTGTTGAAAAGACTGATGAAATGAGATGAATGATGGAAAGAGGAAGAAAGTGAAAGTTTGAACAATAGAGATAGAAAGTGGCAGATGAGGAGAGAGATGAAGAGGGTGAGGAAGGAGAGGGAGACAGAATGAGTGCAATTGAACCAATGAGAGTTCAGTGAATGAAAGGAAGACTTGGCTATTATCAGGCTATGATTGTAGTTATACTGAGGCAACATTGATCAATGGGCCAGTGCTTACCAGCTGCATTAATGTTCCAACTCCCTCACTGTTCCCTGTTTCCAATTACTGGAACTCAATGTGGGAGCACAAAAATTCTATAACCTTAGTGGAGCCACCTTTCAGATTGAGCATTACACCTAAGTTCCCATCTGCCCTCCTAGGAGCATACAAACTTTCCCATTGCACTGTTTTGATGAGGAACAGGAGACTACTCCCTAGTATCTCAGTCACTATCCATCCCTCAATCAACATCATTAAAACAGATTCCATGATCATTATTTTGTTGTTGGTTCGGAAGCTTGCTGTGTACAAATTGGCTGTCATGTTTCCTAATAGCGAGGAGGATTACCAGAGGATACAGCAAGATATAAACCGACAGGAGATTTGGGCAGAGAAATGGCAGATGAAATTTAATCCAGATAAATGCAAGGTGTTGTGTTTTGGAAGGTCTAATGCAGGAGGGAAGAATATAGTAAATGGCACAATCCTTACAAGTATTACCATACAGAGAAATTGAGGTGTTCAAGTCTATTGCTCCTTGAAAGTGGCAGTGCAGTGGATAAGGTAGTCAAGAAGGAATATAGTAGGAAGTCCAACAAGTATATTTGATATCATGAGCTTTCGGAGCGCTGCTCCTTCAGTCCAACCTGGTGTTGTGAGATTTCTTACTGTGCCCCCCTCCCCAGTTCAACACCGGCACTTCTACGTCATGGAGTATGGCATGTTTACCTTCATCAGTCGGAGCATGGAGTATAAAAATTGGCAAGTCATTTTGCAGCTGTATAAAATTTTAGTTTAGCCACATTTGGAATATTGTGTACAGTTCTTGTTGTCAAACTACCAGAAGGATGTGGAGGCTTTGGAGAGGGTACATAAGAACATAAGAACATAAGAAATAGGAGCAGGAGTAGGCCATCTAGCCCTTCGAGCCTGCCCCGCCATTCAATAAGATCATGACTGATCTGTCGTGTCTCAGTTCCACATTCCCGCCCTCTCCCCATAACCCTTAATCCCCTCTCTTATCAAGAACCCATCAACCCGCTTCTTAAAAATATTTAGCGAGGCAGCCTCCACCACTTCAACGGGCAGAGAATTCCAGAGATTCACCACCCTTTGAGTGAAGAAGTTCCTCCTCAACTCCGTTCTAAACCGCCTCCCCTTTATCTTGAGGCTGTGCCCCCTAGTCCTACTGTCTTTTTTGAGCGGGAAGAGTCTCTCCACCTCTATCCTATCCATCCCATTCATCATCTTATACGTCTCAATGAGATCTCCCCTCATTCTTCTAAACTCTAACGAGTACAAGCCTAGTTTATTCAGCCTCTCCTCATAGCTCAATCCCCTCAACTCCGGTATCAGCCTAGTAAACCTCCTCTGCACTCCCTCCAGGGCCAAAATATCCTTGCGCAGATGCGGCGCCCAAAACTGCACACAGTACTCCAGCTGCGGCCTCACCAATGCCCTATACAGCTGCAGCAAGACCTCCCTACTTTTATATTCAATCCCCCTCGCTATGAAGGCCAGCATCCCATTCGCCTTCCTGACCACCTGCTGCACCTGCAAGCTGGGTTTTTGCGACTCATGCACAAGGACCCCGAGGTCCCTCTGCACCGTCGCCTGCTGCAGTTTTTCGCCACGTAAGTAATAGTCCTTCCTACCATTCTTCCTACCAAAGTGGACCACCTCACACTTGCCAACATTAAATTCCATTTGCCATTTCCTGGCCCATTCGCCCAGCCTATCTAGATCCTTCTGCAGACTCTCCACACCCTCCGCACAATTTGCCTTTCCCCCAATCTTGGTGTCATCAGCAAATTTCGACACCCTGCACTCGGTTCCCTCCTCCAGAACAGAAAAGGGTTACCAGGATGTTACCTGGTTTGGAGGGCATTAGCTATGAGGAGAGGTTGGAGAAACTTGGTTTGTTCTCACTTTGACATCGGAGGCTTGGGACGGCCTGATGGAAGTTTACAAAATTATGAGAGGCATGGATAGAATGGATAGTTGGAGTCTTTTGCTTAAGGTAGAAGTGTCAATTGCTAGGGGGTATAGGTTTAAGGTAAAAGGGGAAAAGTTTAAAGGAGATTTGAGAGGCACGTTTTTTTACACAGTGGGTGGTAAATGCCTGGAATGTACTACCAGACAAGATGGCAGAAGCAGATGCGATAGCAATATTTAAGAGGCACCTTGACAGATAGATGAATAGGCTGTGAATAGAGGGGTATGGACCCTGAAGAGACAAAAGGTCTTTAGTTCAGAAGAGTGTCATATGTCAGCGCAAGCTTGGTGGGCCAAAGGGCCTGTTCCTGTGCTGTATTTTTTTGTTGCTTTTCTTCTTATAACAAGAGCAATTTGATTTTGCTAAGCATTTCTTTAGTTTTAAAGTGCTTTGAGATACAAAAAAAAGAACAACCTGGCACGGGAAACAGGCCCTTCGGCCCGACAAGCCCGTGCCGCCATTTTAAAGCAATGTCCTACACCTACCTTGCCCTGTGTGTATGCGAATGGTACCCCTATTGATGTTGAAGGCTGTATAGAAATAATCTCCTCTCAATTACACACTGGCTCCTGGTGTCCGTTACTGTATAGTTTAATTTTGTAACCTACTTTCCAACCTTGTGTGTTTATGATCTGCACTTCAGCTGTTATTAAACCATAAATAATACAAAAGATACATTGTGTTCCGCACTCCTGGCACAGCCAGGCATTCCCTGAGATCATGCCAACTTGTCACACTGCAATCTCCTGCTGCTCAGAGGCCTGCATAGGCCTGAACCTGAGGACTGTGTTTTGACAAGGGGTTGGAGGGAATGAGAGTCAGAGCAAGAGCAACTGACACACGCACAGCTTTGACTAACTGACAGTAAATATCAGCCAGGGATTCCTCAGCACAGGGAAGAATGTAACCTACACACAATGGAAGTAAACACAGGAGGGTGGGAAGAGCTGCCGAACTATATTTGGAATTGAGTGCTTGATACAGCTGGAATGCGGCCTGGCTATTTTCTCCACCCTCTTGTTTGGTCTCTGCAAAGTGCATTGAGACACTATCATTGAGGGAAGCCGGTGAACAGCGCTGGGACATCCCGTTGTTTCCGAGGCACCATGGCGACTGTAAAGAAGCTGAGTGCGGCCCATTTCAGCAATTCACTCAGCAACGATTTGAACGTGGTCAACATTAAACTGGACAGTGTGAACAAGAAGATGGATAGACTGCTACTGGGACAGGAGGGGCTCTGGAAGCAGCTGGAGCAGTTGTCCCTGGACACCAGTCACCTGGGGAAGGAGATGGAGGGGATAAAGTCAGGGGAGAGAGGACAGAGACCAGAGGGCAGTTGTTGCGTGTGTAAGAGTCTCCATCAGGACATATCTCAAATGCTGCTCACACTGTCAAAAATGCATGAGCAAAGGATGGGATCTCTGGAGAACGCATTAACACGGATAACTGAGAGGTTCCAGACATCTGAGAGCTCATCTGGAAGCAGTGACTCACATGTGCACAGAACAGAGGAGCAACTGGAAGCAGCTGCTCCGAGACTCAGTGAGGTACAGAATGGATCTAGGGTTTGGGTGGAAAGCAGGGATCAGGTAATGGTGTTGATTACAGTGTGTGTGACACAGCTCTGTTCTATTCCAACACATTCAGCTGTCAGAGACTTTTCTTAGATGGAGCTGCAGAAAGTGAGGGAGGAAACTTTAATTAAAGAGGAAAATAGCAAGAAATGGAAAAGGAAAGATTTTTATTATTTTCAGGACAGAGGTTTTCCATGAGCAAACACATTACAACAGTGAAGACACTCCAAAAATGTATCATTGGCTGTAAAGCACTTTGATGAAGATACAATAGAAATGTAACTTACATGTGTATTACATATTTGCCTTTTTTCCTGCACTCAGAACTGCTAATATTTCCTGCACTCAGAACTGCTAATTATCCCTGAAAGTTGGGAATCAAGTAGATAGGGTTGTTAGGAAGGCATACGGTGTCTTGGCGTTTATTGGTAGGGGGATTGAATTTAGGAGCCGCAGCGTCATGTTGCAACCGTACAAAACTCTGGTGCGGCCGCACTTGGAGTATTGTGTGCAGTTCTGGTCCCCACATTATAGGAAGGATGTGGAGGCATTGGAGAGGGTGCAGAGGAGGTTTACCAGGATGTTGCCTGGTATGGAGGGGAGGTCCTATGAGGAGAGACTGAGGGATTTGAGGTTGTTTTCGTTAGAAAGAAGGCGGCTAAGAGGGGATCTTATTGAAACATATAAGATGATTAGAGGTTTAGATAGGGTGGACAGAGATAGCCTTTTTCCTCGGATGGAGAAAGCTAGCACGAGGGGGCATAGCTTTAAATTAAGGGGTGGTAGTTATAGGACGGATGTCAGAGGTAGGTTCTTTACTCAGAGGGTGGTGAGGGATTGGAATGCCTTGCCTGCTGCAGTTGTAAATGCGCCTAGTTTGGGGGCGTTTAAGAGATCCGTGGATAGGTTTATGGATGGAAAGGGATTGGTTTAGGTTAGAGGGTCATTGCTTTTTAATTGGTCGGCGCAACATCGTGGGCCGAAGGGCCTGTTCTGCGCTGTAATGTTCTATGTTCTATAATACAGAGTTTGAGATAAACTGTCTCAAACCATTGGTTGGAACTTTGTCTCATGGTACAAATGGATAAACTGATTCTGGTAGGTGACAGCAGGTAGGAACACCTTTCCCTAGTCCACTTGCTCCTCTCCTTTTGGATGCTTCTCTCTCTCCCCCTCGCTCTCTCTCTCTCTGCAACCTATCTACTGTGTGAGTGTATGAAGCCAAGTGTGAAGTCAGCCTGTGCGTTGAGATAGCTACACTCCTCTAATTCTGGCCTTCTATGCATCCTCAATTATAATAGCTGCACCATTGGTGGCCATGCCCAAGTCCCCAAGCTCCGCCCTGCACCTCTCTGCCTCCTCCTTGCTTTCCTCCTTTAAAACACTCCCTCATGCATACTTCTTTGACCAGGATGGCCAAGGCAGCACAGTGGAACACTGGATAGCGTCTTGCCTCACAGCGCAATTCCCAGCTTAGGTCACTGTCTGTGTGGAGTTTGCATATTCTCACCTTGTCTGCATGAGTTTCCTCCAGATGCTCCAGTTTCCTCCCACCGTCCAAAGATGTGACGGTTAGGTTGATTGGCCAAGCTAAATTGACCCTAGTTTCGGGGAATTAGCAGGGTAAATAGGATAGGGATAGAGTGGGATTGTTGTCGGTATAGGCTCAATGGGCCAAATGGCCTCCTTCTGTACTGTAGTGATTCTATTTTATTATCTGACCAACATTTCATGTGATTTAGTGCTGTTCTTTGCCTATGGGGGATGTTTCATTACGTTTAAACTGTTATCTAAAAATCAGTTATTATTAGAAGCTGTCCCAGCTTTCATAATATTTGATTTGATTTATTATTGTCACATGTATTAGCATACAGTGAAAAGTATTGTTTCTTGCATGCAATACAGACAAGGCATATCGAAGCGCTAGATGGCCTACTCCTGCTCCTATTTCTTATGTTCTTATGTTCTTATCACACATAGGAAAGGAGAGAGTGCAGAATGTAGTGTTACCATCATAGCTAGAGTGTAGAGAAAGCTCAACTTAATACAAGGTAGATCCATTCAAAAGTCTGATGGCAAAGGGGAGAAGCTGTTCTTGAGTCAGTTGTATGTGTCCTCAGATTTTTTATATCTGTTTCCTGACAGAAAAAGGTAGACGAGAGTAATGTCATCCATGTCAGAATTCCTTCAGCAGCATCAAGAACAAAACTGCATTTCTACAGCACTAGTTAGGGTCCCAAGTTGGCGCAAAGCACTTTACAGCCAATGAATGACTTCTGAAGTACAGTGACTATTGAAAGTACAAAATACAGCAGCCAATTTGTGTACAGCATGATCCCACAAACAGCAATTTAATAAGATCAAGTTATTTGTTTTTGGGTGCAGTTAGTTGGGGATAAACAATGGACAAAACACTGTGAAGGAGTCCCCTGTGAAATTTGTGACATGTTCATCTGAGAGCAGAGAACTATTGAGCTGGTGAGTGACAGGACTGTAACAATGCAAATCATTCAGCTGTTCTGTTAGTCACACACGGAAAGACAGGACTTCAGTCAAATCACTTTTCCCTTGGGTTGAAATATTTAAGACTATCAGGTATCATAATCGGAAAGTTTAAATATTTTCCAAACATTGAGCTTACAATGTGATTACTGAGACAGGGAATTAATGTGCTGGAACTTATGATCTAAAAGATATTTTTAAAATATTTTTTCTGCCCATTTAGAAGTATTTTGTTTTCCAAAGGGCCACATGAACTATTTTAGATTCATTCATAGCATGTGGAGAAGGCTGACACATATCTGTTTGTAATAGTTCCAACAATCGTCACTGGAGGGCTTGTTAAGACATTGCAGCCAGCGTTTTTTAATTCAGTCATCAGATGTGGGCTTCACTGGCGAGGTCAGCATTTATTGTCCATCTCTAGTTGCTCTTGTAAAGGTGTTGGTGAGCTGCCTATTTGAACCATTGCAGTCCTTGTGGTGTAGGTACGCCCACAATGCTGTTAGGGAAGGAGTTCCAGGATTCTGACCCAGCAACAGTGAAGGAACGGCCAATATATTTCCAAATCAGGCTAATGAGTGACTTGGAGAGGAACGCTCAGGTGGTGGTGTCAGAGTAACCATTGTGTGGGTCACATGCAGACCAGACCAGGTAAGGACATCAGGGGAGCAGCTGGGTATTTTTAAGACAATCCTACAGCTTCACAGTTACTTTATTTCTCTGATTGTCTGTCAGAATGATCTCATACACATTGACTCAAACACATCTATCCTGATCTCTCCTTCAGTAGTTTGTGTTAAGTTTTATTTGATAAAGTTCCTATGAAATACTTTTCTGATGTTTTAAAAGTGAAAAGTTGTATATAAATAATTGTTTGGTTGTAGAGAAGAGTATTGCTGTAAAAATACATTTTGTTGAAAGCTTTTGTCTGCATTCATCAGAACAGTCAAAAGAACACCACAAAAATTACACCTATGACTAACTCCAGATTGTCAGATGGGCTCACAGAATGCTATAATGCAGAAGAGGTCCTTCGGCCCATCGCGTCCACACGAATGCATGAAAGGCCCTGACCTACCCACCTACTCCCACTTGCCAGCGCTTGGCCCATAGCCTTGAATGTTATGGCAAAAAAACAATGGCACCCAATGTAGGGTTCAAAGTTACGACCGCAATCTTAAGAGACTCATGCCATACTGACTGAGCTAGTTGGGCAATGGACAGTTTTTGTGTATGCTGGAAGCTGCATATGTTATGTTAAAACTCAGACAGAAAGAACAGACACTGGCCCAGGTTCCCCATGGGACATTTTGGGGGATACCCCAATGATGCGCTGGGGAAGTCCTTTGGAAACCTAGCAATTGCCCAGGAGTGCTAACTTCCTCTAGACAATTGCACTGGGAATCATCAGACAGAATTGATTTAAATGGCTAATTCTGATCATTCCTCTCCAGTATGGTCCACTCCAACATCCCCCCTACCACTCTTTCCTGCTCCAGCCCAGTCTGGTCCAAACTCAGCCCCACTCCAGTCCAGGACCCCCTTTCTGCTCCAGAGCATTCACCAATCGCTCCTGTCCAGGACGCCCCCCACACCCCACATCGCTCAACCTCTCCTGTCCACTTAACCCCCTCGCACTAAACCATTTACCAGTGAAACTTACCTGCTCACTTGTCCCTTCAAATATCACCTTTACAGCAGCCACTGCTGTGAAAAGGGGGTGTTCCTCACCTCTCTGTGCCTCAATTACTCTACGTTGGTGCTGCTGAGAGTGAGCTGCACAGCTCCTGTCATTCCAGTCTGAATGAGGACGGCTGTGGAGACAGCAGCTGTGCAATTACAGCAATTATAGTGAGGATAAGTCTATCGAGAGTGGAAATCTGACAAAGGTTACCACTCTGCAGACATTCACAGAATCCCTACAGTGCAGAAGGAGGCCATTTGGCTCATCGGGTCTGCACTAGCCCTATCCCCATAACCCCATGCATTTATCCTAGCTAGTCCCCCTGATACGAAAGGGCAATTTAGCACGGCCAATCCACCTAACCCACACATCTTTGGACTGTGGGAGGAAACTGGAGCACCTGGAGGAAACCCATGCAGACACGGAGAGAACATGCAAACTCCACACAGTCAGTGAGACAAGCCGGGAATAGAACCTGGGCCCTTGGCACTGTGAGGTAGCAGTGCTAACAACAGCGCTGCCATGCCGCCCCATTACGGGCAAGTTATGGGCCATTGCGTCTGTTTCAGCTAAACAAAGTATGTAACTGCCATTAACTGGTTTATCCCTCAGGGCAATGCCCAGACCAATCAAAGTCATGCTGTCTGGTTTAAATTTGCAAACAATCTTTGGCAGTTAACTATTAGTCACCATCAGCTGGTACATTATCCAAGCAACACCTGTACAAATCCAATTCCACTTGCCAAACAATTAGTACCCTCTTCTCATGTGGTATAAAGTTGTTATTTCCCCTGACATTAATATTCTTGTGTTTGAGGTGTGAATTATACTGTAAATGGCAGAACTCTTAGGAGCATTAACATACAGAGGGATCTGGGCATGCAGGTCCACAGTTTTCTAAAAGCGGCAACACAGGTGGCCAAAGTGATTAAGAACATATATGTCATGCTTGCCTTCATCAGTCAGGGCATTGAATATAAGAGTTGGGAAATCATTTTGCAGCTATATAAAACTTGATTAGGCCTCATTTGGGGTATGATCACCATACTGCCAGATGGATATGAAGCTTTGAAGAGTGTGCAAAGAAGGTTCACCAGGGTGTTGCCTGGTCTCAAGAGTGTTGACTAAGAGGAGAAGTTGAATAAACTAGGATTGTTTTCATTGGAAAGACGGAGGCTGAGGGGAAACCTTATAGAGGTCTACAAAATTATGAGAAGCATAGACAGGGTGGATGGTCAGAGGCTTTTTCATAGGGTGGCAATGTCAATTACAGGGTTCAAGGTGAGAGGAGGAAAGTTTAAGGGGGATGTGCGGAGGAAGTTTTTCACAAAGAGAGTGGTGGGTACCTGAAATATGCTGCCAGAGGATGTGATGGAAGCAGACACATTAGCAACATTTAAGCAGCATGCGGATAAGTAAACGAATAGGGAGGAAGTAGAGGAATACAGACCGAGAAAGGGCAGAAGGCTTTTTTTTAGTTTAGTTAGGGCATCATGATTGGCACAGGCTTGGAGGGCTGAAGGGCCTGTTCCTGTACTGTACTTTTCATTGTTCTTTGAGTGCAAAATGAAAAACTTGTCTTTTTCAGAAATTCTCAGTTCTATATAAATTCAAGTTTCTGTTGTTTGAGTGACCCCCTTTAATTGTCAATGGGAATTGTAGTTGTTCCCCCTCATCTGCTGCCACATATATTGTTGATGTGGATCAGTCAAGTTTAAATAACAATGAGGTTGAGGTGATTGCCTACAGCATACCTCAGTTATAGAGCCAGGGCATCACAAGGAAAACTGATATTTTGGAGCCTTCCAGCCTATCCTCTGTGAACTTTGTTCAACTCAACAATGTCTCAGAAAATGCTCACATTCCCCACACCTCACACAGCTGGAACAGATGATCCAGTCAGAATAAAATGCCTCCCTACTGTCACCTTCATTTCAGCCAATCCCTCTTCCATCACTGAGACAGCATGTAGAAATATGTCAATTTGGTAACTCAGCTCCAGGTCTGGCTCAGATCAGAACAGGGCCCTTGCCTCCATTCAGCAGCTGCTAGGGGCTCATACACTCATTTCATTTACACCCTCACTCATATACTCCCACTCAATATGATAACCTCTATGAAGTCCGTGGGGAATCACTTGTGGAGTTCATTGAGTATGAATTCCCCTAGTAACAGGCAGTGACTTGCCCAGCAGGAACTCATTACCTAAGCCTTTCATAAGGCATTCGAGGAACAGGGCCTGTAGACAACGTTGGCCGAGTTGCAAGTGTATGTACTGCGTACCTGGTGGATGGTGTTCTCATGTGAGATGATGGCATCCATGTCGATGATCTGGGATGTCTTGCAGAAATTGCTGTGGCAGGGTTGTGTGGTGTGGTCACTGTTGTCCTGAAGGCTGGGTAGTTTGCTGCGGACAATGGTCTGTTTGAGGTTGTGCGGTTGTTTGAAGGCAAGAAGTGAGGGTGTGGGGATGGCCTTGGCGGGATGTTCGTCTTCATCAATGGCATGTTGAAAACTCTGGAGAAGGTGTTGTAGCTTCTCTGCTCTGGGGAATTACAGGACGATGAAGGTCAGTAGTATCATGACAAGCTTTTGCCGCAACACTACAGACTTCCTACAGAAACTCAGCACACATGGAGGAATTGAACCAGGGACACTCCTCGTCACAATGGATGTCTCGGCGCTCTACACCAACATCCCCCACGATGATGGCATTGCTGCAACTGCCTCAGTACTCAACACTGACAACTGCCAGTTTCCAGGTGCAATTTTACAACTCATCCTGGACTACAATGTCTTCGCCTTCAACGACCAGTTCTTCATCCAGACACACAGAACAGCCATGGGGACCAAATTCACACCTCAATGTGCCAACATCTTCATGCACAGGTTCAAACTAGACTTCTTCACCGCACAGGACCTTCAACTGATGCTGTACACTAGATAGATCGGTGACATTTTCTTCTTTTGGACTCATGGTGAACAATCACTGAAACAACTACATGATGACATCAACAAGTTTCATCCCACCATCAGAGTCACCATGGACTACTCTCCGGAATCAGTCGCATTCTTGGACACACACATCTCCATTAAGGACGGTCACCTCAGCACCTCAGTGTACCACAAGCCCATGGATAAGCTCACGATGCTCCACTTCTCCAGCTTCCATCCTAAACACGTTAAAGAAGCCATCCCCTATGGACAAGCCCTCCGTATACACAGGATCTGCTCAGATGAGGAGGATCGCAACAGACACCTCCAGACGCTGAAAGATGCTCTCATAAGGACAGGATACGGTGCTTGACTCATCAATTGACAGTTCCAATGCACCACAGTGAAAAACCTCACCAACCTCCTCTGAAGACAAACATGGGACACGGTGGACAGAGTACCCTTTGTCGTCCAGTACTTCCCTGGAGCGGAGATGCTACAACATCTTCTCTGGAGTCTTCAACATGTCATTGATGAAGATGAACATCTCACCAAGGCCATCCCCACACCCCCACATCTTGCCTTCAAACAACCGCACAACCTTAAACAGACCATTGTCCACAGCAAACTACCCAGCCTTCAGGAGAACAGTGACCATAACACCACACAACACTGCCACAGCAACCTCTGAGAGATGTGCCAGATCATCGACTTGGATGCCATCATCTCACGTGAGAAGATCATCCACCAGGTACACGGTACATACTCTTGCAAGTCAGCTAACGTTGTCTACCTGAAACACTGCAGGAAAGGATGCCCCGAGGCATGGTACATTGAGGAGAGCATGCAGCCGCTACGACAATGGATGAATGAACATCGCTCGATAATCACCAGGCAAGACTGTTCTCTTCCTGGTGGCAAACACTTCAGCGGTCACGGGCATTCAGCCTCTGATCTTCGGGTAAGAGTTCTCCAAGTCGACCTTCATGGCACACGATAGCGCAGAGTTGCTGAGCAGAGACTGATAGCCAAGTTCTGCACACATGAGGACGGTCTCAACCAGGATCTTGGGTTCATGTCACACTATCTGTAACCCCATGACTTGCCTGAACTTGCAAAATCTCACTTACTGTCCTGTCTGGAGACAATACACATTTCTTTAACCTATGCTTAATGCTATCTCCACTCACATTGTTTGCACCTTTAAGACTTGATTAGCTGTAAAGACTCACATTCTAATCAGTATTCTGTAAACTAAGTGTGTGTTTTTATATGCCCTGTTTGTGATCAGAACTCCTCACTCACCTGACGAAGGGGCAGAACCCCGAAAGCTCGTGGCATTTGTTGGACACCTGTTGGACTTTAACCTGGTGGTGTGAGATTTCTTACTGTGTTTACCCCAGTCCAACGCTGACATCCCCACATCAGTGGTGCAAGGACCAGGGACCAGCCTTTTGCAAAGGTACCGGCTACAGGAATATCACCTGGATTGGCAAGAGATCTTTAAATTGTGTACTGGCAGTCTGTACCGTCATTGGAAAGTATCTGAAAGGGTTCCAAGAAGACTTTGGGAAGATCAAAGGCGTTAGGGCCAAAACCTATGTGGACCCAAAGGCCCAGACCTAGATACTTCAAGGCACAATCGGTCTTTGCGCCAGAGTAGAGGCTGAATTGGAATATGTAGAAGATGAAGGAGATAGTCATTCACTTCAGAAAGTGCAGCAGAGGACATTACCCGTCTACTTCAACAGTGAAGAAGTGGAAATGGTCAGGAACTTCAAGTTTCTAGGTGTCCAGCTAACCAACAACCTGTTCTGGTCCTTCCATGCCAACTCCACTACTTTCTCAGGAGGCTAAGGAAATTTGGCATGTCCTCTAAAACTCTTACCAATTTTTACAGATGCACCATAGAAAGCATGTTTTCTGGTTGTATCACAGCTTGGTATGGCTTCTGCTCTGACCAAGAAAATAAGAAACTACAAAGGATTGTGAACGCAGCCCAGTCCACTATGCAACCAGCCTCTCATCCATTGACTCTGTCTACATTTCCCGCTGCCTTGTTAAAACATAATTAAGGACCCAATGCACCCAGGACATATTCTCTTCCACCTTCATCCGTTGAGAAGAAAATACAGAAGTCTGAGGACACATACGAACTGGCTCAAGTACAGCTTCTTCCCTGCTGTCATCAGACTTTTGAATGGACCTACCTTATAGTAAACTGACCTTTTTCTACATGCTAGCTATGATTGTAACACTATATTCTACACCCTCTCCTTTCCTTCTCCCCTATGTATCTATGAACAATATGCTTTGTCTGTATAGCATGCAAGAAAGATGCACGGGTTGGGTTGATTGGCCATGCCAAAATTGCCCCTTAGTGTCCTGAGATGCATAGGTTGGAGGGATTAGTGAGTAAAACATGTAAAGGTATGGGGGTAGGGCTGGGTGGGATTGTGGTTAGTGCAGACTCGATGGACCAAATGGCCTCTTTCTGTACTGTAGGGTTTCTATGATTTCTATGAAACAATACTCTTCACTGTACCTCTATTCATGTGACAATTGTAAATCAAATCAAACCAAATCAAACTTGATGTTATACACTAAGTACAATTTGCTAAATGGGTTGCAGCAGTAGTCCCAATTTTAAAACCTGACAACTCGGTCCGCCTCTGTGGGGATTATAAATTGACGGTCAACACAGCCTCCCGCTCAGAGAGATGTCTTATGCCACACATAAAAGACTTGTATGTGAAGCTGGCTCGGGGTCCAAATTTTCAAAATTCGACATGAGCCATGCCTACCTTCAACTGGAGCAGGAGGTGTCATCCAGGATGTACGTCGCTATAAATATTTACATGAGATTGTACGAGTACATTGCTTGCCTTCTGTGGTATTTTCAGCTTGCACTATTCTTCAAAGGGTGATGGGAAACATCCTTCACGGGGTTCCCAGAGTGAAAGTCTAGCTGGATGGCGTTCTAATCTCAGGATCCACCACAAAGGAACATTTGAAGAGTTTTGAGGAAGTTGTGCGGCTTTTTTCCAATGCGGCATCCGACTGAAAAGGGAAAATGTGTGTTCCAGGTAAACGAGGTACAGAGTTGACTAGAATGGATTGTACCCTGGAGTGCAGCTCCAACAACATTCAAGAAGCTCAACACTATCCAGGACAAAGCAGCCTGCTTGACTGGCACCCCATCCAGAACTTCAAATATTCACTGCCTCCTTAACAGCGCTGTGGGTTTACCTATACCATGAGGACTACAGCAATCAGCTCACCACCATCTTCTTGAGGGCATTTAGAGATGGGCAATAAATGCTGGGCTAGTCAGCAATGCTTAAATCCCATTAATTAATTCTTGAAAAATTAATATTGTATTTGGACAGCACGGAAGCACAGTGGTTAGCATTGCTACCGCATAGTGCCAGGGTCCCAGGTTCAATTCCGGCCTCAGGTCACTGTCTGTGTGGAGTGTGCACATTCTCCCCGTGTCTGCCTGGTTTTTCTCCAGATGCTCCGGTTTTCTCCCACAGTCCAAAGGTGTGCGGGTTGCTTGTGTAATATGCGGATTGGCCAAGCTAAATTGACCTTAGTATCAGGGGCATTAGTACAGTAAATGTGTGGGGTTGCAGGAATAGGTCCTGTTGGGATTGTGGTTGGTACAGACCCGATGAGCTGAATGGCTTCCTTCTGTACAGTAGGGATTCTATAATAATAATTTCATTCTATTTTATTCAAGAGGCAGCTGGATACAGCACTTGGGGTGAATGGGATCAAAGGTAATGGGGAAAATACAGAATTAGGCTGTTTAGTTGGATGATCAGCCATGACTGTAATGAATGGTGGAGCAGGCTTGATGGGCCAAGTGGCCTCCACCTGCTATCTTCTCTGTTTCTATGTAAACACATGCTGTAATTTTAATGTGATGAGACCCCTCAGAGTAAAACATAGATAGTGAAAGAAATTGAAGTGTTTGGTGCTTTCTGTCATCTTTAGTTTGACTCTTTGTAACATACCTTATACAAATTTTATAACTAAAAATATGTTTTTGGGGAAAAACTCATGCTTTGAATGAAAACTGACAGTTCCTCTTTTTCACTCTTCCTCAGCCAGCGGTAACTGAGGCCAGTAAGACAGCAGCAGCAAAGGAACTATCGGATAAGAAAGGTAATGACAGATCCTGTAACAAAGAGCTGAGATTAGTGCTGTGTCATACGGCAAATCCAACGGTTCTGAACAATTTACAATCCATCAATTCATCAGACAGGTGTAAACCATCACCAAAACCATTCTCTCCTAAGACAAATATCCCATCTGCAGTGTCTGTGCAAGTATGAGTTAGTCAGGGTGTAATACCATAGAATCATTGTACACAAGGCCTTTCAGTCCATTACATCCGTACTGACCATTTGCGGGTGCTATCCAAACATAATCTCACAGCCCAGTGCTCCAATATTCCCTTCAACTTCCAGTAAATATACCCCACTTTTGAAAAATCCAATGAATAGTGTCTCAATCATTTCCCAGTGCAAAGCATTCCAATCTCAAATCACATTACACTCTCTGTAAAGACATTTCCTTAGTGATAACTGTAACTTCAACATCTCGTGTGACTGACTCCTCACCCACAGCAAATCATCTTGGTGTATATATATATATATATATATGTATATATATCTTCAATTTGACTCTTTGTAACATACCTTATACAAATTTTATAGCTAAAAATATATTTTTGGAGAAAAGCTCATGCCTTGAACATATATATATATACCCACGCTTATGTTCTATAAACTGATTTCAATAGAGATTTAATCAGGATTTTAAAGGAAGTGAAGAAGCCAAGATGATATATATATATATGTATATTATGCTCTGGCTATATATTGAATATTACCAGGTCCTTTTAGTTTAAGCTCAAAGAGCGTACAAAATATATGTAATAACCTAAATGATTATATTAGCGATTTGACCATCTATCCAGAGGAACTGGAATTGACCCCTGAGTTCCACCAGCTTGTTCTTCCATTCAATCAGTTCATACGTGATGTGTGTTAACTCCATTATCCACTTATACCGTAGAACTGTCAGCTTAATGAAAAACTACCAATCTCAGATTTGAAATTTACAATTGATGAAGCATCTACTGTTGTTCCCAAATTCTAAAAGCTTGTGTGTGTACAGATGTTTCCAAATTTCACTCTCTTGACAGGCCTGGCTTAAATGTTTAGACTCTATCCCCTAGACTTCCCAACCGAAGGATTATTTTCTTCAACCTACTTGATGGATCACATCGCTTCCTAACCTCTGAAGTTCCAGAGAGTACAATCTGAGTTGGTATATTCTCTCCTTGTGTTTAACTCTTAGAGTTTGACATTATTTGTTCCTTCACAGGGTATGGGTGCCGCTGGCTAGGCCAGCATTTATTGCCCATCCTTAATTGCTCTTGAGAAGGTGGTGGTGAGGTGTCTTCTTGAACCGTTGCAGTCCATGTGGTGTAGGTACATCCACAGTGCTATTGGGGAGGGAGTTCCAGGATTTTGACCCAGCAACAGTGAAGAAAGAAACAATATATTTCTCAACTCATGATGTTGAGTGACTTGGAGGGGAACCTCCAGATGGTGGTGTTCCCGGGTAACTGCTGCCGTTGTCCTTCTAGGGGTATGGGTTTGGAAGGTGCAGTCTGTGGATCCCTGGTGAGTTGGTGCTCTGCATCTTGTAGATAGTACACACGGCTGCTACTGAGTGTTGATGGGGGAGGGAGTGAATGCTGAAGGTGGTGGTTGGGTGCCAATCAAGCGGGCTGCTTTGTCTTGTTGTGAGTTTTTTGATTGTTGTTAGGCAAATGGAGAGTATTCCATCACACTGCTGACTTGTGCCTTATAGATGGTGTACATGCTTTGGGGAGTCAGGAGATGCAGAATTCCCAGCCTCTGATCTGCTCTGACAGGCACAGTATTTATAGTGGCCCAGGTCAATTTTAATCTGCAGCAGCTTGTTGGGAATTCAGCAATGATCATTTTTAATTTTTGTTATTATTTATTCTTTCGTGAGTACTTGTTGCTCTTCTTGAATTGCCTTTGAGCTGAGTGGCCTGACATACTGTTTCAGACAGCATTAAAAGTTAATCACAGTGCTGTGGGTCTGGAGTCACATGCAGTCTAGTTGAAGTAAGAACAGCAGATTTCAACAAAGAACAAAGAAAATTACAGTACAGAAACAGGCCCTTCGGTCCTCCAAGCCTGCACCAACCATGCTGCCCAACTTAACTAAAATGCCCTACCCTTCTGGGGACCATATCCCTCTATTCCCATCCTATTCATCTACTTGTCAAAATGCCCCTTAAAATCACTAGCGTATCTGCTTCCACTACCTTCCCTGACAAGTTCCAGGCACCCACTACTCTATGTTTTAAAAATCTGCTTTGTACATCTCCTTTAAACCTTGCCCTTTGCACCTTAAACCTATGTCCCCTAGTAATTGACTCTTCCACCCTGGGTAAAAACTTCTGACTATCCACTCTGTCCGTGCCTCTCATAATCTTGTAGACTTCTATCAGGTCTCCCCTCAACCTCCGTCGTTTCAGTGAGAACAAACAAAGTTTCTCCAACCTCTCCTCATAGCTTCCATGCCAGGCAACATCCTGGTAAATCTTTTCTGTACCCTCTCCAAAGCCTCCACATCCTTCTGGCGGTGTGGCGACAAGAATTGAACACTATATTCCAAGAGTGGCCTAACTAAGGTTGTATAAAGCTGCAACATTACTTGCCAATTTTTAAATTCAATACCCCGGCCGATGAAGGCAAGCATGCCGTATACTTGCCTTCCCTAAAGGGTTTTTAACCAATCGACAATGGTTGTCATGGTCCCATTACTGAGACCAGCTTTTCATCTTAAGTTAATTCAAATTCCACCAGCTGCTGCCCTCCCCACCCCTGGGCCTGTGGATTGCTAGTTCTGTGGCAGTACCACTAAGCTATTGTTTTCCTGTTGAATTTCAAGGGGAAATAGTCATTGCCTATATTAGTGACAGGAGGAGATTAATTTAAATAGCCCAGATTTTTGCTCTCACTTTCCATTCATAAACAGAGAGGAGTTTTTTTGATTATTGATTTCCCCTTTTATAAGTGGTAGTGTATTTTCTTCCCAACTCTTAAGTTTGAAATGATTCGATCCTCTATTAATAAGACCACAGCCAATTCGAGAGGAGGTAAAATAAGCACGTTGGTTTATTTTACACAAACACACAATGCAGAAAGGTGCCTCACAGCATCTGCCACTTTTGCACTCATACAATGAAGGAGGCATAAGAGAACGAAAGGGTCACAGGACAAGACCACAATAAGGATAAGAGTTATGGTTTGAAGTGGGCACCGATGCAGGGGTTGTGATGTTGCAGGAGTATACAGTATAAATTAGAGCCAGGAAATTTACCTGGACAAAGCTTTCTCTGCTGCTATCTGTTGAGTGGTAAAATGATAGACTGCCTGAGTTCAGTTCCATTACAGGTCATTGCAGCTGAGGAGTTTAGGTGACTCTGTCCCATTTCCTTTCCTGGGTTTGTACAAAGGATGTATTTTTCAAAGTCTGTAATTTTTAGAGACTTAGTAGAGGAGTGAGGGCCCCTTTTGTCCCTTGCAGACATAGTGGGCCCTATTTTACCATTTTAATTGTAGGTGCTGATAGGATTTGAAATTAATAGTGTTTCAGATCCGACTTTTAGACCATTGTCAAGCACCTCCATAGGCGCTCTGCCTGAAAAAAATTGCAGTGATTCTGAATTGGGCTGCAGAAGGCAGTAGGCGGGACTTATCCCACTCGAAACACTGCAGATCTGATTGGTGCCTCAAACTGTACATGCACAGAAAAAAAAAATAGAGGAACGTTCCCTTGCCACATCGTTTCCGGGCTGGATAATGCCTCTCCCTGGCCCACAGACATTGCCCCATCCCCACAACATAACTGACCCCCTTATCCCCCACCCCCTGCCACCCAGCTGATTGTGGGTCTCTCCCCACCGATCACATGCAGAATGCCAGTGGACCACCCCCTTCCCCTCACCGATCACATGCAGAGGACAGCTCCTGTCTCCCCCCGAGAGCCATCTGACCCACCTCCCCCCGCCAACCCGAGAGCCATCTGACCCACCTCCCCCCCCCGCCAACCCGAGAGCCATCTGACCCACCTCCCTCCCCCCAACCCGAGAGCCATCTGACCCACCTCCCTCCCCCCAACCCGAGAGCCATCTGACCCACCTCCCCCCCCCAACCCGAGAGCCATCTGACCCACCTCCCCCCCCAACCCATCTGACCCACCTCCCCCCCCAACCCGAGAGCCATCTGACCCACCTCCCCCCCCAACCCATCTGACCCACCTCCCTCCCCCCAACCCGAGAGCCATCTGACCCACCTCCCCCCCCAACCCATCTGACCCACCTCCCCCCCCAACCCGAGAGCCATCTGACCCACCTCCCCCCCCAACCCATCTGACCCACCTCCCTCCCCCCAACCCGAGAGCCATCTGACCCACCTCCCCCCCGCCAACCCGAGAGCCATCTGACCCACCTCCCCCCCCAACCTGAGAGCCATCTGACCCACCTCCCCCCCCCAACCCGAGAGCCATCTGACCCACCTCCCCCCCCCAACCCGAGAGCCATCTGACCCACCTCCCCCCCCCAACCCGAGAGCCATCTGACCCACCTCCCCCCCCCACAACCCGAGAGCCATCTGACCCACCTCCCCCCCCCCAACCCGAGAGCCATCTGACCCACGTCCCTCCCCCCAACCCGAGAGCCATCTGACCCACCTCCCCCCCCCAACCCGAGAGCCATCTGACCCACGTCCCCCCCCCCAACCCGAGAGCCATCTGACCCACCTCCCCCCCCCAACCCATCTGACCCACCTCCCCCCCGCCAACCCGAGAGCCATCTGACCCACCTCCCCCCCCAACCTGAGAGCCATCTGACCCACCTCCCCCCCCAACCCGAGAGCCATCTGACCCACCTCCCCCCCCCAACCCGAGAGCCATCTGACCCACCTCCCCCCCCAACCCGAGAGCCATCTGACCCACCTCCCTTCCCCCAACCCGAGAGCCATCTGACCCACCTCCCCCCCCCAACCCGAGAGCCATCTGACCCACCTCCCCCCCCCCAACCCGAGAGCCATCTGACCCACCTCCCCCCCCCCAACCCGAGAGCCATCTGACCCACCTCCCTTCCCACCCACCACCACTGATCTGAGTCAGTGAGTCACCAGAATCGGTGGATCAGAATCAGAACCTTCTCAATCGGGAGACGGGCAGGCAGGAGACACTGCGGATGTGCCAGTCTCAGTGCTGACAGATTAACGCATGTGCAATGGCCTGCAAAGTGCTATGCTGCTGGCCTCTCCAGCAGGAATAGGCCCTGTCAACTGATTTTCAGCACAATTCACGCTGAGGCATTCTGCAGGGCATTCATTTTGAAACTTCCACTGAAAAAACAGTGGGATTTGCTCCAATTTTTACACAAATTTGATTTAGAATTTTTTGGGGGAGAATCACCCTTCAACTTCCCCTGTCATCAGATTTTGTATCTAATTTTGTATTTTTAGCCAGCCTTTCATTTTAACTTTACGTTGATCTTTATGTCTTTTATCATCTGAGATTGTTTGAGGTAAGTAGACTTCATTCCTTTAGGGATCTAATCAGATTCTGCATCATATTCTTTTTGGAACATCCCCTTGAGAGGCAAGAGAATAAAATGCCTAATGTAATGTGCTCTTTAAGGATGAGCTTTATATACACAGCTCTCCTTTTCCCTCTCATAGAGCTATGGAATTTATTAGTCTTTATGTCTAGTTTATATTTACTCCACTTAGCCTGTGCAAAGGGCAGCTCTCTGACTTTTATACCCTGCACCTGTTGTTTAAGCTGGTTAAACATTTGCAATCATTCAGAAAACAATACATCATGTTCACAACAGAAGCTGTCTCTTATAAATAACCCCAAAGCTTCCACTTTGGATATTTCCTACAGTTCAGAATGATTTCTGTCCCCACAATACCCTCAATTTTTTAAAATTGATTCAGTGTATGTGGGCATTGATGTGGGATCAGGATTTACTGCCCATCCCTAATTGCCCTTGACCTGAGTGTGTTTCAAGGGGCATTTAAGATCAATCACATTGCTGTGGATCTGGAGCCCCATGTAGGCCAGACCAGCTGATAGCGTGGCCACTTCAAGTGCCAATCATTTCTGGGTCACATGATCCCCCGGGGCCTGTTGGAATGGAGCGCATGAACCACGGGTGGTAGGGCACAGGTCAGGGTAGGTGGAACCTGCGGTGTGCGGAGCCTGGGTATCAATGGGATTAGACCCTTTGGATGGAATTTTCCTGACCCGTTGCTACAGTAATCGTAATGGGTGGAACACAGATCATGTAAAGATCCATTGACCTGGTGTGGGATTTTCCGACACTGGGGCAAGCACCACCAGAAAATCCCACTATTTGACTGTATTGAGCGTGTCTGCATATAATTACTGTTCAATAAATCACCATTACTTCTAGGGTGCAGAGGAGATTTACAAGGATGTTGCCTGGATTGGGAGGCATGCCTTATGAAGATAGGTTGAGGGAGCTCAGTCTCTTCTCCCTGGAGAGACGAAGGTTGAGAGGCGACCTGATAGAGGTTTATAAAATGTTGAGAGGTATAGATAGGGTGGATTCTCGGAGGCTATTTCCCAGGGCTGAAATGGTCGCTACGAGAGGACACAGGTTTAAGGTGCTGGGGAGCAGGTACAGAGGAGATGTTAGGGGTAAGTTTTTCACTCAGAGGCTGGTGAGTGACTGGAATCCGTTGCTGTCGGTGGTGGTAGAGGCAAACTCGCTGGGGTCTTTTAAGAGGCTTCTGGATGAGTATATGGGATTTAACGGGATTGAGGGTTATAGATAGGCCTGGTAGGTATGGGTATGATCGGCGCAACTTGTGGGCCGAAGGGCCTGTTTGTGCTGTAGTGTTCTATGTTCTATCAGTAATTTGAACATTCAGAAGAAATTGCTGACAGACACTAAAATACTCTAGACGAGATGGTTGAATTGGCAAAGCAAAAAAACAAAGGGCTGAACTCAATGTACGAATACATCCAGGCCAGTATCAGCACCCTGTGAGTGAGCAGGGTTTTAACCTCATGTCTTGTGTTTCTCCAATGCAGAAATATTGCCTGAAGAGGAAAACTTAAAACTGAGACAGCCGTCAAGAAAAGTTGAAGGTGAAGTGAAAGGTCATTTGCCAAAGCAGAATCACATGACTGAAGTAAAGGAACTTTCTGGCAGTAAAGAGGCCTCCTTTCAGCAGGAAGGAGGAATAGAGCGGTGGAGTCACCTCCCGATGAATGCTGCACAGAATCTTCATGTTGCAGTCCAGCCTGGAGTGAATGGTACACAGAAACTCTTAGACATGGAAATCTATCCTTCCGGGGATCTGAAAGAGAAATCACGCATGCCCCAGCAGCAGCAGAGTGAACGAGCAGCTGAGGAATCAGTTGGAGATGCATTGGCTCAGAGTGAAGATGGATATCGCACAGACACAAGCTCACAGTCAAACTCAACCCAGAAAGTATCACCAGCATCTTCCTTACAACACACCGACAGGTAAGGACCCGTACTGAGCAGCACAAACAAAACAGGTGGGAGTGGGAAGGCTATGGATGCAGGGGTGTGGGTGCGAGAGGTGGGGACTTGAAAAAGGCAAAGAGTGCAAGTTTTGGGGTAGAGGGGAAAGTTGAAGGGGGTGGTTTTGGTGGTGATTGGGGCAGATTGTTGGGTAGCTAGTGAGTGAGGGCAGGGGGTGTTTAGGGACTGAGAGGGTGAGGGTGGGGTCGAGCAGAAAGGCAGGGTGCTCAAGAGGGTGGGCCATTTTGGGTCTAGGAGAGAGGCTTGGGGTTGTTTGACATCTAATGGGGCAGGGGAGTTAGGGGTTGAGAAGGTGAGGGTGGGATTGTTTGAGATCGAAAAGAGAGGGTCTGGGTATTTGGACTCTGCTATGGGTGGGAATATTTGGGGTCTGGGGAAAAAGTTAGGAGTTTTGGGGAGAGGGGGATGATGGGGAATTCACAGTGCCATTGAGAATACAGAGAAAACATCCAGAAAACAATGTAAGATTCATATGTACGATCTGCTGAAACTCCAACTCAAATATAAACTATCCAGGTTCAATCTACCAAGACCATCAGCAATTACAGCCGATACCCCCTCCTCTTCCTTATTTACATGAAGTATGTTAACTATCAATATTGTGTTAGCTTCTATCAAGTACAGTCTTCTCCATCATCTCTTTTATCTTTCCACTGCTGTCACATTGAATACTCAACATTGTTTCAGATCAGCTGTAATTCCCCGATGGAACAAAACTCCTGCCTATCCCAACTCTGCTTATTCCAGCACTAAATATATTCAATAATGGACATGGGGAATTCCAAAGATTCACAACTCTTTGCGTGAAGAAATTTCTCCTCATTTCAGTCCTAAATGATCGGTCCCTTATCCTGAGACTGTGCCTCCATGTTTTCCACTCCCTAACCAGTGGAAACAATCTCTTACCATCCAGTTTATCAAACCCTTTACTATTCACCAGAAACTGAACTGAATCAGCCATATTAATACTGTGGCTACCAGAAAAGATCAGACCTGTGACACTTAACACCAAAAATGATAAACCAGCTGCAATGTCCCCTCCAAGTCACCCATCATCCTGATTTGGAAATATATCACTGTTCCTCCACTGTTGCTGCATTAAAATCCTGTAACTGTCCCTCGATCATCATTTTGAACTGCAGCAGTTCAAAATGGCAGCTCACTACCACTTTCTCAGCTAGGGATGGGCAACAAATATTGCTATGAAACTGATGGAACTGTGCAGTGAGACAGTCAGACAATACTGCAATGAGACAATCAGACAGACAGTGATACAATCAGACACGGGCAGTGAGACAGTTAGACACACATGGTGATACAATGTGGCAGGGAGACAGTCAGACAATACTGCTACACAATTAGACACAGGCAATGAGACAGTCAGGCAGACATTGATACAATCAGACATGGGCAGTGAGACAGACACACAAGGTGATACAATCAGAGACAGGCAGGGAGACAGTCAGGCAATTCCACTACACAATTAGACACAGACAATGAGACAATCAGGTATACAGTGATACAATCGAACACAGGCATTGAGACAGTTAGACACACACGGTGATACAATCAGAGACAGGCAGGGAGACAGTCAGACAATACCGCTACATAATTAGACACAGGCAATGAGATAGACAGACAGTGATACTATCAGACATGGGCAGTGAGACAGATAAACACACGGTGATACAATCAGAGACAGGCGGAGAGACAGTCAGACAATCAGACACAGGTAGTGAAACAGTCAGACACACACAGTGATACAATTAGACACAAGCAGTAGTACAGTCAGACACACACAGTGATACAACCAGACACAGGCAGGGATACAGTCAGACACACACAGTGATATAGTCAGAGGCAGTGAAACAGTCAGACACATTGTGCGATTTCAAGAAGAAATTAGATATAGCTCTTGAAGTTAAGGGAATCAAGAGATATAGAGGGAAGGGGCGGTTAGGATATTGAATTTGATGATCAGCTATGATCAGAATGAATGGTGGAGCAGACTCGAAGGGCTGAATGGCCTTCCAAATACAGATTAATTCCAGTAGTTCCAGTAATTCCAAATTGCTTCCAGTAGTTTCCCCACTACTGAGTCCAGACTGACTGGCCTGTAGTTTCCTGGTTTACCCCTCCCTCCCTTCTGAAATAATTGGCTGTCCTCCAGCACCACTTCTGTGGCCAGAGAGAAATTGAAGTTTATTGCCAGCACCTCTGCTGTTTGCTCCTTTGCCTCCCTCAACAGACTGGGATACATTTCATCCAGCCTACTACTTTTAAGCCTGCTAGACCACTCAGAATCTTCTCTCTGTCCATGTTACTTTCTCTAATTGTATCTCCCTGATTTCTATACCCACGTCATCCCTTTCACTAGTCAATGCCAGTACAAATATTCATTGAGAACCTGACCCACATTCTCCGGCTCCACACAAATTACTATTCTGGTCCTTAATGGGCCCTAATCTTTCACTAGTTATCCTTTTACCCTTAATGCACTTGTAAAACATTTAAAGACTTTCCTTTCTTTTACCTGGCAGTATCCTTCCATGTCCCCATTTTACTCTCTTAATTTTTTAAGTTCCCTGTTGCATGTTCTATACTCCTCCAGCACTTCTGCTGTTCTGAGCCCGACATATCTGCCATAAGCCTCCCTTTCTTCTTTATCCAGGATTCACTGGATTTGTTGACCCCACTCTTTTTCTTTAATGGGACATGTTAGCCCCGTACTCTCCCTATTCCCTTCTTGAAAGCCTCCCTATGTCCTGTTACAGAAGTGCCTGCTCCCAGTCCACTCTGGCCAAGAGTAGAGCTGATTTGGGATAAAAGAGGAGATTGCATGTGAAGGCAGGAAAGATAGCAGAGGTATTAAACAAGTACTTTGCATCTGTCTTCACAAAGTGTTGATCCTCAAACTAGGGGGTATCAACTGATGTAGTGGGCAAAGAAACACTTATACGAGATAGCTCACACAACTTATTTTTTATTAATGGTTAAAAATAGAAACATAGAAAGTAAAAGCATGAGTAGGCCATTCAGCCCTTTAAGCCCTCCCCATACTAGTCAGAGGCAACATGGTTTTGTGAAGAGGAGGTCATGTCTCACGAACTTGACCGAGGTTTTTGAGGAAGTGACGAAGATGATTGATGTTGTCTACATGGACTTCAGTAAGACTTTTGACAAGGTCCCTCATGGCAGACTGGTGTGGAAGGTGAAGTCAGATGGGATCAGGGGTGAGCTGGCAAAGTGGATACAAAACTGGCTTGGTCAAGGAAGACAGAAGGTACCATGGGAGGGTGTGTTTCTGAATGGAGGGCTGTGACAAGTTCTTCAGGGATCAGTGCTGGGACCTTTGCTGTTTGTAATATATATAAATGATTGAGGAAAATTTAACTGGATTCATTAGTAAGTTTGCAGATGACACAAATGTTGGTGGATATGCGGATAGCGATGAGGACCACCAGAGGATACAGCAGACTTGGGCAGAGAGATGGCAGATGGAGTTTAATCCGGACAAATATGACATAGAACATAGAACACTACAGCACAAACAGGCCCTTTGGCCCACAAGTTGCGCCGAACACATCTATACCTACCAGGCGAAAGAACTATCTGTAACTCCCAATCCCATTAAATCCCATGTACTCATCCAGAAGTCTTTTAAAAGACCCCAGCGAGTTCGTCTCTACCACCACTGACGGCAGCCGATTCAACTCACTCACCACCCTCTGAGTGAAAAACTTACCCCGACATCTCCTCTGTACTTGCTTCCCAGCACCTTAAACCTGTGTCCTCTCGTAGCGACCATTTCAGCCCTGGGAAATAGCCTCCGAGAATCCACCCCATCTATTCCTCTCAACATTTTATAAACCTATATCAGGTCGCCTCTCAACCTTCGTCTCTCCAGGGAGAAGAGATCTAGCTCCCTCAACCTATCTTCATAAGGCATGCCTCCCAATCCATCTGTTTAATGACGGAATGCATTTTGGAAGGTCTCATACAGATAGGAAATATACAGTAAATGGCAGAACCCTTAAGAGTATTGATAGGCAAAGGGGGCTGGGTGTATGGGTACACAGGTCACTGAAAGTGGCAATGCAGGTGGAGAAGGTAGTCAAGAAGGCATACGGCACGCTTGCCTTCACTGGCCAGGGTACTGAGTTTAAAAATTGGTAAGTCATGTTGCAGCTTTATAGAACCTTAGTTAGGCCACACTTAGAATATAGTGTTCAATTCTGGTCGCCACACTACCAGAAGGATGTGGAGGCTTAGTATCCTGAGATGTGTGGATTAGAGGGATTAGCGGGTAAATGTGTAGGGATATGGGAGTAGGGCCTGGATGGGATTGTGGTTGGTGTAGACTCGATGGGCCAAATGGCCTCTTTCTGCACTGTAGGGTTTCTATGATTCTATGATTCTAGGCTTTGGAGAGGGTACAGAAAAGATTTACCAGGATGTTGCCTGGTATGGAGGGCATTAGCTATGAGGAGAGGTTAGAGAAACTTGGTTTGTTCTCACCAGAGCGACAGAGGTTGAAGGGAGACCTGATAGAAGTCTACAAGATTATGAGAGGCATGGACAGAATGGATAGTCAGAAGCTTTTTCCCAAGGTGGAAGAGTCAATTACTAGGGGTCATAGGTTTAAGGTGCAAGGGGCAGGTTTTAAAAGAGATGTACGAGGCAGATTTTTTGTACAGAGAGTGGTGGGTGCCTGGAACTCGTTGCAGGGGGAGGTAGTGAAAGCAGATACAGTAGTGACTTTTAAGGGGTGTCTTGACAAGTACGTGAATGAGATGGGAATAGAGAGATATGGCCCCCAGAAGCGTAGGGGGTTTTAATTAGGTTGGGCAGCATGGTTGGTACAGGCTTGGCAGACCGAAGGGCCTGTTTCTGTACTGTAAATTTTCTTTGTTCTTTGTTCTTTGAGTCTGTTCCACCACTCATTCATAGCTGATCATCAAATTCAATATCCTAACCCCACTTCTCTCTGTATCCCTTGATTCTTTTAGCTTCGAGAGCTATATCTAATTTCTTCTTGAAATCACACAATGTTTTGGCCTCAACTACTTGCTGTGATAATGAATTCCACACATTTCTCCTCACCTCAGTCCTGAAAGGTTTACCTTTTATCCTCAAACTATGACCCCTAGTTCTGGACTCCCCCACCATCAGGAACATTCTTTCTTAATTTACACTGTTTAATCCTGTTAAAACTTTATAAGCTTCTATGAGATTCCCTCTCACTCTTCTAAACTCCGGTGACTATAATCGTAACTGATTTTGTCGCTCCTCCTTTGAAAGACCTGCAGGAATCAGCCTGGTAAACCTTTGCTGCATCCCTCTGTAGCAAGGACACCCTTCCTCAGATAAGGACACTAAAACTGCACACAATACTCACCAACAATTATAGTAAAATATCCCTATTCCTATACTCAATTCCTCTTACTATGAGGGCCAAAATAACATTTGCCTTTTTTACTGCCTGTTGTGCTGCTTACCTTCAGTGACTGACGCACACCAATGTCTTCCTATTATTGCTACCAAAGTGGATAACCTCACATTTATCCACATTATACTGCATCTGCTACGCATATGCCCACCCACTCAGCTTGTCCAAATCACACTGAAGCGTCTCCCCATCTTCCTCATAGCCCACCCTCCCACCCAACTTTGAATCATCTGCAAATTTGGAGATAATGCATTTACTTCCCTCTTCCAAATCATTAATATATAATGTGAACAGTGAGGATCCTAGCACAGATCCCTGCACTACCCCACTAGTCACTGCCTGCCAATCGGAAAAGATCCATTTATGCCAAATCTTTGCTATCTATCTAACCAGCTTTCAATCCATCGCAAGGCGCTACCCGCAATCCCATGCACTTTAACTTTACATAATGATCTGCTATGTGAGACATTGTCAAAAGCCTTCTGGAAATTCTAAATAAATCACATCCACCAAGTTCTTGTAATGATTTATGTCCAGCCCCGCACACCTGGATTCTCTGTATCTGCTTCCTTCATGCAAGTTCTCTTTTATTTCTATTGCCTTTTTGTGCTTCTTTTCAAAATGCATCACTTTAGCTTCTTGGTGTTACATTTCATCCCTCATATTTCTGCTTATTTCACCAATCTGTCTGTCATCCTGAAGTTTGTTACTATCCTCCTCACCGTGTGTTACCGCACCAAATGTCATATGTCATGTGAAAACTTTAAAATAATTCCCTGTATTTAACAAATAACAGGATGTTTTATAACAGACATCATTATGATATCATATATATAATAAATGTCAATAAGAACAGTGATTTTAATATTGAACACAAAAGGATGCTCCTGAAATTTTGGCCCAAGTTGTCTGATTAGTGTTGATACTGAGCACATTGTCATTCAGCAATGTTTCAGCTGTATCTTGTAGAATCATAGAACTCTACAGTGCAGAAAGAGGCCCTTCGGCCCATCGAGTCTGCACTGAACACAATCCCACCCAGGTCCTATCCCCCATATCCCTACATATTATACCCACTAATCCCGCTATCCTACGCATCCCTGGACACTAAGGGACAATTTCTTAGCATGGCCAATTAACCTAATCCACACATCTTTGGACTGTGGAAGGAAACCAGAGTACCCGGAGGAAACCCACGCCAACACGAGGAGAATGCGCAAACTCCACACAGACAGTGACCCGAGCCGGGAATCGAACCCAGGACCCTGGAGCTGTGAAGCAGCAGTGCTAACCACTGTGCTACCATGCTGCCCATCTTCTGGTCCAGGTTGAAGCATGGCACGATCAGTACCACTAACCCTGGAGAAGATCATTGGGCACAAGAATGGATGAGGGAAAGACGACAGGGGTGATTTTCCCAAGCTGAAACTAAATGCCCAGTGGGTGGGCAAATGCAAGATTTTCCTGCTCATTACTTTGGGTGTACTTAGTTGAATGGATTTCCAGGGATTCACACCAGTTAAGGGAAGGGTGGGGGCCTAATTCCACTCAAGAGGCTGGCATCAGTGAGGTGAGTGAGCCACTGTGCATGCACCGATCTGTCAGTGGGGAGGTAGGCAAATGCACACACCCCCTCCCACCCCCAACTTTGTCTCCCCTCCCCAGGCCGATCCTGATCATCAACAAACCTGATCACCAACAAATCCGCCCCCCCCACTTCCCTCTCCCCACCATGCCCAACTCCAATCACTCCCTCCCTCCTCATTCACTGATCCATAATGCAGAGTACCATCCCCCACCATCACTGATCAGCCCTGGCCTCTTGCCTCATGGCACTGCGCAGTGCCTGGTGGGCATTGTCAGGGTGCCAGACTGGCACTGTCCAAGGGGCACACCCCCGCCTCTGTCCTCACCAGCAAAGTAAGAAGTCTCACAACACCAGGTTAAAGTCCAACAGGTTTATTTGGTAGCAAAATCCACTAGCTTTCGGAGCACTGCTCCTTCATCAGCTATGTGGGAGTTCTATTCACAAACAGCATATAAAGACACAAACTCAGTTTACAACTTAATGTTTGGAATGCAATTCTTTAGAGGTAATCAACTCTTAAAGGTATAGACAATGTGAGTGGAGAGAGGGTTAAGCACAGGCTAAAAAGATGTGTATTGTTTCCAGACAGGACAGTTAGTGAGATTTTGCAAGCCTAATCAAGTTGTGGGGGTTACAGATAGTGTGACATGAACCCAAGATCCTGGTTGAGGCTGTCCTCATGTGTGCAGAACTCGACTATCAGTCTCTGCTCAGCGACTCTGCGCTGTCGTGTCATGAAGGCCACCTTGGAGAACGCTTACCCGAAGATCAGAGGCCGAATGCCATGACCGCTAAAGTGTTCCCCAACAGGAAGAGAACAGTCTCGCCGGGTGATTGTCGAGGGTTGTTCATTCATTTGTTGTCACAGCGTCCGCATGGTCTCCCCAATGTACCATACCTCAGCACTTCCTTTCCTGCAGTGTATCAGGTAGACAACGTTGGCCGAGTTGCGGAAGTATGTACTGTGTACCTCGTGGATGGTGTTCTCACGTGAGATGATGGCATCCGTGTCGATGATCCAGCATGTCTTGCAGAGGCTTGTGTGGTGTTGTGATCACTGTTCTCCTGAAGGCTGGGTAGTTTGCTGCGGACAATGATCTGTGGACAACTCACCAGCAAAGCCAACATGCCTGCTCCCTTTTGACAGGGACCAGATTTCATCCCCACTAGTGGGAACCTGTCCCGGCACGGGCGGGGAAAACATTGGCAATCCCGATGATACAGTCCCAGGCTCGCCAATACAGGTTTCCATATGGTAATCAGTCTCCTGCTGTTTTCTGGTGTGGGTTAGGAAAATTGAGCCTGATGTGTCCATCGCCTTTTCTTAATAGGAGCTGCTGTTTTCAGGCAGGTTTTTCAATTAGTGAATGAGTTAGTGAATATTTACAATTCTCTTCAGTGTCAAAACCTCACTATTACTGTCGTTAAGGCTGTCACCTGCAGTTTTCTTCTGACAAGTTTCTATCAGCGTTGCCCCTGTAATCCTTTACAATGTGATTTTTCTAACAACTTTGCTAAAGTGGGACTTTATTGAGCATCTTTTACATTCATGTAAACAGGATCAACTGCCCAACACTCATCAACTATCTCTGTCACTTTGTCAACACCTCAATCCAGTTAGACTAACATATTTTGCTTTTAACCACTGTTCAATGTCATTCATTCAACCATCTGGTAACATGCCCCAGAATCTCATCTCAAATGTTCCCCATCACCTGGCATTACCTTTGGCTGGTAGGATATCCTGGTTTCTTATTTATCCAGGGCTGTAATATTTGGTAATTCCCCATCCCTGGGGAGGATTGTGGTCAGAGCCTCTCTTCTTTCAATTTTCACTTCTCACCTGAAAATCCGACATGTTACTTGATTCTCTGTTGTATTCTTAACTAAATACTATCAGATCCTCCTTTGATTCCTAACATACTTTTATTTTTCATGTTAGTTATGAGGAGATAAAAGCCAAGACTGTAACATCACTGCCACTCAGCATGGAGAGACAGCTGGAGAACAGTGAACCTGGACTGCATGCACAGACCTCTGAGACACAAGCGGTGGGAGCTTCCCCAAGTCAGAGTGTGAAATGCTGTGATTTAAATCCCAAACTTACTGGCACATTACAGGATGAGCCTGGAGATTTGGAGAACAGATCCCTTGAAGACCTCAAAGATAGAGCAAATAAGGAGACACTGAAAGAAAAGATTCCTGAGAGCAGAGGAGAAAGCACAAACCACAGAGAGTGTACAGAAAGCGTGAGCGAAGTATCAAGGCAGTGCCCAGCAGCCTTGGTCCAGGATGGGCAACCTGCACTGCAGGGCCGTGCTGGTGAAGAAGCCTGCATCAAAGTAATTGGTAAACATCAACATTGTTGTTGGTCTCAGACACATGATCCTGATCATCCATACATCCAATGGGGTAATAGGACAAAGTTCCCACACTGTTACGTTGGGTTATCTAATGAGCAGGGTATATGTTTAAATATGACCTTTCAGAACTCCAGAATGTCTTCAAACGCTTTACAGCCAATTATACCCTGTTGACATTTAGTAACTGTTGTAAGGTTGAAAGTGGGTTCTCCAATTTGTGCACAGCAAGCTCCCACAAAAAACAATTTGACATGGTGTTTGGGGTGTTGGTTTGAGGTTGAATATTAGCCAAAGAAATCTCCCCTGCTCTTCAATCAGTATCATGGGTTCTTTTGCAATTACCTGAGTGTACAGAAGGAACCTCTGTGTAACATCTCATCCGCTAAATAGGACCTCGAACAGTGCAGCACTCCCTCAGCACAGCACTGGAGTGTCAGCCTGGAATTAGTGCCTAAACCTCTAAAACCCACAGCTCTCAGTGTCTGAGTCACAAGGACACTGTAAGAAGCTGATACAGACCAGGAGTGGCTGAGGGGCAGCCCCTGAGAAGGGGCATTATTTAATTTCAGCCAGGGAAAGAGAAAGCCAGTCCATGGCTCATCTCCTGATTATGCAGCCTTTCCAGAGACACTTGTGATGTTTGAGGAGAGGAGCAGTACTCACAGGATGTTAGGTGTGTGGGAATGTCCTCCCAGCATCAATTGGCAGGGTCAGTGTTAGCAGGAGTCTGAGCCTGGGTAGTGAGATATGGAGAACAGTGGGCCGGGAATGTCTACCTTCACCCAGCTCAGTGACACTGTTTAAAGTGAGGACATATCATCAGAGCCTTGTTTCCCTGCCTATCAATCGCGAGTCAGAGAGGGATCAGCACTGATCCCAAGACTAAACTCTGAGCCTCACTTCTCTGGGAAATGGAGACATCCAGGAAACAATAGGAAATGATATAAAAGATCTTGTTCAGTTCACACAGAGCTCACTCTATATTGAGAAAAATCCTATGGCTTTTGGAAAGGCATCACACCTATGCCAGAAGTTTGTCAGTAAAGTGACCTGTGTTCATAGGTTGAAATGTGATGTCTCCAACAAGGCCAAAATGTGTTACCTATCCCTAATTACCCCTGAGAACCTTGTGGTCCATGTGATGGTTAAAGCACTCACAGTCCTATCAGGACAGGATGATTTTGATCCATTGACAGTGAAGGGTCAGGATGGCGAGTGGCTGGGAGAGAACCTGAGGCTGCTGGTGTTCCCAGGTATCCGCTGCCCTTGTCATTCTAGGTGGTCGAAGTGGTAGTTTTGTCAAAGGAGCCTTCACTCTATTTGCACGTCTCAGTTCTGTAATTCCTGTATAACAATAGCCTGGGCTAAATTTATAAACAAGTAATAACAAATATAAATAGAATAAAGAGGAGAATGTTTTCCATTGGTTGAAGAATTAATAATATATTTAAGGTGGTTGGCCAAAGAGTCAGAGGTGACATGAAGAAGAAGATAGTAACTGGTTGAGATTTCTAACATGCTGAAATGTCACTGGCTCTCAATTCCAAAGGGAATTGGATCAATACATGATAACGATAAACTACAGGAGTAACAAGAGAAGAGCGCTAGAACTGGTTTGTTCTTTGATAGAGTTCACATTGACTCAAAGGAAAATTAGTCTTCCTCTGTGTTGTACTGTCTGTGATTCTGTTTTCAATTGTTCAATTGACCAGTAGTCCATTGACCCATAATCTCACCTATTTTCTGAGGGAAGAAAGTGCATGACCCCCACTAGACTCTGTTGGAGTGCTTTCTGACATTGCCACTGAATAATCTAGCTCTAATTTTAAGATTAACCGCCCACCCTTGCATGTTCTAGACTCACCACTAGAGGAAGCTGTTTCTATCGAACATATTGAATGCTTTAACTTTTTTAAAGCCCATCATTTTGATCACTCCTCAATCTTCTGTTTTCAAGTGAGTACAAGCCTAGTACGGAACCTCTGACAAAGAGTCATCCAAACTCAAAATGTTGGCTCTTTTTCCTCCTCACAGATGCTGTCAGATTTGCTGAGGTTTTCCAGCATTTTCTGTTTTTGTTGTGAAAACTGCAATTGACTGTATTTCACTCAGTTTTTTAGCACAAGGAGATCATTCAGCCCATCATGTCTATACTCGCTCTTAGAAACAGGCAGCGATCTAGTGGTATTGTCACTGGACTAATAATCCAGAGACCTAGGGTAGTGCTCTACAGTTCAAATTCCATCAGGGCAAATGATGAAATTTCAATTCAATAAAAATATGGAATTAAAAACCTAATCATGACCCATTGCCCATTGTTGTAAAAACCCATTGGGTTCACTAATGTCCTTTGGGAAGGAAATCTGTCATCCTTACCTGGTCTGGCCTAGATGTAGTGTGGTTGTCTCTTAAAAATGCTCTTTGAAATGGCCTTGCAAGCCATTCAGTTCAAGGCCAATTAGAGATGGGAAATAAATGCTGGTCTTGCCAGTGACGCTAACATCCTACGAATAAAAGAAAGTTAGTCCTGCTCCTTTTCCATCGGCCTGTAATTGGTTTGTGTAACTTGTGATGCCGCAATGGGTCAGACAACAATTTAGGCAGGGTTCTGAGACAGAACATAGATATCCAGAAGTTCAAAATCCGATCAATAAACAATTTACCAATTAACCATGTGAGGGCATGTAGCCAAATTCAAAGGCGTGAAAATGGAAAAGATTCTAGTTACTGAGGAGGTTCTCTTCCAGCCCTTAACCAAATTCCCAATCAGAATCAGAGTCAGAGTCATTGTCCACAAATCCACACAGGGAGTCCACCATCTTTTTAGCTTTCACCCGAAGGTTTCCTCCTTTAGCAGGACTCAGCACCCAGCTTATATAGTCTGATAAGACTGCACAGCAGATCCTTGCTTGCACTGATTCCTCATTAAAGAACAAAGAACAAAGAGCAACACAGCACGGGAAACAGGCCCTTCGGCCCAACGAGCCCACGCCACCATCTTAACAATGTGTTTTTCCTACTCCACCCCTGACCCATGTCTATGCTTGTGGTACCCCCACTGGAAACCACATTAAGGGGAGAATAGTGTAGGGACAAATTGTTACACCAATCAGCCTAAGAGCACATCTTTGGGGTGTGGGAGGAAACCGGAGCACCCGGAGGAAACCCACGCAACCACAGGGAGAATGCGCAAACTCCCACAGACACTGGCCCAAATCCATGTATCTGCACAGCCAGCAGTGATAGTCACTGAGCTGTTGTGGTGCCCATCTGCTGGTCCAGTTTTAAGCACACACAACGACGCAAAGTACTAGGCCACTCTCAAAACATCCAAGAGCAGCCCACGCACAACCCACCGAGTGCATGCCCCTCGTTAGACAACAAGGTGGACCGACACACCTGCGGAGTAAAAGAGACAAAACATCAACACATGTAGCATTAGATTTCCAGGACCGTCCCGAGGCTCTGATCCTTATTTAAAACCGTCTCCTATAACCCTCCATCCCTGTTTCACTCATGTGCCTATCTAAGTAAACCTTAAACAGGTCCAGCGTGCCTGCCTCCACCACCTTACTTGGCAGTGCATTCCATACCCCCACGACCCACTGTGTGAAAAACCTCCCTCTAGTATCCAAATTATACCTCTCGCCCCTCACCCTTAGATTGTGGCCCCTTGTGATATTTGTCTCCAATCTAGGAAAAAGCCCGCCACTGTTCATCTATACCCTTCATTATTTTATACACCTCTATCAGATCCCCCCTTAATCTCCGTCTTTCTAAGGAGAAAAGCCCCAGTTTTCCCAATCTATCCTCATTACCCAGTCCTTCCATACCAGGCAGCATCCTGGTAAACCTCCTCTGCACTCTCTCCAGGGTCTCCACGTCCTTCCGGTGGTAAGGTGACCAGAACTGGACGCAGTACTCCAAATGTTCTGTATACCCCTACCTATAAAGGCTAGCATACCATAAGCTTTCTTACTCTGTCATGTGATTTCCTGTGGCCACCTTGGGGGATATGGCTGCATTCATGGAGGGACGAGTGTCGAACATACTGTCCCCTCAGCCCTTTGTGACATTACAAACTGTACATGATTCGCTACAACACTGGGCACTGGTTACACCTTTAGTGGATATAGCCAAAGCCATGCCTCTCTGCCTACCAAATTATTGGCGGTTCCACTGAACTTGGGTTGTGGAAGGTAACCATTTTGCTCTTTCCTTCAGGCATTTTCCGATATAGCTGAAGTGTGACAGGGCTGTTGCTAATTCTCACCTTGTAGGTGTACAGTATTCAATTTACTCACTGTTACAGGTGCTGAACTTTCCATGCTGTCAGTCCCCTCCTATCACCCATTCCCTTCTCCTCACAAAGGAATATGTCTCTGGCAGTTTGCCACTTCAGTATTCTTTAGCATGATGGAAATTAACTCCACATGCCTACGTGAGAGAGACTCCAGCAACACTCAAGAAGCACGACAGCACAATCCTGGACAAAGTAGTCTGTTTGACTGGCACCTCATCGATCACCTTAAATATTTAATCCTTCAGCTGTTTCAATAATGGATTTCTGGGTCCTTAACTAAGCCTTGCCATGTTTTCTTGGCTGTTACCCCAGGTACCCATTGGGGCACTGAAACAGCAGATCCCAGAGAAAACATTGCTCAATTTCACAATACTTATTTACACAAGCTTGCAGTTTCTGCTATTGAGATTTAAAATGATTGAATGATTGATGCTTTTATCGGGCTGTAGTAAAAGCAATTTTTAGAAATGATTGACTTTTTAAAGCTTTTGTAACACATTCATTTGCCATTATAGGGTTCATTGATTCCTTACAGAGTGTATAGTGAATGATTGAGCATGGAAATAACATAGCTTGGCAAAGATGTATGAAGGGCTGGGGTAGAGGGCATAGCTTGGCAGAGAGGGTATGAGAGGTAATTAGAGCATGGGGGCATGAGTATGACCTTTTATCTTTACCTTTCAAAAGATCCCTCACTCAGACTTTGATTTGCATGAACCGTGATTTTTTTATTCATTCGTGGGCGTCGCTGACTGGCCAGCATTTATTGCCCATCACTAGTTGCTCCTGAGAGTTGTCCTTTAAAAGATGGGTCTGACTGCATGAAGATTGGTGAAAACTAGGAGCAGGATTTTACGACCTCGCTCGGGCAAGGGTGGCACAGTAGCACTGGTTAGCACTGCTGCTTCACAGCGCCGGAACCAGGTTTGATTCCATGTTTGGATCACTGTCTGTGTGAAGTTTCCAAATTCTCCCTGTGTTTGCGTGGGTTTCTCCGGGCGCTCCGGTTTCCTCCCAAAGATGTGTTGGTTAGGTGGATTTGCCAGACTAAAATGTCCCTTAGTGTCAGGGGGATTACCTAGAGTAAATGCACGGGGTTATGGGGTTAGGGCCTGGTGGGATTATGGTCGGTGCAGACTCAATCGGTCGAATGGTTTTCTTTTGCACTGTTGGATTCTATGATACATTTATAAAGTTCCATCCAAAGCCAATGGACAATTCCGTTCTGCAAGCCTCGCCCATCCAGCCTAGGACATGCCTGTCTCTGCAATGGAGCCTGCCAAGTTGAAAGTGTAGGGTGGATGCTTGTGTCCCAGACCTGCTGCAACTTAAATGACACGAGTGAGAATAAGAAACCCAGAGAATGTGATTGGGAATCCCAGAATCAATTTCCAGCTGCCATTTTCATACTTCCACATTATTCCCCAAACTCCCAGAAAATATAGCCAAGGTTTGAAGTCTCATCAGAACTGGGGAAAGTTTACAATGCAGGAGCGATGAAATGCCAACAGGGTTAATGGACGTGAGAATAAGACAAGTAATGAAACCTGGAGGTGTGTCTAGAGAAGGTGTGAATAACAGAATGAACAGCTCCTGTCCAAAACTAAAAAGATGCAGAGATTACGCTCTGAAATTGTGGAACTCAGTGCTGTGTCTGGAAGGTTGGCAAGGGTTTAATTGAAAGATAGGATGCTGTTCATCCAGCATGGGACATTTCAGGAGGTTAAGAACAGAGACATCAGCGTGAGAACAATGACAAATGTCTGGCCATCAGAAGCTCGGGTTACACTGAATAGAAAGGTTTGGAGCGGTGTTTCTTATCCTATTCTCCGTCTCTTTGACCTGGCATCATTAACTCATTGTTCATTTAATCTCTCCTGTTTTCTACCCTTTTGTCCTTCACTTCCTCTTCCTTCCCTACCTTCTTCTCTGCTTGCTTGAAACCTATTACATTTCTAACATTCCAGTTCTGACGAAAGCAGTTCAAAGATGTGTAGGCTGGGTGGATTAGCCACGGTAAATGCATGGTGTTACGGGAATAGAGCAGAGGGCAGATGCTCTTTTGGAGAGTGAGTGCAAACACAATGGGCTGAATGGCCTCTTTCTGCACTGTAGGGATTCTATGGTTCTATGCTTAACTCTCTTTTTCTCTCCACTGATAATCTGCTAGTATCTCCTGCATTTTCCATGTTTAGATTTCCAGCATCCACAGTATTTGACTTTTGTACTTACGAAAAGATATTATTATGCAAAATGAGGTTCATGGGATTGGGAATGATATATTAACATGGATGGAGGATTTGTCAATGAACAAATAGAGTAGGGTTTTTGGGGTAATTTGATGTTGGCAAGCTGTAACCAGTGGAATGCCACAAAGTTCAGTGGAGGGCTCTCAGCTATTTATGATTGTATATAAATGACTTAGCTGAAGAAACAGAGAGTGATATACCTAAGTTTGCTGATGATACAAAGCTAGCTGGAAAGATAAGAAAGGTATGGGAGAACACAGAGAAGACTGTGTGAGAGAACACAGAGAAGATTTCAAGTGATATCGTAGTTGTTGTTTGTCCATCGTCATCGATGAGATCCTCGACACCATCAGTCATTTTGAGGCTGGATGCGATATGTCCAAAGACGACTGATCAGGCCAATTCGGGCACGGAATGTCCTGGCACATTTTGGACAGACTTGTGTAGACACTGTAGTTGTTGAGCTGGTGGCTCTGGACTTGTGCAGCTCGCGCTTAAGTTGTGCTTCAGCAATGCACCTTGCTTTGTAAGCTTGACAGCCCTTGTGGATGAGGGAGTGCCAGGGAGGGCGGTTTTGTGCCAGCGTTTCCTGGCTGGTCATGTCTATGTCCAGCAATTTCAGGGAGGCCTTGAGTGTGTCTTTGAAACGTTTCTTCTGCCCTCCATCGAGCATCTTCCAGCAGAGAGTTCTCCAAAAAAGGAGCTGCTTGGATATGTGCTTGCCTGGCAGACGGATGACATGACCTGCCCACCGGGTCTGCACTCTCATCAGCAGTGTGTGGACTGATGGTAGACTTGTTCTAGAGAGAGCTTTAATGTTTAGTACTTTGTCTTGCCATCTGATGCGTAATATTCTGTGAAGACAAGTCATGTGGAAATGATTGAGCTGTCCTGCATGCCTTTGATACACAGTCCATGTTTCAGCATACAGGAAGGTAGTGAGCATCGCGGCACTGTAGACCTTCAGTTTTGTTGCTGGGCTGATTTCTCAACATTTCACTCTTCAACCTGCGGAGATTGCAAGCTATTACCAAATTGAAGGAGACTGTTCTGAGAGACTTCCTCTTTGCCGATGACTGTGCCCTGTATACTGGCTCAGAGCCAGAGATGCAAGTCAGTATGGACAAATTTTCCACGGCTTGTGACAACTTTAGACTCACCATCAACAATAAAAAGACCGAAGTCATGCACCAGCCTTATGCACCATACACAGAACCCATAATCATAATCAAAGGGCAGAAACTACAGGCAGTGGACCTATCTTGGCAGCACCCTCTCTCAAGCAGTGACTATTGATGCAGAAGTTAACTGCAGAATAGCAAAGGCAAGTTCTGCTTTCGGTAGACTGCACTCCACTGTATGGGAACGTTGAGGAATCAGCCCAGCAACAAAACTGAAGGAAACTGAAGGTCAAGTGATATCGACAAGTTAAGCTCTGTTTCTTTCCACATTGCTTCAGTGTTCAGGGATGGAAGAATTTTGGTTACGATGTTTGTGCCTGACATTGGCTGTCTGTCATGGTGAGATTTTTTCGGGATCTCAGCAACTTCCCTTTGATCTCAAAGGAGCAGCCAAGGATCAAATCTGTCAATAACTCTGTCCCTCGCTCCATTCTCCAAGATTGGATCTGCTAAAAGTTCTGTCCCTCTGTAAACATTTAATCAATGACAGTGTATCACATTCTGTTTAGATGACAGGCCGCCACAGCCAGCTCCATTTGAGCATCGCATGGTGTCATTCCAAACAGTCCCCATCAGCAGCCTCTACCAGTTCAACCTCAAGGATGTTCTTGGAGGGTAAGAGGATTTCTGGCAGAAAAAAATATGAAATACATTTATATATTTGCATGTTGTCAATATAGTGTTTGTGTGCTGTAGATTGGAATTATCTTGTCAGTGGATATATTGAACTGTCGTAAGTCTCACAACACCAGGTTTAAGTCCAACCAGTTTCTGTAAACTGTAAACTGGTATACTGGTTGGACCTTAACCTGGTGTTGTGAGACTTCTTCCTGTGATTACCCCAGTCCAACACTGGCATCTCTACATCATATATTGAACTAAACAGGGTTTGGGATGTCAGAGCTCTGGAGAGCTGTTACTGCGAGTGCGACAGAGTGTGAGATATCAGCATTAGAGAGAGGAGTTGGGGCACCAGAGTGGCGGGGCATGAGAGCGACAGGACGCGAGGGTGGTGGGGCGCAAGAGGGACAGTGTGGAAGATATCAGTGTCACAGAAAGGTGTGAGTACGGCAGACTGAGAGTGTGGCAGAGTGAGTGTGGCAGAGTGTGAGTACAGCAGAGAGTGAGTGTGGCAGAGTGTGAGTGTGGCAGAGTGTGAGTAAAGCAGAGTGAGAGTGTGGCAGAGTGAGAGTGTGGCAGAGTGTGAGTAAAGCAGAGTGAGAGTGTGGCAGAGTGAGAGTGTGGCAGAGTGTGAGTAAAGCAGAGTGAGAGTGTGGCAGAGTGAGAGTGTGGCAGAGTGAGAGTGTGGCAGAGTGAGAGTGTGGCAGAGTGTGAGTAAAGCAGAGTGAGAGTGTGGCAGAGTGAGAGTGTGGCAGAGTGTGAGTACGGCAGAGTGTCAGTGTGGCAGAGTGTGAGTAAAGCAGAGTGTGAGTACAGCAGAGTGTGAGTGCGGCAGAGTGTGAGTAAAGCAGAGTGTGAGTAAAGCAGAGTGTGAGTGTGGCAGAGTGTGAGTATGGCAGAGTGTCAGTGTGGCAGAGTGAGAGTACAGCAGAGTGTGAGTGTGGCAGAGTGTGAGTAAAGCAGAGTGTGAGTGTGGCAGAGTGTGAGTACAGCAGAGTGTAAGTGTGGCAGAGTGTGAGTGTGGCAGAGTGTGAGTATGGCAGAGTGTCAGTGTGGCAGAGTGAGAGTACAGCAGAGTGTGAGTAAAGCAGAATGTGAGTACAGCAGAGTGTGAGTGTGGCAGAGTGTGAGTGTGGCAGAGTGTGAGTGTGGCAGAGTGTGAGTAAAGCAGAGTGTGAGTGTGGCAGAGTGTGAGTAAAGCAGAGTGTGAGTACAGCAGAGTGTGAGTGTGGCAGAGTGTGAGTAAAGCAGAGTGTGAGTGTGGCAGAGTGAGTGTACGGCAGTGTGTGAGTGTGGCAGAGTGAGAGTGTGGCAGAGTGAGGGTACAGCAGAGTGAGAGTGTGGCAGAGTGAGGGTACAGCAGAGTGAGAGTGTGGCAGAGTGAGGGTACAGTAGAGTGAGTGTGGCAGAGTGAGTGTGCGGCAGTTTATGGGACGTCAGTGTTAAAGAATTAGGGATATTGGGTTCGGTTTTGACTCAGAGTCTGATAGAATAAGCTGCCCTGTCACTGATTGATTTTAGGGGCCGATTTGGAAGTGTACATCCATGTACAGAGCGATCGTCAGGTCTCAAACTTGCCATGAAAATCATAAAAGTTCGATCTGTCAAGGATAAGGTAAGGATGGAAATGCCTTTGATTCGGAAGCAGCTGTAAACACACAGTAATCACTGAATTTCCCCTCATTTCTGAGGGGCTGAAATGTTTGTGGGCAATGAAGAACGTCATTTGCCTGAGAACCATGTAACTTGGGATGGAAGTTTCAATGAGGCTGAGCGTTTAGTGTTCTGACGGAGTCTTAGAGACTGCGCATTTAATACAAATTTCCAACCCTTAGTTTCCTAACCAAACGCTGCCCAATCCTCCGCAAACAATGCCCAATCCTCCGCAAACGCTGCCCAATTCTCCGCAAACAATGCCCAATCCTCCGCAAACGCTGACCAATTCTCCGCAAACGCTGTCCAACCCTCCACAAATCCCTCAAACACTGCGAGTTAGACAGGGAGATACAGTCTCTCCCGACTCTCTACTCACTGTGTTTGGTTTCTCTCCTCCTCTGTCATTCTCTCTGTTGTACATATCTGATCTCTCCCTCCCTTGACACTACCATTTGTTTTTACAGCAAGTGACTAAAATCTGTTGAATTTCCCTTGTTCATGTCTTGTTATTTCTGTCCATAGGAGAGTATCTGTAATGAGGTTCAGGTTATGAATCTACTGAACCATGTGAATCTCATTCAGCTTTATGATGCCTTTGAGACCAAGAATGAGATGGTTCTTGTGATGGAATAGTGAGTATTATACACATTAATGATAGCATCATGCTACAATGTGCTTCAGTTCTTGTGCGAATGTGTGTCCTGCATATCTCTGAGAGTGTTAGTGTGGTGTTGTGAGTTAAATGTGTACTACATGGATGGGATTTGATGGTCTTGCTCATACTGAAATTGTAAAATCCCACCCAAGGGCAACCCACATTTCCATTGTTTGCCCCTCAATCTTGTCAATTCCATGGCGGGCACGGTGGTAAAATTCTAGCCCATTAATCTGAGACAGTGTTTGTGCTGTATTTTTGAGTATGAATGTGTGCACTGCGTATCTCTGAGTGAATGGTCGTGCTGCGTTTGTGTGTGTGAATGTGTACACTGTTTGCCATAGAGTCATAGAAGTTTACAGCATGGAAACAGGTGACCCAACTTGGCCATATCTCTGAGTTTTTACCATTAAACCAGTCCCAATTGCCTATGTTTGGCCCATTATCCTCTATACCCATCTTATCCATGTAACTGTTCAAATGCTTTTTAAAAGACAAAATTGTACCTGTCTCTACTACTACCTCTGGCAGATCATTCCAGACACTCACCACCATCTATGTGAAAAAATTTCCCCTCTGGACACTTTTGTATCTCTCCACTCTCATCTTAAACTTATGCCCTCTAGTTTTAGACACCCCTACCTTTGAGAAAAGATATTGACTATCTAGCTGATCTATGCCCCTCATTATTTTATAGACCTCTATAAGTTCACCCCTAATCCTCCTACGCTCCAGGGAAAAAAAGCCCCAGTCTCTCCAGCTGCTCCTTATAACTCAAAACATCAAGTCCCATAGCATCCTAATAAATCTTTTCTGCACTCTTCCTAGTTTAATAATATCCCTCCTATAATAGGGTGGCCAGAACTGTACACAGTCTTCCAAGTGTGGCCTCACTAGCGTCTTGTACAACTTCAATAAGACATTCCAACTCCTGTATTCAATGTTCTGACCAATGAAACCAAGCGTGCTGAATGTCTTCTTCACCATTCTGTCCACCTGTGACTTCACTTTCAAAGAGCTATGAACTTGTACCCCTAGATCCGGTAGCACAGTGGGTAGCACTGCTGCTTCACAGCTCCAGGGACCTGGGTTCGATTCCTGGCTTGGGTCACTATCTGTGTGGAGTTTGCACACTCTCCTTGTGTCTGCGTGGGTTTCCTCTGGGTGCTCTGGTTTCCACCCGCAGTCCAAAGATGTGCGGGTTAGGTTGATTGGCCATGCTAAAAATTGCCCTTAGTGTCCTGAGATGCATAGGTTAGAGGGATTAATGGGTAAATATGGAGGGGTATTGGGGTTGGGCCTGGATGGAGTTGTGGTCAGTGCAGACTCGATGGGCCGAATGGTCTCTTTCTGTACTGTAGGATTTCTATGATTTCTATCTCTCTGTTCTATAACTCTCACCAATGTCTTACCATTCACTGAGTAAGTCCTGCCCTGATTCGATCTACCAAAATGCATCACCTCACATTTATCTAAATTAAACTCCATCTGACATTTATCGGCCCACTAGTCCAATTGATCAAAATAAGACCATAAGATATAGCAGCAGAATTAGGCCACTCAGCCCAACAAGTCTGCTCTGCCATTCAATCATGGCTGACACTTTTCTCAACCCCATTCTCTTGCCTTTTTCCCATAACCCCTGATTCCCTTATTTATCAAGAACCTATCTTTCTCTGTCTTAAAGACACGCAATGACTTGGTCTCTACAGCCTTCTGCTACAAAGAGTTCCATAGACGTTTGGGTTGTGAATTTAAGGGTGTCAGTGCTCAAGGGAGATAGGTAAAGAATCAGAGAGGTTTCCACATTTGGAATAGCTAAACTCAGATGCGCAGAGGCAAGGAATTTTGTCACAGCTGGAACCTATATAATTCCACTCTTTGCAATTCCACTGCTTGTGTGATTTGAAGGGACTGTAACCCCAATGGTTACTAAAAGTGCAGATCCCATAGATCAAATTTTCTGTACTGTGTGATTTTGTAAAGTTCATATCTTTCACAGTCCTCACCTTTCTCTAGCTATATTTTCATTGTTGAAAGATGAAAGATTTTGAAGCTCTGATTTTATTTGCTCTTTTTCTAACCATTTGGGACTTTTGGGATTCTTAATAATTTTTCAATGGAAAGATTTTAAATATGATTAGAAACAGAGAAACTAGAAGCAGGAGTAGGCCATTTGGCCCTGCTGTTATTTATTTTGATCATGGCTGATTATCAAATTCAATATCCTGATCTCGCCTTTCCCCATATCCCTTGATCCCTTTAGTCCTAAGAACTATATCTAATTTTTTTCTTGAAATCACACAATACTTTGGCCTCAATACATTCTGTGGCAATGAATTCCACATGCACCACTCTCTGGATGAAGAAATTTCTCCTCACCTCTTAAAAGGTTTACCCGTTATCCTCAAACTATGACCCCTAGTTCTGGTCCCCTTCACCATCGGGAACATTCTTTCTGAATCTACCCTGTCTAATCGTGTTACCATTTCGTAAGTTTCTATGAGATCCACTCTCACTCTCCTAAACTAAAATGAATACAATCCTAACCGAATCCTCTCCTCATATGACAGACCTGCCATCCCAGGAATCAGCCTGGTAAACCTTCACTGTACTCCTTCTATAGCAAGGGCATTCTTCCTCAGATAAGAACACCAAAACTGCACACGATACTCCCAAATGTGGTCACACTAACATCCTATACGACTCCATTCTGATAATCAAATCCTCTCGCTATGAAGGCCAACATACCATTTGTCTTCTTTACTGTCTGCTATACCTGCACGCTTACTTTCAGCAAATGACGCACAAGGGCACCAAGCTTTCGCTGAGTATCCACATCTCTCAATTCACATCCATTCAGGTAATGATCTGTCTCCCTGTTATTGCTACCGAAGTGGATTTCACATTTATCCACATTAGATTGTATTTGCCATGCATATGCCCACACACACAGCCTGTCCAAATCATACTGAAGCATCTCTACATTCTCCTCACAGTTCACCATCCCATCCAACTTTGTACTATCTGCAAATCTGGAGATAATATTTTAAGATTTGGAAGTGGGAATTAAATGTGAGGTCATTATTTTTCTAAATTTCTTTGGATTAATTTGCTAATACATTTAAAATCACTTTATTTCATCTGCTGATTGTAGGAATACACTGATCCTTCATGCACAGCAATCTATCTTCAAAAGTGTTCAGTTACTGTCAGTGAAGAATTGTTCAACAAACCCTATGCAAAATTTTTCATATTATTTGACATCACTTGCTTTCAACAGCAATGAATTGATGTCAACTACACTCATTGACAATCATTTTACCATCTTTTGATATCACCTGCACTGGAAGCAATCATCTGGCTATCATTCTATTTCATTTTCAGTGAAAACCATACTTGCAATGTCAAATGACAATTATCAACTGACATCATTATTGCCAATTTGCCATCCTGCAGTGATCACAGCCAAATGTGGCAATATACAGCTAAAAATGTTTCGAAGTCCCAGCTAATTATGTATGCAGTGAATTGGGTCTCACTCCCACACATCCACATCCAATGTCCCTCTTTCTCCTTCCTTTCTCTCCCCTCCCTCCCCTGAATGCCCCCTTCAAAAAGCTCTCTCCTTCTCTCTCCCCTCCTTTCCCTCTCCTCTCTTTCCTCTTTTCTCTTTTCCTCCTTCCCATTTCCCTCTTCCTCATCCTTTCCATCTCCTTTAGCTCTCTCCTCTATCCCATGCTCCCCTCTCCTCATTCCTGTTCTTCTCCTTTCCTCCTCTACTGGACACCCCACCCTCCACCACAGCCAACACAACCAGAGATTGCCGATCATAGGGAAGTGATGTTTTCCTGGTGTTAATCTGAAATTGATGCAGGAGCAGTGAGGGCTGTGGCAATATGGAAGTCATGGGGAGGGTGGTAACGTTGAGAGAGATCAGAGGGATGGGCCTCTCATTGTGAGAGGTGGTGGGAGGGGAGGGGTGAGAGTTTAGAAACTGGAGGGTGGAGCAAGAGTTTGGTGGCTAGAAGGAGAGAGTAGCTACAGAAGAAATGGGGGAGACTTGACACCCTGATATTGGTGGGTGGATGGAATGTATAGACTCTCGTATTAAAATGACTTAAAGCCTCCTGGGAATATGGATCATTCATAGAGTCATAGAGGTTTACAGCATGGAAACAGGCCCTTCAGCCCAATTTGTCCATGCTGCCCTTTCTTTTTAAAACCCGTCAGCTCATCCCAATTGCCCGCATTTGGCCCATATTCCCTCTATACCCATCATACCCATATAACTATCTAAATGCTTTTTAAAAGACAAAATTGTACCTGCCTCTACTACTACCTCTGGCAGCTTGTTCCAGACACTCACTACCCTCTATGTGAATAAATTGCCCCTCTGGACACTTTTGTATCTCTCCCCTCTCATGTTAAACCTATGCCCTCTAGTTTTAGACTCCCCTACCTTTGGGAAAAGCTATCGACTGTCTAATTGATCTGTGCCCATTGTTATTTTATAGACCTCTATAAGATCATCCCTCAGCCTTCTACACTCCACAGAAAAAATTCCCAGTCTATCCAGCCTCTCCTTATAACTCAATCCATCAAGTCCTGGTAGCATCCTAGTAAATTTTTTCTGCACCCTTTCTAGTTTAATAATATCCTTTCTATAATAGGATAACAAGAATTGCACACAGTATTTCAAGTGCGGCCTTACCAATGTCTTGTACAACTCCAATAGATATTCCAACTCCTGTACTCAATGTTCTGACCAATGAAACCTAACATGCCAAATGCCTTCTTCACCATTCTGTCCACCTGTGACTCCACTTTCAAGGAGCTATGAACATATATCCATAGATCTCCTTGTTCTGTAACTCTCCCCAATGCCCTACCATTAACTGAGTAAGTCCTGCCCTGGTTCAATCTACCAAAATGCATTCACCTCGCATTTGTCTGAATTAAACTCCATCTGCCATTCGTCAGCCCACTGGCCCAATTGATCAAAATCCCATTGCAATTGGAGATAACTTTCTTCACTGTCCACTATGCCACCAATCTTGGTGTCATTTGCAAACTTACTAACCATGCCTCCTATATTCTCATGCAAATCATTAATATAAATGATAAGAAACAGTGGATTCAGCACTGATCCCTCAGGCATACCACTGGTCACAGGCCTCCAATTTGAAAAACAACTCTCTACACTGCCCTCTGGCTTCTGTCAAGAAGCGAATTTTGTAACCATTTAGATACCTCACCCTGGATCCTGTGAGATTTAACCTTATGCAATAACCTACCATGCAGAACCTTGTCAAACGCCTTGCTAAAGTCCATGTAGACAACAACAACTGCACTGCCCTCATCTATCTTCTTGGTTACCCCTTCAAAAACTCAATCAAATTTGTGAGACATGATTTTCCAATCACAAAGACTGACTGTCCCTAATCAGTCCTTGCATCTCTAAATGCCTGTAGATCCTGTCTCTCAAAATACATTCCAACAATTTACCTACCACAGATGTGAGGCTCACTGGCCTGTTGTTCCCAGGCTTTTCCCAGTAACCTTTTTTAAACATTTGCCACTCTCCAATCTTCAGGCATCTCACCCATGACTATCGATGATTCAAATATCTCGGCCAGGGGACCCTAAGGTTCCGCATGGTCGGTTATTGCATAAGGTTAAACCTCACGGGATCCAGGGTAAAGTATCTAAATGGATACAAAATTTGCTTCTTGCCAGAAGCCAGCGGGTGGTTGTAGAGAGTTTTTTTCAAACTGGAGGCCTGTGACCCGTGGTGTGCCTCAGGTATCAGTGCAATTTCCTCCCTAGCCCCCCACAATGTCCTGGGGTACACTTCATCAGGTCCTGGAGATCTATCTATCTTGATGCACTTTAAGACTTCCAGCACCTACTTTTCTAGTCTAAAACTAGAGGGCATAGGTTTAAGGTGAGAGGGAAGAGATACAAAAGTGACCAGAGGGGCAATTTTTTTCAAAGGGTAGTGAGTGTCTGGAACAAGCTGCCAGAGGTAGTAGTAGAGGCAGGTACAATTTTGTCTTTTAAAAAGCATTTAGATAGTTGCATGGGTAAGATGGGTATAGAGGAATATGGGCCAAATGCGGGCAATTGGGATTAGCCTAGGGGTTTTAAAAAGAAAGGGAGGCATGGACAAATTGGGCCAAAGGGCATGTTTCCATGCTGTAAACCTCTATAAATCTCTATGACTCTATGAATGAACCATATTCCCAGGAGACTTTAAGTCATTTTAATGTACACTCCTCAAGACGTTACTATTTATTTCCCCAAGTTCCCTAACATCCATGCTTTTCTCAACAATAAATACTGAGGAGAAATCTTCATTTTGGATCTCACCAATCTCTTGTGGACCCGTACATAGATGACCTCGTTGATTCTTAAGAGGCCCTACTCTCTCCGTTGTTACTCTTTTGTCCTTTATGTATTTATAGAGTCTCTTCGGATTCTCCTTGTCTTATCTGCCAAAACAATCTCGTGTCCCCTTTTTGCGCTCCTGATTTCTCTGCACATTTGAGCGTGCCACAGAGCCAGGGCACGCTGGACAGCCTAGACTGTGCTGCAGGGCCCTCAGCGCACCGGACGGCCCTCAGTGCACCGGACGGCCCTCAGCGCGCCGGACGGTCCTCAGCGCACCGGACGGCCCTCAGCACGCCGGACGGCCCTCAGCACGCCGGACGGCCCTCAGTGCGCCGGACGGCCCTCAGCGCGCCGGACGGCCCTCAGTGCACCGGACGGCCCTCAGTGCACCGGACGGCCCTCAGTGTGCTGGACAACCTAGACTGCGCTGTAGGGCCCTGAGCACGCCGGACTGCCCTCAGTGCACCGGCTGGCCCTCAGCGTGCCGGACTGCCCTCAGTGCGCTGGACAGCCCTCAGCAAGCTATCAAGTTTGATAACAAATTCATTGCAAATCAAAACATTTGATGTCAAATTATAGTTGGGTCACTGAGTTTGCCTAAAAGAGCAAGTGTGCAGAGTACACTGAAAGTCTGCAAAGGGATATAGCTAATCTGAATGGGTGAGGGTCTGGCAGATGGAGTACAATGTTGGTAAATGTGAGCTCATCCGTTTTGGTAGGAATAACAGCAAAATGGACTATTATTTAAATGGTTAAAAAAACTGCAGCATGCTGTTGTGCAGAGTGACCTGGATGTCCTTATGCAGGAATCTCAAGGAGTTGGTTTCCAGGTGCAGCAGGTAATTAAGAAGGCAAATGGAATTTTGTCCTTCATTGCTAGAGGGATGGAGTTGAAAAACAGCGAGGTTATGTTGCAGCAGTATGAGGTGCTGGTGAGGCCACACCTGGAGTACTGTGTACAGTTTTGGTCTCCTTACTTGAGAAAGGATAAACTGGAACTGGAGGGGGTGCAGGGGAGATTCACTCAGATGATTCCAGGGTTGAGAGGTTGGCTTATGAGGAGAGACTGAGTAGACTGGGGCTATACTCTTTGGAATTCAGAAAAATGAGGGGAGATCTTATAGAAATATATAAAGTTATGAAGGGAATGGATAAGATAGAAGCAGGGAAGTTGGTTCCACTGGCGGGTGAAACTAGAACTGGGGGGCATAGCCTCAAAATATGGGGAAGTCGATTTAGGACTGAGTTGAGAGGAACTTCTTTACACAAAGTATTGTGAATCTGTGGAATTCCCTGCCCAGTGAAGCAGTTGGGGCTACGTCATTGAATGTTTTTAAGGTAGGGATAGATAAATTTTTGAACAGTAAAGAAATTAAGGATTATGGTGAGTGGGCGGATAAGTGGAGCTGAGTCCACAAAAAGATCAGCCATGATCTTATTGAATGGCAGAGCAGGCTCGAGGGGCCAGGTGGCCTACTCCTGCTCCTAGTTCTTGTGTTCTTTAATAATGATGTTAATATTTTCTGGTGGGAAAGCCTTGTAATCTCCCTGTTACCTTTGATTTTTGTTCAAGGCTGGCACATAGCATTTACAGATGGGTGTGCACAACAAGTGAGATAGTTCTCTCACATCTATGAACTGTAGCTGCTGCAGAATTTGAACAGAAACAGTTTCAGTCATTCATACTGTGAAACTTTGCTGGAAACAGAGCTGTCAGCATCTTTACAATTCCTTACTGATATACAAAAACTCAATGTTTTCCACTTAGATTCACTAGGAACTTGTAGCATTGGGAATTATAATTGTTCCTGTAAGAACATAAGAACATAAGAACATAAGAAATTGGAGTAGGAGTAGGAGTAGGCCAACTAGCCCTTCGAGCATGCCCCACCATTCAATAAGATCATGGCTGATCTGTTGTGGCTCAGTTCCACATTCCCGCCGTCTTCCCATAACCCTTAATCCCCTCTCTCATCAAAAACCCATCAACCCACGTCTTAAAAATATTTAGCGAGGCAGCCTCCACCACTTCAACGGGCAGAGAATTCCAGAGATTCACCACCCTTTGAGTGAAGAAGTTCCTCCTCAACTCTGTTCTAAACCGCCCCCCCTTTATCTTGGGGCTATGCCCCCTAGTCCTACTATCCTTTCTGAGCGGGAAGAGTCTCTCCACCTCTATCCTATCCATCCCATTCATCATCTTATACATCTCAATGAGATCTCCCCTCATTATTCTAAACTCTAACGAGTACAAGCCTAATCTATTCAGCCTCTCCTCATAGCTCAACCCCCTCAACTCCGGCATCAGCCTAGTAAACCTCCTCTGCACTCCCTCCAAGGCCAAAATATCCTTGCGTAAGTACGGCGCCCAAAACTGCACACAGTACTCCAGCTGCGGCCTCACCAATGCCCTATACAGCCGCAGCAAGACCTCCCTACTTTTATATTCAATCCCCCTCGCTATGAAGGCCAGCATCCCATTTGCCTTCCTGACCACCTGCTGCACCTGCAAGCTGGGTTTTTGCGACTCATGCACAAGGACCCCGAGGTCCCTCCGCACCGTCGCCTGCTGCAGTTTTTCTCCACGTAAGTAATAATCCTTCCTACCATTATTCCTACCAAAGTGGACCACCTCGCACTTGCCAACATTAAATTCCATTTGCCATTTCCTGGCCCATTCGCCCAGCCTATCTAGATCCTTCTGCAGACTCTCCCCACCCTCCGCACAATTTGCCTTTCCACCAATTTTGGTGTCATCAGCAAATTTCGACACCCTACACTCGGTTCCCTCCTCCAGATCATCTATATAAATGGTAAATAGCTGAGGCCCCAGCACCGACCCCTGGGCACTCCACTAGTCACCATCCGCCAATCCGAATAGCACCCATTGACCCCCGATGGAACAGTAAACGATGGAACATTTACATCTCTGCTCCTCTACGTACTGTGAGCTAACTGTGTACCTAAATAACCTGCCAGAGGGTCACCACAAACAAGCAGACTTCTCTCAGTGCTCTGTAATGCATAATAAGGGAGTGAATATATTACTTAAGTGTTTTTCTCCTGCAGTGTGGGAGGTGGAGAGCTGTTTGAAAGGATTGTTGATGAAAATTATCGACTAACAGAGCTGGATGCAATGGTGTACGTGAAGCAGATTTGTCAGGGCGTTCATTACATGCACCACATGTATGTACTCCACTTGGATCTGAAGGTAAATTCCTCACTGCAATTGATTGATGATGGATATGGAGAACAGGCCTGAGAGAGGCACCCTCCAACCTATTCCCCAACACTCTCATACACCTGACTCCCCACTCCACAGTGGCTCCTGACTGGAACATTATTTAATACTAAAGGGATGACTTAGCACCCATTTCTTGCTGTCAGTGAGAATGCTGATGTGGGTGTGAAATCTCGCAAAAATCAGGAAACGAGGTTCTTGCTGACAGGATCCCATTTCCCAAATTAACCCACTCCTCAGCGGTGACATAATGAGGTTCCTGCCCTTTGAATTTAAATACAGTTACACACGTTTAAAGGGCCACATTATCCCCCTTCACAGAATATGCAAACCTCGCCAACAAGATGTCACATTCACAATGGGTTTGTGAAGATGGGAAACAGCCAGTTGAGGGGATCCCTGCCAGGGACGCCAATGTAACACACTGAGCTATCCCACATCCCTCACTGTAACACACTGAGCTATCCCACATCCCTCACTGTAACACACCGAGCTATCCCACATCCCTCACTGTAACACACTGAGCTATCCCACATCCCTCACTGTAACACACTGAGCTATCCCACATCCCTCACTGTAACACACTGAGCTATCCCACATCCCTCACTGTAACACACTGAGCTATCCCACATCCCTCACTGAGACACACTGAGCTATCCCACATCCCTCAATGTAACACACTGAGCTATCCCACATCCCTCACTGAGACACACTGAGCTATCCCACATCCCTCACTGTAACACACTGAGCTATCCCACATCCCTCACTGAGACACACTGAGCTATCCCACATCCCTCACTGTAACACACTGAGCTATCCCACATCCCTCACTGAGACACACTGAGCTATCCCACATCCCTCACTGTAACACACTGAGCTATCCCACATCCCTCACTGAGACACACTGAGCTATCCCACATCCCTCACTGAGACACACTGAGCTATCCCACATCCCTCACTGAGACACACTGAGCTATCCCACATCCCTCACTGTAATACACTGAGCTATCCCACATCCCTCACTGTAACACACTGAGCTATCCCACATCCCTCACTGTAACACTCTGAGCTATCCCACATCCCTCACTGTAACACACTGAGCTATCCCACATCCCTCACTGTAACACACTGAGCTATCCCACATCCCTCACTGTAACACACTGAGCTATCCCACATCCCTCACTGTAACACACTGAGCTATCCCACATCCCTCACTGAGACACACTGAGCTATCCCACATCCCTCACTGTAACACACTGAGCTATCCCACATCCCTCACTGTAACACTCTGAGCTATCCCACATCCCTCACTGTGACACACTGAGCTATCCCACATCCCTCACTGTAACACACCGAGCTATCCCACATCCCTCACTGTAACACACCGAGCTATCCCACATCCCTCACTGTAACACACTGAGATATCCCACATCCCTCACTGTAACACACTGAGCTATCCCACATCCCTCACTGTAACACACTGAGCTATCCCACATCCCTCACTGTGACACACTGAGCTATCCCACATCCCTCACTGTAACACACTGAGCTATCCCACATCCCTCACTGTAACACACTGAGCTATCCCACATCCCTCACTGTAACACACTGAGCGATCCCACATCCCTCACTGTAACACACTGAGCTATCCCACATCCCTCACTGTGACACACTGAGCTATCCCACATCCCTCACTGTAACACACCGAGCTATCCCACATCCTTCACTGTGACACACTGAGCTATCCTGCATCCCTCACTGTAACACACTGAGCTATCCCGCATCCCTCACTGTAACACACCGAGCTACCCCACATCCCTCACTGTAACACACTGAGCTATCCCGCATCCCTCACTGTAACACTCTGAGCTATCCCACATCCCTCACTGTAACACTCTGAGCTATCCCACATCCCTCACTGTAACACACTGAGCTATCCCGCATCCCTCACTGTAACACACTGAGCTATCCCACATCCCTCACTGTAACACTCTGAGCTATCCCACATCCCTCACTGTAACACACTGAGCTATCCCGCATCCCTCACTGTAACACACTGAGCTATCCCACATCCCTCATTGTAACACACTGAGCTATCCCACATCCCTCACTGTAATACACTGAGCTATCCCACATCCCTGACTGTAACACACTGAGCTATCCCACATCCCTCACTGTAACACACTGAGCTATCCCACGTCCCTCACTGTAACACACTGAGCTAGCTATCCCACATCCCTCACTGAGACACACTGAGCTATCCCACATCCCTCACTGTAACACATTGAGCTATCCCACATCCCTCACTGCAACACACTGAGCTATCCCACAACCCTTGCTGTAATACACTGGTCTACTCCACATCCCTCATTGTGACATTCTGATGTATCCCACACCTCTCACTGTAACACTGTAACCTCACACCCCTCAATATAACACTCTGATATACTCCACACCATTCACTGTAACACTCTAAATCCCACACCCCTCAATGTAACACTGATATAACCCACACCCCTCACTGCAACAATTTATTAACCCTACACCCTTCACAGTAAGAGTCTGAATATTGCACAATAACACTGATATACCTTATTCCTCTCATATTAACACTAATATATCCCACACCCCTCACTGTAACACTGATATATCTCACACCCCTCAATATAACACTCTGATATACTCTACATCACTTACTGTAATACTTTATATCCCATACCCCTCACTGCAACACTCTGATATATCCCACATCCCTCATTGTAATACTCTGGCGCTCATGATGATGAGCTGTTACATTAGTTGAAATTACTGTCTTTTATTTTGCTTCCTACAGCCTGAAAATATCTTGTGCGTGGATCAAAATGGAAATCAAGTTAAGATCATCGACTTTGGACTAGCTCGGAGGTAGTGTACACATTGAGTGTTGTTGGGATTGTGTGTGAAGTGGCAGTCTGACTGCTTCAGATCCATGTCAACTTTTCTGACACAATGGCTGCCCTGCACCAATTTAATGCTGGGGGAGTGTTAATTACTTTAAGGTGAGATTTCTATCCCTATCTCAGGAGTAAGCCTGCCTTCAAGATGCTGTCTGCCAATTGGATAGGCTCAGTCGTGCCACTGGGTGTAGTAGCAGTTACCTGACACACAATAACACAGTCCTTTGATCATATGTTTGCTGTCAGCTCATAGAATCATAGAATCCTACAATGCAGAAGGAGGCCATTCAGCCCATCAAATTGACCACAATCCCACCTAGGCCCTATGCCCATAACACCATGCATTTACCCTAGCTAGTTCCCCCTGACACTAAGGAGCAATTTAGCATGGCCAATCCACTTAACTCACACATCTTTGGACAATCGGATGAAACCGGAGCATCCAGAGGAAACCCACACAGACATGAGGAGAATGTGTAAACTCCACTTAGATAGTGACCCAAGCTGGGAATCAAACCCAGGTCCCTGTAGCTGTGAAGCAGAGGTGCTATCCACTGTGCTATGTGCTGCTCTCCTACATTCCATAATAATGTCTTGAAATATAATTGATCCATAACCTCCGGGCTCTCCAGTGTCAGATTTGGTAGGCAACCCAATGAAGATTTGGGGAATCCCTCTTGGAAGTTCTCATGTGAGTGTCTACCTAGCAATTGTCCAGAAGCATTAACTTCCTCTGCGCTGGACTTGGAACCATCTGACAAAGTGATTTAATCAGGTAATGTTTTTGATAGTTTTAAGATAGCTATAAAGATAAGTCAGGACCTTGTGGGAAGGTATTAAATTGAAGGAGGGCAAATTAAGACAGTTTTAGGCAGGAACTAGGGAGAGTTAATTTGGAGCAACTGATATTGGGCAAGACCTACTGATCAGAGTTCAGGGCCCGCACGTTCCAATAAGAAGGAAGAACAAGAATGGTAAATTAACAGACCCTTGGATAATCAAGGAGGTTGCAATTTTAGCCAAAAGGGAAAAAAGAAGCATATGTAAGGTTTAGGAGGCTAAAATTAGACATAGCCTATGAGGTATATGAAGAAAGCAGGAAAGTAGGAGAGCAAAGAGGGACCATGAACTGACCTTGGCAAGTAGGGTTAAAGAGGATCCCAAGGCATTTTAGAAAGAACAAAGAAAATTAAAGCACAGGAACAGGCCCTTCGGCCTCCAAGCCTGCGCCGACAATGCTGCCCAATTTAACTAAAGCCCCTACCCTTCCAGAGACCATATCCCTCTATTCCCATCCTATCCATGTACTTGTCAAGATGCCCCTTAAAAGTCACTACCGTATCCACTTCCACTACCTCCCCCAGCAATGAGCTCCAGGCACCCACTACTCGTGTAAAAAATCTGCCTCGTACATCCCCTTTAAACCTTGCCCCTTGCACCATAAACCTATGCCCCCTAGTAATTGACTCTTACATCATGGGAAAAAGCTTCTGACTATCTACTCTGTCCATGGCTCTCATAATTTTGTAGACGTCTATCAGATCATCCCTCAACCTCTGTCGTTACAGTGAGAACAAACCAAATTTCTCCAACTTCTCCTCATAGCTAATGTCCTCTATATCAGGCGTCATCCTGGTAAATACTTTCTGTATCCTCTCCAAAGCCTCCACACCCTTCTGGTAGTGTGGTGACCAGAATTGAACACTATATTCCAAGTGTGGCCTAACTAAAGCTCTATAGAGCTGCAAAATGACTTGCCAATTTTTAAACTCAATGCCCCAGCTGATGAAGGCAAGCATACCGTATGCCTTTTTGACTACCTTCCCCACTTGCATTGCCATTTTCAGTGACCTGTGTACCTGTACACCAGATCCGTTTGCCTATCAATACTCTTAAGAGATCTGCCATTTACTGTATATTTCCTACATTACTCACATTAAAAACAAGAGGATAACAAGGGAGAGGATAGGACCACTCAAGGATAAAGGAGGGAACCTGTGCTTGGAGACAGAGGATGTGGGCGAGATCCTAAATGAGTACTTGCATTGGTATTCACAAAGGAGAAGGACATAGAGGATAGTGTGGAGCACGCTAATATACGAGCGCATTTTGAGATCAAGAAAGAAATCGTGTTAATATAACATAGAACATAGAACATTACAGCGCAGAACAGGCCCTTCGGCCCACGATGTTGCGCCGACCAGTTACAAAACAATGACCCACTAACCTAAACCAATCCCTTTTCGTCCATAAACCTATCCACGGACCTCTTAAATGCCCCCAAACTAGGTGCATTTACAACTGCAGCAGGGTAAAGAACCTACCCCTGACATCCGTCCTATAGCTACCCCCCCTTAATTTAAAGCCATGCCCCCTCGTGCTAGATTTCTCCATCAGAGGAAAAAGGCTATCACTATCCACCCTATCTAAACCTCTAATCATCTTATATGTTTCAATAAGATCCCCTCTTAGCCGCCTTCTTTCCAGCGAAAACAACCCCAAATCCCTCAGCCTCTCCTCATAGGACCTCCCCTCCATACCAAGCAACATCCTGGTAAACCTCCTCTGCACCCTCTCCAAAGCCTCCACATCCTTCCTGTAACGTGGGGACCAGAACTGCACACAGTACTCCAAGTGCGGCCGCACCAGAGTTGTGTACAGTTGCAACATAACGCTGCGACTCCTAAATTCAATCCCCCTACCAATAAACGCCAAGACACCGTATGCCTTCTTAACAACCTTATCTACTTGATTCCCAACTTTCAGGGATCTATGTACACATACACCTAGATCCCTCTGCTCATCCACACTATTCAAAGTCCTCCCGTTAGCCCTATACTCGACACATCTGTTATTCCTACCAAAGTGAATTACCTCACACTTCTCCGCATTAAACTCCATCCGCCACCTCTCGGCCCAGCTCTGCAACCTGTCTAAGTCTTCCTGCAAACTATGACACCCTTCCTCACTATCTACCACACCTCCGACTTTGGTGTCATCAGCAAATTTACTAATCCACCCAACTATACCCTCATCCAGATCATTAATAAAAATTACAAACAGCAGTGGCCCCAAAACAGATCCCTGAGGCACACCACTCGTAACCGAACTCCATGATGAATATTTACCATCAACCACCACCCTCTGTCTCCTATCCGCTAGCCAATTCCTGATGCCCAGGCTATTGAGAGAGGTAAGAGAGGAAATTAATGGGCCCTGACAAAGATCTTTGTATCCTCACTAGCTACTGGAGAGGTCCTGGAAAACTGGTGAGTAGCTAATATTGTTTCTCTGTTCAAGAAAGGAAATATGGATAATCCAGGAAATTATAGACTTGTGAGTCTCACATCGGTAGTTGGGAAGCCATAGGAGAGGATTCTAAGGGACTGGATTTATGCCCATTTGGAAAAGTGTGGCCTAATTAGGGAAAGTCAGCATGGCTTTGTGTGGGGCAAGTCATGTCTTACGAACTTGATATTTTTGAGGAGGTGATGAAAGTGATTGATGAGGGTAGAGCAGTAGATATTATCTACATGGATTTTAGTAAGACTTTCAACAAAGTCCTCATGGTAGGCTCATCCAGAAGATGAAGACACATGGAATCCAAGGTGTTTTGGATACTTGGATTCAGAATTGCCCAAAGAAGTTAGAAAGTGGTGGAAGGGTGTTTTTCTGGCTGGAGGTCTGTGACTAGTGGTGTTCTGCAGGGGTCCATACTGGGACCTCTGCTGTTTGTGATACATATGAATGATTTGGATGAAAATATAGATGGATGGGTTAGTAAGTTTGCAGACTACACAAAGATATGTGGAGTTGTGTGGATAGTGCAGATAGTGTAGAAGGTTGTCAAAGGATACAGTAGAATATAGATTATAAGAACATAAGAACATTAGAAATAGGAGCAGGAGTAGGCCATCTAGCCCTTCGAGCCTGCCCCACCATTCAATCAGATCATGGCTGATCTGAAGTGGATCAGCTCCACTTTCCTGCTTTCTCCTCATAACCCTTAATTCCCCTGTCTATCAGAAACCTGACTTAAATATATTCAGCGAGGTAGCCTCCACCACTTCAACGGGCAGAGAATTCCAGAGATTCACCACCCTTTGAGTGAAGAAGTTCCTCATCAACTCCAATCTAAACTGCTCCCCCCTTATCTTGAGGCTGTGCCCTCTAGTCCTGCTATCCTTTCTAAGTGGGAAGAATCTCTCTACCTCTACCCTATCTATCCCTTCGTTATCTTATACGTCTCTATAAGATCCCCCCTCAGCCTTCTAAACTCTAACGAGTACAGACCCAGTCTATTCAGTCTCTCTTCATAGGCTAGCTCCCTCATCTCCGGTATCAGTCTAGTGAACCTCCTCTGCACTCCCTCCAAGGCCAATATATCCTTCCGCAAGTGTGGTGACCAGAACTAAACACAGTACTCCAGCTGCGGCCTCACCAGTACCCTGTACAGTTGCAGCAAGACCTCCCTGCTTTTATATTCTATCCCCCTCGCTATAAAGGCCAGCATCCCATTCGCCTTCCTGATCACCTGCTGCACCTGCAGACTGGGTTTTTGCGATTCGTGCACAAGGACCTCCAGGCCCCTCTACACCGTGGTATGCTGCAGCTTTTCGCCTTTTAAATAATAATCCCTCCTACCATTATTTCTACCAAAGTGGATAACCTCACACTTGCTAACATTATAAAAATCTGCCAGGTTCTCACCCACTCGCTCAGCCTATCCAGATCTCTCTGCAGACTTTCCACACTCTCCACGCAATTTGCTTTTCTACCCATCTTCGTGTCATCAGCAAATTTCATCACCCTACAATCAACCCCCTCCTCCAGATCATCTATGTAAATGGTAAACAGTTGAGGCCCCAGCACCGATCCCTGCGGCACTCCACTGGTCACCAACTGCCAACCAGAATGGCATCCATTGATTCCAACTCTCTGCTTCCTATTAGACAGCCAATCCCCTATCCACGCTAACACCTTACCCCCAACTCCATGCACCCTAACCTTCTGCAGCAACCTTTTGTGAGGCACCTTATCAAACGCCTTTTGGAAATCTAAAAACATCACATCCACCGGTTCCCCTCAGTCTATTGCACTAGTCACATCCTCATAGAAATCCAATAAATTTGTTAAACACGACTTCCCCTTAACGAATCCGTGCTGCGTCTGCTCGATTATTTGCAGATGTGGATGGAGAAGTAGCAAATGAAGTTTAATCTGGTGTGAGGTGCTGCACTTTGGGAGATAAGTGCAGCACTTTGGGGTCCGGGTCCATAGGACTCTTAAGTCAGCCTCGCAGGTGGAGGATGTGGTCAAGAAGGCAAATGGTCATTAATTGAGGGATTGAGTTTAGGAGTCGGGAGGTAATGCTGCAACTTTATAAGACCCTTGTCAGACCCCACTTGGAGTACTGTGCGCAGTTCTGGTCGCCTCACCACAGGAAGGATGCGGAAGCTATTGGAAGGGTGCAGAGGAGATTGACAAGGATGTTGCCTGGATTGGGAGGCATTCGTTATGAAGATAGGTTGAGGGAGCTAGGTCTCTTCTCCCTGGAGAGACGAAGGTTGAGAGGCGACCTGATAGAGTTTATAAAACGTTGAGAGGAATAGATAGGGTGGATTCTTGGAGGCTATTTCCCAGGGCTGAAATGGTCGCTACGAGAGGACACAGGTTTAAGGTGCTGGAAAGCAAGTACAGTGGAGATATTAGGGGAAAGTTTTTCACTCAGAGGGTGGTGAGTGAGTGGAATCGGCTGCCGTTGGTGGTGGTAGAGGCGAACTCGCTGGGGTCTTTTAAGAGACTTCTGGATGAGTACATGGGATTTAATGGGATTGGGAGTTACAGATAGTTCTATGACTTCGTAGGTATGGATGTGATCGGCGCAACTTGTGGGCCGAAGGGCCTGTTTGTGCTGTGGTGTTCTATGTTCTATGTTTTATATAACATGTTAAGGGTAAGTATACAGGATCCTGAACAGCACTTATGTACAAAGGGATCTTGGGGTTAAAGTCCATAGCTCCCCGAATTGTCAACACAAGTAGATAGGATGGTAAAGAAGGAGTATGGCATGCTTGCCTTTATTGGTTGGCATTGAGTATAAGAGTCAGGATGTCATATTGCAGCTTTATAAAATTTTGGTTCGGCTGCACTTAACAATATTGCGTTCAATTCTGGTTGCCACATTGCAAGAAGGATGTGGAGTCTTTGGAGAAGGTGCAGAAGAGGTTTACTTGGATGCTGTCTGGATTAGAAGGTATGAGCTACAAGGAGAGGTTAGACAAACTAGGGTTATTTTCTCTGGAGCAGTAGAGGCTGAGGGGAGAACTGACAGAGGTCTATAAAATTATGAGAGGCAGAGATAGGGTTGACCGAATCTTTGTACCAGAGTTGAAATGTCTAATACTAGTGGGCATACATTTAAGGTGAGGGCAGGAAAGTTCAAAAGAAGTATGAGGGACAGGCTTTTTAACACAGAGAGTGGTAGGTGGCTGGAAAGTTCTGCGGGGTGGTGGTGGAGGCAGCTACGATAGGGGCACTTAAGGGGCTTTTAGATAAGCACATGAATATGCAAGGAATAGAGAGTGATATGGACCAAGGGCAGGCAGAAGCAATTAGTTTAATTTGGCGTTGCATTCGGCACAACTTCATGGACTGAAGGGCCTGTTCCTGTGCTCTACTGATCTATGTTCTACATAAATGAATGTCTAATTAAGAATAACCCAAAACTGCCAACAATAAGCTGGGATTTTGGAAACAAGAACCAAAAACACAGATTATCAGTACGATTTATTTTCAGTTCATTTCAGATAGATTATCATATTTCTAATCAGTTTATCTCTCTACATTAATGTTGGCCTATACATAGGAAGTGCCAGAATGATATTCCAGTGCAGTCCAGCACTGCTGTACACTTGGTTCCTCTGATGGGCCCAGGAGACTCCAGCCTGCACAGATTAGCTGCTGGACTAATGAATGCTGCAGGTAGAATACTCACAGGGGCAGGATGAGACCCATCAGTGGCCATTTAAGGGTCTCAATAAGTAGGCCCCAAGGTGGGCAGGCTGCCTGATGCCTCCACTGTCTGTCTGTAAATCTCAGACAGGTTGACAGCCCACGGGTAGGTAATGGAAGGCCAATCACCGGATATTGTATGTTCAAAATGCCCTCAAACGCTCTGGCAGCAGGAGTGTAAAATCCAGTCCTCCCGGCGTATTAATGTAAAGTGAGGTGATTGTATCTCCTGCATTTGCATGGGAAGGGGAGGACATATTGGGGCAATGGACCAGGGTGTCACTGAAAAAATGGTCCCTGTGAAATACTGAAAGGATGGTGTGGGATGGATGTGTTCGATAGTGGAAACCTGCTGGAGATAGAGGCAGTGTGGAGAGTGAAGGAAACACCCACTGAAGATGGGGAGACATGACAGCAGCAATGTGGAAAGTGGGAAGGAAACAATTCTGGAGAATATTTGCAGATCATTACTGAAGAATTCTGTTTTTCTCCAAGTTAACAGCCACTTGTCATTTTTACTGACCCAGCTTTATATTTTAAACAGATTTTAATTTCTCACGACTGTTCTGCTGCAATGTGAACTCATTCACTGCATGATTGGTCCAATGACAGGAGCATTGAATGGAGCCTGTTTACACATTCCTTTCCCTAACCTTTGAAGAGACATACAGATCTGTCTTCCTACAGGATGTTGCTCAGAAATAACGCACATGATATCTCTGATGCCAACTGAGTGAACTAATGGGACTATGGAAAATGATACCAGCAACAGTGCTGGTATTACACTGCACTGTCAGGCTTGATTGGGGGGTTAACTGACAGAGTGAGGCTTGAATGTAATGATTCGGAAACAAGAGTGCTAGTGTTGATCCACCGCTTAACATTTGAATGTTCCTGTCTGTCTCCTTCCCAATTCATGACCTTCCCAATCTTCATGATTCCCATCCTCCTTCTCTCTTTCCTTTGCTTATTGGTTAATGGATTGAATGATTGAGGGAGTTAATGGTAAGAGTTGGTGAAGATGTCATTGCCTCACCTTTGTGCTCTCTGTATATAACACATACTAGGAACATGAGTGTTTGTTTGGGGATCTGTGGTGGGGTTTATTTACAGCTAAATCAGTACACCCTGTTGTCTAGGTCACAATTGTGCAAAGAGAGAGGCTGTGGTTCTGGTCACTTGATGACATCCAGTACCTGGTTCAACTTTGTATTGAAATTCTTAAAGGGATATCACTCTTAAAGCAATACTTTGGATTTGTATCCCCATTCCCTAAAGCAATGTTACAGACTTGTGATTCCTCCCTCAGGTACAAACCCAGAGAGAAGCTACGGGTGTCATTTGGAACACCAGAATTTCTGGCTCCAGAAATTGTCAACTTTGAACATGTGTCCTTTCCCACAGACATGTGGAGTCTGGGTGTTATCACCTATATGCTGTGAGTAACAGAATATCCCATGAGCTCGGCATGTTAGACAGATGGAGCACAGCTAGGAGGAGAAGGTCGGGGAAGCAGAATGTGGGATTTCACAGCACATCCAAAAGAATAGCAGAGAGATTACTCAATAATGATATCACATGGCCTGCAACTTACCATCACCTTCTGGAGGATAATTAGAGATGGTTAATAATTACTGGTGTGCATATTCTGTCAACAAATGAAAAAAGAATAATAGACTGAGTGCAAATCATCTACAATGAGATTATCCAACTACCCAAACAATATGTTCATTATGAGATACAGCTGCATCTCACAGACCATAATCATCTGTCCTACTATAAACCTCTCATAGAGAATGTGATCTGTCGGACTGTAACTCTGTCACACAGGCTGTGATCTGTCAGACTGTAACCCTCTCACACACAGGTTGTGATTTGTCAGACTGTAACCCTCTCACACATAGGCAATGATCTCATTCTGTAACCCTCTCACACAGACTGTGATCTGTTAGACTGAAATCTTCTCACACAGATTGATTTGTCAGTGAGTAACCCTCTCACAGACTGTAATATGTTAGATTGTAACCCTCCCATAAACATACTATGGTCTGTCAGACTGAAATCCTCTCACACTAGGATCTGTCAGATTGTGTAATATATATATAATGCATGCTGAGCTTTGGGATGTGTGCTGCCCTTTAAGAATGCAGGTCAGGTGACCCCTGGGGGATTATCTTCTCCAGTGTTGGACCCAGTTGTGCAGTCTTAGATCTGACTGTGGAGCAGCGCACACCTACAGTAAAGAGCTGCAAGTGTTCAAGTTACCAAGCCAACCTCAAGGTGCCATAAATAATTGGTGCAGACATAACAATAGACTGTAATCCTCTCTCCCATTTGGATCTGTCAGACTGCAATCCTCTCTTACACTGCGCTCTGTCAGACTGTAATCTACTCTCACGCTGGAATTTGTCATACTGTAATCCTCTCTCATACTGTGATCTGTCAGACTGCAATCCTCCCTCTCATACTGTGATCTGTCAGACTGCAATCCTCCCTCTCATACTGTGATCTGTCAGACTGCAATCCTCTCTTACACTGCGCTCTGTCAGACTGTAATCTACTCTCACGCTGGAATTTGTCATACTGTAATCCTCTCTCATACTGTGATCTGTCAGACTGCAATCCTCCCTCTCATACTGTGATCTGTCAGACTGCAATCCTCCCTCTCATACTGTGATCTGTCAGACTGCAATCCTCTCTTACACTGCGCTCTGTCAGACTGTAATCTACTCTCACGCTGGAATTTGTCACACTGTAATCCTCTCTCATACTGGGATCTGTCAGACTGCAATCCTCCCTCTCATACTGGGATCTGTCAGACTGCAATCCTCCCTCTCATACTGGGATCTGTCAGACTGCAATCCTCCCTCTCATACTGTGATCTGTCAGACTGCAATCCTCCCTCTCATACTGGGATCTGTCAGGCTGTAATGCTTCCTCTCTCATAGTTGTCTCCGATACTGTTATTTTTGTCATTGGATTTGTCTGTGCCTCTGATTGTTGTTCCTGTTTAGATTGAGTGGGCTGTCACCATTTCTGGGAGACACAGACGCGGAGACTCTCAGTAACATCCTGACTACTAACTGCAGCTTTGACGATGAGGCTTTTGAAAATATCTCAGAAGATGCTAAAGACTTCATTGCCAACTTACTGATCAGAGAGAAGAGGTAAAGGTCCAAAGATGGCCAGATCTTTAGCTTATTTGTCATTATTATCAGAGTGTTTTAATGTGGGAGTTTTTGGTGGTTGGATGACAGTGCAGGTGTTAGTATTTGTTGTATTTGTTAGACTGAGTATCAGCGTGTCGGCGCGTCACCGCGGGAGGGCGCGTGCCCGCGGGGGGCGCAGGAGCGCGCATGGGCGCGCGGCGGTGCGCGTCATCGTCAGCACGCGGGAGAGTGCATCAGTGTTGTGGAGAGTATTTCCTGAGTTGTTCGCTTTCATTTGTTTTGTATCTTTATGTTTCAGTGGACGGTTCAGTGCTGCTCAATGCCTGAAACATCCTTGGGTCAAAAATCTAGCTGCAAAAACCAGGCACAGCAGGATCCAACTCAAATCCCAGCTGCTGCTGAAGAAATATGTCATGAAGCGACTTTGGAAGGTGCCAGTTTCATACACAGCTTTGACTCATTCCAACCCTTTCCTCCTCATATGCCTATGATGATGCTCTGATAGGGCAATCCAACTATTCTCCGCATCCCTTCTCTCTTTATTTCCCTGCACTTCCTCCTACTTTCAATTATTGGTTCGTTCCTTACACAGATACTCGAGGACTTGTGCGCTGCAATGTGCTGAGGGAATGCCTCACTGTCAGGAGGTCAGTGCTGAGGGAATGCCTCACTGTCCGAGGGTCAGTGCTGAGGGAATGCCTCACTGTCCGAGGGTCAGTGCTGAGGGAATGCCTCACTGTCCGAGGGTCAGTGCTGAGGGAATGCCTCACTGTCCGAGGGTCAGTGCTGAGGGAATGCCTCACTGTCCGAATGTCAGTGCTGAGGGAATGCCTCACTGTCAGGAGGTCAGCGCTGAGGGAATGCCTCACTGTCCGAGGGTCAGTGCTGAGGGAGTGCCTCACTGTCCGAGTGTCAGTGCTGAGGGAATGCCTCACTGTCCGAATGTCAGTGCTGAGGGAGTGCCTCACTGTCCGAGGGTCAGTGCTGAGGGAATGCCTCACTGTCCGAGGGTCAGTGCTGAGGGAATGCCTCACTGTCAGGAGGTCAGCGCTGAGGGAATGCCTCACTGTCAGGAGGTCAGTGCTGAGGGAATGCCTCACTGTCCGAGGGTCAGTGCTGAGGGAATGCCTCACTGTCCAAGGGTCAGTGCTGAGGGAATGCCTCACTGTCCAAGGGTCAGTGCTGAGGGAATGCCTCACTGTCCAAGGGTCAGTGCTGAGGCAGTGCCGCACTGTCCGAGGGCCAGTGCTGAGGGAGTGCTGCACTGTCTGAAGGTCAGTGCTGAAGGAGAGCCACACTGTCCAAGGGTCAGTGCTGAGGGAATGTCGCACTGTCTGAAGGTCAGTGCTGAGAGAATGCCTCACTGTCAGGGGGTCAGTGCTAAGGGAGTGCCTCACTGTCCGAGGATCAGTGCTGAGGGAGTGGCGCAATGTCAGAGCTGAGCGAGTGCTGCATTGTCAGAGGGTCAGTGCTGAGGGAGTGCTGCACTGTCGCACGTTCACATGCAAAGACACAGATACACAGTCTCTCTCACACACATAGAATAAACTACACACACATAAAATGTGAGACATTGGCACTCCATACACAGCCACACACACATCCTACACTTAAAAATACCACCCACACACACACCCCATCCCCAAAAATACATACACACCCCCCACACACATTCTCTGATTCCACATTATCTGTTTAATGCAAATAATCATTCCATGTAGCTCAATTTAAACTAAATCCTTTGTGTTTTTTTATAGAAGAATTATTACGCTATTGCGGCAGCAAACAGGCTAAAAAAAATCAGCAGTTGTGGATCACTTCCAGCTCTGGTGATGTGAGAAAATCTCGCTGGCACAACGTACCAAAACTATTACTGAATGCTGAAAAACACGGGAGTTCCAATCACATATTCCATAATAAGAAAGACGAATGAACAGGAGTGATGGCTATAGGCATACTGCATTGTCTACCATACAGCATGTTACTGCAGTTTGAACAAACAACAAAGAACAACCCGGCACGGGAAACAGGCCATTCGGCCCAACGAGCCCGCGCCGCCATTTTAAAGCATTTTCCTACACCTACCTTGCCCCATGTGTATGCGAATGGTACCCCTACTGTAGCCAGATTCAGGGGAGAATAGTGTAGGGTCAATTTGGTACACCATTCAGCCTAAGAGCACATCTTTGGGGTGTGGGAGGAAACCGCAGCACCCGGAGGAAACTCACGCAACCACAGGGAGAATGCGCAAACTCCCACTGACAATGGCCCAAATCCATGTATCTGCACAGCTAGCAGTGATAGTCACTGAGCTGTTGTGGTGCCCATCTGCTGGTCCAGATTTAAGCACACACATCGACACGAGGTACTAGGCTACTTTCGAAACATCCAAGAGCAGCTCACGCACGACCCACCGTGTGCATGCCCCTCGTTTGACAACAAGGTGGACCGACACCTGTGGATTAAAAGAGACAAAAACATTAACATATGCTATTACATTTCCAGTATCGACCCAAGGCTCTGACCCTTTTTAAAACCGTCTTCTATAATCCTCCATCCCTGTTTCATTCATGTGCCTAAACCTTAAACAAGCCCAGCGTGCCTGCCTCCACCACCTTATTTGGTAGCGCATTTCATACCCCCACGACCCTCTGTGTGAAAAAGCTTCCTCTAGTATCCAAATTATACTTCTCCCCCCTCACCCTTAGATCGTGACCTCTCGTGATAGTTGTCCCCAATCTAGGGAAAAGCCTGCCACTGTTGACTCTATCTATACCCTTCATTATTTTATACACCTCTATCAGATCCCCCCTTAATCTCCGTCTTTCTAAGGAGAAGAGCCCCAGTTTTCCCAATCTTTCCTCAGAACCCAGTCCTTCCATACCAGGCAGCATCCTGGTAAACCTCCTCTGCACTGTCTCCAGGGTCTCCACGTCCTTCCGGTAGTAAGGTGACCAGAACTGGATGCAGTACTCCAAATGCGGTCTAACCAATGTTCTGTACAACTGAAGCATTAGACGACAGCTCTTATACTCGATACCCCTTCCTATAAAGGCTAGCATTCCATAAGCTTTCCTTGCAACCTTCTCCACCTGTGTTGTCACCTTCAGAGACTTGTGCACTTGCACTCCCAGGTCCCTCTGCATTCCTATACTCTTAATTGGGCTACCTTTTATCATGTAACTCCTCCCTGCATTACTCCTTCCAAAATGCATCACCTCGCATTTGTCAGGATTAAATTCCATCTGCCATCTATCTGCCCAGTATACCAACCTATCTATGCCTTGCTGTGTCACCTGACAATCTTCCTTAGTATCTGCCAATCCTGCCATCTTGGTGTCATCCACAAACTTGCTGATCACACCACGTACGCCCTCTTCCAAGTTGTTTATATATATTACAAAAAGAAGACGTCCGAGTACTGAGCCCTGCGGCACACCACTGGTGACAGACCTCCAGCCAGAAAAGGACCCTTCCACAACTACTCTCTGCCTCCTATTGCCTAGCCAGTTTTCAATCCGTCTAGCTACCTGTCCTTGTATCCCATGTGCCTTAACTTTTTCTACCATGTACAGTGTATCACTGTAGTGAACCTCAGTGTATTTACTGTATAACATACTACCGAAGTGAATCTCAGTGTATTACTGTAGAACATATTACAGGACTGAACTTCACAGTGTATTGCTGTGCAGCACAGATGCGAATTGCTGAGCCAAGGAAACCTGGCATATGGGCCATGACCCACATTCCAAAAATAAGAACAAAATCTCAGCAGTAAGAACTGCACTGACACATTTGGGATTCAAAAATTAAAATTAAACGTTTAATAACAAGAAGAAAAGAAAACATAGGCACACAAGATTACATTTACATGGTGAAAATTAGTCTTGCAAAACATTCCCCCCAAAAGACTCCCTACTTTGTCAGACTCGCAAGTAAGTACCTCCCAGGCAACTCTCCCTTATAGTTAATTATAAAAATCCAGCACCCAAGGCAAAGCTACTGTGGTTTTAATAAAAGCATCCCACATGACCTCTCAAACTCTCACACTTCCAAGAAATGTTCAGACACGCTGCTGTTCCGGCACGCCACTGTCCAAGACATTTCTGGTTAGACTGGATGCCTGATTCAAACTGCACCTTCTCCCAGACTATCAACAGGTCTTCCCCATGCAGCCAATACCAAATCAACAGGTAGAATTTTGAGCCTGCATTAGCCATTTGCATAAAGAATAACACAGGCCAAAAAGCTTGCAATGTTGGAGAATAAGATTTTTGCCAGTGATATTTCTAATCCTGATTTTCTATGTCCCCCGCCTGTGACGTAACAAGATTCCCACCCAGGAAGGTGTGGAACCTCATTTTAATAAACCAACGAGATGCCCATTGGCAATTCTGCCCTCTCTGAATTTTCATTTGCTCAATTTACAACTGCTCAATAAAAACATGAACCTAGTGACCTCGCCTCTGAAGGGCATTACGGAAGTGAGCATGCCATTTGTCTGTACCCATTAGGGAGTCTAATGGAGAGAGAGAGAATGTGGGGGAAGGAGCTAAGTCATTCTTGAGGGCAGGAGCACGGGGGGTTGGGGGGTGCTGCTGGGGGGGATAAGGGGGGCAGTTGCATCTGGGCAGTTGGGGTGGAGGGAGGGGTTTGCTGTTCACAGGCCTCTGTGGGCCTTTGTTATTGTGGTGCTCTTGCTCCCCAGTGGGTCTGGCATTTACAATATATGCATCCTGGGTCACCCCTTCTAGGGTTTAAGCATTGGTTTCTTGGAAAGATTGCTTTTCTGGAGTAGCAGGAGGAAGTGCGTGAGAGTGGGAAAGTCCACAGCAAAGCACAGAGGCAACATGTGAGGTCTCACGGGTGGGTTTGATGACACATCAAATTGTATGGGCTATGTAGAGGACTCTGATATGATGTAGTAATTAGATCCACGAGAGTGAGGACCCTGACAAAGAGGCCAGTCACATTACTCCCCCACCTTGAGGCTGCAGTGAACAGCAGTAGGGAATGGGCAGTATGGGAGGCCCCTGCCGAAAGTCCAGGAGTCCAGGCCACCGGGATTGTAATCATGGGTGGCTGGGTGTACAAGTTGAAAGACTCATATGATCCGCTACTGATGAGAGCTGGGGCGCAAATGCTAAAGTTAAGGATCAAGTTGAGTGGAAATTGGAATCTAAAGATTAATCAGGTGAGCCTCGCTTGCCACAGGAGGAAGCAACTTCCCTAAAGATATCCCTGACCCTTCCCTGTTGAGTGAATTATGCACCGTATTACCACTTACTGTTTTACTGTAGAGTGTATCACTGCAATGTGACAGTGTTACTGTACAGTGTATAACTGCAGTGTGAAAGTGTTACTATGCATGTACTACTGCACTGTGTATTAATGCAATGTAGCACGGTGTTATGTCCAGTGTATTACTGCAGTGTTTTACACACTTACTGTACAATGTAGAACATAATGTACTGCAGTGAAACATTACTGTTACTGTTAGTGTTACTGTACAATGCAGTGTACTGCAGTGTGACACTATTACTGTACAGTGCATTACTGCAGTGTACACCAGTGTTACTGCACTGTGCATTACTACAGTGTACCACACACTGTTACTGTACAGTTTATTACTGCAGTGTACAATGCATGTGTTGCTGTAGAGTGCACTCCTACTGTACCAGTGTTACTCTACAGTGTATAACCGCAGTGTACCACAGAGTTACTGTATAGTGTATTACTGCAGTGTACAATGCACTGTGTTACTGTACAGTGCATTACTGCATTGTACTGCACACTGCATTAATATGAAGTATATTATTGCTGTGCTTTATAATTAGCTACATTGTGCAGCACAGAACCTAGTCCTTCATCGCACCTTGGTTGGAATTTCTGTTGCACACCTGCTTCCTTTTATCCTTCTGTTTTCAGCTCTACCAACTTTCCTACAATTCCTTTCTCCTTCATGTGCTTATTCCTGTGCCTGAAATCCATCCTTCTGGTAGTCTAAGTTCCACATTTTAATCACTCACTGGTTTAAGAGATTGCTCCTGAATCCCCTATTGGTATATTCGTGATCATCGGATTACTTATGGACTCCGGTTTGAATTCCTCTCGAAATGGAAGAATTACTTTGATTATCTTAAGCACCCCTATCAGGTTTAGTGATGAGTACCAACCTGTTCAAACCTTACTGAATGATAACAACCTCTCATTTCTGATATTTTAGTAAATCTGTATTTTAATCTCTGTTGTGGCTCTATTTCCTTTTCATAATAGTTTATGGAGATCAGAACTGGCCACAATTTTCTGAATGTCGTCTACCCAGTTCTGTACAAATTCAGTAAAATGTCTGTCCTTTTTGATTTGATCCCAGTACCACAGTGCTGTGTTTCTTTGTTTTGATCTCATGATGATGTGAGTCTTCTTCCAGTAGTGACACCACTATTGGAACTAGTGCTCCTTTAGAGCACAGATCCTATCAGATTCCATCTTAACCTCTCATTCTCTCTTTTCTGTTTTGTTATACATCCCCTGACTATCTATTTCAACTTTAATAATGAGTTTACTATGTGGTGCCTTGTTGAAGGACTTTTGAAGTTCCAAATATATATCACCTACTACATTACCCTGATCTACTGCTACTTCTTCAAAGAATTTAGGAACATTAGTTGAGCCTGACTTTTCCTTTTAAAACCCATGCTGATGGCTCTATTATGTTTGCCATTTTTAAATGTTTTTGAGAACATCTGTGTGAAGATATTATCCTTCCCTCACTGATGTTAATAGGACTATACTCCATGGGATTTATTTGATTCCTCTTTTCATATCATTGACAGTCAGTCCCCTGGCACTATTTGCTTATGTATATTTACAGATTTATAAAGTGTGTCTTGGCTATCACTTCTCTAACTTCTGTGGGAATATGTGAGAATGAATCTGTTTGACGAGGGCTTTTATCATGTCCAAGTTCTAATTTATCTGTAAAGCGAATTACTGTATAATGAATGACTGTATTTAGTCTAATGCTGTACAGTAATACCCTCCACTCTCTATAGAGGATATATTGCATACAATACTATAGATTGTGGGACTTAAATTCAATAAGAAATACTGTACAGTATATATTACTCGATATATTACTGTATAATGCTAGAATATGGTATATGTTACTCTGCATATACTGCATGGTACACATAACTACAGAATCTCACCGAATAGTTATTTTTGTATAATACATATTACTGAATATGTTTGTGTATAGTGTGAAGATGTGTTCTGATATAGAATTGTAACTATTCAATATACTTCTGTATTGCATATATTACTGTAGAATATGTATCCCTCTTCAGTGTCTGTTTTAGCAGTGCATCATTCACATACACTGAATACACTTGATGCAGTGTACTGAATTTCACTAAAGTACACAACCTGCTGCTCCAATGCTACTAAATTATTGCTCTTTACCAGTGAGGTGGGTGAATTCAACACCAGCTTCTTCACTCTCACTCGTTCTCAGTGTCTGCATTCTCAAAAGGAGCATATGGCAACATTCAGACAGACGGTTTGATCTTGCAGCTCTCTTCCTACGTCCGGGACATCAGTATCTTCACTAATCCTCTCCAACCAGAACCAAACAACTCTGATTGCTTCAAGATCTCTCTGTGCTTCAGAGAATTTTGCTGATAACAACCAAAGCTTTGCTCCAAATTGCATCAGTGTCAGGGTGAGGAAGAAGCCCACATTCCCACAGAAATAAAAAGAGAAAATGGTGGATAGGCTAAGAGAAAGAGGTTGAGAAAAACAGAGTTACGGTTTCAGGTCAATAACTTTCCATCACAACTCAGGTTCTTACTTCTGATCTGGGGCAGTAGACAGGCTGCTGAATGCATATAGAACCATAGAATTCCTACAGTGCAGAAGGAGGCCATTTGGCCCATCAAGTCTGTTTTGAGTCTCCAACAGAGCATATCAATCAGTGCCACCCCGCCCCATTCTCCTAACCCCACGTATTCACCACGGCTAATTCCCCTAACATAGACATCTTTGGACGATAAAGGGCAATTTAGCATGGCCTGCATCTTTCAGACTGTGGGAAGAAACTGGAGCATCCAGAGGAATTCCATGAAGGCATGTGGAAAATGTGCAAACTGCACACAGACAGGCTGGAATTGAACCCATGACCATTGGCATTGTGAGGCAGCAGTGCTAACCACTGTGCTACCACACCGCATGTGAATGTTAGATGAACACTGGATCAGGTGACTGGTGTGATTCCCTCAACAGTTGAATATCAGAATCCACAAACATTTAATCCTTCCACCACTGATGAACAAGGGCAGCCCTGTGTACCATCTACAAATGTGCTGCCGGGACTTACCAAGTTTCCTTAGGCATCACCTTCTAAACCCATGATCACTACAATTTAGAAGGACAAGGGCACCAGACACCTGGAAACACCACCTGGAAGTTCCGCTCCAAGTCACTCATCATCCTGACTTGGAAATATATTCCCGCTCATTCACGTCACGGAGTCAAAATCGTGGAACTCCTTCCTGAACAGCACTGAGGGTGTACTTACACGTCAGGGACTGCGGTGGTTCAAGAAGGTAGCTCCCCACCTTTTCAAGGCTAACTAAGGATGGACAATAAATACTGATCCAGCTAGCAATACCTACATCCCATAAATGAATTTCAAAAATCACACTGTCAGAAACATTCATTGCATTTTGTCTGTCACAGGATAAATTCAGGGAGGGTGAATAGTCATTGGGTGAGAGGTTGGGTGAGAGATGGGGTCAGGGTTGCTCATATTAATGGAGCCCCACCTGAGCAAAATTCAATATTTCAGAAAACATGGGTTGCCAGTTGAGACGCATTGTCAACATGGGGGGGAATGCAGAGAGATACATGATGAAACCGTCAAGCTAGATCTGCATGACAGATGCAATATAATGTGGATAAGTGCAAGATTATCCACTTTGACAGCAATAATAGGACAACAGATTATTACTTGAATGGGTGTAAATCGATAGAGGTGTATACGCAATGAGACCTTGTACCAGTTGTTGAAAGTAAGCACGGAGGTACAGCGGTCAGTAAAGGCAGCAAATGGAATGTTGGCCTTCACAGCAAGAGGATTTGAGTATAGGGATGGTGATGTTTTGCTGCAATTGTTTAGGGCATTGGTGAGGCCACACTGAATACTGTGTGCAGTTTTGGTGTCCTTATCTGAGGAAAGATGTCCTTTCGATAGAGGGAGTACAATGAAGGTTTACCAGGCTGATTCCTGGGATGGCAAGTCTGCCATATGATGAGAGATTAGGATTATAGCCACTGGAGTTTAAAAGATTGAGACAGGATCTCATAGAAACTTACAAAATTCTAACAGGATTAGACAGGGTAGATTCAGAAAGAATGTTCCCAATGGTGAAGGGGTCCAGAACTAGGGGGTCATAGTTTGAGGATAAGGGTAAACTTTTTAGAACTAAGGTGAGGAGAAATTTCTTCACCCAGAGCATAGTAAATGTGTGCCATTTACTACCACAGAATGTTGTTGGCGCCAAAACGTTGTCTGATTTCAAGAAGAAATTAGATATAGCTCTTAGGGCTAAAGAAATCAAAGGTTATGGGAGGAAAGGGGGATCAGGATATTGAATTTGATGACTAGCCATGATCAAAATGAATGGCGGTGTTGGCTCAAAGAGCTGAATGGCCCACTCCTGCTTTTAGCTTCTATGAAAGCTTGGCAGGCTAAACAGAAACCTTGGTAGGCTAACTTAGGCCTGCAAGCTGTATGTTGGATAACCCTGCTTTGATTCTGTACTGACCTATTACACAGTATGATCCCATTCTGTATTGTCTAATGAAACAGTACAATCCCATTCTGGACAAACCATTACTCAGTGCAATCCCATTCTGTACTCTCCATTACACATTATGACCCCATCCTGGATAAACCATTACACAGTATGATCCCATTCTGGACAAAACATTACACAGTATGATCCCATTCTATATTGTTCAGTTACATAGTAGGATCCCATTCTGGACAGACTATATTACACAGGATAGAACAAAGAAAATTACAGCACAGGAACAGGTCCTTCAGCCCTCCAAGCCTGCACCAACCATGCTACCTGACTGAACTAAAATCCCCTACCCTTCCGGGGACCGTATCCCTCTATTCTATCCTATTCATGCATTTGTCAAGACGCCCCTTAAAACTCACCATCATATCTACTTCCACTACCTCCCATGCAGCGAATTCCAGGCACAATCCCATTCAGTATGATTCCAGTCTATATTGTCCCATTACCTAGTGCGATCTCATTCTGTACTGACCCATTACATAGTATGATCCCATTCTCCACTGTCCCGTCACATAGTGTGATCAAGTTCTCTGCTATCCCATAAACTGTGTACTTCCATTCTCTGCTGTCCTATTACCAAACTGCATGCCCAACATTGCTCGAGTATGTGATACCAACTGTTGTCATATATATCTTGGAACGTTACTTTGTCCATAAAGCAAATGTTATCTCCTTCAAACAAGGACAACATTTAGCCAAGTCCAGTCTAGACTGATTTAATAAAGCGAGAGTTTTGTTATTTACAAGGCCAGGGTGACAGTTCAGAATAGAGTTTGTACTGATATCAGCACAAGTTGTTTCAAACAAGGTGCAGTTAATCACAGCTTTTAAGCTAATGGAGACCTTACACTTTATCTTAAAGCAACCAGCTGCGTTTGCAATTTTGTAGGATCTCAGCTTGCAAAACCTTTTTTACAAGTGGCCAAGATCATAGGAGATTCATGGGATGCCAACCCCTTAACATCTCATTCCCTCCTTTTTTCATTCCATGATAACATTAACCTCTTTAGAGAGGAACTTGTGCTCTATGATATGCTAGGCATTGGCAGACATCCTTCCATAAGCCTAGCGGTAAGCAAACTACCAGGATAATGACTCCCAGGTACATTAAAATCCCTCTGCAGTCTCCAAAGAGGTTACCAAAAGGCCATCAGCCAGGAGGATTGTAGTTTTTAAAGTTTTGCCCTTCAGCCCTAATTTTGTCTTTTTAATATGCTCAGCTAAATTTGTGATATTGTCAGAAGAGTCTGGAATGTCTGTACAGCACTCAGAGCCTATTAGGGCACAGGTGCCTCCTGTTGCTGCAAACAAGTAATCTAAAGCCATTTGATTTTGGAGTGCCACCGTCTGTACAACTATGACTTCAGCTAAAATTTCGGAGATAGTGGTGCTCACATCTTCTAATCCATCCGCAGTATCATTCGCTATTTTCTCAAGAGCTGATGCCATACTAATCAGCTCTTGAGCTGCTTTTGTTGTCCCATAGGCAGGAAAGGCTATCATCTAAAACTGTTGAGCTTCGGTGATGGTCTGTTTAGATCTTAACAGATGTATCTTTGGGTGGAGATGTAGGGAGTCATAATGTCAGACATAGGGGACTATATACGCTAGATAGCAAGAGTCCCAGGGAAGCCAAGGATAAACGTTATCTCCATAGACAAAATAGGTGCTACATATCATCTAATAGGCTGGGATTGGCTGGGAAACTGTTGTCTTTGGGGCATGAAATTTTTTTCCCCTCCCAACGCCAACATTAATGTTCCTTTGATGTGAAGAAGGCATTCTGAATGAACAATCCAGTTTGTGCAGTGGAACAAGAAACCTTTTTCTTCTTTCTGACTGGGATTGGTAATATTAAACTGCTGAATGCAGTAGCTACGGCCAAGGGGTATGGTTCCGTTTCCTATCAGGCAAACAGTTCCTCCTTGTTGATATTTTACAACGAAGTAGGGTGGGGAGTCTGATCTATCGTATTTGGGTTGGTAATGGATCTTAAAAGAATTCATTACATTACACCTCTCTGCAAGTTGAGCAATATTTTTTCCCAAAGGTACCCATAGAGGGACGTCCTGTCTGTTAACTTTTAGGAAGCCTATAGGATCGAACACAGCCCTCGTTCCGTTTTTAGTCTCGTTTTTATATAAAATCCATTCTATAATTTCCTGGAGGTTGAGAGGAATAGGGAACAGAGGAATCCCTTCTTTAGTATGTGGTAGTATGTGTGAGCAGACCCAACACCCACTTACATTAAACATTACAGCGTACTCACAAGACATGTACAAAAAGATGTTAGAGTGAAATCACCCATTAGTCAGTCCATCTTTCCGTTGATCCGATTGTCCTGGTGCCAGGAAAATAGCCGAAAGACTGAAGATGGTGAAGATGAACCTCATAATTTATTAGCAGGAATTGACATCCACCGTTCACAGTCACTTGAATGGATCCAGTAATTCTGTCCTTTGGCTTTAACTGTTGTCGGAGTTTGGAGAAGTACTTGAAACGGTCCTTTCCACCTTGGTCCAAGTTTGGGGCGATCCCAATCTCGAATCAGCACAAAGTCTTCTATGTGTGGTCCAGGGAAGTAGTCCTGTGGGTCAGAATCTTGATCCGGTGTCCGTGGAGTTGATCCAAAAGCGCACTGTACCTGGGAATGAAGAAACTTTAAAGATGATGTTAGCTGTCGGAAGTACTTCTGCATTTCATCACCCATGACGTGTAAATCTATCTGGGTGGGTGGGCTTGTATTTGCAACCCAGGGTGTTCCACTGGCTCGGCCATAAATTATCTCTGCCGCTGAGAGTCCAGTAGTAGAGTGGGTCATTATTCTCATGTGGTACAGAGCTAGGGGCAAAACCTTTAATCAGTTAAGGCTGGTTTCAGATGTTAACTTTGCCAATTTAGCTTTAATGTCCCATTAGCTCTTTCCACTATTCCTGCTGCCTGGGGGTGGTAGGCACAGTGGAATTGTTGTTGGATGTGTAACGCATCACACCATTCCTTATTGTCTTTTCCTACAAAGCGGGGACCATTATCTGAACTAATTTGTTGAGGCACTCCAAACCTTGGTATTACTTCAGTTAGTAACAATTTTACTACTGTCGAGGCTTTGTTTTTTGTTGTTGGGAAAGCCTCTATCCATCTACTAAATACATGAACAATTACAAGACAATACTTATAGCAACGTATATGCAGCAATTCAATAAAATCTAGCTGAATACATTCAAACGGTTCACCTGGCAAGGGTGTTCTTCCTGGTGAGCATCTCACCCCTTGACCAACATTGTTTTGCTGGCATGTCAAACATGATGCTATACGAGACTGGGCTGCCTCAGCTAGTCGGGGGTGCCACCAGGTACGGAGCATAATACCACTCATTCTCTCCTTGCCAAGGTGGGTATCCGAATGAAGTCAATCAATGAGCAAAGGCAACAAAGCATCAGGTATACACACTTGGCCAATTAGAGTAACCCAAAGGCCTGATGACGCATCCATGCGCTTTCCAAATGTCCTTTTCAGAGGCAGGGGCATCCCCCTGCAAGCACTGGACAGTGACAATATCTGGCATGCCCATCGTGTTCGAAGAAGGCAAGAATTTATCACTTGCTTGCTCATAGAAGGCACAATAAAATTTGATCTGCAGCAGCCTGATCAGCCCGAACATTGCCCTGAGTAACTGTAAAGTCATCGGAGGCATGGGCAGCGCATTTGATAATAACCGATTGTTTAGGGAGGAGGGTTGCCTGGAGAAGGTACGAAGAATTCTGGATGGACATGCCCAAGGACGTTAAAAACTCACGCTGAGACCATAGTTGGCCAAAGTTGTGGGAGGTGCCAAAGGCATACCGAGTCAGTGTAAATATTTGCTGACTTTCCTGAGGCTAGAATACAAGCATGGGTGAGGACAAAATGTTCTACTTTCTGAGCAGACACCAGGGGGTCAAACACCACCCATTGTAATGTGGAGGCAGCATCACGTATCCGGAGAGGGGGGTATCCAAGGGGGACATAGACGAGCTGCCGTCAACAAATAAGATATGGTCCAGAGAAGGGAGTGGGACGTCAGTAAGGTCTGGGTGGGGATAAATTGGAAATTGGTTCCTTAGTAAGCATTCATGTGGGTGTTCTAAGAACTCATCTGGAAAATGTGGCTGGGTTAATAGAACATAGAACATACATAGAGCATAGAACACTACAGCACAAACAGGCCCTTCGGCCCACAAGTTGCACCGATCGTATCCATACCTACCGAGCCATAGAACTATCTGTAACTCCCAATCCCATTAGATCCCATATACTCATCCAGAAGTCTTTTAAAAGACCCCAGCAAGTTCGCCTCTACCACCACTGACGGCAGCCGATTCCACTCACTCACCACCCTCTGAGTGAAAAACTTACCCCTAACATCTCCTCTGTACTTGCTTCCTAGCACCTTAAACCTGTGTCCTCTCGTAGCGACCATTTCAGCCCTGGGAAATAGCCTCTGAGAATCCACCCTATCTATTCTTCTCAACATTTTATAAACCTCCCTCAGGTCGCCTCTCAACCTTCGTCTCTCCAGGGAGAAGAGACCTAGTTCCCTCAACCTATCTTCATAAGGCATGCCTCCCAATCCAGGCAATATCCTTGTAAATCTCCTCTGCACCCTCTCAATAACTTCCACATCCTTCCTGTAGTGAGGCGACCAGAACTGCACACAGTACTCCAAGTGGGGTCTGACAAGGGTCGTATAAAGTTGCAGCATTACCTCCCGACTCCTAAACTCAATCCCTCGATTAAAGAAGGCCAGTACACCATACGCCTTCTTGACCACATCCTCCACCTGCGAGGCCGATTTAAGAGTCCTATGGACCCGGACCCCAAGATCCTTCTGCTCTTCAACACAGCTAAGACTCCTACCCTGCATCCCATTGGTCCTGCCAAAATGGACCACTACACATTTATCCGCTTTGAAGGCCATCTGCCACTTCTCCGCCCAGTCTTGCATCCTATCTATGTCATACTGCAACTTCTGATATCCCTCCAGACTATCCACAACACCACCAACCTTCGTATTGTCGGCGAACTTACAAACCCATCCCTCCACTTCCTCATCCAGGTCATTTATGAAAATGACAAACAGCAAGGGTCCTAGAACAGATCCCTGGGGCACTCCACTGGTGACCAACCTCCATGCAGAAAAAGACCCATCCACAACCACCCTCTGCCTTCTGCAGGCAAGCCAGTTCTGGATCCACAAGGCCAAAGCCCCTTGGATCCCATGCCCTCTCACCTTCTCAAGAAGTCTTGCATGGGGGACCTTATCAAACGCCTTGCTGAAGTCCATGTAAACCATGTCCACCACTCTTCCTTCGTCAATGTGTCCAGTCACATTTTCAAAGAACTCATCTAGGCTCGTAAGGCACGACCTGCCCTTGACAAAGCCATGCTGACTATTTCTGATCATTCTAAACTTCTCTAAATGCTCATAAATCCTGTCCCTCAGAATCCAGAATAATAGTGGAATAGAAGGAGAACATCAAGAGGGGATTGTTAAGGAGTGCTACTTTGTAGCGATTTAAACGTGCCTGGGTAAGGTGTTGAGTCTGGTGAGAGGTGAGGAGGGCTACAATGGCATGTGAGGTATAGACTGTAAGGGGTTGATGGAGTGTAATGTTGGAGGCAGCAGTGACTAAAGAGTAAATTGCAGGGAGAATCTGAGAACAAGGGGGTAGTCCCAGAGTTACAGGGTCCAGGTGGGTAGACTAGTAGGCTGCCGGTTGTTTGCGATCGCCATGAGTCTGTGTCAGGACTCCAGTAGCACATTCATCCAAAACATTAACATATAGATGGAAAGGCCTGTCATTTAAAGGTCTTCCCAAAGCCAGGGCTGCAGCAAAGCCTGCTTTAAATCTGAAAAAGCTTATCCATCTGCATCTCCCTCCTCTATTTTCTCCTGACTAGCCCTTCTTCCCTTTATCAAATCCTGTAAGGGCATTACCACTTGGTCATAATCTTCCAAAAACTTCCTACAATAGCCAAAAAGTCTTCAATGCTTGTTTTACCCTTTTTCTGGTGAAAAGACTTTATGTCTTAAAATTACTGCAAGTCTTATAACACAAAGATCCATCCTGTCTGGGAAAGAATGGGTTAATTCTCTGCTTGTTTCAGCAGAGGGGCGGGTGGGGGGGGGGTAAGTTCACTCAGATGGACATCATCATTTCAAACACTCTGGAATAATTCTTTCCGTTTATCTTTTCATTGTCAGTTCTATCAAGAATATATTTTCAAATTTAACAAAAAACCTGATCCAGATAATCCAAAATAAGATTTATTTTTATCACTTTTAAATAACCCTACTAAATTAAGACTTTTACACTTCCTTACAATCTTTCCAGTTTAAGCTCAAAATGTGCATGATTATTTCTACAGCTCTGCCTTTGTAACCAACACAGGCAAATACAAAATGAAACCTACTGCGTGCTGAAATGGTTAACTCTCCTTACAACTTTTCAGATGTAATGTAATGCTATCTTTCCCACATGGCAGAGCTCAAATCTCTGTCCAATTCCTACTCTTGAAAATGACGATGGCCACCAAGACTAAGGAATCCTGACCCTGCCTCAATTGCACTATTGTAAAATCTCAACTGGGGGTAAGTAATTTATTAAACTCGCACACATAAAAGCAATTTACTTTGATCGGCTATACCCTATTACACCACATGAGGCTCTCGATCACACAACCTCTCTCTCTGCCATACAGAGTCAGTGCCTGCTTGTTTCTTTTAACCCTTTACTCCCCTCTTTGGTCTATGACGCTTCAGACCAACCAATTTAACCTGATTGGATTCCCTTTTGTCTTTGCAGCAGCACTGGCGCTGGTGTCTGTTATATTCATCGGGCAACGCCAGCTACCTTAGATTTCTGGTGGTTATTTACAGTCGTTGCTCAACTTTCCAAACCATCATTATTGTTAAAAGGTACCAGCCCTGTCTTTAGTATTGCCTGGTGCACAGGACTCAGTCTGTCATGATATAATTGGAGGAGGCTGGGGTCGGAGTTGGCACAGTAGAGGTCTGCGTCAGAGCAGGGGCAGTGGTCTGAGGGGAATAGGGTGACAGAAGTGGGGATGAATCTGGCTGTTGAGTCTTAATATCTTGGGGTGGGGGTTAGGCTGAGGCTGAGGTTGAGGTTGAAGTTGGGATAGGGGTTGAGTTGGTGATGGCAGAGGTGGATACAATGATTGGGGTGATGGTTCTAGCAGAGCACTGGGTCGATTCTGCCAATCCTCCTCCTCCTGTTCATTCCTATCATGATTTTGGAACATCATTGGCAGATCAAATATGCCAGGCGATACCTCCGATTTTTTCTCTTTCATCAATTTGGCTTGCCGCTCTAATCCCTGTTCTCTGTTTCATCTTTCCCTTTCCAGTCTTTCTTGTTTAGCCCTTTCCCTTTTGTTCATTTCATGATCCTCACACTGCAACTTCAAAACCTTCCAATTTTTGGGTTTCCCCTCATTATCACAGGTGCTAATCCCTCTTCTACGTGTGTTATCCATCCAACTGGCCAACTTTGACTTCTCAGTTAACTCCTCAGCTCTTTTTCTCCAAGATGACATTAATATCTTCTATTTAAAACAAAACACAAAAAAATACATTCGGCTTGGAGCCAAATGAATCATTTGGTCTCAAAATCTGTCAAATTAAAAACAAAAGCAAAAATAAAATTTACAACCTCCAACGTATATAATTTTTTAATTGCCATATTAGGAATCGAAGATGGTGAAATCTCTGCCAGTTAAAGAAACACAAGAACATAAGAAATAGGAGCAGGAGTAGACCATCTAGCCCTTCGAGCCTGCCCCGCCATTCAATAAGATCATGGCTGATCTGAAGTGGCTGAGTTCCACTTTCCCGCTTTCTCCCCATAACCTTTAATTCCCTTGCCTACCAAAGAAATAAAACACATTTCAACGTGACAATGTCACAATTTCTTCAAGACAAAGGAAAGAGCGCATGGTTCCCTCCAAGGTTTAAATCCCTTCTTAACAAAATTTGAACTCAGCATTATTCAAAATTCATTGTTCGCTGGAGCAGGCGGAGTGAAGGTCGCACAGAGTCAAGGTAAGAGATTACCTTTAAAAACATTTTCGTGGGCTTAGTAACGTTTTCAGATTTTAATACTACAAAGGAAGTGGACTGCGGGGCTTTGTGGGAAGGGATTTTTTTAACCGCGCTACGTTTAAAAGGAGGCCTGCTGTAGACAGCGGGCAGCGTTGGAGCGGGCAGCGGAGTGAGAGGGAAGCAGAGTGGGCTGTAAGGGCTTAGGATCAAAGGGCTTGGCAGAAAAGGGCCAGGTAAGTTTGACTTGTTGACTATGTTCAGTAATTACTAAGAGAGTGTGATGGAGGGGCATATGATGTGCTGTTTCTGTATGATGTGGGAGCTGGTGGGCCCCAAGGTCCTTCCCAGTGACCATGTCTGCAGTAAGTGCTGGTTGCTGGAGGAGCTCCAGCTCAAAGTAGATGAGCTGGCCTCTGAGCTTCAGACACTGAGGCTCATCAGGGGGAGGGAGTGTACCATAGATAATGGGGTGCAAGAGACATCCACATCCCCTAGACTGGCTCACTCTAAGGGTCAGGAACAAGAGGGGGCTGCTGGGGGGAAGAAGGGTGGGAGGAAGGAGGGGGGAGTGGGGAGGAGGGGGGGTGGGGAGGAAGGAGGGGGGGTGGGGAGGAAGGAGGGGGGGTGGGGAGGAAGGAGGAGGGTGGGGAGAAAGAGGGGAGTGGGGAGGAAGGGGGGGGGGGGGACCCAAATGCCTCAGCCACTCAATCTGCACAACAGGTTTGAGGTTCTTGCTCCCAGTGAGGACAAGAATGAGGGCTGTAAGGTTGACAAGCAAACTGCCCATGGTACAGTGATGCAGACACAGGACAAAGACAAAGACAAAGAGGAAGAAGTAAAGAGGAATGTAGTGGTAACTGGGGATAGTGTAGTTAGGGGTATAGACACTGTCTTTTGTCACAATGATAAAGAACACAGAAGGGTGTGTTGTCTGCCTGGTGCTCAGGTCCAGGATGTCTCATCTGGGCTGCAGAGGAACCTGGAGTGGGAGGGTGAGAATCCAGTCATTGTGGTACATGTGGGTGCCAACGACTTACGCAAATTGGGGACTAATTATCTGGAGGGGGAGTATGAAAAGCTGGGGATGGAATTAAAAAGCAGAACCGACAAGGTGGTTATCTCTGGATTACTACCTGAACCGCATGCAGATGGGCATGGGGTAGATAGGATTAAAGAGATGAATGGGTGGCTCAGGGATTGGTGTGGGAGGAATGGGTTTGAATTTATGGGGCATTGGCACCAGTATTGGGGCAGGTGGGACCTGTTCGGATGAGATGGTGTTGGTCTGAACCGTGCTAGGACCAGAGTCCTGGCGAATCGTATAACTAGGACTGTAGATAAGGCTTGAAACTAATTGGGGGGGGGGGGGGGGGGGGGGGTGCAAGGGTAGGTGAAATTACAGTGTCTAAAGCAAAAGGGAGGGTACAGGTACGGGAAGAGGTCAAGGATGTCCCAATAATAAAGGGAGTAGGGGGCATGAGAAAGGTTGGTAGCGTTCCTTCAAATAGGGTCCAGATAAAGGCTGGGATAAAGACACATTATCTGAATGCACGAAGCATTCGGAACAAAGTGAATGAGCTGGTGGCGCAGATCAACACAAATGGATATGATCTGGTGGCCATTACGGAAACGTGGTTGCAGGGTGACAGGGACTGGGAGCTGAATGTCCAGGGGTATCAAGTGTTTACGAAGGATAGACGGGAGGAAAAAGGGGTAGGGGCAGCTCTGCTGATTAAGGATAGTATCAGGGTGGTAGTAAGGGAAGATATAGGCGCCAAAGAGCAGAACGTGGAATCGTTGTGGGTGGAGATAAGGAACAGCACGGGGAGGAAAACACTGGTGGGTGTGGTTTATAGGCCCTCAAATAATGACTTGGAGGTGGGGCGGGCTATAAACACACAAATAAATGATGCGTGCAGAAATGGAACAGCGATAATTATGGGGGATTTCAATCTACATATTGATTGGTTGACCCATGTTGGACGCGGTGGGCTTGAGGATGAGTTCTTGGAATGCTGCCGGGATAGTTTCCTTGAACAGTGTGTGCTGGAGCCGACGAGGGAGCGAGCTATCTTAGATCTGGTGTTACGTAATGAGGCAGGTAGAATTAAGGACCTTGTTGTAAGGGATCCTCTTGGGAAGAGAGATCATTGTGTGGTGGAGTTTTTGATGCAGATGGAGGATGAGAAAGTAGGGTCCCGGACCTGTGTCCTCTGTTTGAACAGAGGGGAGTATGATAGGATGAGAGAGGAGTTGGCAAATGTAGATTGGGGACGCAGATTGGTCGGTAGAACTGTTGAGGAGCAGTGGAGGATCTTTAAGGAGATCTTTCTTGGTGCTCAGCAGAAATTTATTCCGATGGTAAAGAAGGATTGTAGGAGAAGGGATAATCAGCCGTGGTTAATGAAGGAAATAGAGTATTAAATTAAAAGCTGATGCGTTTAGAGTGGCTAAAAGTAGTGGGCGAGTAGAAGATTGGGAGAGGTTTAAAAATCAACAAAGAGTGACGAAGAAGTTGATAAAGAAAGGAAGGATAGACTATGAAGCTAAACTAGCACTAAATATAAAAAAGGACAGTAAGAGTTTTTATAAATATATAAAGAGGAGGAGGCTGGCTAGGGTGAATGTTGGACCCTTAGAGGATGAGAGGGGGGATTTAGTGGTGAGGGATGAGGAAATGGCTGAGGCCTTAAATAAGTTTTTTGCCTCGGTCTTCACGGAGGAGGAAGCGAATAGTTTGCCGGGTATTAAAGATAGAAGGATGGTAGGAGTTGAGGGCCTGAATACGATTACTGTCACTAGAGAGGTAGTGCTCGATAGACTAGTGGGACTGATGGTGGACAAGTACCCAGGACTGGATGGAATGCATCCCAGGGTTCTGAAGGAAATGACAGAGGTGATAGTGGATGCCTTAGTGATTATTTTCCAAACCTCGCTGGATTCCGGGGAAGTGCCGGAAGATTGGAAAACGGCTAAAGTTACACCGCTGTTTAAAAAAGGTAGCAGGCAAAAGACAGGGAGTTATAGGCCGGTTAGTTTAACGTCTGTTGTAGGAAAAATGCTTGAATCCGTCATCAAAGAAGAAATAGCGAGGCACCTTGAGAAGAATTGTTTGATAGAGCAGATGCAGCACGGATTTGTTAAGGGGAAGTCGTGTCTGACGAATTTATTGGAATTCTGTGAGGATGTGACTAGTGCGGTGGACGGAGGATGTGGTGTTTCTCGATTTTCAGAAGGCGTTTGAAGGTTAGGGGGCATGGAGTTGGGGGTAAGGCGTTAGCGTGGATAGAGGATTGGTTGTCTAATAGGAGGCAGAGAGTAGGTATCAATGGGTGCTATTTGGATTGGCACTTGGTGACTAGTGGAGTGCCCCAGGGATCGGTGCTGGGGCCTCAGCTATTTACTATTTATATAGATGATCTGGAGGAGGGAGCTGAGTGTAGGGTGTCGAAATTTGCTGATGACACGAAGATAAGTGGAAAAGCAAATTGTGCGGAGGGTGTAGAAAGTCTGCAGAGGGATCTAGATAGGCTAAGCGAGTGGGCGAGGACCTGGCAGATGGAATACAAAGTTAGCAAGTGTGAGGTTATCCACTTTGGCAGAAATAATAGTAGGAGGGACTACTGTTTCAAGGGCGAAAAGCTGCAGCATGCTACGGTGCAGAGGGACCTGGGGGTCCTTGTGCATGAGTCGCAAAAACCCAGCCTACAGGTGCAGCAGGTGATCAGGAAGGCAAATGGGTTGCTGGCCTTCATAGCGAGGGGGATTGAATATAACAGCAGGGAGGTATGCTGCAACTGTACAGGCACTGGTGAGGCCGCAGCTGGAGTACTGTGTGCAGTTTTGGTCGCCGCACTTGCGCAAAGATATTTTGGCCTTGGAGGGAGTGCAGAGGAGGTTCACTAGGCTGATACCGGAGTTGAGGGGGTTGAACTATGAAGACAGGCTGAATAGACTGGGCTTGTACTTGTAGGAGTTTAGAAGGATGAGGGGGGATCTTATAGAGACGTATAAGATGATGAAGCCTCAAGATAAGGGGGGTGCAGTTTAGAATGGAGTTGAGGAGGAACTTCTTCACTCAAAGGGTGGTGAATCTCTGGAATTCTCTGCCCGTTGAAGTGGTGGAGGCTACCTCGCTAGATATATTTAAGACATGGGTAGATAGGTTTTTGGTAGGCAAGGGGATTAAGGGTTATGGGGAGAAAGCGGGAAAGTGGAACTGAGCCACTTCAGATCAGCCATGATCTTATTGAATGGCAGGGCAGGCTTGAGGGGCTAGATGGCCTACTCCTGCTCCTATTTCTTATGTTCAAATTGGTTATTTCAAATTTCAATTTAATCCAATCCAATTTCCAATTTTTATTTAAACTCTGTATCAAACCCACTGTTGTAAAATCACAAGTAGGGGAAGAACATTAAAACAAACAACAAAACCGTCCACGCAACCACGTTATTAAACACACACAGACACACATGGAAGCTTCCTTCATTCCATAGCATTTCCTCTTTCATTCAAATTTAACATTTTAAATTGGGATGAAAATAAAACATTTAAAGAAAATACAGAAAATTGATTAAGGCCTTCATTCTTCTTTCTTCCAAACTGTAAATAAACTCAAAAACAAATGTAAATTCAAGAAATCTTGTACTTAAATCTTAACAGCTTTAACACTTCCTCAGCCCCTTTGAAGTTAACCAAAGTGTTGTATTTATTGCCCATAATAAATATTTCACAACGACTAACAGCCTTTAGCAACTCCTGCTCTCAATCTAATGCAACAACAACCACCTACATTTGACAAGCAACCAGGCCACACAAACACACTGAAACACAAAAACTACTCAAATTATTTGGTCAGCCTTAGATTTTCTCTAATCAATTTTCCATCTTGCCAATTAATTTATAATATTTCCCTGTTAATTCCCACCCATTACTACATCTCAGAGGACTCAAACCTCAAATTCTACCGACCTAGGGACTCAAACCCTGGCCACCAGGGGACTCAAACCTCCCGGATTTAATATACCAAAACCCTGGGGATTCTAACCTCCAGGTACATGTGGAGAAGTCGAACCACCCATTTTCTTACTAAATAACCCTGGGGACTCTAATCACTGGGTATGAACCACCCACTTTCTTACTGAATAAACCTGGGGACTCTAACCACCAGGGTAACCAGGGGATTCGAACCTCCCGATGTCGGATTAGTCAGTGTTCAAGGATGTAAGTCATCTCAGGATTCTGTCATCACAGAGCCTCGGGGGATGAGGGATCGACTGAGTAATAGGTTCAGTGAGAAAGATCTTACTTTGTGGACCCATCCATCTCACCCGGATGACCACTTCAGAGGACAGCTGTATATCTTGGATCCTGGGTTTCGGCACCAAATTGTCAGGTTCATTTTTCAGAGACCCTTACGTACTTGATGCAAGAACAAGACACTGATCTGTATAAGAAAACCCAGTCCTTTATTTTCAAGCAAGTACAAACTTTATGGAGGATCGCTTTACTAACTCAGCACAATGTTCTGAGCTTAGCCAAGCAATACTCCCTCGAACGGGTGGGGGGGTCCCCCCCTTTATGCTTTTTTTTACAGCAATTAGTCATGTACACAGTATAGCTTCACCCAGATCACGTGCTTAGCAACAGCAAAAGTAAGTACAATTACACAAGTAAAAATACGTCAAAAACCCATGCCCAGTTGTTATCAAAACTGCATGTCCACCATTGCTCGAGTGTGAGATAGCAACAGTTCTCATATGTATCTTGGGACGTTACTTTGTCCATAAAGCAAATGTTATCTCCTTCAAACAAGGACAGCATTTAGCCACGTCCAGTCTAGACTGATTTAATAAAGTGAGAGTTTTGTTACTTACAAGGCCAGGGTGACAGTTCAGAATAGAGTTTGTACTGATATCAGCACAAGTTGTTTCAAACAAGATGCAGTTAATCACAGCTTTTAAGCTAATGGAGACCTTTCACTTTATCTTAAAGCAACCAGTTCCTTTTTCAATTTTGCAGGATCTCAGCTTGCAAAACTTTTTTTACAAATGGCCAAGATCATAGGAGATTCATGGGATGCCAACCCCTTAATATCTCACAGGCAGGACCAGGCCGGCTATGCTGGAGTCCAGGGGGGACCAGGCTGGCGTTGCTGGGGTCCGGGGGGACCAGGCTGGCTTTGCTGGGGTCCAGTGGGGAACAGGCTGGCTGTGCTGGGGTCCAGTGGGGAACAGGCTGACTTTGCTGGGGTCCAGTGGGGAACAGGCTGGCTGTGCTGGGGTCCAGTGGGGAACAGGCTGGCTGTGCTGGGGTTTGGAGGGGGAACAGGCTGGCTGTGCTGGGGTTTGGGGGGGGAACAGGCTGGCTTTGCTGGGGTCCGGGTGGGACACTCTGGATGTGCTGGGGTCCAGGGGGGGACAGACTGGCTGTGCTGGGGTCCAGGGGGGAACAGGCTGGCTGTGCTGGGGTTTGGGGGGGGAACAGGCTGGCTGTGCTGGGGTTTGGGGGGGGAACAGGCTGGCTGTGCTGGGGTCTGGGGGGAACAGGCTGGATGTGCTGGGGTCCAGGGGGGAACAGGCTGGATGTGCTGGGGTCCGGGGGGGGACAGACTGGCTGTGCTGGGGTTTGGGGGGGGAACAGGCTGGCTGTGCTGGAGTTTGGGGGGGGAACCAGGCTGGCTGTGCTGGGGTCTGGGGGGAACAGGCTGGCTGTGCTGGGGTCCAGGGGGGAACAGGCTGGCTGTGCTGGGGTCCAGGGGGGGACAGGCTGGCTGTGCTGGGGTCCAGGGGGGGACAGGCTGGCTGTGCTGGGGTCCAGGGGGGGACAGGCTGGCTGTGCTGGGGTCCAGGGGGGGACAGGCTGGCTGTGCTGGGGTCCAGGGGGGGACAGGCTGGCTGTGCTGGGGTCCAGGGGGGAACAGACTGGCTGTGCTGGGGTCCAGGGGGGAACAGGCTGGCTGTGCTGGGGTCCTGGGGGGAACAGGCTGGCTGTGCTGGGGTCCTGTGGGGACCAGGCTGGCTGTGCTGGGGTCCAGTGGGGACCAGGCTGGCTGTGCTGGGGTCCAGTGGGGACCAGGCTGGCTGTGCTGGGGTCCAAGCCCAGTCCCTCACAGTTTCACTCTCCTCTCCACATCTCACTGCTTCAACAATGCTTCAAACCTGTTACACCTCTACTTCCGCCCTGCTAACTCTGTCAGCAGATGTGGAGAATTGGTTTCATTGTTTATTTAATTTTTTGTTCAGTTTAGGGAGCGAACTCCAGAGGAACTCCCAACCCATTAAACAATTTTATGGCACTGCGCAATCCCAGTTGACGGACCCGGCCAGCTCGCACTGCGCAATCGCAGTTGACGGACCCGGCCAGCTCGCACTGCGCAATCGCAGTTCACGGCCCACTGGAGCACGCGTGCTGAAGCGACTTTCGGAGCCGTTGGCATGGTAACCGCGAGCACGCTTTCGCAACACCGGAGTGAAAGCAGCAACATGAACCGTGGCAAGGTCAGGGGTCAGAGGGGCAGGGTTCGGGGTTTAGGTCCCTCCGCCCCCTCCTCCCACTCCTCCCCCCATTTCTCTCCCTCCCCCCACCCCCAGACCAACAACCCATCCCATTCCCCCCTTCCCATCCTCCCTCGTACCCCCAACCCATTCGTCCCCCTTTCCCCTGTTTGTTTCCCCATTCGCCCCTTCCCCATTTGTCCCACATTCGTCCCCTTCCCCATTCGTTCCCTGTTCATCCGCCTCCCCCATTTATCCCCCCATGCCATTCACTGCCCCTTCCCCATTCGTTGCCCCCTCTCCATTTGATGCCCCCCATTTGTTGACTCCCTCCCCAGCCTCACCCCCCCAGACCAACATCCCATCCCATTCCCCCTTCCTCATTCCCATCCGCCTTCCCATCCTCCCCCATCGCACATTCCCCACCACATTCATTCCCCCTCCCCATTTGTTCTCCCCTCCCCATTCATCCCCCTTCCCTCATTTGTCCCCCCTTTGCCCATTCATCTCCCCTCCCCACTCGTCCCCCCTTCCCGCATTCGTGCCCCCTCCCCCCGTTCATGCCCCCTTCCACCCGTTCGTCCCCCTTTTCCCCCGTTCGTCCCCCTTTACCCATTCGTCCCCTCCCCTTTCACCGCCCCCTCTCCCTTCGTTACAGCTTTCTCCAGTTCTGCTGCTTTCTTAAGCTGTCCAGTAAGTGACTTGTTTTCTCCACAGGGAGTTGGGAACAAGGGTCCATCAAGTAATGTGAAGCAGAGGTGAGTTGTTGAATGAGTGGACAGTAGGTGAACAGGTGCTGTCAGGCGTGGGGGTGGTGCAGCAGTGCTGTCAGCTGAGGGGGGTGGGGGGGTAGTGGTGCAGCGGTGCTGTCAGATGGCAGGGTGGTGCAGTGGTGCTGTCAAGCAGGCAGGGGGCCAAGTGATGTCAGTGTGGGGGGACATGCTGTCAAGCAGAGGAGGCGAGTGGCGCTGTCAGGTGAGGTGACTGGCTCAGTGTCCTGTCCGTGTGAATGGAGAGGACTCGGGGATCTCATTTTTCACACTGGACAATGTGTGAACAACAGTAACGAGAGAAATGAAACCAACCTCCTCCCTGTATTCACCCACAACTCCACTCCCCTTTCTCCAACCCCTGATCCCTCCCTCGCCCCACCCTCATCCTCCCCTCCCCGCCCCGTCCCGTCCCGTCCCGGTTAACTGTGAGTTCTGGTTATTGGAACTATTGCACTTTCTGGTTATTTCTTAACTGTATATTCTGAGTATTTTTTGAAGTGTATGTTGTAGTGTTATAAGTAGGCTTACGTAAACACTACAATGAAGTTACCGTGAAAATCCCCTAATCATCACGCCCTGATGCCTGTTCAAGTACAGTGCAGGACAACTTAGCATGGCCAGTGTATCTCATCAGCTTGTCTTTGAGACTGTGGGAGGAAACCAGAACACCTGGATGAAACCCACGCAGACAAGGAGAACCTGCAGACTCCGCTCAGACAGTGACCCAAGGCTACAATTGAACCTGGATCCCTGGTGCTATGAGGCAGCAGTGTTAACCACTGTGTCACCGAGCTGCCCCAACCACTGTGTCACCATGCTACCCCGTTTTATGTTCTGGATATTGGCCTAACTGTATGCTCTGGTTACTGAAGATGTAATAACAATACATCTTTGATTTAAGGGAACAGCGCAATTGCATTCGATTCAAATGTGTGTTGACGAATACTATCCTGGATGTCCTTCGACAGCGACCTGGATGGATAGAGGTCAAAGAGTGAGTCTTTCTTTATCTGTATCTGATGGTTGTGGAGGTTGGGTGCAAGGTCTCAATTTCTTGTATTTCTGAGAAACAAGCTCTAGATGACATTTCCTAAACAGAGGAACTTCATAGCCATAAAATGGCTGTTGTGGGAACTAGTGAAATAGTTGATTGGGGTTAGAGCATGTTCCTCCCATAGTTGTTCCTCCTATAGTGACCTGCAAGCCAGTGGTCTTACACAGCTGCCAGGCTCTGGATATCTGACTGTCAAGGTCTGGGCAATTTATATAACAAACCATCCATTCTTACAGCGCCTTTAATGAGTTCAGAATGCTGTAAACACTTTCTACAATGAAGTACTTTTGAGGTGTAGTCACTGTAGTAATGTTGGACATACTGACAGCTTGAGTGCTGCCATTGGAAGCTCCTTGTTCCTGCTAGTGCTGCCCGTGGTGACAAGGTCAAGGAAAATGCAGACCATAAAGTCCTCAGTGGTAGGATGGGCAAAGGAAGATTGTGTATCAAATAATCTAAGAAAGCTGCAGCAGGAAGATGGCCCTGGTGATCGTGGTTCAATACTTCATTGAAAGATGGGCACCAAACTATCAAGATGTTGTGGATATGACAGTGCCACAAGGGCCTTACATTAGAGAAAGTCACACCGGTTGAGCGCAGTTAGCATCTGCGACAACTGGTACCCAAATTGCATTCCTCCAAGAGACCCATATCAGGCCAGTGGACCATTTTAGGCTCCATAGAGGATGGCGGTTGCGGGGGGTGGGGGGGAAGCGGGGGTGGTGGTGGTGTTCAATGCTTTCACTCAACTTTCCACACGAAGACGCAGGGGGTGAACAGCAATCCTCTTCCACAAGTCCTTACCCTTGGTAGTAGTCAATGTCATTTCTGACTCAAATGGCCAATACGTCATTGTCACGGGTAAATTATATGAGATGCCAATGTATATGCCCCAAACTGAGACTGTGAAAACTTTCTGGGAGTTTTTTGCGTTACTTCCAGATTTGAATTCACATTGGTTGATACTGGATGGAAATTTCAACTATTAGTTGAATCCTGCCCTGGATCGCTCCTCCCCCAGCGCTGCTGTACCTTCCAAGTCGGGGGAATTAGTAAATAATTTCTCACGGAATATGTGATGTCAGACCCATGGAGACTTTTTTAACCCAACTAATAGGGAATTTTTTTTTTCACCTGTCCACCAAACGTATTCACGTACAGATTACTTTTTGGTAAATAATAAGTTGCTGCCGGCTGTGCATTGATGCTCCTATGAAACCATTGTAATCTCGGACCATGCTCCCTTAATGGGACTTGGTCGTGAGGAGGAGGGTGGGCCCCCGTACGCCTTGGCGATTTAATACTCATCTGCTCTCTGATGATGACTTTGTTAGATTTCTGTTAATCCAGATTAATGATTTCTTAGAGTTAGATGGTGCTCTGGAAGTCTGGACAGCTACCTTATGGGAGACATTGAAGGCTTATTTAGGGGGCCAGATCACACCTTATTCAGTGCATGAGGCGAGACCGAGAGGTGGGAGGTTAGCGGATTTGCTGGGGCATTTCGCCCAAGTTGATGCTGCGCATGCTGCGGGCCCGTCCCCAGAAGTATATAAGGAATGTTTACTACTACAGGTAGAGTTTGAGACCTTGTCCTCACGTCAAACAGAAGAGATGCTGTTCAAATCTAAGTATACACAAAATGAGCATGGGGACAAGGCAAGCAAGCTACTAGCTCATCATCAAATATCTAATACCACAAAAGCAGACTCCGAATAGGTCTCTATTGATCCACAATGAATTAACGAACTGTTTAGAGACTTTTACTCAACCCTCTATAGCTCGGATTGCCAATGAGGCGGTCTTTCAGGAGTTCTTTGGGCACTGGAGAAACCAATCGACGTTGAATAAATTGTTAGGGCAGCCAGAATTATGCCGAGTGGGAAATGTCCGGGACTGAATGGGTACCCCATTGAGTTCTACAAAAAATTTATGGATATGTTGGCTCTCATATGATCAATGAATCATGTGAGAACTGCTCTCTCCCATAGAGGTTATTACTGTGTAAGTACCATTTGACAGCGCCTTTGATGACCCCTTCCATCATTTTACTGATGATCAAGAGTTGACTGATGGGGCAGTAATTGGCCAGTTTGAAATTTTTTGTTTCTTGTGTACAGGGTACACCTGGGCAAGTTTCCACATTGATAGATGCAAATGTTGTAGCTATACGGGAGCAGCTTGGTTAGGGGCACTGCAAATCTTCAGTACTATTACTGGAATGTTGTCAGAGTCCATTGCCTTTGCAGTGAGGAATTTAATTTAATAAAACATTTGGAATTAAAAGTCAAGTGATGGTTATGAAACCATTGTTAATCCTGTAACACGGCCTTCCAGATAACACAAAGACTACAGAATGAAGATCTGAACTGTGGCTATCCTGAGAGTGCTGGCTACCCCAGAAAGATAATGTTTCATTCCTTATCACAAACACCCCTTACCATTAAATACATTAGCTGTGAGGTCTGTTTCATTATATTATAAAATCAAAGAACCCTTACAGTGCGAGAGGAAGTCATTCAGCCTGTTGAGTCTGCACCAACAACTATCCCACCCAAGCCCTTTCAATTGAAAGGAATGTTTTAGAGTTTTAGGAAGAAACAGAAGAAAGCCATTCAGCTCCTTGCTCCTGTTATTCATTTACATCCTAACTGATCTAATACCTTTTCCTTACTAATCCATCAAAGAGAGGAATCAGTTGTGACAGATTTAATGAGTGAGTGAAGGTGTAAGAGAGCATGGACCAACAGTGAGAGAATGTGTACGAATGTGTGAAACGAATGAGTAAAGCTGTGAGTATGTTCTAAGAATGTATGATCATTTGAAAGCATATACACCAAGAATGTGTGACTATTGAGAGGAACACCCTCTAGAGGACTATTAAGAGGAACCGCACAGGGCAACCTACCGACACAGGAACTGCAAGCAAGGCAACAAATCTTCCATCCACACACTGACCAGAGGGAAGAACCTCATTGGACACAACCCCATACCCTTAACACTGCAAACCACTCTCACTGTCTCCCAGGCTCGAAAAGAAGCACACACCCCAGGAAGTGTGGAAAACATACAGGCCTACAGATGAGAGTGAAACGATGCAGTCCCAAGGTCCCCAGCTTCCTGCTTGCAAATATTCAATCTCAGGAAAACAAGCTAGACAAACTTAGAGTCACTCTCACTTTCTAAAAGAATTAAGGACTCAGTTTCATGGAGACATGGCTCATTCCTGCTTCACTGGACAGTGCCCGACAGTAGTCATGATGTGGAGATGCCGGTGTTGCACTGGAGTAAACACAGTAAGAAGTCTGACAACACCAGGTTTAAGTCCAATCAATTTATTTGATAGAAAACTCGCAAGCTTTCAGGGTTTGTCCCTTCTTCAGGTGAATGGAGAGTTCTGGCCTCAGACAGAGCATATAACAGCGCAGACAAAACTTGGGTTCAAGTTGCACTATCTGTAACCCCCATGACTTGCCTGGGTTTGCAAAACTTCACTTACTGTACTGTCTGGAGACAATACACATTTCTTAACCTGTACTTAATGCTCCTTCCACTCACATTGTTGGCCTCTTTAAGACTTGAATAGCAGGTTAGTTGTAAAGACTCGCATTCTAATCAGTAATCTGTAAACTGTCTGTGCTGTTAATTGCTCTGTCTGAGGCCCGAACTCTCCATTCACCTGACGCAGGGGCAAACCCCGAAAGCTTGTGAGTTTACTATCAAATAAATCGGTTGAACTTAAACCTGGTGTTGTCAGACTTCTTACAGTGCCCGACAACCAGAGGGCTTATCAATCCATCGAATGCACTGCACAGTCGCCTCGGGCAAGGCTAGGGGAGGTGGGGTCTGCTTCCTAATCAGTACCTAGACGTAGCAACACTGGCAACTTTCTGCTCCTCAGACCTAGAATAGCTGACGCTAAAATGCCATCCCTACTACCTCCATTATCCTAATGGCAGTTTATATCCCACTCCATTTGGATGGTAAGATTGCACTGGACGAAATATACACCACTATGAATAGCCTTGAGGTGAAACATCCCGAGACCTTGTTCATTGTGGCCGGGGACTTCAAACAGGCCAAGTTCAAGAGCGTATACCAAGTTACCACCAACACATCTCCTGTTCCACCACAGGCCCAAACACCTCTAGACCACTGCTACACAAATATCAAACATGCCTACCGCTCTATCGCCCGTCCACACTTTGGCAAATCAGACCACAAGGCCTTGCTGCTCCCAGCTTATAAGCAAAAACTGAAGCAGGAGAATCCATCAAAGAAAGTGGTGCAATGTTGGTCTGAGGAATCAGATGATCTCGGAGATCTGCTTGGAGTTAGTGGACTGGTCAGTATTTAAAAACTCTGTGACCAGCCTGAATGAGTGCGCCACTACAGTAACTGACTTCATAGTCAGTATAATTAAGGACCTCACGCACCCTGGACATTCTCTCTTCCACCTTCTTCCGTTGGAAAAAAGATACAAAAGTCTGAGGTCACATACCAACCAACTCAAGAACAGCTTATTCCTTGCTGCTGTCAGACTTTTGAATGGACTTACCTTGCATTAAGTTAATCTTTCTCTCCACCCTAGCTATGACTGTAACTCTACTCTCTCGTTTCCTTCTCTATGAATGGCACACAACAAACAATACTTTCACCAAATGTTAATACTAATAAGTCAAATCAAATCAAAATATTTGAGAGCGTGTGTACCAAGAATGTGTGAAGGTGTGAGAGAATGTGAATGAGTGACTGCCAACTATATGATTGCCCTTACTTCTCACTTCACCATACCAATGTATCACTCACCTATCACGTATCTCTATTAACCTGGACTCAATTCTAACATTCATATGCTTTATGCCACCCTCGCACCTTATTGCAAGTCTCGTACCCACATCTCACCGTTTGAATACATTGGCACATGTTCCAGTGCAGCTAGATGATCTAAACTTATTTCAGGATTGTTACTCTTTTTTAAACAGGAAAAGTTGGTGCCTAACAAGAGGTAAGAGGAAGTAGTGAAGGAGGACAGTGTGCTTTTCACATTTGAAGTAGTGTGCTAGATCAATTTCCACTTTCAAGTCATTCAACTTACCCCACATCCAATCAAATGCAAACTGTGGATGGCATAAGCCTACACTTTCTCCTGTCTCTTCATCACAACCCAGTCTTGCCCCTTTCTCAGTTTAGGTAGCCAAGACCTAGAACCTTCACAATTACAGGAGGAGGAGGAAGAATACAGTGAAGATGAAGAGTCACTGTCACTTATTCTTACATTTGAAACCAAGAGCTCAGAATCTGAAGCTATGAGGATTAAGGCAGAGGCAAAATCTTGCTTGTTCTCCTGATCCTCAGCTTCTTCCCTGATTGGTAATCTCATATTGGCTACACTGTAGCATGCAGGGGATCTTGATACTCTCAGTAGTGTGGGACTCCTCCAGAGCTGTACAGAAGATGGAAGTTTATTTTAAATTCATTTACAGGGTGTCAGGCATACAAATGAGATATGCTACCTATGGAGCTATGGCTCTGGAGTTGCATTTGGGCCAGACCAGGTAAGGATGGCAGATTTCCTTTCCTAAAGGACATGAGTGAACAAGGTGGGTTTTTATGACAATCGACAGTGGTTTCAGGGTCATCATTAGAAGTTTTCTATGTTTTCTAAGTTTCTAAGTTTTCTATGTTTCTATGAAAACCAGCACTGTTGGACAGGACACCTCATTCCCACACCTGGGACCAGACTCCCAGAGCTGTTCCATTCAAAACTCAGCCATGACTGACAATTCCCATCCCCCTCCCCCTCCTCCCGAGAGAGTTCCTTGGCTTGTGACCATGCAAAATGATTTATTGGGGAGGATGCTGTGAGGGACTCCATTAGGAACACAGAGATGAAATAGAGGTATTGGAGGTAGGACATAAACTTCCAAACAACTATCTACCCAGCCCTCCAAGAACCACCTGTCCTGTGGCAGAATTCACAGATCACACATTGGACTTATCAGCCATCTTAGAACCCCTAGAACTGCTGTTGAAACAAGTCACCCTTGATCCTGAGAGACAAAGAAGGAGCAGAAGAGCTCCTGATTCATAGAGTCATAGAAACAGCATGGAAACAGGCCCTTCGGCCCAACTTGTCCATGCCACCCTTTTTTCAAAACCCCTAAGCCAATCCCAATTGCCCACATTTGGCCTATATCTCTCTGTACACATCTTGCCCATGTAACTATCTAAATGCTTTTTAAAAGACAAAATTGTACCTGCCTCTACTACTATCTCTGGCAGCTTGTTCCAGACACTCATCACCTTCTGTGTGAAGAAATTGCCCCTCTGGACACTTTTGTATCTCTCTCCTCTCACCCCAAAACTACATCCTCTAGTTTTAGACTCCCCTGCCTTCAGGAAAAGATATTGACTATCTAGCTGATCTGTGTCCCTTGTTATTTTATAGACCTTTGTAAGATCACCCCTTAGCCTCCTACACTCCACAGAAAAAAGTTCCAGTCTTTCCAGCCTCTCCTTATAACTCAAACCATCCTTTAGGCAGAGCTGGGGAGAGGGAGAATGAGCAGTCCTTCATGTGTTCTGCTAAATATATTTGAGATGGTGTAGGCTGGAGCATGACTTGACTAAAATTGGCTGCTGATATCCAATCAGCACACTGATTATCCAGATGTTAGGTATGTGTGTCCAAATCCATTTGGACACAAGGTGGCATCCTGCACAGTACCTAGCAGAATTTGTGCAAATGTTGTGGAGCGTTGGAAAGCACATAAACGTTAAAAATAAATGGTGATGCTGAGCTTCACTTTGGCCCTGATATAGTTTTGAAGGGATGTCTAAATTCCTGTAAACATTCTCTTCTCCCAAGTGAAAATCTCTGCTCAAAGAACAGAGATGTATAGCCAAGACTTTAAGCCTGAACTGTCTGGATCTATACAGTTTAGTTAGTTGGGTACCCGTGAAATTTCTCTCTCTCCTGTTTAATGAAATAGTGATTCACAACAATGGGCAGCACAGTGGCGCAATTGTTAGCACTGCATCCTCACCGCACTAGGGGCCCGGGCTCAATTCCACTCTTGGGTAACTGTGTGGAGTTTGCACGTTCTCCTCGTGTCTGCGGGGGTTTCCTCTGTCTGCTCCCGTTTTCTCCCACAGTCTAAAGCTGAGGAGAGGGTGAGGTTGACTGGTCATGCTAAGTTGACCCTTAATAGCAGGGAGATTAATTAAATACATGGAGTTATGGAGGTAGGGCCTGGCTGAGAATGTTGTCAGAGCAGGTTCAATGTGCTGAATGACCTATTTCTGCACTGTAGGGATTTTAGGATTCTGCGTTTTATGGGCAGGTGTTTAGGTCTGTGTTTGTACTCTGTTACTGTCCACATCCTGCCTCTCACTCCAGTCTCCTTTGTCAACAGTGAAGGGGAGTGGGACTTTTACTGGTGTGACATCAGCTGGCTACGAGAGAATTTTGGCTACACATATATGGATGAGCATGTCCGTGTCTGTCATTTCCGCAATCACTATGAGGTATGAAATTTGAATCCCAGTGTTCACTCGCATGGTAGAAATAATCCCCAGAAAATGGAGCTTGTCAGAACAAAGCTAATTTAAAAATAACAAGGAGACATTGGTCCTGGACAATAATGCTTTACCCACCTACTCTACTCTCGTCCCCCAACCCTGCCTCCACCTTGCCTTCCTCCTCACCTTGAATCAGCTTGCTTTTAACATAGCTACAAAGTTGCAGTTGCTCCTCAGGTTATTGAGGAGGGGGCTGTTACCAGAAACCTGGTCAAAATGTTGAGTTTTAAGGAGGGGAGATGTTCAGGCTCCCCTGTGAGCTTGTCCTTCTCTATTTCTGTAACCTCCTCTAGCCCTACAACCTTCTGAAATCTCTGTGGCCTCTTTGGTTTTTATTCACACCACTATTGGTTACTTTTCCTTCAGCCACTGAAATTCTCGCCTTAAATCTCTCCACCTGACTCCCCCATCAGACCTTTCTAAAACTCAGCCTCCCACTAAGTTTTGATCACCTGTTCTAAGCTCTCTGTGTGGCTCATTGTCAAATATTACTGTGGATAGCACATTTAAGGGGCTGGTCACACTGCATTTGAAGGGACTTAAGGAAGGAAAGGAATTGGTGACCACCATGCTGTCCAAGAGATCTAGCCAGGTAGTTCAGGAGTCCAGTTGGGTTTCACTCGCAAATTGGTATTCCATTTTGGAGGCTGATGAGGGCACTAGTTCCTCCAGAGAATGTGGGCAGAGTCAAGCTTTTGACACCACAAGCCTGTCTGCACAGGAGGTGGAAAGAGAGGCAGAGCAATAGTAATAGGGAATTCTGTACTCAAGGGTACAACGTGACTCCAGAATGGTATGTTGTTTCCCTGGTGCTAGGGTCCAGGATGTCACTGAGCTGCTGCAGGGCATTCTGAATGAGGAGGGTGATAAGGCAGACGTCCTGGTACATGTTGTTACCAATGCCATAGAAAGAGAGATGAGGTCTTGCATCAAGAATTCAGGGAGTTAGGCAGTAGAATAAAAAGCAAGACCTCTCGGATTGTAATCTCGGGATTATCCCAGTGCCACATGCTAGCAAGCACAGAAATAAGCGGATAGTGCAGATGAACTGTACTATACAGATGTACAGTATAATTTGGATAAATGTGAGGTTATTCACTTTGGAAGCAAAAACAAGAGGGCAGATTATTACCTGAATGGCTGTAAATTGGGAGAGGGGAGTGTGCAGCAGGACCTGAGTCTCTTTGTGCACCAGTCACTGAAGTTAAGCATGCAGGTGCAGCAGGTGGTAAAGAAGGCAAATGGTATGTTGGCCTTCATTACGAGAGGTTTCAAATTCAGGAACAGGGATATGTTTTTGCAATTATACAGGGCCTTGGTAAGACCACACCCAGAGTATTGTGTGCAGTTGTGTGAGTATTGTGTCTCATTTTCTGAGGAGAGATATTCTTGCCCCCGAGGGAGTGCAGTGAAGGTTCACAGGCTGATTCCAGGGATAGCAGGACTGATGTGTGAGGAGAGATTGACTAGATAAGGATTGCTTTTGCTGGAGTTTAGACGAATGAGGGGAGACCTCATAGACGCTTCTAAAGTTCTAACAGGACTAGACATGATAGATGCAGGGAGCATGGTCCTGATGGTGGGAGAGTCCAGAACCAGGGGTCACAGTCTGAGATTTCAGGGTAGACGGTTTAGGACTGAGGTGAGGAGACATTTTTTCACCCAAAGAGTGGTGAGCCTGTGGAATTCATTATCACAGGAAGTAATTGATGCCAAAACATTGAATGTATTCAAGAGGCAGCTAGATATAGCACTTGGGGGTGAATGGGATCAAAGGTTATATGGAAAAACAATGATTAGGCTATTGAGTTGGACAATCAGCCATGATCGTAACGAATGGCAGAACAGGCTTAAAGGGTCAAATGGCCTCCTCCTGCTCCTATCTTCTATGTTTCTATGAATGAATGAGTTGGTGCAGAAGGGAGGGTTTTAGGTTCCTGGATCACTGGGACCATTTTTGGGGCAGGTGGGACCTGTACAAGTGGGATGGTCTACATCTGAATCAGAACAGGACTAACATCCTTGCAGGATGTTTGCTAGTGCTGTTAGGAGGCGTTTAATTTGGCAAGGGGAGGAGGACACAGATGATTAGCAGAATAAGGGCACAGAATCATACAGCAAAACAAACAAATCAGAAAGAGTGCGGCTGTATTGAGTTTTAAGGGAGTAAGGCCAGGCTGGATGGCCTCTAATGCCAGGAGTTTTGCAAGCAAAATGGATGAGTTGGAAGGCAATGATTGATACGTGGAAGTCTAACACAGTACCCATCACTGAGACATGGTTGAAAGAAGGACATGATTGGCAACTCAACATTCTGTGATATAGAATCTTCAGGCGAAACAAGGGAGGAGCTAAAAGAGGAAGAGGCATTACATTATTTGTTAAGGAGTCAGTAACTGCATTGAGGAGAGATGATATCTTGGAGGGGGCATCAAATGAAGCTTTGTGGCTAGAGCTTAGAAATAAAAAAGGGGCAGTTACATTGTTAGGTTTTTATTATAGACTCGCAGATAGTGAGAGGGACATTGAGGAGGAAATATGTGCTCGGTTTGTGGAAATATGTAAAAACAATAACAATATTGCATTACATTTGGTGAGTACAACTTTCCCAAAATTAAATGGGATGTACATAGTGTTAAGAACTTGGATGGAGTAGATTTCTTGAAATGTATACAGGGAACTTCTTAAATCAATATTTGAAGGGTCCAATAAAGAAGTAAGCTGTACTGGACCTAATTCTGGGGAATGAAGCCAGATAGGTGATTGAGGTGGTGGTGGGGGAGCATTCTAGTGATAGTGATTACAACATAATACAATTTAAGCTTATTATAGACAAGGAAGTAGACTTTAGTAGATTTAAATACATCTTTAAACAATTTAAGCTTGTTATGGACAAGGAAATAGATTTAGTAAAGTAGATTAAAGTAGAAGTAGATTTTAGTAAAATAAGACAGTATGTAGCCAAAGTAATGTGGCCAATCTTACCCTTACCTTAACCAAATCTCTGTAATAGCAACAACATCATAGTTCCAAGTACTGATCCAAGTTCTAAGTTTATTTGCCTTACCTTTCTCGCATTTGAAACAAACGCATTTCAGTCCACCAGATGCCGCCACCACCCCCGCCCCTCAGGTGATGAAGGGGCAAACCTCGAAAGCTTGTGAGTTTACTATCAAATAAATCGGTTGGACTTAAACCTGGTGTTGTCGGACTTCTTACTGTGTTTACCCCAGTCCGACGCCAGCATCTCCACACCAGGATAGTGGACCCAGGAGTTGACTGTGTCTGTATATCCAAGCTGTTGTCGAGAGTTAAGAGGCTTGACAACGCACTTACAAAGGTTTTGTTAGATCAAGTTCAGGTGGCATGGTGGCACAGTGGTTAACACTACTGCCTCACGGTGCCAGAGACCCAGGTTCAATTCTGGCCTTGGGTCACTGTCTGTGTGGATTTTGCACATTCTCACTGTGTCTGCATATACTTCCTCCCAAAGATGTGCAGGTTAGGCTAATTGGTCATACTAATTTGACTAGTGTCAGAGGGATTAGCAGGGTAAATGCATGGGTTTACAAGATTAAGGCCTGGTTGGGATTGTGGCCAGTACAGACTCAATGGGCTTAATGGCCTCCTTCTGTATTATAGAACATAGAATATTACAGCGCAGTACAGGTCCTTTGGTCCTCGATGTTGCACCGACCTAAGGATTCTGTGTTTATCATTCACATTAACAATAGTCCCGTTTCCATCTGCTGTGCCCTTGCCCGACCCTGCACGCCTTGGAATTACATACAGGCCACAGTTAATGAAATGTGTTTTGATGAATTGTTATAGGTGAACAGTAACCTAATTAGTTCTTACACTGGTATATAAATTGACATATCTAAGCTTTAGATCTTCACAGTCTTCTTTTCTTACATGCAAGCTGACACGGAAAAACTTCATGGTAAAAAACCTCAAGAGGTTTCGTAAACAGCTGGAACGTGAGCAGGGCAAACTGGAGGCAGCCAAATGTGATTTCTTTCCAAAGACCTTTGAGCTCCCGGTCGAGTACCACCTCTTTGTCGAGGAATTCAAGAGGAATCCTGGAATTACCTGGATTATGAAACCGGTGAGAAAATACACGGCAAGGGAGGAAGGAGAATATTTTTTCAAATTTTCACACTGCCCATAGCATACCCCAGTCTCTTCTCTACCTGGCTATCTCACACACTGCTCACAGTGTCCCAGGCCCTGCTCTGTACCTTTCCTGGATACCCCACACACTGCCTACAGCGTATCCAAGATTGGGGGAAAGGCAAATTGTGCGGAGGGTGTGGAGAGTCTGCAGAAGGATCTAGATAGGCTGGGCGAATGGGCCAGGAAATGGCAAATGGAATTTAATGTTGGCAAGTGTGAGGTGGTCCACTTTGGTAGGAAGAATGGTAGGAAGGACTATTACTTACGTGGCGAAAAACTGCAGCAGGCGACGGTGCAGAGGGACCTCGGGGTCCTTGTGCATGAGTCGCAAAAACCCAGCTTGCAGGTGCAGCAGGTGGTCAGGAAGGCGAATGGGATGCTGGCCTTCATAGCGAGGGGGATTGAATATAAAAGTAGGGAGGTCTTGCTGCAGCTGTATAGGGCATTGGTGAGGCCGCAGCTGGAGTACTGTGTGCAGTTTTGGGCGCCGCACCTGCGCAAGGATATTTTGGCCCTGGAGGGAGTGCAGAGGAGGTTTACTAGGCTGATACCAGAGTTGAGGGGGTTGAGCTATGAGGAGAGGCTGAATAAACTAGGCTTGTACTCGTTAGAGTTTAGAAGAATGAGGGGAGATCTCATTGAGACGTATAAGATGATGAATGGGATGGATAGGATAGAGGTGGAGAGACTCTTCCCGCTCAAAAAAGACAGTAGGACTAGGGGGCACAGCCTCAAGATAAGGGGGAGGCGGTTTAGAACGGAGTTGAGGAGGAACTTCTTCACTCAAAGGGTGGTGAATCTCTGGAATTCTCTGCCCGTTGAAGTGGTGGAGGCTGCCTCGCTAAATATTTTTAAGAAGCGGGTTGATGGGTTTTTGATAAGAGAGGGGATTAAGGGTTATGGGGAGAGGGCGGGAAAGTGGAACTGAGCCACGACAGATCAGCCATGATCTTATTGAATGGCGGGGCAGGCTCGAAGGGCTAGATGGCCTACTCCTGCTCCTATTTCTTATGTTCTTATGTTCTTATGTATCCCAATCCCTGCACTACTCAGTACCCCGTACACTGCCCACAGTGTACTCTAGCCCCTGCTCTACCCGGTATCTCATGCACTGCCCACGGCATACCCCAGTTCCTACTTCGTACCTTTCCCGGGTATCTCACACACTGCCCACAGTGTACCCCAGATCCTGCTCTACCTGGGTACCCACACACTGCCCAAAGTGTATCTCAGTCCCTGCTGTACCCGGATATCTCACGCACTGCCCACAGTGTGCCCCAGATCCTGCTCTACCTGGGTACCCACACACTGCCCAAAGTGTATCTCAGTCCCTGCTGTACCCGGATATCTCACGCATTGCCCACAGCATACCCCAGTCCTTGCTCCATCCACTATCTCTCACATTGCCCACAGTGTACCCCAGTCCCTGCTCTGTTTCTTTCCCGGGTATTCCATACACAGTGTAACCCCAGTCCCTGCACCATACCTTCCCCGAATATCCCGCACACTGCTCATAGTGTTCCAGTCCCTGCTAGTATCTTTCCCAGGTACCCATACACTGCCCGCTGCGTACCCCAGTCCTTGCTCTACCTGGGTACCCACACACTCCCTGCACTGTACCCCAGCCCCTGCTCTTCCCAGTACCTCACACACTGCCCACATTGTACCCCAGTTCCTGCTCTGCATCTTTCCCGGGTATCCCACACACTGCCCACACACTGTCCCAATCCTTGCTGCATCTGGGCACACTACATACTGCTCCTTCCCCCACCCCTGCCCTTCTCCAGCACCCCACACACTGTCCATAGTGTACCCCAGTGCTTGGTCTACCCGGTACCCCACACACTGCCCACAGTATACCCCAGTCCCTGCTCTACCCGGGTACACCAGGCACTGCTCACACTGTACCTCAGTCCTTGATCTACCTGGCCATTGAGTGTCCGAGTCCCTGCTGCATCTTGGCATCCCACATACTACTCTCTTCCTCCCTCCCTCCCTCCTTCAGTACACCACACACTATCCACAGTATATCTCAGCCCTGCTTCCCCCACCCCTCACACCCTACCACTTCTCCCCCCAGGGAACCTCATAAACTGCTCACAATAAATCCCAATCACTGGTTCACCAGGGTATGCTACGCATTGCCCTAGTGTACCCCACTTCCTGCTCTAACCGGTTACTCCACACACTACCCATAGTATACCCCTGTCCATGCTTCCTCTGGGTGTAAAGAGAACCACAGTAAGAAGTCTCACAATACCAGGTTAAAGTCCAACAGGTTTACTTGGTAGCACAAGATTTCGGAGCATTGCCCCTTCATCAGGTGAGGGGGAGTTGTGTTCATAAACAGGGCATATATAGACACAAACTCAATTTACAAGATAATGGTTGGGTTGCGAGTCTTTACAGGTAATCAAGTTTTAAAGATCCAGACAATGTGAGTGACGAGAGGGTTAAAGAGGTATTCATTGTCTCCAGCTAGGCAGTTAGTGAAATTTTGCAAGCCCAGGCATGTCGTGGGGATTACAGATAGTGTGACATGAACCCAAGATCCTGGTTGAGGCCGTCCTCATGTGTATGGAACTTGGCTATCAGTTTCTGTTCAGTGATTCTGCGTTGTCATGTGCCGTGAAGGCCGGGTCTTTGCCTGTATATGCCCTGTTTGTGAACACAATTCCCACTCACCTGATGAAGAGGCAAAGCTCTGAAAGCTTGTGCTATCAAATAAACTTCTTACTGTGCTTACCCCAGTCCAACACCAGCATCTCCACATCATGTGAGGAGGAAAGCCAGGGTTATAGACTTGCGGAGGATGGGAGAGGGGAGTGGAGTGTGTGAGGGCCAAGTTGCACTTTGGAGGGAAGGAGATGTTATGATAGGTTTGAGGATCTATGGGAAGGGAGAGTTTGTGAGCCTTAGGGGGAATGGGCAGGAGAAAAGTAGTATGACTGTTGTTTGAAGTCCAATCAAGCTTCTTAGTTAAAAGATGAATCTGATTTTTGCAAAGCTTGAATTGAAACTGATAAAAATGTGGGATTGACTGTGCAAATGCCTGCTCTTTCAGACATTTCATAAAAATCAAGATCAGTTTCATTTGTAATATGAAGTCTCATTATCAGTCTGACAGTCAAAACCCACAGAAAATTGAAGGCAAGGCAAGAGGATGAAGTTAGACAAAAATACGGTTTGTCAATTTACTTTCAAAAGCTTGAAGTATTGAACAGTGCACAAATTGTACATTCATTCTCATCCACCAAAAATATGGGTGAACTATCTAATGATTTAGACTTTCTGATTTCTGGAGATATCATACTGTATGAAAAAGTTGAATAAGAAATGGACACTAAAATGACAGCAGAACTACATGATTTTGCTGATTTGTCTGTTGATGTAGATTCATCTAGTGGATTTTCACAGTAACTTCATTGCAGTGTTAATGTAAGCCTACTTGTTACAATAATAAATAATGTTATACCTTAAACTGAAGTGAGAGATGAAACCTACCCAGAAGAAATTGCCTTAGAGCCAAAACCTGTTTCACTGGCTATGATAAAATATTTCATACTAAATAAACCAGAGAGCATTAGTAATATGGAAAATTTGAGAAAAGAGTTTGAGGTTGGAGGCTAAAAGTGAGTTAGAAGTCTTCATATGCCCCACTTCCTGAGGATGAAGGGAAATAGGATGATGGAAAGGAAAAATTGGTTGTTTTTTTTTCAGAAACCTCAAAGGCAGTCTACTGTTATGTTTGCAAATTAGTTCCTGACTCTCGTAAAGGGAAACGAGCATTTGTCAAACTGGAGAAATGCTGGAAGAGACCTTGTTGATCCAAAGCTCATATTAAAGCTATGTGTGCATTTGCTCAAAGGTGTACATTATCTGGAAGAATTGATTTTGCATTATCGACTGAGTTTGGAAGTACTCTTTTTGGAAGAAAGTGCTGAGACGTATTGTTACATATAGTCAAACTTCTGTCTTCCTTGTGACTATTTCTAAGGACATGATGAACCATCATTGTCAACTCAAAGAGATAATTTTTAAGCCTGCCTTGACTGTTTCAGTGAATCAGATGAGCTTCTGAAAGAGCATTTGGAAATTTATCAATATTGTGGCTCAGGGAAGACCAACTTTTTAATACACAGAACCTATAATGGCTTCATCACTCGAATAGTAGAGCAGCTCAGAAACCACTTTACTAATAAAGTAAAAGATGCCAAATACTACTCCATAATAGTTAATTCAATGCCAAATGTGAGTCATGTGGACCAGTTAACATTAATTTTAAGATATATGACCACCGATGGTGAAGTTCTAGAGTGATTTCTCTGTTTTGTCCAGCTGCAGTCTCACGCTTCTGAATGCCTAGAAGACAATTTGTTTGGAAATCATTGCAAATTTAGGTTTGGACATCAAAAATTGTCATGGGCAGAGCTTCAATACTGCTGCAAGTATGGCAGGAAAATATTCAGGTCTACGAGCAAGGCTGAACAATGCAAGCTCCTATGCATTATTCATCTCACATTCCAGTCACTCCTCAAATTTAATCTGCGGTGCTGTAGCTGAATCCTGTGAAGGAACTGTACATTTTTTTTACTTTGTTCAAAGCATGTATGCCTTTCTTTCAGTTTCCACATATATTGCAATCACCCTTGGAGCAGGCAAGTGGAAAACATTTGATGGTGACAGCAGGTGGTCCACTTGTGCATTTGCTGTTTTGACTTTGAAAATGAACTTTGCTGATATAAAGTAAAACCTGAGTAGACGTAGCCACATTAAATTCAGAGAAACTCTGTGTGAAAGCTGAAGCAAAATCCTTAGTAGAGAAGTTTAAAAAGTACAATATTGTTGTTTTTAACTCTTGTGTAGAATCAATTACTTCAAAGAATTAATGCCATCAGGAAATCACTGCAAAATGTTGAAACACCTTTATTGAATGCTGCACAATTGTGAGCCTCAGTTAAAGGTTTTGTCATGTAAGTTTGAAATGACTATCTCAATGGAAGCCAAGGCACTAACATTAGCAAAAAATACAGGTGTCTCTGATGATGAGAAGCATTCAGCAAGTTATTTTTTGATGAAACTAGAGACAGTGAAATCACTTTAAAAGCGAAACAGAAGATCATCGTTGAAACTGTGAATGTTATTTGCGGCACATTAATGGTGCAATTGCAGAGTAAAAGTGCACCTCTAAAGAAAAATTTATTTTGCGTGCTTTTCAACAGAAGTTTGGATGAAATGTTAAAAGCCACTGCAGTAAAAAATTAAGTGAATTATATTGGGAGGACATAAAGACAAGTCCTTTTGAAGATGAGAGACATGGACAGAGTGGATAAGGAGCAGCTGTTTCCCTAAGTGGAAGGGTCAGTCATGAGGGGACAAATGTTCAAGATGAGGGGCAAGAGGTTTAGGGGGGATATGAGAGAAAACCTTTTTACCCAGAGGCTGGTGACAGTCTGCAATGCGCTGCCTGGGAGGTAAAGTCTGAGGTCACGTACCAACCAACTCAAAAACAGCTTCTTCCCTGCTGCTGGCACAGTGATCAGCACTGCTACAGGGACCTGAGTTCGATTCCCAGGGTCACTGTCTGTGTGGAGTTTGCACATTCTCCCCATGTATGCGTGGATTTCCTCTGGGTACTCTGGTTTCCTCCCACAGTCCAAAGATGTGGGGGTTAGGTAAATTAGCTATGCTAAATTGCCCTTTAGTGTCCCGGGGTATGTAGGATAGAGCGATTAGCAGAGTAAATATGTGGGATTACAGGGATGGGGTCTGGGTGAGATTGTCGTGAATGCAGACTCAATGGGCTGAATGGCCTTCTTCTGCACTCTAGGGTTTCTATGATAAGAATTTCTGTGATGAAGTGAAACATTCATTCATTTCATCAATAATGATGAGCTCTTTGATTTGAGATCACCAGTTGATTAGTACTGACTTGTACATGATGGTTTGCTGGCAATCTTTCCAAATGTGGAAACCATTCTGAAAATATTTTGAACAATACCTGTCACAAATGCCTCCAGTGAACATTCTTTGTCTGTGTTGAAAACAGTTAAAAATTATTTGCGAAGTAGGATGAGTCAGGAACATTTGACGTTCAGCAATATTGATGATTGAAAGTGCGCCTTTACAAGATTTTACCTATGATGATATAATTGATGACTTTGTGAAAAAAAAGATATTGAAACTGCAATGTCAACCAGGAATGTAGCAAGAAAATCTTAAAAATCTGTTCTTTTTCCATGTTCTCTTGTTTAAATTCTATTTTTCCAAAATGGGAAGATGCCGGCATTGGACTGGGATAAACACAGTCAGAAGTCTCACAACACCAGGTTAAACTCCAACAGGTTTATTTAGTAGCAAATGCCACTAGCTTTTGGAGCACCACTCCTTCATCAGGTGAGTGGGAGTTCTGTTCACAAACAGGGCATATAGAACATAGAACATAGAACATTACAGCGCGGAACAGACATATAAAGACACAAACTCAATTTACAGAATAATGATTGGAATGAGAGTCTTTACAGCTAATCAAGTCTTAAAGGTACAGACAATGTCAGTGGAGAGCATGTTTAGCACAGGTTAAAGAGATGTGTATTGTCTCCAGACAGGACAGTGAGATTTTGCAAGTGGAGGCAAGTCGTGGGAGGTTACAGATAGTGCGACATGAGCCCAAGATCCCGGTTGAGGCTGTCCTCACCTGTGCAGAACCTGACTATCAGTCTCTGCTCAGCTACTCTGCGCTGTCGTGTGTCGTGAAGGCTGCCTTGGAGAATGCTTACCCGAAAATCAGAGGCCGAATGCCTGTGACCGCTGAAGTGTTCCCCAACAGGAAGAGGCTAAAGTTCTAGAACTCCTTGAAGATGAATCCCAGGAAACGTGGCATGACCACCATGACCTGACAGAAAAATGAGCAAGAAAGAACTATCTGGGCAATTAGGATTAGCTTAATGATTGAAACTTGGTGGCTTGGACAAGTTGGGCTGCAGGGCCTGTTTAGAACATAAGAACATAAGAAATAGGAGCAGGAGTAGGCCATCTAGCCCTTCGAGCCTGCCCCGCCATTCAATAAGATCATGGCTGATCTGTCGTGGCTCAGTTCCACATTCCCGCCCTCTCCCCATAACCCTTAATCCCCTCGCTTATCAAAAACCCATCAACCCGCGTCTTAAAAATATTTAGCGAGGCAGCCTCCACCACCTCAACAGGCAGAGAATTCCAGAGATTCACCACCCTTTGAGTGAAGAAGTTCCTCCTCAACTCTGTTCTAAACCCTTTATCTTGAGGCTGTGCCCCCTAGTGCTACTGTCCTTTCTGAGCAGGAAGAGTCTCTCCACCTCTATCCTATCCATCCCATTCATCATCTTATATGTCTCAATGAGATCTCCCCTCATTCTTCTAAACTCTAACGAGTACAAGCCTAGTTTATTCAGCCTCTCCTCATAGCTCAACCCCCTCAACTCCAGTATCAGCCTAGTAAACCTCCTTTGCACTCCCTCCAAGGCCAAAATATCCTTGCGTAAGTACGGCGCCCAAAACGGCACACAGTACTCCAGCTGCGGCCTCACCAATGCCCTATACAGCCGCAGCAAGACCTCCCTACTTTTATATTCAATCCCCCTCGCTATGAAGGCCAGCATCCCATTAGCCTTCCTGACCACCTGCTGCACCTGCAGGCTAGGTTTTTGCGACTCATGCACAAGGACCCCGAGGTCCCTCTGCACCGTCGCCTGCTGCAGTTTTTCGCCACGTGAGTAATAGTCCTTCCTACCGTTATTCCTACCAAAGTGGACCACCTCGCACTTGCCAACATTAAATTCCATTTGCCAGTTCCTGACCCATTCACCCAGCCTATCTAGATCCTTCTGCAGACTCTCCACACCCTCCGCGCAATTTGCCGTTCCACCAATCTTGGTGTCATCAGCAAATTTCGACACCATACACTCGGTTCCCTCCTCCAGATCATTTATATAAATGGTAAATAGCTGAGGTCCCAGCACCGACCCCTGAGGCACTCCACTAGTCACCAACCGCCAATCCGAATAGCACCCATTAACCCCCACTGTCTGCCTCCTATTTGACAACCAGTCCTCTATCCACGCTAACACCCTACCCCCAACTCCATGCCTTCTGCAATAACCTCTTGTGAGGTACCTTGTCAAACGCCTTCTGAAAATCAAGAAAGACCACATCCACCGGCTCTCTATCCACCGCCCTAGACACATCCTCATAGAACTCCAATAAATTTGTCAGACACAACTTCCCCTTAACGAAACTGTGCTGCGTCTGCTCTATCAAGCAATTCCCCTCAAGATGCCTTGCTATTTCCTCCTTGATGACAGATTCTAACATTTTACCTACAACAGACGTTAAACTAACCGGCCTATAATTCCCTGCCTTTTGCCTGGCACCCTTCTTAAACAACGGCGTAACATTAGCCGTTTTCCAATCTTCCGGCACTTCCCCGGAATCCAGCGACGTTTGGAAAATAACCACCAAGGCATCCACTATCACCTCCGCCATTTCTTTCAGAACCCTCGGATACATTCCATCCGGTCCTGGGGACTTGTCCACAGTCAGTCCCTCCAGTCTGTCGAGCACCGCCTCTCTAGTAATAATAATGTCATTGAGACCCTCCAGTCCTACCACCTTTCCATCGCTAACACCCAGCAAATTATTCACGTCTTCCTCTGTGAAGACCGAAACAAAAAAGTTATTCAAGACCTCAGCCATTTCCCCATCCCCTACCACTAAGTCCCCCCTCTCATCCTCTTCCATGCTGTAAACCTCTATGACTGTATGTGGGGAGTGATATCAAGTGATGTTATTTCTGTTGAACTGGCAGCTATGGACAAATGACAAGGTAGAAAGACAAAATCGAAAAATGTTCTACCCTCTGGAAAACCATGGTCTGAAATCGGCTGCACAGCCACGTAAGACCAACTGATGATTCTACATCGCTTCTTCAAAGATTTAAGCTTCTCTTATGCCATTGACTTTGGTTCCATGGTGGGATCAGCTCCTTTGTGAATCTCCACACAGATTAACCAGTACACAGTACAAAGAGAAACTGATGATGATAATACATTGAGATTGCTTTCTGGTAGAGGAAAGGAAGCTGAGAAATTGGTAAAGAATGTGAGTATTTGTGTAGTTTAAGGTCACCTCGGTGAGTGAGCAATTGCCCAATGAGCCTGTGCAATACAAACAGCCATACATCAGCCAATGATTTTTCAGGAAGTAGATGATGTGTTCCATTCTACCCGTAATCAGCCTGAGGAAAGCTAGTGATTTCACATGTCATGCTGCTTAGTAACTGACACAGCATTTCTCTTCAACTTAGGTCGCAAGGTCACAAGGCAAAGGAATCTTTCTATTTCGAAAACTCAAAGATATCATGGAGTGGAGAAAGGTAATATTCTAGAAAATATTACTTCAATTTCTGGAGGTTGTGTAATGATGTCCTTAGTGTCTTATCTCTGCTGTGAGTGAGATCGATCTCTCTGCTGCCCATTTTCTCAGTGCGGAGTGAAATTGATTTCCCTGCTGTCTGTTTCCTCACTGGTAAATTCATGTCCTTTATGCCAATTTCCCTATGCTGGGTGACCCATTTGACCTCCAAAATGGTGATTATGACACCAATCAATTGTCTGTACATGCTTTATAACACTATTCTGACAACCAGTGTGGTCATTTAAATAGAACATAGAACATTACAGCGCAGAACAGACCCTTCGGCCCACGATGTAGCGCCGACCAGTTAAAAAAAAAACAACAACAATGACCCACTAACCTAAACCAATCCCTTTTCATCCATAAACCTGTCCACAGACCTCTTAAACGCCCCCCAACTAGGCGCATTTACAACTGCAGCAGGCAGGGCATTCCAGTCCCTCACCACCCTCTGGGTAAAGAACCTACCCCTGACATCTGTCCTATAACTACCCCCCCTTAGTTTAAAGCCATGCCCCCTCGTGCTAGATTTTTCCATCAGAGGAAAAAGGCTATCACTATCCACCCTATCTAAACCTCTAATCATCTTATATGTTTCAATAAGATCCCCTCTTAGCCGCCTTCTTTCCAGCGAAAACAACCCCAAATCCCTCAGCCTCTCCTCATAGGATCTCCCCTCCATACCAGGCAACATCCTGGTAAACCTCCTCTGCACCCTCTCCAAAGCCTCCACATCCTTCCTGTAATGTGGGGACCAGAACTGCACACAATACTCCAAGTGCGGCCGCACCAGAGTTGTGTACAGTTGCAACATAACGCTACGACTCCTAAATTCAATCCCCCTACCAATAAACGCCAAGACACTGTATGCCTTCTTAACAACCTTATCTACTTGATTCCCAACTTTCAGGGATCTATGTACACATATACCTAGATCCCTCTGCTCCTCCACACTATTCAAAGTCTTCCCGTTAGCCCTATACTCAACACATCTGTTATTCCTACCAAAGTGAATTACCTCACATTTCTCTGCATTAAACTCCATCCGCCACCTCTCGGCCCAGCTCTGCAACCTGTCTAAGTCTTCCTGCAAACTATGACACCCTTCCTCACTATCTACCACACCTCCGACTTTGGTGTCATCAGCAAATTTACTGATCCACCCAACTATACCCTCATCCAGATCATTAATAAAAATCACAAACAACAGTGGCCCCAACACAGATCCCTGAGGCACACCACTTGTAACCGAACTCCATGATGAATATTTACCGTCAACCACTACCCTCTGTCTCCTATCCGCTAGCCAATTCCTAATCCAGTTCCCTAGATCACCCCCAATCCCATACATCTGCATTTTGTGCAGAAGCCTACCATGGTGAACCTTATCAAACGCCTTACTAAAATCCATATACACCACGTCCAATGCCTTACCCCCATCCACCTCTTTGGTCACTTTCTCAAAAAACTCAATAAGGTTAGTAAGGCACGACCTACCCGCCACAAAACCATGCTGACTATCTCCAATCAACTCATTACTCTCCAAATAACTATAAATCCTATCCCTAATAATTTTTTCCAAAACCTTGCCCACAACAGAAGTGAGACTCACCGGTCTATAATTCCCGGGGAAGTCTCTGTTCCCCTTCTTAAACAATGGGACAACATTCGCTAACCTCCAATCATCTGGTACTATACCAGAGGCCAACGACAACCTGAAGATCAGAGCCAGAGGCTCTGCAATCACTTCTCTTGCCTCCCAGAGAATCCTGGGGTAAATCCCATCCGGACCAGGGGACTTATCTATTTTCAGACCCTCTAGAATATCCAGCACATCCTCCTTATCAACTGTAACACTGTCAATTCTACTCCCCTGCAACCCAGTGTCCTCCTCAGCTATATCCATGTCCCCCTGCGTGAAAACCGAAGAGAAATATTGGTTCAATGCTTCACCAATCTCCTCCGGTTCCACACATAACTTCCCTCTGCCGTCTATAACTGGCCCTAACCTTGCCCTAACCAACCTTCTGTTCTTGACATACCTATAGAACGCCTTAGGATTCTCCTTAACCCTATCAGCCAAAGTCTTCTCATGTCCTCTTTTAGCCCTTCTTAGCTCGCTCTTCAACTCCCTCCTAGCCAATCTAAAGCTCCCTAGTGCACTATCCGAGTGCTCACGTCTCATCTGAACATAAGCCTCCTTTTTCTTTTTAACCAACGAATCAACTTTTTTGGTGCACCACGGTTCCCTAGCCTTACCAATTCCACCTTGCCTGACAGGGACATACCTATCACAGACTCGCAGTAGCTGCTCCTTGAAAAAACTCCACATTTCGGACGTTCCCAATCCCTGTAATCTCCTAGTCCAACCTATGTTTCCTAATTCTCTCCTAATAGCCTCATAATTACCCTTCCCCCAGCTAAAACCACTGGCCCAAGGTTCATGCCTATCCCTTTCCATCACTAAGGTGAACGTAACCGAATTGTGGTCACTATCACCAAAATGCACACCAACTTCCAAATCCAACACCTGATCTGGCTCATTTCCCAGCACCAAATCCAATATAGCCTCACCTCTAGTTGGCCTATCTACATACTGAGTCAAAAAACCTTCCTGCACACTTTGCACAAAAACTGACCCCTCTAACGAGCTAGAGCTATAACAATTCCAATCAATATTAGTAAAGTTAAAATCCCCCATAACAATTACCCTATTACTTTCACTCCTAACCAGGATCGTCTCCGCAATCCTTTCCTCAACCTCTCTAGAACTTTTAGGAGGTCTATAAAAGACTCCCAACAGGGTGACCTCTCCTCTCCTATTTCTAATCTCCGCCCATACTACCTCAACAGACAAGTCTTCATCAAACCTCCTCTCTGACACTGTGATACAATCCCTGACCAATAATGCTACCCCTCCCCCCCTTCTACCTCCTTCTCTACTTCGACTAAAACATTTAAACCCCGGGACCTGCAGCAACCATTCCTGCCCCTGCTCTATCCATGTCTCTGAAATGGCCACAACATCGAAGTCCCAGGTACTGATCCACGCTGCAAGTTCACCCACTTTATTGCGAATACTCCTCGCATTGAAGTATACACATTTCAAACCCTGCTCCACCCACCCCTGCGATGCCATGCATTGCAGTCCCCATCCATGCACCCCTCACTTTCAACCCCTCTACTCAGGATCCCTCCCCCCCCTCCGAATCAGTTTAAACTTCCCTGCATAGCCCTAGCAAACTTACCCCCCAGGATATTGGTCCCCTTCTGATTCAGGTGTAGACCATCCCTCTTATAGAGGTCCCACCTTCCCCAGAACGAGCCCCAATTGCTTAAGTACCTGAACCCTTCCCTCCTGCACCATCCTCTCAGCCACAAGTTCAAACTTTCCCTTTCTCTATTCCTCTCTAAACTATCTCGTGGCACAGGCAAGAGTCCGGAGATAACCACTCTATCAGTCTTGGCCTTTAGTTTCCACCCCAACTCCATAAATCTCTGCTTAATATCCCCTTCCCTTAACCTCCCTATGTCATGTGTCCCCACATGAACAATAACTTGGGGTTGATCTCCCTCTCCTCTAAGAGTCCTGAATACCTTTTCAGATACATCCCGGACCCCAGCCCCTGGTAGGCAACACACCAGCCCTGAGTCCCTACCTTTACTTCCGACCCTCCTATCTGTCCCCTTAACCGTGGAGTCCCCAATCACGAGGCCCAATCGTTTACAGCCCCTAACCACCTGAGCTTTCACACTAGGCTCACCCCCAGTGACCTGGTCCCTTTGACTATCCCCAGTTGTTTCCTCCTCAACTGTAGCCTCCAGGACCGAAAACCTATTTTGGAGGGGAACCGCCCCAGGGGATTGTCCCCCCGATTGCTTCTTTCCCCTCTTCCTGGCAGTGACCCAATACTCATTTTTAGGAGTGACTATTTCCTTATAACTCCTATCGATTTCCACCTCTGCCTCCCGAATTATGCGGAGTTCCTCTAACTCCACCTCCAGCTCCTTTACACGCTCCTCCAGAAGGACATTGCTCCAAGTAGTTTCCTCTCTTAATCACACACAGCTTAATATGTTTTTAGTAGCAGCAAAGACACCCAGGCAGTGCTATTTAAAAGGATCATCATGATGCAGTTTGTCCTGATTATTACTGGCTCTTTCAGTGGTTGTGTCCAGATTTGTTTAAAATCACTGGAGTCCACATAGAGTGGTGTGGCAGGTACTGTGAATCTTTCTCCTGACTTCCAGGCACAAAGCACTTGCTCCCAGGTGGGTGTATTGATTTGTGTTGCTCTTAGACTACAGCATGATGGAGTTGATTGGTAGAGGTGGCACGGAGCAGGACAAACTGATAGAATAGTGAGAAAGAGGCAGACAGGATCTCTGTAGGAGGGTATATTCACCCAATCTGTTCATGGAACACTGAACCTAATTAAGAAACAGTATACTAGATGTCAAGATGTATTATTCCGCGTTTATTTCCTCATGTTATCTAATGGGTTATCAGGTCATAGAACCATAGAGGTTTACAGCATGGAAACAGGCCCTTCGGCCCAACTTGTCCATGCCGCCCTTTGTTTTAAAACCCCTAAATTAATTCCAATTGCCCGCATTTGGCCCATATCTTTCTATACCCGTTGTACCTATGTAAGTATCCAAATGCTTTTCAAAAGATAAAATTATGCCTGTCTTTACTACCACCTCTGGCAGCTTGTTCCAGACACTCACCACCCCTCGTGTGACAAAAGGTAACATGAGACTCTTTATTTTAGTACGCTGACCAATCAGTGTTGACTTGACTGATTTGAATCTGAGCTTGATGGTTAACTGTTCCCTGGTTCATTCCCTGTGGCAGCACCTCTACCAATCAGAGTACACTACCCAACCAATCAGCTCTCTCTTCTCATGCAGTATGAATGATTGTTCCTTTACTATATGTATTCTTGTGAATTGTCCTGATGAGTGCAAGATGAAAAGCTTTGAAGCATATCTCTTTCTTTCAGCAACACTTATATTCAGCATCTTCCAGCCTCCTGGAATATTGCCCCCATTGCCACCATGATGTTATGTTGGCCAGAATCAAGGGGCATCATGGCCATATCCAGGGGGAGGAGGTGGGAGGAGTCGTAGGCAATTGAATCCCTTAGGTGGTCAGAGGCATGGTTGTGCAGTGCCCATTGAACATGGTACCTGACAGTGCCTATCTGACACGCTGAGGGTCTCGTTGGGCACCATGAATGTGCCAAGGGTAGTGCCAAGGGAATGGGGCATGAGTGGGGAGGGAGGCAGGGCTTTGATGGTGTGGGGGTATGTAGAATGGCAGGGGGGGCTTATGTAGGGGAGGAGATGTGCAAGGGTGATATGTAAGTGTGGGGAGCTATGCAGAGGGGGGATGAGATATACAAGGCGGGATGATTGTTACTTTGTTTGAGGCCTGATGTAAAGACTAATAAAAGACCACGAGGTAGGTGGGAGTAAACAAACTGGAATCGTTTATAAACGCATCTATTTTCTTGCACAGTCAACATAAGACTGACTATTCAAACTCCACCCAGGATGGACATGAGTCCCAGGTCACCTGACCTATTCTCTTAAAGGAGCATGCGTAACTACGGAACACTCCTCCTTATTACTTCAAACTCCCTCAAATAATACATTTACATTGTTAACAAAATTCAATTATAACATACACATCTTACACACAAATGTAAGTGGCAGTATCAACATTCATTTAAAAGTCTACATGGACGTAATGGCCATGATTCTCCCAAAAAAATTCGAAGTGTCAAATTCACAAGAAAATTGGTGTAAATCACACTTGTTTTATTTCAGTGTGACTTCAGACTTGAATCTCCCACAAACATGAATATAATTAAAAGCTCGGGAGGAGCGGGTTCTATTCACGCCAGAGGTTGACAGTTCCGGAACACTGTACCTATGCAGTGGCCTTGCAGAATTTGGCATTGTTAAAGAGACATGCTGAGCAATGCGAATTTGTCTACATAGGTTTCGTCCAGGTGTTCCGGTTTCCTCCACAATACAAAGATGTGCGGGTTAGGTGGATTGGCCGTGCTAAACTGCCCCTTTTTATCAGGGGGATGAGCTAGGGTAAATACGTGGGATTATTTCGCATTGCTCAGCATGTCTCTTTAACACTGCCACAAATGGCACGATGGATTCACCTTCCAATTACACTCTCTTAGGAAATCAAAAGCATTCTGCTATCATAAGTGGCCTTGGAGCATAATAATTTCTTAGTATTTTGCACAACTCTACTGGGGGTTGCATTGCAGCTTTCTCAGGTTGTGTGAGGCTTCTTAATGTCACAAACATTTTACTCCCAAATTACTTAAGAAAACGGCTACTGTGAGTTCATCATCTACCTTATTTGCTTTAAATAAGAGTGGAAACGTTCCATTTATAGCATCAAGCTCTGCATATCTTTGTTGACCCACCCTTTTCTGTTTCTATTGGTGAGGGTTCTGTAGCCACTTTTTAGTGTACTTTTGCCACTCATTGCATCGCCGCCCCCTCACTGAGTGTGCTCTCTTATTCTTCCTGTTGGTTGCAATCCAAATACTCTCGCAAGTGCTTCCTTCCTGACAGTCTCGGTGCTCCCGGTGGAGAAATCCCTGTCCTATACTTGGCCTTCGACTGTAGCCCGAGTGCCCTTGCAACCACTGCCTTCAGCCCGTTTTCCAGCTTTTGTGGCACCAAATGCGGTCCAAGTCCCCTCACTACCGCTTCCCTCAACATCTAGGCTTGTTCCCTTAATCTACCTCAACAATTTGTGTCATTTTCGGAGTCCAGGATGACATCAATCTTTCTCTGTCTCCCGAAAAATCAGCAGTGTTAGGCCATGGGTAGTGACTCAGCCACGTCACCAATCATTATGCATGAGTTCTGATATACTGACGAGGTACATGGGAGTAAACTAACTGGAACTATTTATTAACATGATTATGTCCTAGCAGAGTCAGCACAACACTGGCTAGGCAAATTCCAGTCACCTGACCCATTCTATTATAAGACCGTATCCCAACATACATAACAGTGAGCAGGAGAGCCTGAGGGGGGCATATGGGATCTGCCAGGGGACTCGAAGGTCATGCCAAAGCTGGCAGCCCATGTTGGTGTGGGGGAAGAACATGTTGATGATGGGGGTGGTGCTCCAGTGTTGTGGGGGGCAGTGACAGGAGGTCTCCCAGTTCATTGGGAGATCGTTGCGCCCTGCGCAACCATATCCTAGCGCTCTGATGTGGCTTCCCCGGTGTATTTAGGTCCCTCCCTCAACCTCCTAGCGGTCAGAAAAACTGACAGTGTGGGAAGATTGCCTTGCTGAACTCACCCAAAAAATCAGTGTGGTACATTCCTGTTTTCAGACTTTTATGACAGGGCAGTGGATGTTGTATACATGGACTTTATTAAAGCCTTCGATAAACTTTCTCATGGCAGGCTGATTCAGAAGGTGAATATGGGATCCGAGGTGAGCTGGTAAGATGGATACAAAACTGGCTTGGGCATAGAAGGCAGAGAGTAACAATGGAAGGGTACTTCTGTAACTGGAGGTGTTCTGTGGATCAGTGCTGGGGTGTCTGTTGTTTGCAATGTATATAAATGACTTGGAGGAAGGCGTAGGTGGTGGTCTGTTTAGTAAATTTGTAGGTGATAACAAAAATTGGGGGAATAGCGGATAGTGAGGAGGATTATCAGAGGATACAATAAGAGATATAGACCGTTTTGAGACTTGGCCGGAGAAATGGCAGATGGAATTTAACCCAGACAACTGAGGTGATGCCATTTGGAAGGCCTACTGCAAAAGGAAAGTATACAGTAAATGATAGAGCCCTTAAAAATATTGAATGTTGTTCGTCCATCGTCGTCGATGAAGACCTCGACACCATTTGTCATTTTGAGGCTGGATGCAATGTGTCCAAAGATGACTGATCAGGCCAATTCAGGCATGGAATATCCTGGCACATATTGGACAGACTTGTATAGACATTGTACTTGTTGTGCTGGTGGCTCTGGACTTGCACAGCTTGCGCTTAAGTTGTGCTTCAGCAATGCACCTTGCTTCGTGAGCTTGACAGACCTTGTGGATGAGGCAGCGCCAGGTAGGCCAGTCTTGTGCCAGCATTTCCCAAATGGTCGTGTCTATGTCAAGCGACATCAGGGAGGACTTGAGTGTGTCTTTGTAACGTTTCTTCTGCCCTCTGTGCGAGCGTCTTCCAGCAGAGCGTTCCCCAAAAAGGAGCTACTTGGGTATGCGCTTGTCTGGCTTACGGATGACATGACCTGCCCACAGAGTCTGTGCTGTCATCTGCAGTGTGTGGACTGATGGTAAACTTGCTCTGGAGAGAACTTCAACGTCTGATACTTTGTCTTGCCATCTGATGCGTAATATTCTGCGAAGACAAGTCATGTGGAAATGGTTGAGCTGTCTTGCATGCCTTCAATTCACAGTCCATGCTTCACAGGCATACAGGAGGGTAGTGAGTACCGTGGCACTGTAGACCTTCAGTTTTGTTGCTGGGCTGATTCCTCAACGTTCCCATACAGTGGAGAGCAGTCTACCGAAAGCAAAACTTGCCTTTGCTACTCTGCAGTTAACTTCTGTATCAATAGTCACTGCTTAGGAGGGGGTGCTGCCAAGATAAGTGAACTGGTCCACTGCCTGTAGTTTCTGCCCTTTGATTGTGATTATGGGTTCTGTGTACAATGCATGAGGAGCAGGCTGGCGCAGACTTCGGTCTTTTTAATGTTGACGGTGAGTCCATCAAGCCATGGAAAATTTGTCCATACTGACTTGCATCTCTGGATCTAAGCCAGTATACAGGGCGCAGTCATCAGCAAAGAGGAAGTCTCTCAGAACAGTCTCCTTCACTTTGGTAATAGCTTGGAGTCTCTTCAGGTTGAAGAGTTTCCTATCCACTCTGTACTTGAAGCTGATTCCAGCAACAATGTCCTGGAGGGCATCATTCAGCATGGCAGTAAACATCATGCTGAACAGTGTGGGTGCAAGCACACAGCCCTGGTTGACGCCATTGGTGACTGGGTATGCCTCAGAGGATTCTCTGTCATCCAGTACTCTGGCCATCATGCCATCATGGAACTGGCGGACCATCTGAATGAATCTGGGGGGGCAGCCGACTTTGACATGATCCTCCACAGACCTTGTTGGCTGACAGTGTCGAAGGCTTTCGCGAGGTCAACAAAGGTTGTGTAGAGCTCGCGATTCTGCTCCTGACACTTCTCCTGAAGTTGGCACGCAGCAAAAATCATGTTGTGGTCCCACGACCTTTGCAGAAGCCACACTGTGACTCTGGACGCAGGTCCAGCTCCAGATGAGTGACCAGATGATTTAGCAGGACTCCTGCGAGGGTTTTTTCTGTGATGGAGAGCAGCGAGATTCCTCAGTGGTTGTTGCCTTTCTGCCCTTCCTCTTGTACAGATGTACGATGGAAGCAACTTTAAGTTCCTGAGGAATGGATCCTTGCTTCCAAAAGGACTGGAACAACTCGGTGAGCTTCTCGATAAGTGCAGGACCAGCAGCTTTGTAGATCTCTGTGGGTATGGCATCTGCCCCAGGGGCTTTGCCATTGGATAGCTGGCTGACAGCTTTCGTGACTTCGGCTACTACCGGCGGGTAATCCATGGCGCTGTTGATATCGACCTAGGGAATCCTGTCTATTGTCTCATCTTTAGTAGATGACGGTTAGTTGAGGATGGCTTGAAAGTGTTCAGCCCATCTCTGCAGGATCTGAGCCCTCTCTGTAATGAGAGTTGTACCATCTGTACTCAGGAGGGGGGATCTCCCAAGAGATTGAGGTCCGTAGAGAGTGTTGAGGGCTTTATGGAACCACTTCAAGTTGTTTCTATCAGCGTATCCCTGTATTTCATCTGCCTTGGCGCTCAGCCAGGCATCCTGCATTTTATGCAGTTTATTCTGGACTGTCCTGCAAGCACTAATAAAAGCATTTTTCATGGCAGCTGATGATGGGTTGTTCTGACAGGCCCGATGAAGATGGTGCTTTTCAACAAGTAGACCCTGCATCTCTTCATCATTCTCATCAAACCAGTCATGCTGCTTGTGCGTAGAGGGCCCAAGCATCTTCAGTGCAGATGAATGGACAGCATCCCTGACGTGTTCCCACTCGTCCTCTGCGCTGCCTGAGGTGTAGGTCAGCAAGCTTGATTTCTAAGTCTTCAGCAGTGCCGAAGCTATGCTGGGGTTCTTTAGGTTGGCCGCAGTGATTCTTTTCATAATCTTGCTTCCTTGTGGTTGCCTCTTCGGCCTGATGCAGAGCCTCATTTTGGAGACAATGAGCCTGTGATCTGTCCAACAGTCAGCACCACACATGGCCTTGGTCACTCTGACATGCTGCCTGTCCTTTCTCCTGACAATGACATAGTCGATAACATGCCAATGCTTAGAGCGGGGGTGCATCCAGGAGGTGTTGTTATGGGTAGGCAGACAGAAGGTTGTGTTAGTGATGGGGAGGTCGTGTGCTGCACAGGTCTTCATTAAGAGTAGGCCGTTACTATTACACTTACCCACTCCATGCCTCCCAATGATTCTCTGCCAGATTGCAGAGTCACAACCTACTGTTGCATTGAAATCGCCAAGCAAGATCAGCTTGTCGGTACTGCTCACTGCTGATAGTAGGGCATCTAGTTCTTCGTAGAACTTGTCCTTCACCTCGTCCGGGTTCATTGTAGGGGCATAGGCTGTGATCAGGGGGTTTGACTTCTGTAGCGGAAGCTGCAATGTCATAAGCCGGTCATTCACACCCTTGGGTAGACTATCAAGTTTCCGAACAAGGTGACTCCTGATGGTGAATCCAACCCCAGCAACACGACACTCGTCGCTGCCGCGACCGCTCCAGAAAAAAGTGTATCCACCTCCAGTTTCAGTCATCTGACCTACGTTGGCAAGACGAGTTTCACTCAGGGCTGCAGTATCAATGTTGTATCTTGCAAGCTGTCTGGCAACTAAGGCTGTTCTTCTCTCTGGTCTGTCTGTTGTCCAGAAGCATGCGCACGTTCCAAGTGCCAGTGGTGAGCGGTGTCATCTTGTGTTTTATTGTGTTTCTTTGACCGCAAGATGGGATCCCTGCCAGCCATGGTAAACTGGCCAGGATGTAGCGAAGCAGGCAATGTTTAGGGTATCTTTTCTAGACCCTTCCTCATTCTATAGAGGTGAGCAGTGCATTCCTGAAGAGGACTGCTTAGTCGCCCAGGTAGACGCTGAGTTTTGCTGCTGGTTCAGTCAGCGGAAAATGACCATTAGACCTGAGCCGTCTGCGTGCAGGTCCATGACTACAGCTCTATCCGCACCTGCTTCGTCGCTCACCCATCGCCACAGGACTTCAAAGTTTGAACAGGATGATGATAATGATGATGGTGTTGAGCACTTGATTTGGATTAAAGTGAGGGAGAGTTATGCAGCGTCAGCCTCACTTTCTCTTCTCAATTCCCATCTGGATCCAGTGGCAAGACGAGAGTCACGATGGCTGGAGATGGGACTAGGCGCAGTGGATGACCAGGATGTCTTTTGTATCTTATCCTGCTCTTCGCGTTCCACGATGCTTGCAAAGACCACTGCTTTGACTGTTGGACCTTCCATTGATCTCATCCGCTCAATCCGCCGGAGTCTGTCTTCACATGCTGGGATAGACATCTCCCTATCTCACTGAGGGTTGAGACCCGTCGGCTACCCTCACCTGATTTAGTCAGCTTATCGAAGCCATTGCCCGGAGTGTGGCTGCTGTCGCATGCAAACAGCTACAGGGAGCCACAGGTGAGAACTCAGTGCCAGGTAGGACAAAGGGTGGACAAACTGCCTTGAAAAGGATGCAATATGTTCCCCCACCAGAGGTACTACCCCTCCCTGACACCCCATACACCCTCTTAAAAATATTAGTATCCAGAGGGATCTAGGTGTGCAGATCCACAGTTCCCTGAAGATGGCAACTCAGGTGGACAAGGTGGCCAAGAAGGCATTTGGCATGCTGACCTTCATTGGCCAGGGCATTGAGTATAGGAATTAGAAAATCATGTTGCAGCTGTATAAGACTTTGGTTAGGTCACATTTGGAGTATTATGTACAATTCTGGTTGCCACACCACTGTTGATGCATTGGAAAGAGTGCAGAAGAGATTTACCAGGATGTTGCCTGGTTTGGAGGACATAGACAATGAAGAAAGGTTGCACACATTAGGATTGTTTTCGTTGGAGTGTCGAAGGATGAGGGGGGACATGATAGAGGTTTACAAGATTATGACAGTCTTGGATAGAGTGGATAGTCAAAGTCTTTTTCCCAGGGTCGAAAAGTCAATTACTCGGGGGCATAGGTTGAAAGTGAGGGGGGAAAGTTTAGGAGAAATGTTCGGGGCAAGTTTTTCACACAGCGTGGTGAATGCCTGGATCGCGCAGCCGGAGGTGGTGGTGGAAGCAGATTCTGTAACAACATTCAAGAGTATCTGGATAGATACACGAATACAGTAAGAAGTCTCACAGCACCAGGTTAAAGTCCAACAGGTTTATTTGGTAGTAAATGCCACTAGCTTTCAGAGCGCTGCTCCTTCGTCAGGAGAGTAGGGAGTTCTGACAAAGGGGCAGCGCTGTAAAAGCTAGTGGCGTTTACTACCAAATAAACTTGTTGGACTTTAACCTGGTGTTGAGAGACTTCTTACTGTGTTTACCCCAGTACAACGTTGGCACCTCCACATCATAGATACACAAATAGGCAGGGAATAGAGGGATATGGACCACTTAGAGGCAAGAAATTAGATTAGAGAGCCATCTATATTGGCATAGACTTTGTGGGCCGAACGGCCTACTCCTGTGCTGTACTGTACTGCTCTTTGTTCTTTATTCTATGTCACTGCATCAAAAACACTTGCAGCTGCGATCATGGAAGCTTCTGTTTACCTTATGAGCCAGCTTATTTACCTTACATTCTACTTTCAGAGAATGTAGCTAAGTTTCCAGGCTGGACCCAGAATTCCAAGCTGATGTGGCCAAATTAGCTTAAATTAGCTTAAAACATAGCACAAATTACAATGAAGCCTTTCAACTGAGCAAAACATACAGAGGTCCCACACACTTAGAGTTCTTATGAGAAGATTCTGCCCTCTATCTCCTTAACTGTTTATATTTTAATGAAAAGGTCTATCTACCAAATGATATCAAAATGAGTCTCTATCTTCCAGGATGGGAATCGTGCTGATGACACTAAAGATGAAGTTGCTGTGGAAAGTTATGTTGTACAGCGCTATATTGAGAACCCCTACCTGATTGGAGGTATTGTATCTTATCCCTCAAACAGAAAATAAATGTTTGCATTAGCATCAGCTTTCACAGGAGTGTTACCGAGCAAAGTTCAGCACATGGTTCCATTAAGAGTTATAATGTTTTACCTAAGAAATATGATTTAGGGAAAATTTTCATGGAAAAGTGCAGTGCTTGAAACCTTGATAACTTACACACACACACGTGCGCACATGCACGCAGACACATATGTCTGGTAATAACTCTCCATGGCTAACATGCACACGTCTCCAACCTAGTGCTAACTCACACAGACAAACACGCACCTCTGTCAGACCAACACATGCACGTGTCTCCAGTCTGATACTAACTCACACAGACAAATAGTTCTCTGAGAAAATGTAAAAAGCAAATTAATGACACCATCTATCATTTTGTTTATGATTGAGAGAACAAACAACAAAGTACTTTACAGCACAGGAACAAGCCTATCGGCCCTTCAAGCCTGCGCTGATCATGATGCCTGCCTAAACTAAAACCGTATGCACTTACAGAGTCCATATCCTTCCATTCCCATTCTATTATGTGTTCATTCTAGTTGCCCTTAAATGAGGCTACCGTACCTGGTCCCACCACCTCCCCAGGCAGCTCGGTCCAGACATTCATCATCCTCTGTGTAAAAAAACTTGCTCATGCAGCTCCTCTAAGTTTTTCCCCACACATTAAACTTATGTCCCTGAGTATTTGAAATTCTACCCTAGGAAAGGGCATCTAAGTGTCTTGAATTGGAAACCTCCCTTTGGGCTTGAGTGCCAGGCTGTTTGTTTAGCTTCTCCACAAGGGCTTTGGTGAACATTTACAACATATTGCGCTACTTGGAAAAACATGCCCACTGTGAGAAGTTCACCGAGCTGCCGTCCTTGTGCTTTTCCTCTATGGAAAGGCAGTCCATGGCAATCTGGGACGCTAAACTAATGGAATTGCTGGTCCAGAGGCCTGTTCCCCAGCCATGGGGACTGCTCAAAATTCAATCAGGAATGCACTCATGCATGAAGGGTGGCACCAAGTGCCCTGGTCCCACCACTTCCTGCCTCTGCACTGCTCCTGGGGTAGGGCAGAGGTGACACTGCCCCAGTGAATAAGCCAGGAGGATGGGTGACCCATCAATGTGGATAGGATAAACACAGTAAGAAGTCTCACAACACCAGGTTAAAGTCCAACAGGTTTATTTGATAGTAAACCCACACACCTGACGAAGGAACAGCATTTCCAAAAGCTTGTGGGTTTACTATCAAATAAACTGGTTGGACTTTAACCTGGTGTTGTGAGACTTCTTACTGTGTTGACCCATCAACAACAGCCTGATTCATTGATCAGATCAGTGAGTCCATCATCAACACCTGCCCACACCAGGCTTCTCACTTTAGACCTTTTATCTTCATTCCTTCATGGAATGGGGAGGCCATTTGGTCCTCTGAGCCTGCTCTGCCCATTCATCATGATCATGGCTGATTAGAAACGTAGAAACATAGAAAAACTACAGCACAATATAGGCCCTTCGGCCCACAAAGTTGTGCCGAACATGTCTGTATCTTAGAGATTACTAGGCTTACCTATAACCCTCTATCTTATTAAGTTCTATGTACTTATCTAAAAGTGTCTTAAAAGATCCTATTGAATCTGCCTCCACCACCATTGCTGGCAGCCCCGGCATGCACCCGCCACGCACCCACCACTTTCTGAGTGAAAACCTTACCGCTGACATCTCCTCTGTACCTACTCCCCAGCAGCTTAAACCTGTGTCCTCTTGTGGCAACCATTTCAGCCCTGGGAAAAAGCCTCTGACTATCCACTCAATCAATACCTCTCAACATCTTATACACTTCTATCAGGTCACCCCTCATCCTTCATCTGTCCAAAGAGAAAAGGCCGAGCTCTCTCAACCTATCCTCATGAGGCATGCCACCCAATCTAGGCAACGTCCTTGTAAATCTCCTTTACACCCTTTCTATGGCTTCCACATCCTTCCTGTAATGAGGCGACCAGAACTGAGCACAGTACTCCAAGTGGGATCTGACCAGGGTCCTATATAGCTGCAACATTGTCTCTCGACTCCTAAACTCAATTCCTCGATTGATGAAGGCCAACACACCATACGCCTTCTTAACCACAGCTTCAACCTGCGTAGCTGCTTTGAGCGTCCTATGAACTCGGACCCCAAGATCCTTCTGATCTTCCACACTGCCAAGAGTCCTACCATTAATATTATATTCTGCCATCCTATTTGACCTGCCAAAATGAACCACTTCACACTTAGAAACATAGAAAAACTACAGCGCAATACAGGCCCTTCGGCCCACAAAGTTGTGCCAAACATGTCCCTACCTTAGAGATTACTAGGTTTACCTGTAACCCTCTATCTTATTAAGTTCCATGTACTTATCTAAAAGTCTCTTAAAAGACCCTATCGAATCCGCCTCCAGCACCGTTGCTGGCAGCCCATTTCACACACCCACCACTCTCTGAGTGAAAAACTTACCCCTGACATCTCCTCTGTAGCTACTTCCCAGCACCTTAAACCTGTGTCCTATTGCGGCAACCATTTAAGCCCTGGGAAAAAGCCTCTGAGAATCCACCCGATCAATACCTCTCAACATCTTATACACCTCAATCGGTTCACCCCTCATCCTTCGTCTCTCCAAGGGGAAAAGGCCGAGCTCACTCAACCTATCCTCATAAGGCATGCTCCCCAATCCAGGCAACGTCCTTGTAAATCTCCTCTGCACCCTTTCTATGGCTTCCACATCCTTCCTGTAATGAGGCGACCAGAACTGAGCACAGTACTCCAAGTGAGGTCTGACCAGGGTCCTATATAGCTGCCACATTATCTCCAGACTTCTAAACTCAATTCCTCGATTAATGAAGACCAACACACCATACGCCTTCTTAACCACAGCTTCAACCTGCGCAGCTGCTTTGAACTTCCTATGAACTCGGACTCCAAGATCCTTCTGATCTTCCAAACTGCCAAGAGTCCTACCATTACTATTATATTCTGCCATCCTGCTTGACCTGCCAAAATGAACCACATCACACGTATCTGGGTTGAACTCTATCTGCCACTTCTCCGCCCAGTCATGCATCCTATCAATGTCACGCTGCAACTTCTGACATCCCTCCACACTATCCACAACACCTCCAACCTTTGTGACATCAGCAAACTTACCAACCCATCCCTCCACTTTTTCATCCAGGTCATTTATAAAAATCACAAAGAGTGAGGGTCCCAGAACAGATCTCTGGGGCATTCCACTGGTGACTGACCTCCATGCAGAATATGACCCATCTGTAACCACTCTTTGCCTTCTGTGGGCAAGCCAGTTCTGATCCACAAAGCAATGTCCCCTTGGATCCCATGGCTCCTCACTTTCTCAATAAGCCTTGCATGAGGCACCTTATCAAATGCCTTGCTGAAGTCCATATATACTACATCTACTGCTCTTCCTTCATCAATGTGTTTAGTCACATCTTCAAAACATCCAATCAGGCTCGTAAGGCATGATCTGCCTTTGACAAAGCCATGCTGACTATTCTTAATACTATACCTCTCCAAATGTTCATGAATCCTGCCTCTCAGGATCTTCTCCATCAACTTACCAACCACTGAGGTTAGACTCACTGGTCTACAATTTCCAGGACTATCTCTACTCCCTTTCTTGAATAAAGGAACAACATCAGCAATCCTCCGGAACCTCTCCTGTCTCTATTGATGTTGCAAAGATCATCGCCAGAGGCTCAGCAATCTCCTCCCTCGCCTCCCACAGTAGCCTGGGGTGCATCCCATCCGGTCCCAGCGACTTACCTAACTTGATGCTTTTCAAAAGCTCCAACACATCCTCCTTCTTAATACCTACATGCTCAAGCTTTTCAATCGCTGCAAGTCTGCACTACAACCACCAAGATCCTTTTCCATAGTGAATACTGAAGTAAAATATTTATTAAGTACCTCTGCTATTTCTTCCAGTTCCATATAAACTTTCCCACTGTCATACTGATAGGTCCTATTATTTCACATCTTATCCTCTTGCCGTTCACATTCTTGTCGAATGCTTTGGGGTTTTCCTTGATCCTGCCTGCCAAGGCCTTCTCATGACCTCTTCTGGCTCTCCTAATTTCCTTCTTAAGATCCTTCCTATTCGCCGTATACTCTTCTAAATCTCTGACATTACCTAGCTCTCTGAACCTTTTGTAAGCTTTTCTTTTTTTCTTGTCTAGATTTATTAAACCCTTTGTACACCACGGTTTCTGTAACCTACCATAACTTCCCTGTCTCAATGGAACTTGCTATGCAGAACTCCAGACAAATATTCCCTGAAAATTTGCCATGTTTCTTCCATACATTTCCCTGAGAAAACCTCTTTCCAATTTAAGCCTCCAATTTCCTGCCTGATAGCCTCATAATTCCCCTTACTCCAATTAAACACTTTTCTAAGTTGTTTGGTCCTATCTCTCTCCAATGCTATTGTAAAGGAGATAGAATTATGATCACTATCTCCAAAAGGCTCTCCCACTGAGAGATCTGACACCTGACCAGGTTCATTTCCGAATATCAAATCAAGTACAGCCTCTCCTCTTGTAGGCTCATCCACATACTGTGTCAAGAAACCCTCCTGAACACAACTAACAAACTCCTCCCCATCTAAACCTCGTACCCTAGGGAGATTCCAATCAATATTTAGGAAATTAAAATGTCCCATTACGACAACTCTGTTATTATTACACCTTTCCAGGATCTACTTCTCAATCTGCTCCTCAACGTCCCTATTACTATTGGGCAGCATATAGAAAACACCCAGTAAAGTTTTTGACCCCTTCCTGTTCCTAACCTCCACTCACAGAGACTCCGTAGACAATCCCTCCGTGGCATCCAACTTTTCTACAGCTGTGACACTATCTCTGATCAACAGTGCCAGTCCCCCACCTCTTTTGCCTCCCTCCCTGTCCCTTCTGAAACATCTGAAACCTGGCACTTGAAGTAACCAGTCCTGTTCCTGAGTCATCCAAGTCTCTGTAATGGCCACCACGTCACGTTTCCAAGTAGTGATCCACGCTCTAAACTCATCCACTTTGTTCACAACACTCCTTGCATTAAAATAGGCACATCTCAAACCTTCGGTCTGAGCACCCTCCTTCCCTATCACTGTCGACAAGCTTTCTCTATTTGTGAGCTAACCTCTCTCCCAGTCACTTCAATTTGATTTCCACCTCCCAACCTTTCTAGTTTAAACTCTTCCCAGGACCCTTAGCAAACCTTCCCGCCAGGATATTGGTCCCCCAGGGATTCAAGTGCAATCCGTCTTTTTCGTACAGGTCACACCTGCCCCAAAAGAGGTCCCAATGATCCAGAAACCTGAATCCCTGCCCCCGCTCCAATCCCTCAGCCACACATTTATCTTCCACCTCATTCCATTCCTACTCTGTCGATTCACTGTTTCGTGGCACAGGTAGCAATCCCCAGATCACGACCTTTGTGGTCCTTCTTTTCAACTCCCTCCCTAACTCCCTATATTCTCCTTTCAGGACTTCTTCCCTTTTCCTATCTAATGAAATCTAACTGGCCAAATTGAATTTGTCCTGCTCTTTTCTTTTGGAGAGGACATAGCTGGACAAAAAAACTGACTTCTGAAGAACTGTGATAGTAAAAAGCTAACCAGACCTACCTCACTAAAGTCCCTAGAAATCTCTCCATCAGTACAAAGTACAAAGGAAACTAGTACTTGCCTGTTTCCAATTTGCTGACTCCACAGCAATGTTCTCACAGTAAATCTTCTTTCTTAGGTTTCTGCTGTTAGTTTTCTGACTCTGACTTATCTCTGTTCACATTGATCTCTCTGCTCGTTCTCCCGCTTATCTAGTGATTTCTGATACTGTTTCCTCCCTTTTCTGCATTCCCCATTCTCACTCACTGATGCAGTTCAGCCATGATCTTATTAAGTGGTGAAATAGGCTCATGAGGTTGAATGGCCTCCTACTCCTACAACATGTTCCTCTGCACAGCATTAACTCTAGTCCAGTTGTGTACACACACACACGCAGATGCGTGCGCACACACACAAACATACGCACATAAACACATGCACATTCACACCTCCCTCTCTCACTAACACACTCTGACACGCACACGCCTATGCTCAGTTAGGTGATGTCAATTGGAAAATGCTCCAATAATGTGTGGCTGGGCTTCCACTTCCCAGCCCATGTGCTGGGACCCACTGCACTACACAATCCAACATCTTTTCTAACCTCCAGCTTCTCTCCTGTTGGAGAAACTTTCACATTTACTTACAATTGTTTGTATACAGTTTACTAATGAGATCTTTGGTTATTTGCAGGGAGAAAGTTTGATCTACGTGTCTATGTACTGGTGACGTCTGTAAGTAGATTTTCTTTCTGAAGTCCCTCACATGTTGTGAATCATTTAAATAGAGACAACATTCCTCAATGTTAAGGTTTGGGATTAGTTGCAAGGTGTTTTTAAATGACATTGAGGAAAGGCTTACTTCATTTCTGACTTGATAATGCCATTTCATGTTTGTTCTGATTTGTACAAGGCTATCTCAGAAAGTGAACTTTTAAACAGGGTAGCAGTGTATAAGCCCATCTGACAGATTCTAAACTTGTAGTTTTCACCATATCTGTGGGACCACACTAGGTATATATGTGTCCTAACAAGTGAAGTTACCTGAACACACTCTAGACTGTTCTTACAGCCAATTATCATTATCATTCCACTTGCAATAAATGATCATTGGATTCCCAGCTCATCTCTAAATTGTACAAGTTACCACACATCTGAAAAAGAAAAGTGATTATTTTACAATAATATCATATAGCATGTTCACTACATAGTTAAATTGAGAATATCCTGAATGGTCTTATTGTCCTTTGTGAAGTAGCCTCCTTATTTGTTTGTTGAGTCTTTTGTTAATTGGACAAATTTGGGTTGTTTGCAACCCAATTAGAATCTTTGAGGAGCTTTACATTTACTCTTTCATTGAAAATGGCAGCATTTATTGCCCATCCATCATTACCATCGAGAAGGCGGTTGTACTCACCACTTTGAACTGTTGCAGACCATGTGGTGTAGGTATACCCACAGTGCTGGTATGGAGGGAGCTCCAGGATTTTGACCCAATGACAGTGAAGAATTGGCGATATATTTCCAAGTCAAGATGATGTGGAGAGGAACTTGCAGGTGGTGATGTTCCCAAGGATCTGCCACCTTTGTCCCTAGGTGGTCACACATTTAGAATGTGCCGTCAAAGAAAGCTTGGTGAGTCACTGCAGTGAACTTTGCTAATGATATGCATGGCTGCCACTGTGCGTCAGTGCTGGCAGTCGTGAATATTTGTGGATGTGGTACCAATCAAGTGTACTGCTTTGTCCTAGATGATGTCGAGCTATTTGAGTGTTGTTGGAGCTGTTCTCACAGGCAAGTGAAAGAGTATTCCATCACACTCCTGACTTGTGCCTTTTTGATGGTTGACAGACATTGTAAAGTCAGGAGATGAGTTACTCACTCCAAATCCTGGCCTCTAACCTGCTCTTGTAGTCACAGTATTTATGTGGTTGATTTGGTTGAGTTTCTGACCAATTCTAATGGTAATGCTGTTGAATGTCAAGGAGAGATGGTTTGATACTCTCTTGTTAGTATAGTAATTTTCTGGCACTTACGTGGCTTGAGATTTCTGTGACCGTGAGACTATTATTGATTGTTGTAAAAACCCAATATGCAACTGTTACTTGCTATGTATCAGTTAAAGCCTGAGTGTTGTCCAGGCCTTGCTACACATGGACCTGGACTGAAACTCAGAAATCGTCAGCATCATCAATCAATCACCACATAGACTGCAACAATAAAAATGGGAATCCAGTGCTCTTCTGTTGGCATGTTAAATCAGAAATAGTTTTTTCCATTTTGGAAGCTGGTGAAGGAACTGATTCCTGCAATCAGAGCCAGGTTTGTGGCATCACAAGGGGTTCGGCTGTACAGAAGCGGTGGAAGAAGTTGAGAAGATAAATAGTTATGGGGGACTCATTAGTTAAGAGAACAGACAAGCATTTCTGTGGCCATAGACATGACTGCAGGATGTGGTCACTCTGGTGCCAGGGTAAAGGATACCCTCAACAGGCTGCAGGACACTCTTCAGGTAGAAGGTGAACAGTCAGAGGTTGTGGTCCACATTGGTATCAGTGACCTGGGTAGGAAGGGAGATGGGGTCCTGCCATCAGAATTTAGAGAGATAAGTAGAAAATTAGCAAACAGGACCTCAAAAAATCTCCAGAAAACTGCCAATGCCAAGTGTGAGAAATGCAGAAATAGGAGGATAAGGCAGATGAATGCATGGCTGGAAAGATGATGCAGGAGAGAGAGCTTTAGATTCCTGGGACACTGGAACTGGTCCAGGGGCGATGTCACCTGTGTAAACTGGATGGGTAACATATGAAGGACCCTTACCTTTCCTGATAAATATTAATGATCTGTATTTTGGTGTGCAGGAGACAGTGTGAAGTTATGAATGAAATAGTGGCATGATGGGAAAATTGGTCAAGTATTTGGAACAAAATAAAGAACACTGACTCGCATAACGTAAGACATGAATAAGACCGAGAAGGTCAAGACCTGATAAGGCTGATTCCACATGACTTAGTGATGTATGAGTGAGGCGAGATAAGGTCAGAAATGACGGAGTCATCGACCTTCTTCTGTTTTATCTAAAGGACAAGATAATGATATTATTGATGAGACAAAGAGTTCTCAGAGGTCACTGGATCATAATACAATTAATGATGTATTACTGCTTGTATTACTAATTGAATTCCTGAAGTCATGTAAGCTGATGTTCTATGTTCTATGTTCTATGTCTATGTTCTATGATAAGAAAAAGGTATAACTATTGAATTGATTCTTGTAGCTGATGCGGTCTTGGGATAGATTCAGCAGTTTGTGCAGACTGCTCTCTGTTTCCAAGATTTTGCCAATACTGCATGTAGTTTTTCGGAAATAAAGATAAGTTGTTTTGTTGGAACGAATTTTGTTGAGTCTCTCTCTACCACAGTCAAGAAGCAAGGAAAATTTCCACTACAACAACCAAACTTGGAAACATTGCAAGCTGTGAAGAGGGCAGCGTAGATTGTCAAAAGGACTACGAACAGTTGGTGCAGTGAGCAGATAGGTAACAGATGATATTCAATGTGGAAAAGTATGAGGCGATGCATTTTGGGAGGAAGAAAATGGAGAGTCAATGGAGGGACCTGGGTATATATGTGCATAGATCATTGAAGGCAGTAGGGCAGGTGGAGGGAGAAGTTAAAAAGATATAGTATTCTCTGTTTTATTAATAAGAGTACAAGAGCAAGGAGGTTATGCTGAGCTTGTGCAAGACACTAGTTAGGTCCCAGCTAGAATATTGTGCACAGTTCTGAGCACCACGTTATTAGGAAGAACGTGAATACATTGAAGAGAGTGCAGAAGAGGTTTACAAGAATGGTTCCACGAATGAGAAACTTCAGTTATGAGGATAGATTGAAGAAAGCGTTCCCCTTGGAGAGAAGATGGCTAAGAGGAGACTTGTTAAAAATGTTCAGGGCTGAACAGAAAAGAGAGAGAGAAACTCGTAGAAGGGTCAAGAACAAGAGTGATTTGTAAAAGGAAGAAATGTGATGTGAGGAAGTATTTCTTATGAGTGGTTGGGCCTGGGATGCACTGCCTGGAAGTATGGTGGAGGCAGGTTCAATCAAGGTACTCATTGGGGCATTCGATGATTACTTGAATAGGAGCAATAACAGAGTTCAGGGAAAAGGCAGTAAGTCACGATGCTCGTTTCAGGACCCAATGTGAACATGATGAGCCAAGTGGCCTCCTGCACCGTAACAATTCTGTGATTTAGTAGAAGGATTGTTCTACGTTGGTGAGGTCAATTAAGAACTAAAATGGAGATCAATGGAGAGCACAGTGGCACAGGGATTGGGGAGGTGGGGGGGGGTAGGGGTGAGAGGGTGGGGGTGTGGGTGGCATGATGGCATAGTGGTTAGCACTGCTGCCTCACAGCTCCAGGGATCTGGGATTGATTCCTGGATTGGAGCCTGAACGTTCTCCCTGTGTCTGCGTAGGTTTCCTCCGGGTGCTCTGGTTTCCTCCCAGAGTCGAAAAATGTGCAGTTTAGGTGCATTGGCCATGCCAAACTGCCTCTTAGTGTCTCAGGATGTGTAGGTTAGAGGGATTAGCAGGGTAAATATGTGAGGTTACGGAGATAGAGCCTGGGTGGTATTGTAATCGGTGCAGACTTGATGAGCCAAATAGCTTCCTCCTGAACTGTAGGGTTTCTATTATTCTGTAGTGGAGGCTGTGTGGTCATGATACAAAACAATTATTTTGCATTGTGATTAACTGAGCAAGAGGATAATGCAAAACTATGGGGGCTATAATAATATCACTGGAGCAGTAATCTGGAGGCTAAGGGCTAATGTTCTATAGTCATAGCTTTGAATGCCTGTAGAACATTAGCTGTTGGTGGGACTTATTTTCAGCTAATAAATCTGGAATTACAAAACATCTCAGTGATTGTGATAGTAACAATGAAATGAGTGTCATAAGAACCCATGGTTCCCTAATGTCCTTTAGGGAAGGAATTCAGCTGTCTTTACCTGATCTGCCTCCATGTGACCCCAGATCCACAGCAATGTGTTTGACTCAACTCTTAACTCTTAATAACCAGCACCAGCATCACCATTCTGAGGTATGTCCTGTCCCACCATTGTATCAAATCCAGCAGAGCTAGTGGCACCGTGGTATACAGTCAGGAGGGAGTTGCCTAAACGTTAACACTGGGCCCCATGAAACCTCATGGCTTCAGGTCAAAGGTGAACAAGGAAATCTCCTGCTGATTAGGGCGGGTGTGGGTTAGGTTGATTGGCCATGTGCGGGCTAGGTTGATTGGCCATGCTGAAATTGCCCCTTGGTGTCCTAAGATGCTTAGGTTAGAGGGATTATAGTTTGTAGGTAATAGTACGTAGGGATATGGGGGTAGTGCCTGGGTGGGATTATGGTCGGTGTAGACTCGATGGGCCGAAGGGCCTCTTTCTGCGCTGTAGGGTTCTATGATTCTATGATTACCTCGTACTGTCTCCTTGCAGCTTATGAACCAATATTCCAACAACACTTAGAAAGCTCTATGTATCTAGGACAAAGCAGCCCGCTTGATGAGTAGTGGCAGCCGTGTGTACCATAAGTAAGATTTGCTATAGCTACGCACCAAGACAGCACCTTAGACAGCACGTTCCAAACTCACAACCTCTACCACGTAGAAGGATAAGTACAGCAGACACCATCACCTGCAAATTCCCCTCCAGGCCATACATTATCCTGACTTGGAACCATTGTTTCACTGTCACTGGGTCAAAAATTTGGAACTCCCTTTGCACTGTGGGTATTACTGCAACACATGGAGAAGGTAGCTCACCATTAAGTTCTCAAGGGCAATTAGGGGGCGATAAATACTGGCCCAGCAAGTGACATCTACAGTCTCTGAAAAAACAGTTGCTGGGATATTGGATGAAACAAAAATAGGTTAAAAAAAAGGAGGTGCTCAAAAGGTTGGTATTTGGAGCCTGATGGAATGTGTTCTAGGTTGTTGAGAGAAGCAAGGGTAGAGATTGCAGATGATGAACAGCTACAAACTTTTGTCTACCTGACCATGTGGAAAAGTGCCCAGGTATATCTTATCCATAAAATGCAGGACAAATCCAATTATTGTCCCATCAGTGCAAGATGATATTGACAGTGCTTTCAAGCGGCACTAACGCAGCAGCAGTCTGCTCACTGATGCTCCATTTGGGTTCTTGCAGGACCACTGAGTTTCTGACTTCATTAAAGCCTGGTCAAAACAGCTGAATTCTGGATGCAGGATGACAGCCAATTGGGATCAAAGGGAATAAATATTCTTCACTGTTTGGAGTCATACCTCTCACTGGAAATTGGCAAAGTTAGAAATGTAACAGGTTTTGATCAAGGGATGGGTTGGACGAGGACAACAGATCTGTGATAGGGTTATAAACAACAAAGATTGAATGACATAGGAGTTAGTTTTCTGGGCCAAAGGGAATGGTGATGGGTCAAAAAAAGATGTGCCTCAAGCAGATGTGCTGCTGACTGAAAGAATAAACCCAAAACAAGCTGTTGGAGTTAATACGCTTGACAAATCAGTGAGTGTACAACTGTTTAAACCATGACTGTAAAAGACACATAAACAGGTTTCCTTGCAAGGGCTTTCAAAAAAAAGGGATTTGTATTTGTTGTGCTTAACATTTCATTTAAATAATAATAAAACTGTTCCAGTTCTCATCCTTGCATTGAAGAGTTTGTACACCAGACATAAATCCATACAAATGCTCGCAAGCCCACACACTCAAGACCACACACAAATCCATATGCACACATGCAAGCCCACACACAAATCCATGCGCATGCACATATTTAAATTACAAAGTGACAGAGTAGATTCAATTGTTTAGGAGTCCAGAACAAAAGTCAGTTGTATACAGATCATGCAGATCAGACCAGGTACAAAGGACTTTCCAAATTCTGTGTCAGAATGATTTAAATGTTGACAGATTAATTCTATTTTGGTCTCTTGAAGTCAGGGAGCTGGTGGAAGGTTTGGATGAAGGGAGATTTCGAGATCCAAAAAGAATGGTCAAGGTATCCAAAAAGTATAGCAACATGGATAAGACAGGAAGGGACAGAGAGTTAACAAGTTTTATGCATCAATGAATAAGGTCATTGTAGGAAACAGGAGTAAAGATGAAATGAAAGGGATTTGGTTGACCGCACAAAGCATTGGATGGGCAGCATGGTGGTTAGCACTGCTGCCTCCCAGCGCCAGGGATCCGGGTTTGATTCCCGGCTTGGGTCATTGTCTGTGTGGAGTTTGCACATTCTGCCCGTGTCTGTGCTGGTTTCTCCCGGGTGCTCTGGTTTCCTTGCACAGTCCAGAGATATGCGTGTTACGTTGATTCGCCATGCTAAATTAATCCAAGTGTCAGGGGGCTTAGCAGGGTAAACGTGAGAGGTTACTGGCCCGGGTGGGATTTTGATCAGTGCAGACTTGATGGGCCCAATGGCCTCCTTCGGCACTGTAAGGATTCTATGATCCTATTCTTGGTTCATCAATAAGGTAGATGTATGAGTGACACAAATAGAATAAATGATTTATATCTAATTACCAGAGTGTTCAGTGAGTCAAATGAATATGCTAAGATATCTCATAATTCAGAAAGACAGTATAGCATTGGAAGAGGAATAAGAATGACACAAGAATATTTAGTTAGAAAGGATCTAACCTCTGAAAATCATGAAGTAGATTCAATATGAATGGAGATTGGAATAGCAAAAGTCAGAAAACACTGGCGAGAGTTGTTTATAGCCTCTAACAGTGGTTACAGCATTGGATAGACCATCAAATAAGAAACCATTGGAGCCCGTAACAAAAAAAGTAATAATTTACAATTTCTATTAATAATGTTTATGAAGAAAAAAAGAGTAATGTATTTAGGGTTGCTGAATACTTTGCTTGACACTAAGCTAAGTAGGAAGGTAAGCTGTAGGGAGGATATAAAGAGGCTACAAAGGGATAAAAACAAGTTAGGCAAATGGTCAACAAGATGGAAAATGGAGTATAATGTGGGAAATGTGAAGTTATTCACTTTGGTCATAAGAATAGAAAAGAATACTTTAAAACATATTCTTGAGTGTTGATTTTCAAAGCGATTTGGTTATGTTTGTACAAAGAACAAAATTAGCATACAGGTACAGCAAACAATTAGGGAGACAAATGGCATGTTGGCCTTTGTTGCAAAGGGATTGGAGTACAGGAATGAAATTGTCTTGTTACAGTTGTTTAGGATTTAGGGAGCCCACATCTGGAATACTGTGTGCAGTCTTAGTCTCCACATTTAAGAAAGGATATGGCGGCGATATATCAAAATTTCATTGGATTGGTCCTTGGGATGAGGGTCTTATGATGAGAGGCTGAGTAAACTGGAGCTATATTCTCCAGAGTTTAGAAGAATGAGAGGTGATTTCACTGTGACCTTTAGTCTGAAAGGTAAAAGTAAATTACTGCGGGTTCTGGAATCTGAAACAAAAACAGAAAATACTGGAAAATCTCAGCAGGTCTGACAGCAGGTGGAGAGAGAACATAGCTAATATTTCAAGTCTGGATAACTTTTTGTCAGATTCTTTCCCTTCAGAAGTATGCTCTCCTTTAAAAGTACACTTTCTACTCCCAACTCATGACTGATCAAAGATCACAGGACAGAAGGCAGAAATGTTTCAAAGATGCCCTGAAAGTCTACTTCAAGAATATTGGTGTCAACCTCAATAGCTGGGAAGTGGACTGGACTGCCCACTATGGTGATCCTTGCTTCAACACATTGGAGCTGGCTTTAAAGCAAGATAGATGGTAAAGGCTGAAAACACAAGAGCAAGAAGAAAATTCTAGAAGGTGCGCAACCCTTCATCGATCATGAACTAATGAATGAGTTGACCAACTGACTGACTAATGACTGACTGCTGATGTGGAATGTGGATATCAAGATTTTCTCACCTATTTACCATTTCCCTCTTAGCCTTTCACCTTCCCTTTTCTGTCTCTCTTTTTTCTTGCACTAGCTTCACCTCTAACTCACGTAGTCTTCCTCTTTCTCCCCCACTTAGAAATAGAATATCATAGAAACCCTACAGTACAGAAGGAGGCCATTCAGCCCATCAAGTCTGCACCGACCACAATCCCACCCAGGCCCTACCCCAACATCCCTACATATTTTACCCACTAATCCCTCTAACCTACACATTTCAGAACACTAAGAGCAATTTTAGCATGGCCAATCAACCTAACCCATATATCTTTGGACTGTGGGAGGAAACTGGAGCACCCGCAGGAAACCCACACAGACGCGAGGAGAATGTGCAAACTCCAAACAGACAGTGACCCAAGCTGGGGATCGAACGCAGATCCCTGGAGCTGTGAAGCAACAGAGCTAACCACTGTGCAACCATGCCACCCATTTTCTCTTCTCTCTGCATTAGAACTGTATGCTAAGTATCCTTGTTGCTTTGTGGGACTGTCTTGGGAATATCACCTAATTATCTACCTGAATCCAGCTCCAACATTGAAGAGGATTAATACCAGGCTTTCTTGATTGTCCCCCATCCATCATTTTAAATTTTCATTCCCTCCATTGTCATTCATCGTGGTTGTACCATTTACAAGATATATTGCAGGAACTCAACAAGACTCCTTTGATGGCTTAGCCAGTGACCCCTACATCCTGTGAACAAATAAAAACAAAACTTATATGAAATATTACAGCTAGGAGAGTTGTGTTCAATTCTGGTTTTCTGACTCTGGGAGATGGTAAAGGGTTTGAAGATGACACAGAAGTGATTTACTAGCATTGTTCCAGTGCTGAGATTATGGTCCAAGTGCAGGTCAGTGGGACTAGGCAAAAAATGGTTCAGCACAGACAAGAAGGGCCAAAAGACCTGTTTCTGAGCTGTAATTTTCTATGGTTCTAAAGTTTTTTGAATAGACAGGAGAAGCTGGAGTTGTTCTCCTTAGAGTAGAAAAGGCCAAGAGAAAATATGATAAAGGTACTGGGTTTTAATAAGAGTAAAAAAAAAGTTTATCATAGAAATCCTACAATACAGAAAGAGGCCATTTGGCCCATTGAGTCTGCACCAACCACAATCCCACCCAGGGCCTACTCTCATATCCCTACATATTTTACCCACTAATCCCTCAAACCTACACATCCCAGGACACTAGGAAGCAATTTCAGCATGGCCAATTAACCTAATCCGCACATCTTTTGACTGTGGGAGGAAACCAGAGCACCCAGAGGAAACCCACACAGACACGAGGAGAATGTGCAAACTCCACACAGACAGTGACCCAAGCCAGGAATTGAACCCAGGTCAACTGTGAAGCAGCAGTGCTAACCACTGCGCTACCGTACCACGCTACTGAGTTTACTGAAAAATAGACTAAAGGAATCTGCCATCAGAGAATTATACAGAACAGAAGGAGGCTATTCCATTCCTCAAATCTATGCCAGATCAACTCGCTTAATCCCACACCCCATCTTTTCCCCATTTTCCTGCAAGTTATTTTCTTTTCAGATAATTTTTCAGATAATCTTTTCAGATTGTTTGCTGGAGCAGACGAGTGAAGGAGCAGGGAGACAGATAAGAAACTACCTGTTAAAAACCTGTTTAAATAAGTTTAAAGCACTTTGTAGTAAGAACTAACCTTGTAGAACTGTTTAAATCATTTAACAGCATTTTTGTGGGCTTTTTGTATTTACCGCTTTAAGAATTCTGAGGGAGTGGTTAGAAGGGAGTTGAGTGGGAGCAAGCTTTAAATCAGCGCCAGGTTTAAAAGGAGGCCTGGTGTAGACAGCGGGCAGCGGAGTAAGAGGGAAGCAGAGTGAGCTATTAGGGCTTAAGATCAAAAGGGCTTGCGGGTAAAAAGGGCCAGGTAAGTTTGTGTGGAAATTTTCAAAACTACTACAGTGAATAATGGAGGGGCATGTGATGTGTTGTTTCTGCATGATGTGGGAACTGGTGGACCCCAGGGTCCTCCCAGGTGACCATGTCTGCAGTAAGTGCAGGTTGCTGGAGGAGCTCCAGCTCAAGGTAGATGAGCTGGCCTCTGAGCTACAGACACTGAGGCTCATCAGGGGGAGAGAGGGTGCCATTGTCAATGGGGTGCAAGTGACATCCACCCCCCCTGGACTGGCTAACTCTAAGGGTCAGGAACAAGAGGGGGCTGCTGAGAGGAGGGAGGGGGGTGGGGAGAGGAGAAAGGGGGGTGGGGAGAGGAGGAAGGGGGGTGGGGAGAGGAGGAAGGGGGGTGGGGAGCGGAGGCCTCAGCCTCTCAATCTGCACAACAGGTTTGAGGTTCTTGCTTCCAGTCTGGATGAGGACGAGGGAGGTGAGGTCGGTGAGCAAACTGCACACGGTACAGTGATGCAGCAGGACATAGGCAAAGAGAAGGTGAAAAGGAACGTAGTAGTAATTGGGGATAGTGGGGTTAAGGGTATTGACACTGTCCTGTGTCACAATGACAAAGTGCACAGAAGGGTGTGTTGTCTGCCTGGTGCTCGGGTCCAGGATGTTGCATCTGGGCTGCAGAGGAACCTGGAGTGGGAGGGTGAGAATCCGGTCGTTGTGGTACATGTGGGTGCCAACAACGTAGGCAAAATGCGAACTGAGGATCTGGGGAGGGAGTATGATAAGCTGGGAATGGAATTAAAAAGTAGAACCGACAAGGTGGTTATCTCTGGGCTACTGCCTGAACCGAGTGCCGACGGACGTAGGGTTGACAGGATTTAGGAAGTGAATGGGTGGCTCAGGGATTGGTGTGGGAGGAATGGGTTTGAATTTATGGGGCATTGGCATCAGTATTGGGGTCGGAGGGACCTGTTTGGGCGGGATGGGGTGGGTCTGAACCGTGCTGGGACCAGAGTCCTGGCGAGTCGTGTAAAGAGGACTGTAGACAGGGCTTTAAACTAATTGGGGGGGGGAGGGTGCGAGGGTAGGTGACATTAAGAGGCCTAAAGTTAAGGAGAGGGTACAGGTAAGGGTAGAGGCCGAGGATGTCCCAATAATAAAGGGAGTAGGGGGCGTGAGTATGGTTGGTGGCGTTCCGTCAAATAGGGTCCAGGTGAAGGCTGGCATGAAGGCTCTTTATCTGAATGCACGAAGCATTCGGAATAAAGTGGATGAGCTGGTGGCGCAGATCAGCACAAATGGATATGATCTAGTGGCCATTACAGAGACGTGGCTGCAAGGTGACAGGGACTGGGAGCTGAATGCCCAGGGGTATCAAGTGTTTAGGAAGGATAGGCGGGAGGAAAAAGGGGGGGATGTAGCTCTGCTGATTAAGGATAGCATCAGGCTGGTAGCAAGGGATGATATTGGAGCCAAAGAGCAGAAAGTGGAATCGTTGTGGGTAGAGATTAGGAACAGCAAAGGGAGGAAGACGCTGGTGGGTGTCGTCTATAGGCCCCTGAATAATGATCTGGAGATGGGGCGGGCTGTTAACACGCAAATAAGTGCGGTGTGCAGGAATGGGACGGCCGTAGTTATGTGGGATTTCAATCTGCATATTGATTAGTCGACCCATGTTGGACGCGGTGGGCTCGAGGAGGAGTTCTTGGAATGCTGCTGGGATAGTTTCCTTGAACAGTGTGTGTTGGAGCCGACGAGGGAGCGAACTACCTTGGATCTGGTGTTATGTAATGAGGCGGGTAGAATCAGGGACCTTGCGGTGAAGGATCCTCTTGGGGAGAGTGATCATGGTATGGTGGAGTTTCTGGTGCAGATGGAGGAGGACAAAGTGGGTTCCCGGACACGCGTCCTTTGTTTGAACAGAGGGGAGTACGGTAGGATGAGAGAGGAATTGGCGAATGTGGCCTGGGGGAGCGCGTTGGAAGGTAGGTCTGCTGAGGAGCAGTGGAGGATTTTTAAGGAGATCTTTCTTGGTGCTCAGCAGAAATTTATTCCAATGGTCAAAAAGGACCGTAGGAGGAGAGGTAATAAGCCGTGGATAACGAAGGAGGTGAAGGAAAGTGTTAAATTAAAAGCGGAGGCGTTTAGAGTAGCTAAGAGTAGTGGGCGAGAAGAGGATTGGGAGAGGTTTAAATGTCAACAAAGACTGACAAAGAAGTTGATAAAGAAGGGTAGGAGAAACTATGAAGCTGGGCTAGCGCTTAATATAAAAAAGGATAGAACATAGAACATAGAACATTACAGCGCAGAACAGGCCCTTCGGCCCACGATGTTGCGCCGACCAGTTAAAAAAACAATGACCCTCTAACCTAAACCAATCCCTTTTCGTCCATAAACCTATCCACGGATCTCTTAAACGCCCCCAAACTAGGCGCATTTACAACCGCAGCAGGCAGGGCATTCCAATCCCTCACCACCCTCTGGGTAAAGAACCTACCCCTGACATCCGTCCTATAACTACCCCCCCTTAATTTAAAGCCATGCTCCCTCGTGCTAGCTTTCTCCATCCGAGGAAAAAGGCTATCACTGTCCACCCTATCTAAACAAAGAACAAAGAACAACACAGCACAGGAAACAGGCCCTTCAGCCCAACGAGCCCGCGCCGCCATCTTAACAAAGCATTTTCCTACACCGTGTGTATGCATATGGTACCCCCATTGGAAACCAGATTCAGGGGAGAATAATTTAGGGACAATTTGTTACACCAATCAGCCTAAGAGCACATCTTTGGGGTGTGGAAGGAAACCAGAGCACCCGGAGGAAACCCACGCAACCACAGGGAGAATGCGCAAACTCCCACAGACACTGGCCCAAATCCATGTATCTGCACAGCTAGCAGTGATAGTCACTGAGCTGTTGTGGTGCCCATCTGCTGGTCCAGTTTTAAGCACACACAACGACGCAAAGTACTAGGCCACTCTCGAAACATCCAAGAGCAGCCCACGCACGACCCACCGTGTGCATGCCCCTCGTTAGACAACAAGGTGGACCGACACACCTGCGGAGTAAAAGAGACAAAACATCAACACATGTAGCATTAGATTTCCAGTAACGCCCCGAGGCTCTGACCCTTATTTAAAATCATCTCCTATAACCCTCCATCCCTGTTTCACTCATGTGCCTATCTAAGTAAACCTTAAACAAGTCCAGCGTACCTGCCTCCACCACCTTACTTGGTAGTGCATTCCATACCCTCACGACCATCTGTGTGGAAAAACCTCCCTCTAGTGTCCAAATTATACTTCTACCCCCTCACCCTTAGCTCGTGACATTTGTCTCCAATCTAGGAAAAAGCCTGCCACTGTTTACTCTATCTACACCCTTCATTATTTTATACACCTCTATCAGATCCCCCCTTAATCTCCATCTTTCTAAGGAAAAGAGCCCCAGTTTACCCAATCTTTCCTCATAACCCAGTCCTTCCATACCCGGCAGCATCCTGGTAAACCTCCTCTGCACTCTCTCCAGGGTCTCCACGTCCTTCCGGTAGTAAGGTGACCAGAACTGGACGCAGTACTCCAAATGCGGTCTAACCAATTTATCTTGACTAGCAGAGCCAAACCTCTAATCATCTTATATGTTTCAATAAGATCCCCTTTTAGCCGCCTTCTTTCCAGCGAAAACAACCCCAAATCCCTCAGTGTCTCCTCATAGGACCTCCCGTCCATACCAGGCAACATCCTGGTAAACCTCCTCTGCACCCTCTCCAAAGCCTCCACATCCTTCCTGTAATGTGGGGACCAGAACTGCACACAGTACTCCAAGTGCGGCCGCACCAGAGTTGTGTACAGTTGCAACATGACGCTGCGACTCCTAAATTCAATCCCCCTACCAATAAACGCCAAGACACCGTATGCCTTCTTAACAACCCTATCTACTTGATTCCCAACTTTCAGGGATCTATGTACACATACACCTAGATCCCTCTGTTCATCCACACTATTCAAAGTCCTCCCGTTAGCCCTATACTCAACACATCTGTTATTCCTACCAAAGTGAATTACCTCACACTTCTCCGCATTAAACTCCATCCGCCACCTCTCGGCCCAGCTCTGCAACCTGTCCAAGTCTTCCTGCAAACTATGACACCCTTCCTCACAATCTACCACACCTCCGACTTTGGTGTCATCAGCAAATTTACTAATCCACCCAACTATACCCTCATCCAGATCATTAATAAAAATTACAAACAGCAGTGGCCCCAAAACAGATCCCTGAGGCACACCACTCGTAACCGAACTCCATGACGAATATTTACCATCAACCACCACCCTCTGTCTCCTATCTGCTAGCCAATTCCTGATCCAATTTCCTAGATTACCCTCAATCCCATACATCTGCATTTTCTGCAGAAGCCTACCATGGTGAACCTTATCAAACGCCTTACTAAAATCCATATATACCACGTCAACTGCCTTACCCCCATCCACCTCTTTGGTCACTTTTTCAAAAAACTCAATAAGGTTAGTAAGGCACGACCTACCCGCTACAAAACCAAGAGATAGCAAGAGTTTTTATAAGTATATAAAAAGGAAAAGGCTGGCTAGGGTGAACGTTGGACCCTTAGAGGATGAGAAGGGGGCCTTAGTGATAGGGGATGAGGAAATGGCTGAGGTCTTGAATAACTTTTTTGTTTCGGTGTTCATGGAGGAGGATGTGAATAATTTGCCGGGTGTTAGAGATGGAAAGGTGGTAGGACTGGAGGGTCTCAATGACATTACTGTTACTAGAGAGGCGGTGCTCGACAGACTGGAGGGGCTGATTGTGGACAAGTCCCCAGGACCGGATGGAATGCATCTGAGGGTTCTGAAAGAAATGGCGGAGGTGATAGTGGATGCCTTGGTGGTTATTTTCCAGACGTCGCTGGATTCCGGGGAAGTGCCGGAAGATTGGAAAGCGGCTAATGTTACGCCGTTGTTTAAGAAGGGTGCCAGGCAAAAGGCGGGGAATTATAGGCCGGTTAGTTTAACGTCTGTTGTAGGTAAAATGTTAGAATCCGTCATCAAGGAGGAAATAGCGAGGCATCTTGAGGGGAATTGCTTGATAGAGCAGACGCAGCACGGTTTCGTTAAGGGGAAGTCGTGCCTGACAAATTTATTTGAGTTCTATGAGGATGTGTCTAGGGCGGTGGATAGAGGAGAGCCGGTGGATGTGGTCTTTCTTGATTTTCAGAAGGCGTTTGACAAGGTACCTCACAAGAGGTTATTGCAGAAGGTAAGGGGGCATGGAGTTGGGGGTAGGGTGTTAGCGTGGATAGAGGACTGGTTGTCAAATGGGAGGCAGAGAGTGGGGGTCAATGGGTGCTATTTGGATTGGCGGTTGGTGACTAGTGGAGTGCCTCAGGGGTCGGTGCTGGGGCCTCAGCTATTTACCATTTATATAGATGATCTGGAGGAGGGAACCGAGTGTATGGTGTCGAAATTTGCTGATGACACCAAGATTGGTGGAACGGCAAATTGCACGGAGGGTGTGGAGAGTCTGCAGAAGGATCTAGATAGGCTGGGCGAATGGGCCAGGAACTGGCAAATGGAATTTAATGTTGGCAAGTGCGAGGTGGTCCACTTTGGTAGGAATAATGGAAGGATTATTACTTACGTGGAGAAAAACTGCAGCAGGCGACAGTGCAGAGGGACCTCGGGGTCCTTGTGCATGAGTCGCAAAAACCCAGCTTGCAGGTGCAGCAGGTGGTCAGGAAGGCGAATGGGATGCTGGCCTTCATAGCGAGGGGGATTGAATATAAAAGTAGGGAGGTCTTGCTGCAGCTATATAGGGCATTGGTGAGACCGCAGCTGGAGTACTGTGTGCAGTTTTGGGCGCCGTACTTACGCAAGGATATTTTGGCCTTGGAGGGAGTGCAGAGGAGGTTTACTAGGTTGATGTCGGAGTTGAGGGGGTTGAGCTATGAGGAGAGGCTGAATAAACTAGGCTTGTACTCGTTAGAGTTTAGAAGAATGAGGGGAGATCTCATTGAGACATATAAGATGATGAATGGGATGGATAGGATAGAGGTGGAGAGACTCTTCCCGCTCAGAAAGGACAGTAGGACTAGGGGGCACAGCCTCAAGATAAAGGGGGGGCGGTTTAGAACGGAGTTGAGGAAGAACTTCTTCACTCAAAGGGTGGTGAATCTCTGGAATTCTCTGCCCGTTGGAGTGGTGGAGGCTACCTCGCTAAATATTTTTAAGACGCGGGTTGATGGGTTTTTGATAAGAGAGGAGATTAAGGGTTATGGGGAGAGGGCGGGAATGTGGAACTGAGCCACGACAGATCAGCCATGATCTTATTGAATGGCGGGGCAGGCTCGAAGGGCTAGATGGCCTACTCGTGCTCCTATTTCTTATGTTCTTATAATTATCCGATACCCTTTTCAAAGCCATATATCATCCCTATCCTAATTCTTTCTATCAAAATTTCTCACTTCACTCTTCTCTGCATTGGACTTCATTTGCCACGTGTCCACCCATTCCACCTGCCTGTCTGCATCCACCCTCAGTTTGCTGCTGTCCTCAGACGTCACAGTACTTCCAAGTTTTGCATTATTGTGCCCTATAGACCAAAGTCTAGGTTGTTGATATCGACCAAGAAGTGCAGCAGTCCTAAGACTGACTCTGGGAAACCAGGAGGAGAGGAGGTACAATGGTAATGTCACTCTAATAGTAATCCAGAGGCCCAGACTAGTGCTCTCGGTTCACATCCAATCTCGGCAACTGGTTGAATTTAAAGTCAATTAATAAATCTAGAATTGAAAGCTGGTCTCTGTAATAGTGGGCATGACTAACCCCATCTGGTTCAGAGCTCTGCTGTCATTACCCATTCTGACCTACCTGTGACATCAGTCTCACAGCAATGTTGTTATCCCTTATCTGCCCTGAAATAGCCTAGCTAGCCATTCAGTTTCAAGGACAATTTGGGATGGGAAACAGATGCGGCCTTGCAAGTGACAGAACATCCTATGAATGAATTTTTTAAAAATCAACAGTATATCTTCCTCCAAGCCCAGTAGCAAATATTTAGCACTACTCTCTGTTTCCTGTTACTCAGCTAACTTTGTGCCCCTGCTGATACTGTCCCTTCAACTTTTCTCATAAGCTTATTGTGTAGCAATTTGTCAAATCCGTTTTGGAAGTCCACGTGCACAACAACATCAAGCATTGTGCAGGGCACCCTGATGTCCAACTGAATGGAGAGATGGCGCCCCCCCCCCCCCTCGCCCCACCCCTACCCCCATCACTGGCAACATTGTAACCCCATCAACACAGATCACTAGCATCGAGACCCTCCCGATGAGTCCCCTGGTGGACCCCCAACATGCCCCACCTCATGAGAAAAATTTAAACAAGCTGGTTAAATGTAACTTTTTATTACCCTTAACAAATCCATGCTGATTGTCCATGTAACTATTAATTACAACTGAAGTTAAACTGACCAGCCTTAGATGCTGGGCTTACCCTCACATCCGTTTTTGAACAAGGGTGTAACATTTTCAATTCTCCTGTCCTCTGGCACCATCCTTGTATTTAAGGAAGACTGGGTAATTTTGGCAAAACCCACTCTCACTTTCCCTGATTTTCTTTGGAAGCATCACAACAGATCCTGATGAGAAAACTACTGGATGTCTCAAGGTGTCCTACAGCCAATGAAGTGTAGTCACTTATGTAGGAAACATGATGGACAATTTGAGCTTAGCAAACTCTCACAAACAGCAATGTAATGATGGCCAGATAATCTATTTCTTGTGATGTTGATTCAAAGATACTAAGTGGGGGATTAGTATTGGTCAGGACACTGGCGAGAACTCTCTTGCCTCACCTTTGAAACAATGTCCTGGCATCTTTTGCACGTAGATGGGGTCTAAGTCTGATCCAAAACATAGTGGGCAGAATCTTTGAAAAAAATTCTGAATGACATAGAAGTGAAAAGGGGAGTGTTCCACACCGGTCTTTTGGGTGAGCTTGGACTTGCAATCTTCTGTCATTCTGTCAGTTTTTCTGACAGTTGGGAACTTTGGGGGTTAAGTGTGCTGGGGAAGCCAGCTGCAGGAGTGATTGGGCAACATCGTGCAGGGCACCCTGATATCCAACTGAACGGAGAAACTATACCCCCCCCACCTCACCCCATCCCTACCCCCATCATTGGCAGCATTGTCACCCCACCAACACAGATCACTGGCATTGGGACCCGATGAATCCCCTGGTGGAACTCCACCATGTCCTGCACCACTTCATTATGACTTTTTCTATACCAACCTGCATAGCACCCCCTGCCACTGAACGATTCCATGCATAACCCTGCAGAACTCCCCCCTGAACGACCACGCCTTTTGCATAATCCCTCCCCTCCCTGAATCATAGGCCTACCCACTGTGCACTGCCCCACCAAACTTATGGTTAAAAAAAGGTATTTATCAGTATCGTAAGTAGGTTTACATTAACACTGCAATGAAGTTACTGTGAAAATCCCCTAGTCGCCACTCTTCGGCACTGTTCGGGTGCACTGAGGGAGAATTTAGCATAGCCAATGCACCTAACCCAGCACGTTTTTTGGACTGTGGGAGGAAACTGGAGCACCCAGAGGAAACCCACACAGACATGAGGAGAGTGTGCAGACTCCACACAAACAGTGACCCAAGCCAGGAATCAAACCCTGGAGCTGTGAGGCAGCAGTGCTAACAACTGTGCCACCATGCTTCCCTGTTGACCCAGGCACTGCCCTGCCATTCCCTGGACCACATGGGGGCTACAATGGCTTCCAATCCCACCAGTGTGGCCATGATGTCTGGTCTCTGCTACTGTAGAGCCAGCGACGGCAAAAGCATCCGAGAGGGTGGATGTTGTTGTGCAAAACCAGGTAAGTGCTTTTAAATTGACATTAATAAGCTTCAGGCTCAAAGCCATTATTGCTGGCAAAACAGGGCTGGGAGATAGCAAAATGTGTGAATTAGATTTTCCCCCTTGCCTGCTATCTTCCAAGCTTGTCATGCTGGGGATTTGGGGAAGGTTGTAAGTGTGAGGTGAGCCAGTAGGATCGCACCCAACACCTCTGACAGTGCAATACTGCCACTGTACTGAAGTGAAGTGTCAGCCTTGGTTTTGGTGCTTGGGTTCTGGTGTGAGATTGAATCTGGAACTTTGTGTTTCAGAGGTGAGAGGACAGCCAACTGGGCCACAGCTCAGCCATCTACTTGACATACAGCCAGCCTATTCAATACCTTCCTCTTTAATCCATCCGTTGTCTAAGTTATGAGGACAGTAAGAAGCCTCACAACACCAGGTTAAAGGCCAACAGGTTTATTTGGAATCATGAGCTTTTGAAGCGCTGCTCCTTCACCAGGTGACCCATCAGGTCCTTCATCACCTGATTTTCATGAAGCAGCATCAATGATCATTATATCCTTTATCATGTCTTAAAAAAACCAGGAGCATTGACAAATATTGAACAGGCATAAAGTGTCATAGCTTTATTGCAAGCAGTTGCTGATTCTGTGTAACGGAATATAATCCCTGTTGGACTATAACCTGATGTTGTGAGACTTCTTATTGTGTTCACCCCAGTCCAGTGCCGGCATCTCCACATCTAAGTTAATAGGGTTCATTATCAGGGCACAGATTTAAATTAATTGCAAAATAATCTGAGTTGACATCGGGAAAGGTTTTTTTGGACACAATGTATGGTTAAGATTTGGTCTACACTGTGATTGGCTGGTGAATGCAAATTCAACAATAGCTTTAACTGGAAATATCTAAGAGAATGCGATAAGTGGAGGATTCTGTGAAAGACGTAGATGTATCCCAGCTAAATACAGTCAGGTTGTAGATATTGTTCAGGAATGTGGGCTACATGTTTACTGACATGTAATCACCTCTCTCCCATGCACAGTATATACCTCTGAAAGCCTGGTTGTACAGAGATGGCTTTGCTCGATTTTCAAACACCCGATTTTCACTAAGCAGCATCGACGATCATTGTATCCTTTATTACGTCTGAAAAAAAGCCTGGGGCATTGACATATATTGAACAGGTATGAAGTGTCACAGCTATCTTGTGAGCAATCACTGACTCTCTGTAACCCAGTTTAATCTCTGTGTGACAGACTGTCATCGACAGTAACCTCTCTGTAATTCACTGTAACCCACAGTGACCTCTATATAACTCATTGTAACCCACAGAAACCTCTGTGTAACTCACTGTAACCAATAGTAACCTCTGTATAACTCACTGTGACCTATAATATCCCCTGTGTAATTCACTGTAACCCATAGTAAACTCTGTGTCGTTCATGTAACTCATTGTATTCTCTGTGTAACTCACTAACCCACATTAACCTCTGTGCAACTCATGTAATGATGTGGAGATGCCAGTGTTGGACTGGGGTAAATACCGTAAGAAGTCTTACAACACCAGGTTAAAGTCCAATAGGTTTATTTGGTATCGGGGCTCTGCCCCTTCGTCAGGTGTGTGGGGAGTCCTGATCACAAACAGGGCATATAAAGGCACACGCTCAGTTTACAGAATATTGATTAGAATATGAGTCTTTACAGCTAATCAAGTCTTAAAGGTGCAGTCAGTGTGAGTGGAGATAGCATTAAGTGTAGGTTAAAGAGATGTGTATTGTCTGCAGACAGGACTGTAAGAGATGTTGCAAGCCTAGGCAAATCATTGGGGGTTACAAATAGTGTGACATGGACCCAAGATCCCAGTTGAGGCTTTCCTCGTGTACGGAACTTGGCTAACAGTCTCTGCTTAGCAATGCTGCGCTGTCATATGCTGTGAAGGCCGCCTTGGAGAACGCTTACCCAAAGATCAGAAGCCGAATGCCCATGACTGCTGAAGTGTTCGCCAACAGGAAGAGAACAGTCTTGCCTAGTGATTGTTGAGCGGTGTTCATTCATCTGTTGTCATAGCGTCTGCATGGTCGCTCCAACGTACCACGTCTCGGGACATCTTTTCCTGCAGCGGAGAGATAGCCAACGTTGGCCGAGTTGCAAGTGTATGTACCATGCACCTGGTGGATGGTGTTAGAACAAAGAACAATACAGCACAGGAAATAGGCCCTTCGGCCCTCCAAGCCTGCGCTGCTCATGCTTCCAGCTAGACTATTCGTTTGTATTCCTCTATTCCCAGTCTGTTCATGTGGCTATCCAGATAAAGCTTAAATGATCCCAGCGTGTCTGCCTCCACCAACCTACTTGGCAGTGCATTCCAGGCCCCCACCACCCTCTATGTAAAATACATTCCTCTGACGTCTGTGTTAAACCTTGCCCCCCTCACCTTGAATCTGTGACCCCTTGTATTCGTCACCTCTGAGCTGGAAGAAGGTTTCCCACTGTTCACCCTATCTATGCCCTTCATAATTTAATACACCTCTATTAGGTCGCCCCTCATCCTCCGTCTTTCCAGGGAGAACAACCCCAGTTTACCCAATCTCGCCTCGTAGCTAAGACCCTCCATACTAGGCAACATCCTGGTAAACCTTTTCTGTACTGTCTCCAAAGCCTCCATATCCTTCTGGTAGTGTGGTGACCAGAACTGGACGCAGTATTCCAAATGTGGCTGAACCAACGTTCTGTATAGCTGCAACAACATACGCCAACTCTTATACTCTATGCCCCATTCTATAAAGGCAAGCATGCCATATCCTTTCTTCACCACCTTCTCCACCTGCGTTGCCACCTTCAAGGATCTGTGGACCTGCACACCCAGGTCCCTCTGTGCATCTATACTCCTGATGGTTCTGCCATTTATTGTATAGCTTCCCCCTACATTAGTTCTACCAAAATGCATCACTTCATTTATCTGGATTAAATTCCATCTGCCATTTATCCACCCAATTTTCCAGCCTATCTATATCCTGTTATATTCTCTGACAATGTTCATTGCTATCTGCAAGTCCAGCCATCTTTGTGTCATCCGCAAACTTACTGATCACACCAGTTGCACCTTCTTCCAAATTATTTATATATATCACAAACAGCAGAGGTCCCAGTACAGAGCCCTGCGGAACACCACTAGTCACAGACCTCCAGCCAGAAAAAGACCCTTCCGCTGCTACCCTCTGTCTTCTTTGGCCAAGCCAGTTCTCCACCCATCTAGCTAGCTCTCCTTATATCCCGTGAGATTTAACCTTTTGCACCAACTTGCCATGAGGGACTTTGTCAAACACTTTACTAAAATCCATGTAGACGCCATCCACGGCCCTTCCCTCATCAATCGTTTTTGTTACCTCCTCAAAAAACTCAACAAAATTTGTGAGGCATGACCTCCTTCTTACAAAACCATGCTGTCTATCGCTAATGAGATTATTCCATTCTAAACGTGCATACATCGTATCTCTAAGAATCCTCTCCAACAATTTCCCTACCACGGACATCAAGCTCACCGTCCCATAATTATCCGGGTTATCCTTGCTACCCGTTCTCACGTGAGATGATGGCATCCATGTTGATGATCCAGCATGTCTTGCAGAGGTTGCTGTGGCAGGGTTGTGTGATGTTGTGGTCACTGTTCTCCTGAAGGCTGGGTAGTTTGCTGCCAACAATGGTCTGATTGAGGTTGTGCGGTTGTTTGAAGGAAAGAAGTGGGGGTGTGGGGATGGCCTTGGTGAGATGTTCATCTTCATCAGTGACATGTTGAAGACTCCGGAGAAGATGTCGCAGCTTCTCCGCTCTGGGGAAGTACTGGACAACGAAGAGTACTCTGTCCTCCACATCCCGTGCTTGTCTTCTGAGGAGGTTGGTGCATGGCTTTAAATTAAGGGGGGGTAGCTACAGGACGGATGTCAGGGGTAGGTTCTTTACCCAGAGGGTGGTGAGGGATTGGAATGCCCTGCCTGCTGCAGTTGTAAATGCGCCTAGTTTGGGGGCGTTTAAGAGATCTATGGATAGGTTTATGGACGAAAAGGGATTGGTATAGGCTAGTGGGTCATTGTTTTTGTAACTGGTCGGCGCAACATTGTGGGCCGAAGGGTCTGTTCTGCGCTGTAATGTTCTATGTTCTATGTTCTATGTTCTATGCTATGTAACTCATGTAACCCACATATAATTCACTGTGTAACCCACAGTAATGCCTGTTAACTCACTGTAACCCACAGTAATGCCTGTGTAACTCACTGCAAACCACAGTAACGCCTATGTAACTCATTGTAACCCACTGTAACTTCTCCGTAACTCATTGTAACCCACAGTAACTTCTCTGTAACTCACAGTAACCCACAGTAACCTCTCTGTAACTCACAGTAACCCACAGTAACCTCTCTGTAACGCACTGTAACCTCTCTGTAACGCACTGTAACCCACATTAACCTCTGAGTAAGTCACTGTTAACTACAGTAACCTCTCTCTAACTCACTGTAACCCACAGTAACCTGTGTAACTTACTGTAACCCACAGTAACCTGTGTAACTTACTGTAACCCACAGTAACCTGTGTAACTCACTGCAATCCTCAGTAACCCCTGTGTACCTCTCTGTAACACACAAAGGCCTCTGTGTAACTCACTGTAACTCCCAGTAATCTATGTGTACCTCACTGTAACCTGTAGTGACCTCTGTATAACTCACTGTAACCCACAGTGACCTATGTGTAACTCACTATAACCTACAGTAACCTCTGCATACCTCATTATAACCCACTACTGTGTAACTCAGTACAATGATGTGGATATGCCGGCGCTGGACTGGGGTAAACACAGTAAAAAGTCTGACAACACCAGGTTTTAGTCCAACCGATTTATTTGATAGTAAACTCACTAGCTTTCGAGGGGATTCCCTCTTCTTCAGGTGAATGGAGAGTTCTGGCCTCAGACAGAGCATATAAAGCACAGACAGTTTAGAGATTACTGATTAGAATGTGAATCTTTACACCTAACCTGCTGTTCAAGTCCTAAAGTGGCTGACAATGTATGTGGAAGGAGCACTGATCACAGGTTAAAGAGATGTGTATGGTCTCCAGACAGTACAGTAAGTGAGGTTTTGCAAACCCAGGCAAGTCACAGGGGTTACAGATAGTGCGACATGAACCCAAGATCCCTGTTGAGCCCGCGCTCACATCTCTTTAACCTGTGATCAGTGCTCCTTCCACATACATTGTCAGCCACTTTAGGACTTGAACAGCAGGTTAGGTGTAAAGATTCACATTCTAATCAGTAATCTCTAAACTGTCTGTGCTTTATATTCTCTGTCTAAGGCCAGAACTCTCCATTCACCTGAAGAAGAGGGAATCCCCTCGAAAGCTAGTGAGTTTACTATCAAATAAATCGGTTGGACTAAAACCTGGTGTTGTCAGACTTTTTACTAACTCAGTACAAGCCACAGTAACCTATGTGTACCTCACTGTAACCTGCAGTAACCTCTGTATAGCTCACTGTAACCCACAGTAACCTGTGTAACTCACTCTAAGTAAGAAGTCTCACAGCACCAGGTTAAAGTCCAATAGGTTTATTTGGTAGCAAATGCCACTAGCTTTTGGGGTTCTGCCCCTTCGTCAGGTGAGTGGGGAAACCGAATGTAAGTCATGATGTGAAGATGCCAGCGCTGGACTGGGGTAAACACAGTAAGAAGCCTCATAATACCAGTTAAAGTGCAAGAGGTTATTTGGTCACAAAAGCCACCAACTTTCGGAGCGCATGCTACCCGTTCGTCAGGTGAGCGGGAGTTCTATTCGCAAACATTATCTTATAAATTGAGTTTGCGTCTTTATGTGCCCTGTTTGTGAATAGAACTCCCACTCACCTGACGAAGGGGCAGCAAGCGCTCCGAAAGCCAGTAGCTTTTGCTACCAAATAAACCTGTTGGACTTTAACCTGATGTTGTGAGACTTCTTGCTGTGTTAACCCAATGTAATACAGTAACCTCTGTGTAACTCACTGAAAACATAGTAAGAAATCTCACAACACCAAGTTAAAGTTCAACAGGTTTATTTAGCAGAACCAGCTTTCGGAGTCTCAGACTTGCCTGCAATCCCACAACTTGCCTAGGCTTGCAAAATCTCACTAACTGACCTGGCTGGAGACAATACACATCTCTTTAACTTGTGCTTGGCCCTCTCTCCACTCACATTGTCTGTACCTTTAAGACTTGATTACCTGTAAAGACTCGCATTCCACTATTAGCTTGTAAATTGAGTTTGTGTCTGGAAATGACCTGTTTGAGAACACAAGTCCTCACTCACCTGATGAAGGAGCCTGAGATATTGAAAGCTAGTGCTGAAAAATAAACCTGTTGGACTTTAACTTGGTGTTGTGAGACTCCTTACTATGCTTATCCTAGTCCAATGCTGGCATCTCCAAATCATAACTCACTGTAACCCACAGTGACCCGTGCGTAAATCACTAACCCACATTAACCTCTGTGTGACTAACTGTAACCCACAGTAACCTCTGTTGCTTATTGTAATTATCGGACCATAGCATCCCTAAGGTGCAGGAGGCCATTCACTTCAAGGAGACTGAACCGAATCTCTGAAACAAATCCACGCATTTACCACAGCTAATCTATCTAACATAATTATTTTGGGATACTAAAGGACAAAATTAGCACGACCAAAACACTTAACCTGCACATCTTTGGACTGTAGGAGGGAACTAGAGCATCTGGATTAAAGCCACGCAGACACAGTGAGAATGTGCAAACTCCACATAGACAGTGATTCAAGGCCAGAATCGAACCTGGTTCATTGCACTGCGTGACATTTATTCACCTTATTCCTCTGTTTTGCTTCAATATTCTGGTGCTCAATTTACTTTCAACCTTCCCCATCCATACAATCATTGAGGTTTACAGCATGGAAACAGGCCCTTCAGCCCAACTTGTCCATGCCACCCTTTTTTCAAAACCCCTAAGCTAATCCCAATTGCCCATATTTAGCCCATATCCCTCTATACCCATCTTATCCATGTAACTGTCTAAATGCTTTTTAAAAGACAAAATTGTAACCACCTGTACTATCACCTCTGGCAGCTTCTTCCAGACACTCACCACCCTCTGTGTGAAAAAAGTGCCGCTCTGGATACTTTTGTATCTCTCCCTTCTCACCTTAAACCTATGGCCTCTAGTTTTAGACTCCCCTACCTTCGGGAAAAGATATTGACTATCTACCTTGAGTATGCTCCTCATTATTTTGTAGACCTCTATAAGATCACCCCTCAGCCTCCTATGCTCCAGAGAAAAAAGTACCAATCTATCCAGCCTCTCCTTGTAACTCAATCCATCAAGTGCCACTAGCATCCCAGTAAATCTTTTCTGCACTCTTTCTAATTAAATAATATTCTTTCAATAATAGGGTGACCAGATTTGCATACAATATTCCAAGTGCGGCCTTACCAATGTCTTGTACAACTTCAACAAGACATTCCAACTCCTTTATTCAATTTTCTGACCAATGAAACCAAGCATGCCAAATGCCTTCTTCACCACTCTGTCCACCTGTGATTCCACTTTCAAGGAGCTATGAACATGTACCCCTAGATCTCTTTGTTCTGTAACTCTCCCCAGTGTCCTACTATTAACTAAGTAAGTCCTACGCTGGTTCAATCTACCAAAATGCATCACCTTGCATTTGTCTAAATTAAACTCCATCTGCCATTTGTCAGCCCACTGGCCCAATTGATCAAGATCCCGTTGCAATTGGAGATAACTTGCTTCACTGTCCACTATGCCACAATCTTAGTGTCATCTGCAAACTCACTAACCATGCCTTCTGTATTCTCATCCAAATCATTAATATAAATGACAAATAACAGTGGATCCAGCACTCATCCCTGAGGCACACTGCTGGTTAAAGGTCTCCCATTTGAAAAACAATGCTCTACAACCACCCTGTGGCTTCTGTCAAGGTGGCTTCTGTCAAGAAGCCAATTTTGTATCTATTTAAATACCTCACCCTGGATCCCGTGAGATTTAATCTTATGCAGCAACCTACCATGCGGTACCTTTTCAGAGGCCTTGCTAAAGTCCACGTGGACAACATCAACTGCATTGCCCTCATCAATCTTCTTGGTTACCACTTCAAAAAACTCAATCAAATTTGTGAGTCTAATGTGACTCTAAATTTGCGACTTTAATGGAGCTTCCCATGGGAACATTGTCCCAGTCCTGTTGACTCTTCTGCATATCTCTTACTCCTGGAATGTTCAGTCCTCCATGGTATTCTGCATTGATTCCAGCTGCCACTCAGGTTCAGATATTCTGGACTTCACTCTTGCAACACTGTTCTGCACATGTCCTGAGATTCCGACTTGCCGCAGGAATCACAAATATCAGGTCTCAGCTGTCCTAACACAATCTTAACAAAATGATTCCCTCTTTTAGAATCTCATTTGTATGTGATAAAAATGATGATTTAATCTCCAATCTTGGTGCTTGTTTCTCCTCCTGTAAGGTATTTCAGTTTCCAGCTAAGAATAATCTGGCAAACATAAGAAATAGGAGCAGGAGTAGGCCATCTAGCCCTTCGAGCCTGCCCCGCCATTCAATAAGATCATGGCTGATCTGAAGTGGATAAGTTCCACTTTCCCACTTTCTCCCCATAACCCTTAATTCCCCTGTCTATCAAAAATCTATCTACCCGTGACTTAAATATATTTAGCAAAGTAGCCTCCACCACTTCAACGGGCAGAGAATTTCAGAGATTCACCACCTTTTAAGTGAAGAAGTTCCTCAACTCTGATCTAAACTGCCCTCCCCCCTTACCTTGAGGCTGTGTCCTCTAGTCCTGCTATCCTTTCTAAGTGGGAAGAATCTCTCTACCTCTACCTCTATCCATCCCCTTCATTATCTTATACGTCTCTATTAGATCCCCCCTCATCCTTCTAAACTCCAACAATTGCAGACCTAGTCCCTCTTCATAGTCCAACCCCCTCATCTCTGGTATCAGCCTAGTGAACCTCCTCTGCACTCCCTCCAAGGCCAATATATCCTTCCGCAAGTGCGGTGAGCAAAACTGCACACAGTACTCCAGCTGCGGCCTCACCAGTACCCTGTACAGTTGCAGCAAGACCTCCCTACTTTTATATTCTATCCCCCTCGCTATAAAGGCCAACATTCCATTCGCCTTCTTGATCACCTGCTGCACCAGCAGACTGGGTTTTTGCAACTCGTGCACAAGGACCCCCAGGTCCCTCTGAACCGTAGCATGCTGCAGCTTTTCGCCTTTTAAATAATAATCCCTCCTACCATTATTTCTGCCAAAGTGGATAATCTCACACTTGCTAACATTATACTCCATCTGCCAGGTCCTCGCCCACTCGCTCAGCCTATCCAGATCTCTCTGCAGACTTTCCACACCCTCCACGCAATTTGCTTTTCCACCCATCTTCGTGTCATCAGCAAATTTCGTCGCCCTACAATCAGCCCCCTCCTCCAGATCATCTATATAAATGGTAAATAGTTGAGGCCCCAGCACCGATCCCTGCGGCACTCCACTAGTCACTAAACGCCAACCAGAATAGCACCCATTGATTCCAACTCTCTGCTTCCTATTAGACAGCCAATCCTCTATCCACGCTAACACCTTACCCCCAACTCCGTGCACCCTAACCTTCTGCAGCAACCTTTTATGAGGCACCTTATCAAACGCCTTTTGGAAATCTAAAAACACCACATCCACCGGTTCCCCTCTGTCTATCGCACTAGTCACATCCTCATAGAAATCCAATAAATTCGTCAAACACGACTTCCCCTTAACAAATCCGTGCTGCGTCTGCTCGATCAAACCATTCTTTTCTAGGTGCCTCACTATTTCTTTTTTTGATGACGGATTCTAGCATTTTTCCAACTACAGACGTTAAACTAACCGGCCTATAATTCCCTGCCTTTTGTCTGCTACCTTTTTTAAACAGCAGCGTAACATTAGCCATTTTCCAATCTTCCGGCACTTTCCCGGAGTCCAGCGAATTTTGATAAATAATTACTAAGGCGTCCACTATCACCTCTGCCATTTCTTTCAGAACCCTGGGATGCATTCCATCCGGTCCTGGGGACTTGTCCACCTTCAGTCCCATTAGTCTATCAAGCACTACCTCTCTAGTGACAGTAATCGCATTTAGGCCCTCAACTCCTACCATTCTTCTATCTTTAATACCTGGCAAACTATTCGTGTCCTCCTCCATGAAGACCAAGGCAAAAAACTTATTTAAAGCCTCAGCCATTTCCCCATCGCCCACCGCTAAATCCCCCTCTCTCATCCTCCAAGGGTCCAACATTCACTCTAGCCAGCCTCCTCTTCTTTATATATTTGTAAAACCTTTTACTGTCATTTTTTATATTTAGTGCTAGTTTAGCTTCATAGTCTATCTTTCCTTTCTTTATCACCTTCTTAGTCATTCTTTGTTGATTTTTAAATCTTTCCCAATCTTCTAATTGCCCACTATTTTTAGCCACTCTGAACGCATCAACTTTTAATTTAATACATTCCTTTATTTGCTTCGATAACCACAGCTGACCTTCTTTACCATTGGTATATATTTCTGCTGAGTACCAAAAAAGATCTTAAAAATCCTCCACTGTTCCTCAGCCATCGTACCAACCAATCTGCGCCTCCAGTCTGCATTCGCCAATTCCGCTCTCATCCTATCATACTCCCCTCTGTTCAAACAGAGGACACAGATTCAGAACCCGACTTTCTCATCCTCCATCTGCATCAAAAATTCAACCATACTATGATCATTCGTCCCAAGAGGATCCCTCACAAGAAGATCCCTAATTCTACCTGCCTCGTTACACAACACCAGATCTAAGATAGCTCGCTCCCTTGTAAGTTCTGTCACATACTGTTCAAGGAAACTATCCCGACAGCATTCCAAGAACTCTTCCTCAAGCCCACCGCGTCCGACTTGGGTCATCCAATCAATATGCAGATTAAAATCCCCCGTAATTATCACCGTTCCGTTTCTGCATGCATCAATTATTTGCTTGTTTATAGCCCGCCCCACCTCAACATTATTATTTGGGGGCCTATACACCACACCCACCAGTGTCTTACTATTCCTTACTATTCCTTATCTCCACCCACAACGATTCCATGTTTTGCTCTTCGGAGCCTATATCTTCCCTTACTACCGCCCTGATATTATCCTTAATTAACCGAGCTACCCCACCCCCTTTTTCCTCCCATCTATCCTTCCTAAACACTTGATACCCCTGGACATTCAGCTCCCAGTCCGTCACCCTGCAACCACGTTTCCGTAATGGCCACTGGATCATATCCATTTGTGCTGATTTGCGCCATCAGCTCATTCACTTTGTTCCAAACGCTTCGTGCATTCAGGTAAAGTGTCTTTATACCAGCCTTTATCTGGACCTTATTTGTAGAAACACTACTAACCTCTCTCATGCCCCCTACTCCTTTCATTATTGGTACATCGTCAACATTTTCCTGCACCCATACCCTCTCCTTTACTTTAGATTTTGTAATTTCTCCCACCCCTGCACCCTCCCCTCCCTAATTTAATTTAGGCAATTGCCTAAGAATTTCAAGCTTCCTCTCGGATATTGCCCTGTGCTGGGGACAATCCAAAAATATGATTAATATTGCAAATTTGAGGTGATTCCAACTGGGTTAAAGAAAAGGTAAAATACTGCAAAAGCTGGAATCTGAAACAAAAAGAGAAAATGTTGGAAAATCTCAGCAGGTCTGACAGCATCTGTGGAGAGAGAACGGAGAGTTACCCAGCCTCAAAACATTGGCTTTATTCTCTCTGCACAGATACCATCAGACCTGCTGAGATTTTCTAGCATTTGCTGTTTCGGTTAAAATGATAGTTACCCAAAGAAAAATTAGCAGAACTGAAACCACTTCTAACTTCTGGTACTATAGCGCTGACACACTCAAACCTGCCGCAGGGATCCTTCACTGGTAATTATGGGCCAACATTTTATGTGAGATCACAAAACAATTTTGGACAAGGAAGATAACTCAAGCCTTGTAGAGAGACCCGTATATTTCTATATTGTCGGAACTAAATATCTCTAAGCTTTTGTCTCCACCATTCTAACCGGGAGTGAATTTGACAGATAAAGTACAAGTATTTCTGCAGTTAATTGAAGTGGTTGATGTATATGAAGGCATTGTTGTTTATACTATGACTCCATTTTCTTCCATAACGAGTTCCTTATGCAGTTATACATCTAACAAATGTGGCAGTGCAGAAAACTGCGCCTGACTACGATCCAGAAAAGGTAAAAAGCATTCATCAATGAAATGGAAATATGGTCCTAGGACAGGGAAGGAGGGCATTAATGGGAGCACACTAATGTGCAGTTACATAGAGGGAGGAAAACCTGAGGGGAGGGCACTGATGGGAGGGACATACTGATGTCAGGGGGACACATTGATGTGGCGCAGGTACACTGTGGGGAGCACACTGATGGGGGTGGGAGCTCACCAATGTGAGGGGGCAGTGATGTGGGAGTACACTGATGTGGGGAGGACACTGATGTGGGGCACAATGATGTGGAGGGGACATTGATGGGGGGCACACTGATGTGGGCACACTGATGGGGGAGCTGGCACACTTGGGGGCACACTGATGTCGGGGGGGAAGACTGATGTGGGGGTGCATACTGATATGAGGGGCACACTGTGGGGGGCACACTGATGGAAGGGGGCACTGATGTGGTGGTGCACACTGATGTGGTGGTGCACACTGATGTGGGGATGCACACTGATGTGGGGGTGCACCCTGATGTGGGGGGCACCCTGATGTGGTGGGCACACTGATGTGGGGGGCTGGCACACTGATTGGGGACACACTTGGGGGGCACACTGATGGGAGGGGGCACAGATGTGGTGGTGTACACTGATATGGGGGTGCATACTGATGAGGGCGGCACGTTGATGGGAGAGGGACACACTGATGGGAGGGACACTGATTTAGGGGTGCACACGGATAGTGTTCAGTGAATTGAATCTGTGTAACATATTGAGCCTCACTGTGACACTGATATACTGTGACACATTGAGGCTGTGTTATATACTGTGTCTCATTGTGAAATATACATGAAACTGTGATATACTGCGATACTCTACACAACACTGCACTCTCTTGTAGGGCTGCAAGTGGTTGATGCAACATCTGCGACAGTACCTGACCGCAAAACATGGAACTGAGGCCGTGGAAATGCTCTTTAAAGACATGGACAATATCTTCATCAAAAGTTTGCAGAGCGTCCAAACAGTGATCATTAATGACAAGCACTGCTTTGAATTGTATGGATACGACATTCTGATCGACCGGAGCCTGAAACCGTGAGGACACTGAGTGTGTGTTACTGTGTGAATCAAATCTGGTGTGATTGTGTTATTAGTTGTAAACGTGTATAACTATAGGCGTTGTTTCCATCTGTTTCCCTGTATCTGTGCGTCTATAAATATTGTGTGGTTTTGTATGACTTGTTATTGAGGAGTTGGTGATGTCGTGGTGATCCACTAACTTTCAGTCCTGAAGCCCAGGCTAATGCCCTAATTCAAAGACAGCTGGTGGAATTTAAATCCAAATTTGGAATACAAAGTTAACCATGAGTAATTGTTGCCACGAAACCATCATTGATTGTTTTTAAAAATAAAGCATTTGGCTTGCTAATGTTCATAGATCATAGAATCTTACAGTGCAGAAAGAGGCCATTCGTCCTATTGAGTCTGCACCAACCACAATGCCACCCAGGCTCTATCCCCATAACCCCATGCATTTATCCTAGTGAGTCCCCCTGACACGAAGGGACAATTTAGTTTGGCCAATCCATCTAGCTCGCGTATCTTTGGACTCACCTAGTTTCTTAACAAGTTTGTCCTACGTATGACATGAGACTCAATGGTTGATTCTTAACTGCCCTATGAAATGGCCCAGCAAGCAACTCAGTTCAAGGGCAATAAATCTCATCCCGTGAAAAGAATGAAGAAATACGAGTATTAAATTGAGTGCCCATTGCAACTCAGCTGGATCACAAGTTTCTCAGTTCAAATCCCACTTGAGCGTAAAAGTTAAGGTTGACAATCCAATGCACTGAGAGAACAAAGAACAAAGAACAACACAGCACAGGAAACAGGCCCTTCGGCCCAACGAGCCCGCGCCGCCATATTAACAATGCATTTTTCCTACACCTCCCTCGACCCGTGTCTATGCTTATGGTACCACCATTGGAAACCAGATTCGGGGAGAATGATTTAGGGACAATTTGTTACACCAATCAGCCTAAGAGCACATCTTTGGGGTATGGGAGGAAACCGGAGCACCCGGAGGAAACCCACGCAACCACAGGGAGAATGCGCAAACTCCCACAGACACTGGCCCAAATCCATGTATCTGCACAGTTAGCAGTGATAGTCACTGAGCTGTTGTGGTGCCCATCTGCTGGTCCAGTTTTAAACACACACATCGACGTGAAGTACTGGGCTACCCTCGAAACATCCAAGAGCAGCCCACGCATGACCCACCGTGTGTATGCCCCTCGTTAGACAACAAGGTGGACCGAAGCACCTTCACAGTAAAAGAGACAAAACATCAACACATGTAGCATTAGATTTCCAGTAATGTCCCGAGGCTCTGACCCTTATTTAAAACCGTCTCCTATAACCCTCCATCCCTGTTTCGCTCATGTGCCTATCTAAGTAAACCTTAAACAAGTCCAGTGTGCCTGCCTCCACCACCTTACTTGGTAGTGTATTCCATACCCCCATGACTTTCTGTGTGAAAAACCTCCCTCTAGTATCCAAATTACACCTCTCCCCCCTCACCCTAAGCTCGTGGCCCCTCGTGATATTTGTCTCCAATCTCGGAAAAAGCCTGCCACTGTTTACTCTATCTATACCCTTCATTATTTTATACGCCTCTATCAGATCCCCCCTCAATCTCCGTCTTTCTAAGAAAAAGAGCCCCAGTTTACCCAATCTTTCCTCATAACCCAGTCCTTCCATACCAGGCAGCATCCTGGTAAACCTCCTCTGCACTCTCTCCAGCTGAACTCTCTGGCGAAATGGCAAAAGTCTGACCAACGTCTCTGCTTTTAAACACAACAATCAAACAGGAAAGTTGAATCAACCATAGCTAGGTTTTTGCTGGGTTTTTGCGACTCATGCACAAGGACCCCGAGGTCCCTCTGCACCGTCGCCTGCTGCAGTTTTTCGCCACGTAAGTAATAATCCTTCCTACCATTATTCCTACCAAAGTGGACCACCTCACACTTGCCAACATTAAATTCCATTTGCCATTTCCTGGCCCATTCGCCCAGCCTATCTAGATCCTTCTGCAGACTCTCCACACCCTCCGCACAATTTGCCTTTCCCCCAATCTTGGTGTCATCAGCAAATTTCGACACCCTACACTCGGTTCCCTCCTCCAGATCATCTATATAAATGGTAAATAGCTGAGGCCCCAGCACTGACCCCTGGGGCACTCCACTAGTCACCATCCGCCAATCCGAATAGCACCCGTTGACCCCCACTCTCTGCCTCCTATTTGACAACCAATCCTCTATCCACGCTAACACCCTACCCCCAATTCCATGTCCCCCGACCTTCTGCAATAACCTCTTGTGAGGTACTTTGTCAAACGCCTTCTGAAAATCCAGAAAGACCACATCCACCGGCTCTCCTCTATCCACCGCCCTAGACACATCCTCATAGAACTCCAGTAAATTTGTCAGACATGACTTCCCTTTAATGAAACCGTGCTGCGTCTGCTCTATCAAGCAATTCCCTTCTAGATGCCTCGCAATTTCCTCCTTAATGACAGATTCTAACATTTTACCTACCACAGACGTTAAACTAACCGGCCTATAATTCCCCGCCTTCTGCCTGGCACCCTTCTTAAACAACGGCGTAAAATTAGCCTTTTTCCAATCTTCCGGCACTTCCCCGGAATCCAGCGACGTCTGGAAAATATCCACCAAGGCATCCACTATCACCTCCGCCATTTCTTTCAGAACCCTCGGATGCATTCCATCCGGTCCTGGGGACTTGTCCACAATCAGCCCCTCCAGTCTGTCGAGCACCGCCTCTCTAGTAACATTAATGTCATTAAGACCCTCCAGTGCTACCACCTTTCCATCGCTAACACCCGGCAAATTATTCACGTCCTCCTCCGTGAAGACAGAAACAAAAAAGTTATTCAAGACCTTAGCCATATCCCCATCCCCTACCACTAGGTTCCTTTTCTCATCCTCTAAAGGACCAACGTTCACCCTAGCCAGCCTCTTCCTTTTTATATATTTATAAAAACTCTTGCTATCCTTTTTTATATTAAGCGCTAGCCCAGCTTCATAGTTTCTCCTACCCTTCTTTATCAACTTCTTTGTCAATCTTTGTTGACATTTAAACCTCTCCCAATCCTCTTCTCGCCCACTACTCTTAGCTACTCTAAACGCCTCCGCTTTTAATTTAACACTTTCCTTCACCTCCTTCGTTATCCACGGCTTATTACCTCTCCTCCTACGGTCCTTTTTGACCATCGGAATAAATTTCTGCTGAGCACCAAGAAAGATCTCCTTAAAGATCCTCCACTGCTCCTCAGCAGACCTACCTTCCAACGCGCTCCCCCAGTCAACATTCGCCAATTCTTCTCTCATCCTACCGTGCTCCCCTCTATTCAAACAAAGTACGCGTGTCCGGGAACCCACTTTCTCCTCCTCCATCTGCACCAGAAACTCCACCATACAATGATCACTCTCTCCAAGAGGATCCTTCACCGCAAGGTCCTTAATTCTACCTGCCTCATTACATAACACCAGATCCAAGATAGCTCGCTCCCTCGTCAGCTCCAACACACACTGTTCAAGGAAATTATCCCGGCAGCATTCCAAGAACTCCTCCTCGAGCCCACCGCGTCTAACATGGGTCGACCAATCAATATGCAGATTGAAATCCCCCATAACTACGGCCATCCCATTCCTGCACGCCGCACTTATTTGCACGTTAACAGCCCGCCCCACCTCCAGATCATTATTCGGGGGCCTATAGATGACACCCTCCAGCGTCTTCCTCCCTTTGTTGTTCCTAATCTCCACCCACAACGATTCCACTTTCTGCTCTTTGGCTCCAATATCATCCCTTGCTACCACCCTGATGCTATCCTTAATCAGCAGAGCTACGCCACCCCCTCTTTCCTCCCGCCTATCCTTCCTAAACACTTGATACCCCTGGACATTCAGCTCCCAGTCCCTGTCACCTTGCAGCCACATCTCTGTAATGGCCACCAGATCATATCCATTTGTGCTGATCTGCGCCACCAGCTCATCCACTTTATTCCGAATGCTTCGTGCATTCAGATAAAGTACTTTCATCCCAGCCTTCACCTGGACCCTATCTGCCGGAACGCCACCAACCATACTCATGCCCCCTCCTCCCTTCATTATTGGGACATCCTCGGCCTCTTCCCTTACCTGTACCCTCTCCTTAACTTTAGACCTCGTAATGTCACCTACCCTCGCACCCTCACCCTCCCCCCCCTAATTAGTTTAAAGCCCTGTCTACAGTCCTCTTTACTCGATTCGCCAGGACTCTGGTCCCAGCACGGTTCAGACCAACCCCATCCCGCCCGAACAGGTCCCACCTACCCCAATACTGATGCCAATGCCCCATAAATTCAAACCGATTCCTTCCCTGAGCCACCCATTCACTTCCTTAATCCTATCAACCCTACGCCCGTCTGCACTCGGTTCAGGCAGTAGCCCAGAGACAACCACCTTGTCGGTTCTACTTTTTAATTCCATTCCCAGCTTTTCATACTCCCTCCCCAGATCCTCAGTTCGCATTTTGCCTACCTTGTTGGCACCCACATGTACCACAACGACCGGATTCTCACCCTCCCACTCCAGGTTCCTATGCAGCCCAGCTGCGACATCCTGTACCCGAGCACCAGGCAGACAACACACCCTTCTGTGCACTTTGTCATTGTGACAAAGGGCAGTGTCAATACCCTTCACCCCACTATCCCCAATCACTACTACGTTCCTTTTCCCCTTCTCTTTGCCTATGTCCTGCTGCATCACTGTACCGTGTGCAGTTTGCTCACCAACCTCACCTGCCTCGTCCTCTTCCAGACTGGAAGCAAGAACCTCAGACCTGTTATGCAGATTAAGAGGCTGAGGCCTCCGCTCCTCACCCCCCTTCCTCCTCCCAGCAGCCCCCTCTTGTCCCTGACCCTTAGAGTTAGCCAGTCTAGGGGGGGGTGGATGTGACTTGCACCCCATTGACATTGGCACCCTCTCTCCCCCTGATGAGCCTCAGTGTCTGTAGCTCAGAGGCCAGCTCATCCACTTTGAGCTGGAGCTCCTCCAGCAACCTGCACTTACTACAGACATGGTCACTGGGAAGGACCCTGGGGTCCACCAGTTCCCACATCATACAGAAACCACACATCACATGCCCCTCCATTATTCACTGTAGTAGTATTGAAAAATATTTTTTTTTTCCTTGTTTTTTCAAACAAACTCACCTGGCCGTTTTTCACTCAAGCCCTTTTTGATATTAAGCCCTATTAGCTCACTCTGCTTCCCACTCACTCCGCTGCCCGCTTTGACGCTGCCCGCTGTCTATATCAGGCCTCCTTTTAAACCTGGCGCTGATTTAAAGCTTGCTGGCCCACAACTCCCTTCTAAACACTCCCTCAGAATTCTTAAAGCGGTAAATACAAAAAGCCCACAAAAATGCTTTTAAATGATTTAAACAGTTCAACAAGGAACAAAGTGCTTTAAACTTATTTAGACAGTTTTAACAGGTAAATTCTTATCTCTCTCTCTGCTCCTTCACTCTTCTGCTCCAGCAAACAAAGTCCCTATCTCCTCCCTTTAGCCAATCTGACAAACATCTTTAATGTCTTTCTGTTTCTTCAGGTGGCTTTTGGAGGTGAATGCTTCCCCTTCACTGATAGCTAGCAGCCAGGAAGATTATGAGCTGAAGTGCCGTTTGCTGGAGGATACAGTGCATGTTGTAGACATGGAAGGAAGGTGAGTACTGGAAGGCTTTGCGTTTATATCAAGTCTCCCAAGTCCTCAGATTATTCTAAAATGCTTCCTAGCTGATGAATCATTCTTGTGGAGTTGTAGACAGATGGAGTGGCCAATTTGCACACAGGAATGACTGTGTTGTCCATCCTTGGTTTGCTCAGATGTTTAAGAGTCAAATACATTACTGTGGTTTTGAAGTCACATGTAGGCCGCCAGACCAGGTAAGGATAGCAGATTTCCTTCTTTGAAGGATGAAATGAATGTCAAAAGTGGTTTTTACAACAATCATCACCATTACTGAGGCTAGCTTTATATTTCATGTTTATTGACGGAATTGAAATTCCACCAGCTGCCATGGTGGGAAGTGAATCCATGACCCAGAGCATTAACCTGGCCCTCTGGGTTACTTGTTCAATGACATTATCACTATGCCACCATCTCCCCCTAAGTCGGGGAGGTGGCCCAGAACACAAGTCTTGAAAATCTTCAAAAAAACCCATAACTTTTCACCATCCAGATGATCCAGAAGGTGGAACTTACCAACAATTCAGCACTCTCCTGGTACTGCACAGGAGTGTCAGAAGCTATTACATCAAGCCTGTGATTTGTAATATAGGAACAGGAATGAACTAATTGTAGAGAAATGCTAAGGAAATGTTATCAGTCACAGTGTTCTGAGGCCTTCACATTTCTCCCAATTTTAAATATGCAAACCTGTGAGCTGTTAGTACGCAATACTTGAGATCATATAAAGGACGGAGTTGAATACAACACCATATAATGACATGAAAATACCTCAAGCATATTCAGTTTCCAAAATGGAAATAAGGGATTGAGCCTCCCAAATGTGGAGCATGAACAGTAAACAGCCTATTTTTTGTTTATGAGATTTGGACATTGCTGGCTAAGGCAGCATTTATTGTCCATCCCTAATTGCCCTTCAGATGGTGGTGAGCTGCCTTCTTAAACCATTGAAGTTCCTGAGGTGTAGGTACCCGCATGGTGCTGTTGGGGAGGGACTTCCAGGATTTTGACCTATCGATAGTGAAGGAACAGCTGATATATTTCTAAGTCAAGAAGGTGAGTGACTTGGAGGAGAACTTGCAGGTAGTGGTGTTCCCAGGTGTCTGCTGCTCCTGTCTTTCTAGGTTGGAGAGTTTGTGCATTTGGAAGATGCTATTGAAGGATTTGGATTGAGGAATCATGTATGGTTCCTGGCCTTCAAGTAAAATGGATGTCGTAACTCTTGAGGTTTTCTACCAAGCGTCTGCACAGCCTTTGTTAATCACCAAATAAGATTGCGGATAATGTAAAAAGGGAACTCCTTCACAGAAGGCGTTTTGTACCCTTTAGCAGTTCCATAGATTCCACCTCTCTCATTATGATCAATATTATTGCCTTCAGACTGGACCCTATCTCCAAGACCCAGAAGGTTTGAATAGATTCTAGTGTCCACCAGATGTCCTGACCATTTCCTCCACTCTGCAATGGTATAGCCACACCTCCTCCTCAAATACCATGACAAGAGGCAGCTCAAAACCTGCATTGAGAACCTTCAGCAACACTTAAATGAACAGTTGCCAGAGTCTTGGTGAGCCTATAGGGCTGAGTTCTGCTCTGAAGAAGGGGTCGCAGTGGAGTGGGCCTAATACCCCCAAGACTGAGTTTAAATACAACTGGTGAGTGCACTGACACAGGTGCTACCTTCTTCACTCTATCAGTGTGGTGAAAGTGTGTGTCTGTTCCTTACTGCTATTTTGGGACCTGAGTAGGTTTTGTAGCACATGAGAGAAGTACATTACATGACACAAGCCCTCAGCCACAGAATCCCCAATATTCAACCATTAACTTTCAAGTGAAACTAATTGGTCGAGACTTTGTTAGTGAATCTCAGTCAGGAATGATGCACTGAGAGTAAGCAGGAGAAAAAGGTGATGCAATGAAGACCATAAAGGGCAGGAGAGAAGTGCTAATGAATTTGTGATGGAACATATTGTCAAAAATGTTCCTACTGCAGAAGAATCTTTATTGATGTGGCATGTACTTCACATGACAGACTGTCTGGGAAGGAGAAACAGATTGGAGGATTTGACCTGATGTGGAATGATGGTCCTGTGTACAGTGACGATGGGAACTTCGATGGAGGCATCAATCTCATTGCTAACACTCGCTTAGGTAATAGCACAATGATATTCTTTCTTCTATTTATTACTGTTTTATTTTATGCTTGTGGAAGTTTTATACATAACTTTAATAATATAAGAGCAAAACACTGCAACTACTGGAATCTAACACAAAAACAGAAAACGCTGAAAAATCTTAACAGGTCTGACAGCATCTGTGGAGAGAAAATAGAGTAAGAAGTCTCACAACACCAGGTTAAAGTCCAACAGGTTTATTTGATAGTAAACACCACAAGCTTTTACTGTGGCGTTTACTATCAAATAAACCTGTTGGACTTTAACCTGGTGTTGTGAGACTTCTTACTGTGTTTACACCAATCCAACGCCGGCATCTCCACATCGAGAGAAAATATAGCCAACATTTCGAGTCTGGATAACCCTTTGTGTTATAAATAACTTATTTTTCTGTCATTGAATGTGGGTGTAATAGCATGCTAATTCACATCATTCAAGTCCAAAGTTGAGGGACTATGGTTGGGGCTTGGGAGAGGGTAAGGATTTTAGAATCAAATCACACACATAGTACATACCAGAACTTAAAACAATGCAGCTTTTGCCTAAAGGGTGGGCAGGTAGATGCAGCAATAGAAATCTAGATATCGTACTGTTAGAAACTGCACTTGTAGGATAAAAGAACTTGGAGCTGTAGCATGTAGAATTGGGTGCAAGCAACAACACAGGTTTATTAAATAGTTGTTAACTTGACAAAGGCTTGATCGAGACTGACACAAAAATCTCAGACTTTTACCTGTAAACTGAATAATCAGATCCATTGATGCAGCATTTGCTTTGCTATGTTTTTACCTACTCCCTCTGCATTCCCCTAGCTCATGGCATATCCTCACTTGAGACTCCTTCCTTGTGCCAGCGAATTGCAGATGCTCCTCTGATACCCCTGCATTGCCCCAGTGGCTCAGCCTTGTGTTTGCAGCTATCTCATCTTTCCACACCATTTCTAGAGGCAGGCACTATTGAAGAATACTAAGGATAGCACTGCCACACTACCTGACCATGAATCCTTTTCACTTTCCTAACAGCAGCCCTCTCTCCCTCTCCAGATATTGGGGTCTCCTCTCCCACTCCCACCTTCATTCTCTAATATATCTATTAAACCTATCCCTCCCTGATATTCAGATATGAGGCCAGCCACTTACTGAAGCTGACTACTCCAGCCCTGAGTTCATCAAGCAGATTATGGTTATTGCAGGCAAAACTTTCCAGAATCTTGATCTGAAATGTGAACGTCTCCAAAGAATTTCATCTCTATGTAACTTTAACGTGTTAAGCTTGTTTAAGTTCAGTTGAATGATGTCTTCCATGTTTCCCTGATGCATGAAATAGTTTGTTACATTTACCAACTTGGGTTCTCTACTGCTTTGAATAACTGAATAAGGTTGAAAGAAGTCTTCCATTAAAATAATTTCCTTATTTTTATATATCCTTTCATCCCTTTATTGATTGGACAGTCCATCTTATACCAATTTCATTGTGTATAACAAGCCCTAATGATGTACTGGTTGCAATGACTGGCATCCAAGGACTTAGAACAATAAAGGTTTATTGTTATCCCTGAGCAATCTTTATAGTTCAAACTGCCCAGAATGTGCGCTGACCAGGACTGTATTCGAAAATATCAGCTGCCGTAAGTGACCATGGGAGGTCCAGGCTTCATGTAGGTGCAGTGGCGGCTGTGCAGACACAGTGTGAAGAAACTTCTTTTAGAACAGTTATGAGTGGCTGATTTTCAGTTCCAACACTTACAGGATGAAGGCATGCAGTTTCTGACAAGTGATAGTTTGAGCATGACTGGATAACTTTGAGTGTGCTGGGTATCTCTAACTGTGCTGGATAATTGTGAGCATACTGGATAACTTTAACTATGCTGGATAGTTTTGAGTGAGCTGGGTGTCTCTGACTGTGCTGGATAATTGTCAGCATGTTGGATAATTTCAGCTGTGACGGATAACTTTAACTGTGATGGATAATTGTCAGCGTACTGAATAAATTTAACTGTGATGGATATTTGTCAGCATACTGAATAAATTTAACTTTGATGGATAATTGTCAGCGTACTGAATAAATTTAACTGTTCTGGATAATTATCAGCGTACTGAATAAATTTAACTGTGATGGATATTTGTCAGCATACTGAATAAATTTAACTGTGATGGATAATTATCAGCATACTGAATAAATTTAACTGTGATGGATATTTGTCAGCATACTGAATAAATTTAACAGTGCTGGATAATTATCAGCGTACTGAATAAATTTAACTGTTCTGGATAATTATCAGCGTACTGGATAAATTTAACTGTGCTGGATAATTATCAGTGTACTGAATAGCTTTGAGTGTGCTATCAAATTTGATGTCAAATTACTTCCAAATTAGAACTTTTGATGTCAAATTGTAATTGAGAACATTAAATACACATGAAAGCAAAAACAATGTTAACATTTTTAGACAGGGCAGGAGCTACCAGTGAGGGAACAGTTGCCAGAATTGACAGCTATAATGAGAAAAAGTGTTCCCTGATAATTCAGTTGTCAAGACATTATGTGACTGAGCCAGCAGAGCAGATTCAGATTCAGTTCCCAGTTTGCTTGTTAAGGAAATCATGGCCATAGGAGCAGATTTGAATGGCCATATTAGCGGCCTCCTGCTCCAACTTTGTATGTTGGTTGGCTATAATGGTAACAAAGGGTAATCCCAGTCAGGGCTATTCTCAAACCTGATCACTACCTAGTTACCCCTGTATCCTAGACTCTGATGCTCTCCACAGGCAAGATAGCTGCCAATAGTCACTGTATTAGATAAAATACAAGGAAAGGACATGATGCAGGTGCCCAGTAACTTCTTGAGAAACCCTTTAGGCGAAGGCCAATAAATGGAAGAGGAGAGAAGTTCAGAAAGAGACAATGAGGTGACCAGATTGTGGATGCCGGACTAGAAGTACCTGGCAGGATTTGAAGTTGGGCTGATGATGTTTCATCTGGAAATGAAATCCAAGGTAATTAATTATAACTTATTTAGAAAAGGATGGCAGTTTGAATGGCCGCAAGTGAAAAACTCATTTAGAGAGCTGGTGCAGTCAGACGGGCCGAATGGTCTTATTCTGCACTGTAACATTTCTGTGGGAGGTTATATAGATCAGTTACTTACAGAGGGTAAAGAGGACTATTGTATTAACTTGGAATTCTTCACATTGAGTTTTGGATTTCAAATGAGGAGATATAAATTAATAAGTTGGAGGTAAAAAGTAGTTGAATCTGTGAGAGATAAAAAGATACAAATAAACCACTCAGCCATCTCAAATATTATTTAGTACCGGGGGTGGGGGGGTAGACTGCGTGTTCATGTGAACGCCAGGGTGATGAAAGGTACAGGCGGATTCACGTATGGGAGCACAGCGATTCTCCGTGGAGTGGGCATATACACAGCAAGTAACAACTGCTCAAATTATTCAGCTAAGTATGGTTGTTCTCAGTCTTGATCACCAGTCTTTGGGTACGTGGCACTTGTACATGATGTCAGGACTTGGCAGAATGACATAGCAACTTCACTGCATTGACCCACTTGTATTGGGCAAAAACATCGCAGACAATTGGACAAAATTTGAGAAAGAGTGGCATATTTACTGTGGTGCCAGTCTGTCAGACAAATCCAGGCAGGTACAGGCATACACTTTATCAAACTTATCAGGCCTTGAGGCCGTTGAGAAATTTGAATCTTTTATTTATCAATAGGAAAAAGAGGAGGACTCAGAAATTGTTAAAAATGTCCGAGTACATATCCACGTCAACAAAAAACATCATGTTGGATAGAAACGCATTCAATACTACCAACCAAAAGTTTGATGTTTCAGTCACATACCACAACTCTAAAATCCTTGCAAAGAAATGTGCATTTGACCCCCTCAACAATCTGAGAGAGATCATGTTGTGTGTGGGGTCCATATTGATGTTGTCTGCAAGCAGCTTCTTCATGAGAAAGATTTAACACTGGAATCAGCCATCAGCATCTGTAATACTGAATGAGCAGTCAGGAAGAAACAGCAAAGAACTAAGTTGGAAACAGAAGTTTTTGTGGTACAAGGCACACCCTGCCCCAACTGTGCGGGCCATCACTCAGAACAGAATTGCATGTTTGGCATTTGGTAAATGCTGTAACAAATGTGGCAAATGGAACCATTTTGTGAAATGCTGCATATCAAAGCCACATCAGCCTGCTTAAGCCATCAGTCGCATTGCAGCCAGTCGCTATTCCAGGGTTCAAAGCATGAATAAGGTAAACAAATTGGAGCTCAGAGCAACCAAACCACTGAGTCTCTCTAACAGCACTCTACTGTGAGAGTGTTGATACCATTACGAGGAAGTGAGATTTTACCATGTTAAACGTTGCCTACAGCAATACAAAGCTAATAGTAAATGTCGACGTTGGAGCAAAGTGCAATGTACTGCCCAGAAAGATGTTACAAGAATTGACTCATATGCAGCACCAGACCCGAATGCTCAACTGGACTTCACGGCATATGGCAGACAAACTACCCATATGGAAGGTGTGGTCACTTTCCACTGCATGCATCGAGCTTCATGTCATTGACCAAAATGTAAGCCACTCTTGGGCCTTTGGAACAGTTGGGGCTAATCTACCATGGTGCAGGTGTACACAGTCTGCAGCACCAGGCCCCGGAAATGATAGAATATAAACACAAGTTGAACTATGTTGTCAGTGGGAAGCTACCTGTAATCATATGAGGTTAGATCACTTAATTCCACCAGCAGTGTGTGATGTGAGAAGTGTTCCTGTAGCGATGAAGCAGAATTAGTGGATGAGCTGGACCAGATGACAACACTGGGTATCATAGCCGCCATAGACAAGGCCACACAGTGGGTTTCAGCAGCGGTGGCTGCAGTAAGTAAAACTGTCAGGATTTGCATCAACCCAGTACTCATCACCCTGTGAAAATGGTTGAACATGTTATAGCTGACATAGTCAATGACAAGGTTTTCACCTTGGGTTCTGCGGGTTCTGGCAAATCCTGCTGGATGAAGAACACTCAAAACTCAGCACATTCCAGAAAGCAAATACAGTTTTCTACATATACTTATGAGATCACCACTGGCAGTGAGGTTTTCCAATGGTGTTTGTAGCAACTCTTCGCAGGCCAACCCCTGAAAAATCGTCGTATGTCTTCGTGGAGTCCTTAACAGAATCGGGACCATATAGTTAAAGCTCAACCATGCTAAGTGCAGATTCAAAGTCAACCAGTCTACAAGAGTCACTGACTCACAGCTGATGGTGTGAAGCCAAATCCATTCAAGATAATGGCTATACAACAAATGGCCATTCCTGTGAATGAGCATGCTTTACAGTGTTTCCTTGGTATGACAAATTATCTTTCCAAGTACAATGGTGCAGTGATCTCACCGAACCCCTTCATCAGCTCTTCATCAAGCTGATGAATGCTGTTAGCAGGAGCACCACACTATTGCATTCAACAAGCTCAAATAGGCACAATCAGCCCCACTGGTATGACAATATTTTGACCTGTACTCCCACGTACCTGCATAGTTTATGTCCAGAATGGCAGACCAGTAGCTTTTACATCAGGGCCTTCACTGACATTAAAACTCGTTAAAGTACCCAAATTGAGTGAGGATTCCTTCCAGTTTTTGCTTGTCAGTTATCCAGCATGCTTAAAGCTATCAAATGCACTAAGCAGTTTATATTGAAAAATGCAAGGAAATTAATTACTTAAGTAATATCTGAATGTATTTAGATTTTCATTTTGTCAAAATAAATCATTCCACTTTCAAGTGCTTTTAATTGATTCCCAGTTGCTTAATTCACTTTAATATCAGGATCTAGACTTTCCACCCACCCACCGCCCAGGTCTCAGGGTCCAAATCTCCCAAATCTCTGAGCCTAAACTCCTCCAGTCTGCACCCTGCGCCTCCAATATCAGGGGTCTAAAGTCTCCTTCCTGTATCTACTGCCTCTTTCCAGCCTCCAAACCATGGCCCCAAATGCTCCCCCTTCTTCCTCTCCTACCAGCCTCCGTGCTTCAGGACTCACCGACTTCTCTCAAACAACCTTCCCCCACCCACCCAAACTCTATATAGATGACACCTCAACGTCACCCCTCTGCTCCTGCATTCCCCAATACTTCCTCTTCACCACAATCCTCACTGCTCCTGCTCTAGTTTCAGATCTTCACCACAAAAACATCACTTCCCTGAGATCAGCAACCTCTGGCTGGGGGGTTAGTGGGGGATGAAGAGAAGGAAACGAGGGGAGGGTCAGAGGTGGGTGAAAGAGGTGAGGGAGAAAATAGGAAAGAGGAGAAGGGATAGAGAAAGAGAAGGGAGTGAATGGGGAAAATGGGAGAAGTAGGGAAGAGGGTAAGAGGGGTTGGAGGGGACGCAAAAGAGTGGAAGGCAAAAGGAAGATGGGGGAAAGAGGAGAAGGAAAGGGGAATAAGGTTGTAGGAGAGGGGGAGATGAAGAATTGGATTGGGGTGTTTATAGTAGCAGGAGGAAGAGTGTGTCCCTACATAGTGCATTCATAATCAGCTGGGAGTTGAGAATGCTTTTGGCTGTATATAGTCACATTTCATTGTGATCACTGCAAGACGGAAGACTGATGAACATTATGTCAGTTGACATCGCAATATGGTTCTGGTGAAAATGGAGTAGAATGATAACCAGATGATTGCTCCTGAATGCAAGTCATATAGTCATAGAGTCATAGAGGTTTACAGCATGGAAACAGGCCCTTTGGCCTAACTTGTCCATGCCCTTTTTTTTAAACCCCTAAGCTGGTGCCAATTTCTCACATTTGGCCCAGAGTAAATGATGGTAAAATTCTTGCAATTGGGTGCAGTTGGCATCAAATGAATGCTGTTCAAAGCAAATGATGTTAAATGATGTGAGAAATCTCGAGTGCATGTTCTCCTTAGTAACTGTCCCTAACGCTGACTGCAGCCTATGTCTCATTTGGTTATGTTTTATTTGCAGGCTGCATCAATGACCGGAAGAAACAGTTGTGGCATCTCTTTAAACCACTGATTACACAGAAGAAACAGCAGCAATGAGCAGCAATGTAGGAACTGATGGAGAATGCATATGCTGTAGTACCCTTGTATCTGAACTGTAATACAGGACAAGGCAGCCTGTCTACAATTGTTTGTGTGTACCTGTTTATCAGTCTGTATCCTGCCCGGTATCACACTGCAGACTCAATCTAACTTCTGCAAGATGATACATAGCAGATGCTGTACTTAGCTTCTGCAGGTTAACTTCAGTTTCACTGCAGTTCGCCCAATTTGTTGTTCACTGCAGTGTGTTAGTAGATTGCAAATACTTAGCATGACCCACTCTGGGTTTATGAACGGATGATCACTCAAGCCTGAATATATTGGAAAAATATAACCAGGTCTAAGGAGGATCACATGGAGGTTTCAGTGGTAGATTGGAGCTGGGAATCAAAATCCCAGGAATGTGGAGCATTCACTGTTTATAGAGACAGGACAGTGTTGTATTCATGATTCAGTCTGTACCCAGACTGTAACACACACCTGGACACCATGTTTAGACAAGATAGATTTTATACGACATCTTAGGGTGAGCTGGATGTCTCTGCCATAGTCTGCTGTTAATGGTTAATGTCTCACAGTGGAATGGGTGGCCTTCGCACTTCATCAACAGTGATGATTTTCAAATAGGTGTCCAACCACATCCCCATCTCAGTGTCTTTTTCAAGCAATCAACTCCTTTAATCAACTTAACTGTGGGGCGGCATGGTAGCACAGTGGTTAGCACTGCTGCTTCACAGCTCCAGGGACCTGGGTTCGATTCCCGGTTTGGGTCACTGTCTGTGTGGAGTTTGCACATTCTCCTTGTGTCTGCATGGGTTTTGTCCCACAGCCCAAAGATGTGTGGGTTAGGTTGATTAGCCATGCTAAAAAATTGCCCTTTAGTGTACTAGGATGCTTAGGTTAGAGGGATTAGCAGGTAAAATATGTAGGGATATGGGGGTAGGGCCTGGGTGGGATTGTGGTCAGTGCAGACTCGATGGGCCGAAGGGCCTCTTTCTGCACAGTAGTGTACTATTTTAGTATGGAAACTGAGTCAAGCAATATGAATCAGATCGTAGAATCCTTACAGTGCAGAAGGAGGCCATTTGGCCCATCGAACTTGCGCTGACAACAATTGCACCTAGGCCCTATTCCCTTAATCCCACGTATTTATGGGGGCAGCATGGTCGGTGCAGGCTTGGAGGGCCAAAGGCCTGTTCCTGTGCTGTAATTTTCTTTGTTCTCTTTGTTTGTTCTTTGTATTCTGTTAATCCCCTGATACGAAGGGGCAATTTAACATGGCCAATCAAGTTAACCCATACATATTTGGACTGTGGGAGGAAACCCACGCAGACACGGAGAGAACGTGCAGATTCCACTCAGACAGTCTCCTGAGCCCAGAATTGAACCCAGGTCCCTGGTGCTATGAGGCAGCAGTGCTAACCACTGTGCCACCGTGCCACCCATGAATCCTATTTTCAGTCTGAATTGGCCAGAGCTGCACTATACTCAATCTGCTTCCATAAGCAATGGAACAGCCCATTTTGATGGATTCCAGGACCTTAGATTAATCCCAGGTCTGGGTCCTGCCAAGCACCACAGTAAAACAATAAAATATAAAGACTTCTCTTGCCTCTGACAAACATAATAAATCAGCAGTTACTGAATCTAAATTAGTGCTCAGTGTGATGCACTGTAAGTCAGGACAGTGTTCAGAATCAAACACTGTAAATCAGGACCATGCCTATATGATGCAGTGTAAACCAGGACAGTGCCCAGTGTGACACATTGTAAATCAGGACAGTGCTCAGTATTGCACACAATAAATCAGGACAGTGCTTGATGTGACGCACTGTAAATCAGGATAGTGCCTGTGTGGCACACTGTAAACCAGGACAGTGTTCAGTGTGATGCACTGTAAATCAGAACAGTGCATAGTGTGGCGCACTATAAATCAAGATAGTGCCCAGTGTGGCACACTGTAAATCAGGACAGTGTTTAGTGTGGCACACTGTAAATCAGGACAGTGTTTAGTGTGGCACACTGTAAATCAGGACAGTGTTCAGTGCGGTGAACTGTAAATCAGGACAGTGCTCAGTGTGATGTGTGGTAAATGAGGACAGTATTTAGTGTTAAGCAATGTAAAGCAGGATAGTGTTCTGTACGACGCACTATAAATCAGGACAGAGCCCTGTGCGAAACATTGTAAATCAGGAGAGTGCTCAGTGTGAGGGACTGTAAAGCAGGAGAATGTTCAGTGTCATGCACTGTAAATCAGGACTGCGCCCAGAGTGACACATTATAAATGAAGACAAGGTCCAGTGCGACACACTAACTCAGACAGTGCCCAGTGTGACGCACTGTAAATCAGGACATGCCCAGTATAATGCACTGTCAATCAGCGTATGTCCCAGTGTGACACATTGTAAATCAGGCCAAGCCCACAGTGACACACTGTAAATCAGGACAGGGCCTAGTGTTATGCACTGTAAATCAGGACAGTGAACATAGAACATTACAGTGCAGTACAGGCCCTTCGGCCCTCGATGTTGCGCCGACCAGTGGAACCAATCTAATGACCCTCTAACCTAAACTATTCCAATGTTATCCATATGCCTATCCACTGACCATTTGAACGCCCTTAAAGTTGGCGAGTCCACAGCTGCTGCAGGCAGGGCATTCCACGCCCTTACTACCCTCTGAGTAAAGAACCTACCTCTGACATCCATCCTATAATTACCACCCCTTAATTTAAAGCTATGTCCCCTCGTGTTAGCCATCACCATCTGAGGAAAAAGGCTCTCACTGTCCAGCCTATCTAACCCTCTGATCATCTTGTATGCCTCAATTAGGTCACCTCTTAACCTTCTTCTCTCTAACGAAAATAACCTCAAGTCCCTCAGCCTTTCCTCGTAAGACCTTCCCACCATACCAGGCAACATCCTGGTAAACAGTATTAATCGCAGTGTAATGTTGCAACTGTACACTACTCTAGTGCGGCCGCACTTGGAGTACTGTGTGCAGTTCTGGTCCCCGCATTACAAGAAGGATGTGGAGGCGTTGGAGAGGGTGCAGAGGAGGTTTACTAGGATGTTGCCTGGTATGGTGGGGAGGTCCTATGAGGAGAGACTGAGGGATTTAGGGTTGTTTTCGTTGGAAAGAAGGCGGCTAAGAGGGGATCTTATTGAAACATATAAGATGATTAGAGGTTTAGATAGGGTGGATAGTGATAGCCTTTTTCCTCGGATGGAGAAAGCTAGCACGAGGGGGCATGACTTTAAATTAAGGGGGGGTAGCTACAGGACGGATGTCAGGGGTAGGTTCTTTACCCAGCGGGTGGTGAGGGATTGGAATGCCCTGCCTGCTGCAGTTGTAAATGCGTCTAGTTTGGGGGCGTTTAAGAGATCTCTGGATAGGTTTATGGACGAAAAGGGATTGGTATAGGCTAGTGGGTCATTGTTTTTGTAACTGGTCGGCGCAACATCGTGGGCCGAAGGGCCTGTTCTGCGCTGTAATGTTCTATGTTCTATGTTCTATAAACCTCCTCTGCACCTTTTCCAATGCCTCCACATCTTTCTTGTGTTCAGTGACAGTTCTTGTGACAGTACTCAGTGTGACACACTGTAAATCAAAACAGTGCTCAGTGTGATGCACTGTAAATCAAGAGTGTCCAGAATGGCATACTGTAAAACAGGAGAGTGTTCAGTGTGACGCACTGTAAATCAGGACAGTGTTCAGTGTGGCAAATTGTAAATCAGGACAGTGTTCGGTGTGATGCATGGTAAATCAGGACCGTATTTAATGTTGTGTAATGTAAACCAGGACAGTAATCAGTGTAAATAAGTGGCACACTGTCAATGAGGACAAGGCCCAGTGTGACGCACTGTAACTCAGACAGTGCCCAGTGTGACACACTGTAAATCAGTTCATACACAGTTGGACCCACCATAAATCAGGACTGTGTCCAGTGTGACACACTGTAAATCAGGACAGTATCCAGTGTGGCACACTATAAATCAATACAGTGCCCAGTATGGCACACTGTAAATCAGGACAGTGTTCAGTATTACAGATTGTAAATCAAGACAGTGTCCAATATGATGCACTGTAAATCAGGACAGTGCCCACTATGCCACACTGTAAATCAGGACATTTTCCAATGTGACACACAATTATTCAGGACATTTTTCAGTGTGACACATTGTAAATCAGGCCAGTGATTGGTGTGATAGGGAGCTGTAGACCAATTGAAAGATCTATCGATTACAAGGGAAGAAGTGTTAGGGCTTTTAGGTAGCATTAAAACTGATAAATCTCCAGGGCCTGATGGCATTTATCCTAGGCTGCTTAGGGAGGCGAGAGATGATATTGCTGGGCCTCTGACACAAATCTTTGTCTCTTCTTTGGACACAGGTGAGGTGCCAGAGGACTGGAGGATAGCGAACGTGGTACCGTTGTTTAAAAAGGGTAGGAGGGATAACCCGGGTAACTATAGGCCGGTGAGTTTGACTTCAGTGGTAGGCAAGTTGATGGAGAGGATTCTTAGGGATAGGATGTACGAGCACTTAGAGCGTTGTGATCTGATTAAGGATACACAGCATGGCTTTGTAAAGGGGAAGTCTTGCCTTACGAACCTAGTAAAATTTTTTGAGGAGGAGACAAAAACGGTCGACGAACGACGAGCCGTTGATGTCATCTATATGGATTTTAGTAAGGCGTTTGACAAAGTCCCTCATGGTAGGTTGGTAGAAAAGATTAAGGCTCATGGGATACGAGCCCAGGTATAAAAATGGCGGCGCAGGCTTGTTGGGCCGAAGGGCCTGTTTCCCAGGCTGTTTTGTTCTTTGTTCTTTGTTCTATCTAGATGGGTAGAGAACTGGCTTGCTAAGAGGAGTCAGAGAGTAGTAGTGGAGGGGTCCTTTTCTAGCTGGAGGTCTGTCACTAGTGGTGTGCATGATGTGGGTATGCCGGCGTTGGACTGGGATAAACACAGTAAAAAGTCTGACAACACCAGGTTTTAGTCCAACCTATTTATTTGATAATATACTCGCAAGCTTTCGGGTTAGCCCCTTCGTCAGGTGAATGGAGAGTTCTGGCCTCAGACAGAGCATATAAAGCACAGACAGTTTAGAGATTACTGATTAGAATGCGAATCCTTACACCTAACCTGCTGTTCAAGACCTGAAGTGGCTGATAATGTGAGTGGAAGGAGCACTGATCACAGGTTACAGAGATGTGTATTGTCTCCAGACAGTACAGTAAGTGAGGTTTTGCAAACCCAGGCAAGTCACGGGGGTTACAGATAGTGCGACATGAACCCAAGATCCCTGTTGAGACCATCCTCGTGTGCAGAACTTGGCTATCAGTCTCTGCTCAGCGACTCTGCGCTGTCGTGTGTCGTGAAGGCCGCCTTGGAGAATGCTTACCCGAAGGTCAGAGGCTGAATGCCCGTGACCACTGAAGTGTTCGCCAACAGGAAGGGAACAGTCTTGCCTGGTGACTGTCGAGCGATGTTCATTCATCCGTTGTCCCAAAGCATGGTACATTGGGGAGACCATGCAGACGCTACGACAACGGATGAATGAACATCGCTCGACAGTCACCAGGCAAGACTGTTCCCTTCCTGTTGGCGAACACTTCAGTGGTCACGGGCATTCAGCCTCTGACCTTCGGGTAAGCATTCTCCAAGGCGGCCTTCACGACACACGACAGCGCAGAGTCGCTGAACAGAGACTGATAGCCAAGTTCCGCACACATGAGGATGGTCTCAACAGGGATCTTGGGTTCATGTCGCACTATCTGTAACCCCCGTGACTTGCCTGGGTTTGCAAAACCTCACTTACTGTACTGTCTGGAGACAATACACATCTCTTTAACCTGTGATCAGTGCTCCTTCCACTCACATTATCAGCCACTTCAGGTCTTGAACAGCAGGTTAGGTGTAAGGATTCGCATTCTAATCAGTAATCTCTAAACTGTCTGTGCTTTATATGCTCTGTCTGAGGCCAGAACTCTCCATTCACCTGACGAAGGGGCTAACCCGAAAGCTTGCGAGTATATTATTAAATAAATAGGTTGGACTAAAACCTGGTGTTGTCAGACTTTTTACTAGTGGTGTGCCGCAGGGCTCAGTACTGGGACCTCTTCTCTTTGTAGTGTATATAAATGATTTGGAAGAGGGAGTAGGTGGTGTGATCAGCAAATTTGCTGATGACACCAAGATGGCTGGATTGGCGGGCAGTGAGGAGCAGTGTCTGGCAATACAACGGGATATAGATAGGCTGGTTGATTGGGCAGATACATGGCAAATGGAGTTTAATCCGGATAAATGTGAGGTGATACATTTTGGCCAGAATAATGTAGGGGGGTGTTATATGATAAAGGGAAAGCCCATAAGGAGTATAGAAACGCAGCGAGACCTGGGGGTGCAAGTGCAAAAGTCGTTGAAGGTGGCAGTACAAGTGGAGAAGGTTGTGAAGAAAGCCTATGGTATGTTAGCCTTTATAGGAAGGGGTATAGAATATAAGAGCTGGAGTCTAATGTTGCAGTTGTATAGAACGTTGGTTAGGCCGCATTTGGAGTACTGCGTCCAGTTCTGGTCGCCTTACTACCGGAAGGACATGGAGACCCTGGAGAGAGTGCAGAGGAGGTTTACCAGGATGTTGCTTGGTATGGAAGGACTGGGTTATGAGGAAAGATTGAGCAAATTGGGGCTGTTTTCCTTTGAAAGACGGTGACTGAGGGGGGATCTAATAGAGGTATATAAGATTATGAAGGGTATAGATAGAGTAAACAGAGGTAAGCTATTTCCTATGTTTTATTTATAGTTTTATTTATAGTTTCAAAGTTGCGAGTTTCGGCGGTATTTTTTTAAATTAGTTAGAAACAGGAAGTCGTCACTAGGACGCTTGCTGGTATTTGTAGTTTTTTTTTCTCGGGTTTATGAGCACCTACCTCCGTGTATCGGCCTCATTGTTCCTGAGGAGCAGTATCGAGAGGCAGCGATTTTTGGGCGTGAGAGGAGGCAGCAAACAGGTACATTTTTCTGTTTTTATTGTTTAACGTTTTATTTATAGTTTCAAAGTTGCGAGTTTCGGCGGTTTTTTTAAAATCAGTTAGAAATAGGAAGTCGTCACTAGGACGCTTGCTGGTATTTGTAGTTTTTTTTCTCGGGCCCCTAACCCTATAAATTAGTGTAGAGAGGATACCCGATCCTCTACACTGGTAGAGAATCCCACCCTCCCACCTCCTCTAACCTAATTATAAGTGTGGGGGAAGTTTTTTTTATTATATTTTTTATTTTTCTGCTGGTAATTGTTTCAGGGATGGCAGTTCAGGCAGTGTGCTGCATCTCCTGTGGGATGTATGTGGTGAGGGAATCTAGTAGTGTTTCAGGTGATTTTACTTGTAAGAAGTGTGTTCGATTGCAGCTTCTGGAGGAGCGTGTAAAGGAGCTGGAGGTGGAGTTAGAGGAACTCCGCATAATTCGGGAGGCGGAGGAGGACATTGATAGGAGTTATAAGGAGATTGTCACTCCTAGAAATGAGTCTTGGGTCACTGCCAAGAGGAGGGGAAAGAAGCAGGTGGGGGGACTATCCCCTGGGGCTGTTCCCCTCCAAAATAGGTTTTCGGTCCTGGAGGCTACAGTTGAGGAGGAATCAACTGGGGATAGCCAAAGGGAGCAGGCTGCTGGGGGAGAGCCTAGTGTGAAAGCTCAGGTGGTTAGGGGCTGTAAAAGATTGGGCCTCGTGATTGGGGACTCCACAGTTAAAGGGACAGATAAGAGAGTTGGAAGTAAAGGTAGGGACTCAGGGCTGGTGTGTTGCCTACCAGGGGCTGGGGTCCGGGATGTATCGGAAAGGGTATTCAGGACTCTTAAGGGAGAGGGAGATCAACCCCAAGTTATAGTTCATGTGGGGACACATGACATAGGGAGGTTAAGGGAAGGGGATATTAAGCAGAGATTTATGGAGTTGGGGTGGAAACTGAAGGCCAAGTCAGAAAGAGTGGTTATCTCCGGACTCTTGCCTGTGCCACGGGATAGTTTAGAGAGGAATAGGGAGAGGGAAAGTTTGAACTCGTGGCTGAGGGGTTGGTGCAGGAGGGAGGGGTTCAGGTACTTGAGCAATTGGGGCTCATTCTGGGGAAGGTGGGACCTCTATATGAGGGATGGTCTGCACCTGAATCAGAGGGGGACCAATATCCTGGGGGGTAAATTTGCTAAGGCTATGCAGGGAGGTTTAAACTGATTCGGAGGGGGGGTGGGATCCTGAGTAGAGGGGTTGAAAGTGAGGGGGGCATAGATGGGGACTGCAATGCACAGCATCGCAGGGGTGGGGTGGAGCAGGGTTTGAAATGTGTATACTTTAATGCGAGGAGTATTCGCAATAAAGTGGATGAACTTGCAGCGTGGATCAGTACCTGGGACTTCGATGTTGTGGCCATTTCAGAGACATGGATAGAGCAGGGGCAGGAATGGTTGCTGCAGGTCCCGGGGTTCAAATGTTTTAGTCAGAGTAGAGAAGGAGGTAGGAGGGGGGGAGGGGTAGCTTTATTGGTCAGGGATTGTATCACAGTGTCAGAGAGGAAGTTTGATGAGGACTTGTCTGTTGAGGTAGTATGGGCGGAGATTAGAAATAGGAGAGGAGAGGTCACCCTGTTGGGAGTCTTTTATAGACCTCCTAAAAGTTCTAGAGAGGTTGAGGAAAGGATTGCGGAGACGATCCTGGTTAGGAGTGAAAGTAATAGGGTAATTGTTATGGGGGATTTTAACTTTACTAATATTGATTGGAATTGTTATAGCTCTAGCTCGTTAGAGGGGTCAGTTTTTGTACAAAGCGTGCAGGAAGGTTTTTTGACTCAGTATGTAGATAGGCCAACTAGAGGTGAGGCTATATTGGATTTGGTGCTGGGAAATGAGCCAGATCAGGTGTTGGATTTGGAAGTTGGTGTGCATTTTGGTGATAGTGACCACAATTCGGTTACGTTCACCTTAGTGATGGAAAGGGATAGGAATGAACCTCGGGCTGGTGGTTTTAGCTGGGGGAAGGGTAATTATGAGGCTATTAGGAGAGAATTAGGAAGCATAGGTTGGACTAGGAGATTACAGGGACTGGGAACGTCTGAAATCTGGAGTTTTTTCAAGGAGCAGCTACTGCGAGTCCGTGATAGGTATGTCCCTGTCAGGCAAGGAGGAATTGGTAGGGCTAGGGAACCGTGGTGCACCAAAAAAGTTTTTTCGTTGGTTAAGAGGAAAAAGGAGGCTTATGTTCGGATGAGACGTGAGGGCTCGGGTAGTGCACTAGAAAACTTTAGATTGGCTAGGAGGGAGTTGAAGAGTGAGCTAAGAAGGGCTAAAAGAGGACATGAGAAGACTTTGGCTGATCGGGTTAAGGAGAATCCTAAGGCGTTCTATAGGTATGTTAAGAACAGAAGGTTGGTTAGGGCAAGATTAGGGCCAGTTATAGACAGCAGAGGGAAGTTATGTGTGGAACCGGAGGAGATTGGAGAGGCATTGAACCAATATTTCTCTTCGGTGTTCACGCAGGGGGACATGGATATAGCTGAGGAGGACACTGGATTGCAGGGGAGTAGAATTGACAGTGTTGCAGTTGATAAGGAGGATGTGCTAGATATTCTGGAGGGTCTGAAAATAGACAAGTCCCCTGGTCCGGATGGGATTTACCCCAGGATTCTCTGGGAGGCAAGAGAAGTGATTGCAGAGCCTCTGGCTCTGATCTTCAGGTCGTCGTTGGCCTCTGGTATAGTACCGGAAGATTGGAGGTTAGCGAATGTTGTCCCATTGTTTAAGAAGGGGAACAGAGACTTCCCCGGGAATTATAGACCGGTGAGTCTCACTTCTGTTGTGGGCAAGGTTTTAGAAAAAATTATTCGGGATAGGATTTATAGTTATTTGGAGAGTAAAGAATTGATTGGAGATAGTCAGCATGGTTTTGTGGCGGGTAGGTCGTGCCTTACTAACCTTATTGAGTTTTTTGAGAAAGTGACCAAAGAGGTGGATGGGGGTAAGGCAGTGAACGTGGTGTATATGGATTTTAGTAAGGCGTTTGATAAGGTTCACCATGGTAGGCTTCTGCAGAAAATGCAGATGTATGGGATTGGGGGTGATCTAGGGAATTGGATCAGGAATTGGCTAGCGGATAGGAGACAGAGGGTGGTGGTTGATGGTAAATATTCATCATGGAGTTCGGTTTCGAGTGGTGTGCCTCAGGGATCTGTTTTGGGGCCACTGCTGTTTGTAATTTTTATTAATGATCTGGATGAGGGTATAGTTGGGTGGATTAGTAAGTTTGCTGATGACACCAAAGTCGGAGGTGTGGTAGATAGTGATGAAGGGTGTCATAGTTTGCAGGAAGACTTAGACAGGTTGCAGAGCTGGGCCGAGAGGTGGCGGATGGAGTTTAATGCGGAGAAGTGTGAGGTAATTCACTTTGGTAGGAATAACAGATGTGTCGAGTATAGGGCTAACGGGAGGACTTTGAATAGTGTGGATGAGCAGAGGGATCTAGGTGTATGTGTACATAGATCCCTGAAAGTTGGGAGTCAAGTAGATAAGGTTGTTAAGAAGGCATACGGTGTCTTGGCGTTTATTGGTAGGGGGATTGAATTTAGGAGTCGCAGCGTCATGTTGCAACTGTACACAACTCTGGTGCGGCCGCACTTGGAGTACTGTGTGCAGTTCTGGTCCCCACATTATAGGAAGGATGTGGAGGCTTTGGAGAGGGTGCAGAGGAGGTTTACCAGGATGTTGCCTGGTATGGAGGGGAGGTCCTATGAGGAGAGGCTGAGGGATTTGGGGTTGTTTTCGCTGGAAAGAAGGCGGCTAAAAGGGGATCTTATTGAAACATATAAGATGATTAGAGGTTTAGATAGGGTGGACAGTGATAGCCTTTTTCCTCTGATGGAGAAATCTAGCACGAGGGGGCATGGCTTTAAATTGAGGGATGGTAGTTATAGGACGGATGTCAGGGGTAGGTTCTTTACCCAGACGGTGGTGAGGGATTGGAATGCCCTGCCTGCTGCAGTTGTAAATGCGCCTAGTTTGGGGGCGTTTAAGAGATCCGTGGATAGGTTTATGGACGAGAAGGGATTGGTTTAGGTTAGTGGGTCATTGTTTTGTAACTGGTCGGCGCAACATCGTGGGCCGAAGGGCCTGTTCTGCGCTGTAATGTTCTATGTTCTATGTTTGTTCTATGTTAGAGACACACAGTACGAGGGGCCACGGGCTTTAGGTGAGGGGGGAGAGGTAATAACACAGATATTAGAGGGAGGTTTTTCACACAGAGGGTAGTGGGGGTATGGAATGCTCTGCCAAGTAAGGTGGTGGAGGCAGGCACGCTAGATTTGTTTAAGAGTAACTTAGACAGGCACATGAGTGGGTTGGAGATGGGAGAATATAGGAGATTGTTTTAAATAAAGTTCATAAACAGTGGGACGACCCTGGTAATGGAAAAGGATATGGTATGATAATAATGTTTTTTCTCTTTTAATTCACAGGTTTTAAATTGGTCCGCCTTGTTGTCCAACGAGGGGCATACACGCGATGGGTCGTACTTGGGGCTACTCTTGGATGTTCGAGATTGGCCTAGTGCTTCATGTCGTTAGTGTGTGCTTAAACTGGACCAGATGCTGGGCAAGACGACAGCTCAGTGACTATCACTGTTTGCTGTGCAGATACATGGATTTGGGCCGGTGTCTGTGGGAGTTTGCGCATTCTCCCCGTGCTTGCGTGGGTTTTCTCCGGGTGCTCCGGTTTCTTCCCACACCCCAAAGATGTGCTGTTAGGCTGATTGGAAGTAATAAATTGTCCCTAAATTAGTTTCCCTCAATGTGAATTGCCATAAAACAATAAATAGGGGTCATGGGTGGAGGGGGGGGCCTGGTAATATTAAAATAGTGGCGCGGGCTCGTTGGGCCGAAGGGCCTGTTTCCCGAGCTGTTTTTGTTCTATGTTCTTTGTGATGCACTGTAAATCAGGTCAGTGCCCAGAATGGCACACTAAATGAAGACAAGTCGCGGTGTGACACACTGCAACTCAGACAGTGACCAGTGTGCCACACTGTAAATCAGTGCAGTGCTCAATGTGACGCATTGTAAATCAGTGCAGTGCTGAGTGTGATACACTGTAAAACAGGACAGTGCTGAGTGTGATGCATTGTAAATCAGGACAGTGCCCAGAGTAACACACTGCAAATCAGGACAGTGCCCAGTGTGACACGCTGTCAGTCAGTGCATGTCCCAGTGTGACATACTGTAATTCAGGCCAAGCCCAGACTGACACACTGTAAATCAAACAGTGGTCAGTGGGACACACTAAATCAGGGCAGTGCTCAGTGTGATACACTATAAATCAGAATAGTGCTGAGTGTGATACTGTAAATCAGGACAATGTCCAATGTGATGCACTGTAAATCAGGACAGTTTCCAGTGTGACGCACTGTTAATCAGGAGTGTTCAGTGTAATGCACTGCAAATCAGGATTGTGTGCACTATGACACCATAAATCAGAACAATCCACAGTGTGACACACTGTAAATTAGGACATTTTCCAGTGTGATATACTGTATATCAGGACATTTTCTTGTGTGAAACACCATAATTCAGGATAGTGCTCATTTGGACCCACTGTGAATCAGGACAGTGGTCAGTGGGACACACTAAATTAGGGCAGTGATGCACTGTAAATTACGACAGTATGTGTGGGATGCACTGTAAATCAGGACAGTATCCAGTATGGCACACTCTAAATCAGGACAGTGTTCAACATGACACACTATAAATCAGGACGGTGCCCAGTGTGACACTGTAGATCAGTACAGTGGCCAGTGTAATGCACTGTAAATCAGGATAGTGTTCAGTGTGACACACTATAAATCAGGACAGGGTTCAGTGTGTTGTGCACACTGCCAATTTTTGTGTTGTGTGCAAATTTTCCAATTGTGTCCCCATGTTTTAGCCCAAATTGTTAATATATAAAATAACAACAGCGGTCCCAACACCAAGCCCTGCGCAACACCACTTGAAACATCTTTCCATTCGCAAGGACAACCATTAATCTTTGATTCCTGTTACAAAGTCAATTTTCGATCCAATTCACCACATTACCTTGTGTCTTATGGGCTTGTAGTTTTTTGATTAGTCTGCCATGTGGAACCTTGTCAAATGCCTTACTAAAATCCACGTAGACAACATCCATTGCACTATCTTCATCGATCCTCTTGGTCACTTCCTCGAAAAATTCAATCAAATTGGTAATGCATGGCCTTTCCTCAACAAAGCCATTTTGACTATCCCTGACTATTCCATGTCTCAGTGACAGGATTGATTCTAACAATTTGCCTACCACTGAAGTAAGACTAACTGCCCTATAATTATTTGGCATTTCCTTCATACCGTTTTTAAGCAACCATTTTTGCAGTCCTCAATTTGTCCAGTACCTCACTTTTGTCTCGTGAAGATTAGAAAATAATCTTCAGAGCATCTGTTATTTCCTCCCTGACCTCCTTAAACATCCTAGGGATGAATCCATCCGATCCTGGTGACCTTTCCACTTTCAAGGATTCCAACTCCTCCATCTACACACATTACCTGTCCCTGAGAGATCATATGTATTTCTCTGTGTGAGCAAGGGGAAGCGTGGATGTGAGACAGCATGTGTGTGGTGTGTTTGCGAGAATATATGTGTGTGGGGAGCGTGTTTGCGAGAGTATGTGTGTGTGCACGTGTGCAAGAGACTGTATGTGAGAGATTGTGTGCAGGAGTGTGCGAAAGTGTGAGTGTATCTGTAAGTACGTGTGTGTGAGTGTGTGTGTTTGTGAGAGACAGCGTATGGTGAGTATGTGTGTTTGTGAGACATTGCATTCTTTTTTTTCCTCAGGTTTAGTGGTTAATAAATTTGCTCTTTAACTTGAGAAAATGGTGTTTGATCATTTGTTATTGCACAATGCATTAGAACATAAGAACATAAGAAACAGGAGCAGGAGTAGGCCATCCAGCCCTTCGAGCCTGCCCCGCCATTCAATAAGATCATGGCTGATCTGTCGTGGCTCAGTTCCACTTTCCCGCCCTCTCCCCATAACCCTTAATCCCCTCTCTTATCAAAAACTCATCAACCCGCGTCTTAAAAATATTTAGCGAGGCAGCCTCCACCACTTCAACGGGCAGAGAATTCCAGAGATTCACCACCCTTTGAGTGAAGAAGTTCCTCCTCAATTCCATTCTAAACCGCCCCCCCTTTATCTTGAGGCTGTGCCCCCTAGTCCTAATATCCTTTCTGAGCGGGAAGAGTCTCTCCACCTCTATCCTATCCATCCCATTCATCATCTTATACGTCTCAATGAGATCTCCCCTCATTCTTCTAAACTCTAACGAGTACAAGCCTAGTTTATTCAGCCTCTCCTCATAGCTCAACCCCCTCAACTCCGGCATCAGCCTAGTAAACCTCCTCTGCACTCCCTCCAAGGCCAAAATATCCTTGCGTAAGTACGGCGCCCAAAACTGCACACAGTACTCCAGCTGCGGCCTCACCAATGCCCTTTACAGCCGCAGCAAGACCTCCCTACTTTTATATTCAATCCCCCTCGCTATGAAGGCCAGCATCCCATTCGCCTTCCTGACCACCTGCTGCACCTGCAAGCTGGGTTTTTGCGACTCATGCACAAGGACCCCGAGGTCCCTCTGCACCGTCGCCTGCTGCAGTTTTTCGCCACGTAAGTAATAATCCTTCCTACCATTATTCCTACCAAAGTGGACCATCTCGCACTTGCTAACGTTAAATTCCATTTGCCATTTCCTGGCCCATTCGCCCAGCCTATCTAGATCCTTCTGCAGACTCTCCACACCCTCCGCACAATTTGCCGTTCCCCCAATCTTGGTGTCATCAGCAAATTTCGACACCCTACACTCGGTTCCCTCCTCCAGATCATCTATATAAATGGTAAATAGCTGAGGCCCCAGCACCGACCCCTGGGGCACTCCACTAGTCACCATCCGCCAATCCGAATAGCACCCATTGACCCCGATTCTCTGCCTCCTATTTGACAACCAGTCCTCTATCCACGCTAATAGTTAAATACAGTCTAATTTGGAGCAGGTTTTTCCTCGTGAAACAGATGCTTAAAATTTTGTTGTGACCAATGAGGAGGACAAATAGAGAGGAGCCATTTCACCTCTTCTCACCTGTTCAGAACAGGCTGAGTAAATGGGATTATATTTAGGAGACTGAGAGGTGATTTCATTGAAATCTACACTATTCTGAAGGGGTTTGATAGGGTGGATGCTGAGAGATTGTTTCCGCTGGTTAGGGAATCTAAAACACAGAGGCACAGAATCAGGAGCCGATCGTTTAGGACCGAGATAAGGAGAAAATTCATCACTCTTAGAGGGGGTTTGTGAATCTTTGGAATTCTCTGCCCCAGCAGACGCTCCATAATAAATTTGATGCTGTGATAAACAGTTTTTTGTCTCAGAGAATTAAGGGAAATGGACAGGGTAATGATTTTAATGAATTACTTTTGAAGTGTATGGCGTCACTGTTTTAATATTGAAATTGAACTGAGGACAAAGAGCAGATGTCAGCATAGTAAATGGGGAAGCAGCTCAAAAGGCTGACTGATCTACTCCTGCTTCTACTTATATTTTAAAATATTGATAGTATCGTCCACTTGGGCCGACAATCTGGACTTCAGCTCAACATCCTGACTGAAACAGTACTGTACTCCCTCAGTACTCCACATGTTTCAGCTTGGATTATGGTCTGAGCTCCTCAAAGCAAACTCTGATGTCTGAGGCGAGTGTACTGACATTGAGTCAAAACAGCAAATGCTGCCTGTGCTAAAATTAACTAGCTCAGATTAGAAACATGTGTTGCCTGTCGTTTATATTTCTGTGTCACTGTTCACTGTCATTCCCAACTTGCTGCTTTGTTTACAAGCAATTTAATCATTTAATTTTTTAACATTTATTGCTGATGTTTTACAAGATTTCATTCACTCTCTCTGCTCATGCTAATATTGATTTTATCAGATTGCTTAATATCGCAAAATTCTATGGAACAATTAAGTGCCCATTGTAACCAGATCCCTGCCATGTTGCAACACCTTATGAAGCTGCTAATAACTTATTTTTAAATATATATAAAATACCTGGGGTTTTAAACACCCACTTCCCAGTGTCCAAAGGAATGGACATGTGCAACAAACACCCTGAAAATGGGATTATACATTATATATAAGGCTCTGGTCAGAACCTATTTGGAATATTGTGAACAGTTTTGGGCTCCATACCTAAGGAAGTAAGTTCTGGCCTTGGAGGGGGGTCCAGAGGACTTTCACAAGAATGATCTCAGGAATGAAGGGTTTGTCATATGAGGAACGGTTGAGGTATCTTTGTCTATACTTGATGGAGCTTAGAAGGATGAGGGGGGATCTAATTGAAATTTACAAAATACTGAGAGGCCCAGATAGGATGTGAAGAGGATGTTTTCACTAGTGGGAGAGACTAGAACTCGAAGGTAAAACCTCAGAGTGAAGGGACGCTCCTTTAAAACTGAGATGAGGAGGAATTTCTTCAGCCAGAGGGTGATGAATCTGTGGAATTCATTGCAACAGGGGGCTGTGGAGTGGTTTTAAGGAAGAGATAAGGGGATCAAGGGTTATGGGGAGAAGGCAAAAGAATGGGGATCAGAATCATATCAGCCATGATTGAATGGCAGAGCAGACTTGATGGGCCGAATGGCCTATGTTTGCTCCAAAATCTTATTGTCTTATTAGGGACATGGAGAATTCTTCACCCAATGTCAGGGTGAAATCTGATGCAAATGATATCTCAAAAATAGGAGATATTTACCAATCAGTCCAGAAATTGGAGCTTGAAACGCTCTTTCACATTTCTCTTGTATAATAATGATTCTGTCAGTCCTGAATATCAACTAAGAGTTTAATCATCAATTCAAGGTCAGAATGTGCCATAGTTCAGAGGTCATTATGAGAGCTTATCCAAATATTATTGACAGGTGCACAGAATGGCTTTTCCCATCATTCCCCAGATCGGGTCTGTTACTTAAGGTGCAGAACAGCGTATGTATTGACACCAGTACTGAGATCTCCAAGTGAGACATATCCTGGAACCAAATATTGCTGCGTGGTAATTATGCTGATCAGCAATTTGAATGTGGCCACACTTTCAACAGAGTCTGAGACAAAAGTGCATTCTGCTGTTGTCGCAAGGTCCCAGACAATTTCAGCCAAGCCAGTCAACCGTATCTTGCTCTTTTTTGTTGAGTTGATTGTAAGTTGAGTTGTCCGTGGGCCTTCAATTAACACACATGACAGCCCTGAGTGAATTCTGCCTGTGCCTGTTTCGGGCTGCTTTGTGCGCTGTGGCCATCTGGGGTGGATTTTCCTGAAGGCTAGAAGTTTTTCCTGGTGTGTGCTTGCCTCACTGTTCTCAGTTCACAAACGATAATGGTCAGTTGGAATTAACCAAGCTGTCATCACTGACAGGAACTGTGATCTGAAAAGGCTGGTAAATCATCTTATAATTGTTACTGTAATTGTTGTCCCAGAAGTCTACTCCATTGACTGTGTACTTAATAGCAAACTGGACACAGGAGCCTGGCTTCAGAACATGAACTGATAAGTTCAAAGTGAAGGTGAAGCGGTCAGTTTTGTCTTCAATGCTGCTTTCAAATAATGCTGGAACATCAGTGAACATATTCCAATCATTGCAGGTGTAACGGATTATCACTTCCTTATGATATGCCAGATTTAGCACCAGGATAGTACCATTAAGAACCAATTCTGTGTCTGTCACTGCCTCCAGGCACACCTTCTGCCTATTCACACGCTCATCAAAATTTACATCTTCCTTGGGATTGGTAAATTCCCTTTTAAAATTCTGCACCCAAATCAGCTGTGTAATAGGCTCCCGGTTAGTAAGGCTGTTGAATGCGTAATCAGGTACATTTGGCTCATCTGTTGAGTTAAAGCTTCGAACTTCAGTTAACTCTAAGCCGAGTGAATCAGCAAATCTCACTCTGTTATTGTTATGTTTTATGCTATCCTTACGTGCCTGTCTTTCTGTTGGGGAACCTGGGCAGGATTTTGCCCTCTTCCGCACAATTGGCTGTGGTAGCAAATCCTTCTTACCTGGACCAAGGTGCGATCCATCTGGAGAACTGTGCTCCTCAGGTGGGCCGAATCCATCAGCCAGGCGGACACTATCGTACAGACCTGAAATGTAGCTCAGGTTTCGAGTGAGACTAATGAAGATTTGTCGCTCCAGACCTGCATTCTCATTGGGTGCAGGCTGCACCCAAGGCTCCAATCCGATCATACTATGGCACTTGAGCGGTTGCTTGTGCTGTTTGCTGATCCTATTCACATCCAAAGGGAGATGAATGCAGTGTTCTGACCTCTTCTCCCAGGACAGAAACGATTGTATGTGCTGTGCTGACCTCACATCGCGAAGTACAACAGGTTTGGTTCGCTGCTTTGACTGTGCGTCTCGGTCTACAGTTGGCTGTGTACATTGAGAATCTGTAGCTGCTTGTGGCTTTTCATCTGATCCCAACTTCACATCCACATTCGGAATCCTTGGACTGGATCCCAGATTCATTCTGACTTCCTGCTCGAACTCCCTCCCCTCACTCAGGACAGGCTGGGCCCCCTGCTCAAACCCTCTCCCCTCACTCAGGACAGGCTGGGCCCCCTGCTTGGACCCTCTCCCCTCACTCAGGACAGGCTGGGCCCCCTGCTCGGACCCTTTCCCCTCACTCAGGACAGGTTGGACCCCCTGCTCGGACCCTCTCCCCTCACTCAGGACAGGCTGGGCCCCCTGCTCGGACCCTTTCCCCTCACTCAGGACAGGTTGGACCCCCTGCTCGGACCCTTTCCCCTCACTCAGGACAGGCTGGGCCCCCTGCTCGGACCCTCTCCCCTCACTCAGGACAGGCTGGGCCCCCTGCTCGGACCCTTTCCCCTCACTCAGGACAGGTTGGACCCCCTGCTCGGACCATCTCCCCTCACTCAGGACAGGTTGGACCCCCTGCTCGGACCCTCTCCCCTCACTCAGGACAGGCTGGGCCCCCTGCTCGGACCCTCTCCCCTCACTCAGGACAGGCTGGGCCCCCTGCTCGGACCCTCTCCCCTCACTCAGGACAGGCTGGGCCCCCTGCTCGGACCCTCTCCCCTCACTCAGGACAGGCTGGGCCGCCTGCTCGGACCCTCTCCCCTCACTCAGGACAGGCTGGGCCCCCTGCTCGGACCCTCTCCCCTCACCCATACATTTCAGAAGAACATATTTTTCCGTAATTGGATTTTCAACAACAAACTGAATCATTCTTTCTGATCCTAAATTGCAACTAACAAAAGATTGGGTGACCTGATCTAGCTCAGCATCCCCTGTCAGAACAGGGTGGGCACCCTGATCTAGCCCAGCACTTTCTCCCAGTACAGACTGGGTGCCCTGTTGCAATACAGCACTCTCTCCCAGTACAGACTGGGTGCCCTGTTGCAATGCAGCACCCTCTCCCAGTACTGACTGGGTGCCCTGTTGCAATACAGCACCCTCTCCCAGTACAGACTGGGTGCCCTGTTGCAATGCAGCACCCTCTCCCAGTACTGACTGGGTGCCCTGTTGCAATACAGCACCCTCTCCCAGTACAGACTGGGTGCCCTGTTGCAATGCAGCACCCTCTCCCAGTACTGACTGGGTGCCCTGTTGCAATGCAGCACCCTCTCCCAGTACTGACTGGGTGCCCTGTTGCAATACAGCACCCTCTCCCAGTACTGACTGGGTGCCCTGTTGCAATGCAGCACCCTCTCCCAGTACTGACTGGGTGCCCTGTTGCAATACAGCACCCTCTCCCAGTACAGACTGGGTGCCCTGTTGCAATACAGCACTCTCTCCCAGTACAGACTGGGTGCCCTGTTGCAATACAGCACTCTCTCCCAGTACTGACTGGGTGCCCTGTTGCAATACAACACTCTCTCCCAGTACAGACTGGGTGCCCTGTTGCAATACAGCACTCTCTCCCAGTACAGACTGGGTGCCCTGTTGCAATACAGCACTCTCTCCCAGTACTGACTGGGTGCCCTGTTGCAATACAACACTCTCTCCCAGTACTGACTGGGTGCCCTGTTGCAATACAGCACCCTCTCCCAGTACTGACTGGGTGCCCTGCTTTGATCTGTTTCTCCAGTCAAAGCCTGGAGTAACCTGTTCTGATCCTGAATCCATGGTTTGATAGTTGGTTGGTTCCAATTCAGAATTCCAATTTATTGCTTGGATTTTTTGTTCAACTTTTGAATCACCAATGGCCACTGGCTGGCTGTTCATGTCTGATGTTGGAACCTTACCCAGGGAAGGTTGAATATTCTGCTCTAACCGAGCACCCTTCCCCAGGACAGAGTGGGTGCCCTGCTCTAACCCAGCACCCTTCCCCAGGACAGAGTGGGTGCCCTGCTCTGACCCAGCACCTTTTCCCAGGACAGAGTGGGTGCCCTGGTCTAACCCAGCACCCTTCCCCAGGACAGAGTGGGTGCCCTGCTCTGACCCAGCACCTTTCCCCAGGACAGAGTGGGTGCCCTGCTCTGACCCAGCACCTTTCCCCAGGACAGAGTGGGTGCCCTGCTCTGACCCAGCACCTTTCCCCAGGACAGAGTGGGTGCCCTGGTCTAACCCAGCACCCTTCCCCAGGACAAGGTGGGTGCCCTGCTCTGACCGTGATTCTGCTGCTGATGTCTGGTGTTTTATCCCTTTCTTCCAGCCCAGGACCTGCTGGATCTGGTCTTTGAAGTCTGTGTAGCGAGTAGCCAGGGCTATCCGAGCCTCTGGCACTGGTACTGGGCGCCCGCCGCCCAGACTGTGGGAAGCTGCTGCCATTCACGGTACGGCCATGGGGTGGTGCTGCTGTTCCCCGGCAGCACAGGCTGCTGTCCCTGCTCTGACCAGTGACGGCGCTGGCGGCACCTGCCCCGTCATCGGCCTCTTTGTGACCCAGCCCCCCTGACGTCAGCACGCCGCTGTTAAAGGGATCGGCGTTTAGCCGAAATTTCAGCGCCTGTCGAGCAGCTGGATGGTGCAGCTGGTGGCAGCAGCGCCTCCTGCTGCTACATCAGCCCATTACACACACACATAACAGATTGCTCTCCTTACTGAACATTATTGATATTATTGCTTCATACACAATGCCAGCCTATCTTCAATTAGAAATTGTGTTTATTCCAATTATAAGACCCTTGTCAGACCCCACTTGGAGTACTACAGGAAGGATGTGGAAGCTATTGAAAGGGTGCAGAGGAGATTTACGAGGATGTTGCCTGGATTGGGTGGCATGCCTTATGAAGATAGGTTGAGGGAGCTAGGTGTCTTCTCCCTGGAGAGACAAAGATTGAGAAGCAACCTGATAGAGGTTTATAAAATGTTGAGAAGAATAGATAGGGTGGATTCTAGGAGGCTATTTCCCAGGGCTGAAATGGTCGCTATGAGAGGACACAGGTTTAAGGTGCTGGGAAGCAAGTACAGAGGAGATGTTAGGGGTAAGTTTTTCACTCAGAGGGTGGTGAGTGAGTGGAATCGGCTGCCGTCAGTGGTGGTGGAGGCAAACTCACTGGGGTCTTTTAAAAGACTTCTGGATGAGTACATGGGATTTAATGGGATTGGGAGTTACAGATAGTTCTATGGCTTGGTAGGTATGGATATGATCGGCGCAACTTGTGGGCCAAAGGGCCTGTTTGTGCTGTAGTGTTCTATGTTCTATGTTCAATAACTATCCATTTCCCAGGACCCGCCCTCAACGGGGATTCCTCCTGACACAGTTACAGCTTTTAAACCTCAAGCAGAGTCATAGGGTGGAATTTTACTGGCACATCTGCCCAAGATTCGCATGATCTCGCTGGAGGCCAATGGAGAATGCTGTTCTCCAAGCCAAGCCTGCCCCCGGAATCGGGGCTGGCATGCCGGTAAAATTCTGGCCATAGAATTTTACAGTAAGAAGTTTCACAACACCAGCCCCTCTCTGATCAGAACCTTCCACACACTTGACGAAGGAACAGCATTTCCGAAAGCTTGTGGGATTACTATAAAATAAACCTGTTGTACTTTATCCTGGCGTTGTGAGACTTCTTAGTGTGTTTACCCCAGTCCAACGCCGGCATCTCCACATCGAATTTTACAGCATAGAAAGAGGATCTTTGGCCCAATGTCCATGTTGGCCATCAACATCTATTTGTTCTAATCCCATTTTCCAACACTTTGTCTGTAGCCTTGCATGTAATTGCATTTCAAGTGCTTATCTAAATGCTGCTTAAATGTTGTGAGGGTTCCACCCTCCCTAAAGCACTGTGGGTTCTGAAATCTATCAAAGCATCAAAATGGATGAACTGACAACGCAAATAGAAATGAATGTATATGACCTGATAGTCGTTTGAGACCTGTTACAAGATGACCAAGGTCAGGATATTGAAGGGTAATTTATATTTTTGAAGGATAATTTCGATGGACTGCAATAGTAAAGAGTCATAGAGGTTTACAGCATGGAAACAGGCCCTTTGGCCCAACTTGTCAATGCTGCCTTTTTCTTAAACCCCTAAGCTAGTCCCAATTGCCTGCATTTGGCCCATAACCTTCTATACCCACCTTACCAATGTAACTGTCTAAATGCTTTTTAAAAGACAAAATTGTACTCGTCTCTGCTACTACCTCTGGCAGCTTGTTCCAGACACTCACCACCCTCTGTGTGAAAAAATTGCTCCTCTGGACACTTCTGTATCTCTCTCCTCTCACCTTAAACCTATGCCCTCTAGTTTTAGACTCCCCTACCTTTGGGAAAAGATATTGACTATCTAGCTGATCTATATCCCTCATTATTTTATACTACGCCCCTCATTATTTTATAATATCACCCCTCAGCCTTCTATGCTCCATAGAAAAAAGTCCAGTCTATCTAGCCTCTCCTTATAACTCAAACCATCAAGTCCCGGTAATATCTTAGTAAATCTTTTCTGCACTCTTTCTAGTTTAATAATATCCTTTCTATAATAGGGTGACTAGAACTGTACACAGTATTCCAAGTGTGGTCTTACCAATGTCTTGTATGACTTCAACAAGACATCCCAACTCATGTATTCAATTTCTGCCCAATGAAACCAAGCATACTGAATGCCTTCTTAACCACTCTGTCCACCTGTGACTCTACTTTCAAGGAGCTATGAACCTGCACATCTGGATCTCTTTGCTCTGTAACCTTCTAGTGGTTAGCACTGCTGCCTCACAACACCAAGGATCCAGGTTCAATTCCATCCTCGGGTCACTGTCTGTGTGGGGTTCGCACTTTCTCCCTGCATCTGTGTGGGTTTCCTCCGAGTGCTCCAGTTTCCTTCTACAGTCCAAAGATGTGTGGGTTAGATTGATTGGTCATATTAAATTAACCTTAGTGTCAGGGGTATTAGTAGGGTAAATATGAGGGGTGAAGGGAATAGGGCATGGGTGGGATTGATGTCAGTGTAGACTCGATGGGCCCAATGGCCTCTTTCCGCACTGTAGATTCTATGATCTCCCCAATGTCCTACCATTAACTGAGTAAGTTCTGCCCTGGTTCAATCTACTAAAGGCCACACTTGGAATACTGTGTACAGTTCTGGTCACCCTATTATAGAAAGGATATTATTAAACTAGAAAGAGTACAGAAAAGATTTACTCGAATGCTACTGGGACTTGATGGATTGAGTTATAAGGAGAGGCTGGATAGACTGTGATTTTTTTCTCTGGAGCATAGGAGGCTGAGGGGTGATGTTATAGGGGTCTGTAAAATAATGAGGGGTATAGATCAGCTAGATAGTAAACATCTTTTCTCAAGGGTAGGGAAGACTAAAACTACAAGGGCACAATTTAAGGTGAGAGGAGAGAGATAGGAAAGTGTCCAGAAGGGCAATTGTTTCACACAGAGGGTGGTGAGTGTCTGGAACAAGCTGCCAGAGGTAGTAGTACAGGCGGGTACAATTTTGTCTTTTAAAATGTATTTAGATAGTTACATGGGTATGATGGGTATAGAGGGAATATGGGCCAAATGTGGGCAATTGGGATTAGTTTAGGGGTTTTAAATAAAAGGGGCGGCATGGACACATTGGGCCAAAGGGCCTGATTCTATGCTGTAAATCTCTATGACCTCTCATTTATCTAAATTAAACTCCATCTACCATACGTCAGCCCGGTGGCCCAATTGATCAAGATCCCTTTGCAATTCGAGATAACGTTCTTCACTGTTCACTATGCCATCAATCTTGGCGTCATCTGCAAACTTACTAACCGTGCCTTATATTCTCATACAAATCATTAATACAAATGACAAATAACAGTGGACCCAGCACTGATTCCTGAGGCACACCACTGGTTACAGGCTTCCAGTTTTGAAAAACATTCCTCTACAACCACCCTCTGGCTTCTGTCATGAAGCCAATTTTGTATCCAATTAGCTACCTCACCTTGGATGCTGTGAGATTTAACGTTATGCAACAACCTACCATGCTGTATCTTGCTAAAGTCCATGTAGACAAATCAGCTGCACAGCCCTCATCAACTTCTTGGCTACCCCTTCAAAAAACTCAATCAAATCTGTCAGATATGATTTTCAACTCACAAAGTCATGCTGACTGTCCCTGATCAGTCTTTGCATCTCTAAATGCCTGTAGATCTTGTTTCTCAAAATACCTTCCAACAACTTACCCACCACAGCTGTGAGGCTCACTGGCCTGTAGTTCCCAGGCTTTTCCCTGCAGCCCTTTTCAAAAAAAAGCACAACATTTGCCACCCACCAATCTTCAGGCACCTCACCTGTGACTATCATTGGTTCAAATATTTCTGCTAGGGGACCCACAATTTCTTCCCTAGCATCCACAAATGTTCTGGGATATATTTCATCAAGAAGGCAGTTTACCAACACCTTCTCAAGGGAATTGGGAATGGGCTTAGCCAGGCAAACCCACATCCTATGAAAGAATAAAAAACACATGTAACTCCTCTATTCAAGAAAGGAAGACAAGAAAGGAGATGACTACAGGCCAGTTTACATCTGTCATAGGGAAAATGCTACAATATGGTATTATGGAAGTTATAGCAGGACACTTAGAAATCAATAGCCAACGTGCTAATGTGAAACTTTTGACTAATTTATTGGAGATTTTTCAGGAAGTAATATGGCTAACAGGGAACCTGCAGATGCAGTGTACTTGGATTTCCAAAAGGCATTCAATAGAGTGCCACAGCAAAGATTACTATGCAACATAAGAGCTCATGGTGTATTATTGTGGATCGAGGATTAGCTGGTTCCCATCTTATGCTCCCTAATTGGGAACAGAAACTGTCAGGGAAAGGCACAAATGAAAAGTGGAGCTTGTTCAGTGAACAAATACTGCGTGTCCTTGATAGGTATGTCCCTGTCAGGCAGAGAGGGAATAGCCAAGTGAGGGAACCATGGTTCACAAAGGAGGTTGAATGTCTTGTCAAGAGGAAAAAGGAAGTATATGTAAAGGTGAGAAAACAAGATTCAGTTGGGTCACTTGAGTGTTACAAGGTAGCAAGGAATGAGCTAAAAAAAACGGGCTTAGGAGAGCTAGGAGGGGGCATGAGATGCCCTTGGTGGGTTGGATCAAGGAAAACCCCAAGGCTTTTCACTCTTATGTGAGAAATAAAAGAATGACCAGGGTGAGGTTAGGGCTGGTCAACAATAGTAGTGGGAACTTGTGCATGGAGTCAGAAGTGACAGGTCATTAGAGTGCAAGTCTTTACAGCCAATCTGCTATTCAAGTCTTAAAGGTGCAGACAATGTGAGTGGAGATAGCATTAATCATAGGTTAAAGATATGTGTATTGTCTCCAGACAGGACAGTAAGTGAGATGTTGCAAGTTTAGGCAAGTCATGGGGGTTACAGATAGTATGCAGCTGTATAGGGCATTGGTGAGGCCACAGCTGGAGTACTGTGTGCAGTTTTGGGCGCCGCACCTGCGCAAAGATATTTTGGCCTTGGAGGGAGTGCAGAGGAGGTTTACTAGGCTGATACCGGAGTTGAGGGGGTTGAGCTATGAGGAGAGGCTGAATAAACTAGGCTTGTACTCGTTAGAGTTTAGAAGAATGAGGGGAGAGCTCATTGAGACATATAAGATGATGAATGGGATGGATAGGATAGAGGTGGAGAGACTCTTCCTGCTCAAAAAAGACAGTAGGACTAGGGGGCACAGCCTCAAGATAAAGGGGGGGCGGTTTAGAACGGAGTTGAGGAGGAACTTCTTCACTCAAAGGGTGGTGAATCTCTGGAATTCTCTGCCCGTTGAAGTGGTGGAGGCTACCTCGCTAAATATTTTTAAGACGCGGGTTGATGGGCTTTTGATAAGAAAGGGGATTAAGGGTTATGGGGAGAGGGCGGGAAGGTGGAACTGAGCCGTGACAGATCAGCCATGATCTTATTGAATGGCAGGGCAGGCTCGAAGGGCTGGATGGCCTACTCCTGCTCCTAGTTCTTATGTTATGTTCTTATGTTCTTATGACATGAACCCAAGATCCCGGTTGAGGCTGTCCTCATGTGTGCAGAACTTGGCTATCAGTCTCTACTCAGTGACTCTGTGCTGTCATATGTCATGAAGCCGTGGGGTGTATGCCTTCATGACATATGACAGCGCAGAGTCGCTGAGCAGAAACTGATAGCCAAATTCCGCAAACATGAGGACAGCCTCAACTGGGATCTTGGCCTCTTTTAAATAAACAAACTCAAGTTAAATCAGGACAAAGTAAAAGAGGCAGCTCCCCAAAAGGAAGGGGAACAGCCTGAACAAAATCCAAGTACAAAGGAATCTTAAAAACGTCAAATTAAAATGTGAATATTAGGGCCGATAATGCATCCCAGTCCCTGCGGTGCCCAACGGGCAACCGGGATCTTGGGTTCATGTCACACTATCTGTAACCCCCATGACTTGCCTGAACTTACAACATCTCACTGACTGTCCTGTCTGGAGATAATACACATCTCTTTAACCTATGCTTAATGCTATCTCCACTCACATGTCTGTACCTTTAAGGCTTGAATAGCAGATTAGCTGTAAAGACTCGCATTCTAATCAGTATTCTGTAAACTGTGTGTGCCTTTACATGCCTTGTTTCTGATCAGAACTCTCCACTCACCTGACGAAGGAACAGCATTCTGAAAGCTTATGGCGTTTATAGAACATAGAACATAGAACATTACAGCGCAGATCAGGCCCTTCGGCCCACTATTTACTATCAAATAAACTTGCTGGACTTTAACCTGGTGTTGTGATACTTCTTACTGTGTTTACCCCAGTCCAATGCCAGCATCTCCATATCATATCTCATAGAAGACAGAGGGTGGTGGTAGATGGAAAATTTTCAGACTGGAGACCAGTTACCAGCAGTGTACCACAGGGATCAATACTGGGTCCTCTGCTTTTTGTGATTTTTATCAATGACTTGGAGGAGGGGGCTGAAGGATGGATCAGTAAATTTGCTGATGACACCAAGATTGGTGGAGTAGTGGTTGAGGAGGAGGCCTGTTGTAGGCTGCAAAGAGACATTGATAGGATGTACAGCTGGACTGAAAAATGGCAGATGGAGTTTAACCCTGGTAAGTGCAAGTTGATTCATTTTGGTAGGACAAATTTGAATGTGAATTACAGGGTCAACGGCAGGGTTCTGAAGAATGTGGAGGAACAGAGAGATCTTGGTGTTCATATCCACAGATCTCTGAAGGTTGCCACTCAAGTGGATAGAGCCGTGAAAAAGGCCTATAGTGTGTTAGCATTTATTAACTTGGGTTTGAGTTTAAGAGCCATGGGGTTATGCTGCAGTACATTTGGAATATTGTGTGCAGTTCTGGTCACCTCATTATAAGAAAGATGTGGAAGCATTGGAGAGAGTGCAAAGGAGATTTACCAGGATGCTACCTGGTTTGGAGGGTAGGTCTTATGAGGAAAGGTTGAGGGAGCTGGGGCTTTTCTCTTTACAGTAGAGGAGGATGACAAGCAGCTTAATAGAGGTTATAAGATGATGAGAGGGATAGATAGAGTGGACACTCAGTGACTATTTCCTCGGATGAATGTAGCTGTTACTCGGGGGCTTAACTTTCAGGTTTATGGTGGGAGATATAGGGGTATGGAATGCACTGCCTGCTGTGACAGAGGATTCAGACACTTTAGGAACTTTCAAGAGGTTATTGGATAGGCACATGGAGCACACCAGAATAATAGGGAGTGGGATAGCTCGATCTTGGTTTTGGACAAAGCTCAGCACAACATCAGGGGCCAAAGGGCCTGTACTGTGTTGTACTGTTCTAGTCTATGGTTAACAGGGGACAGAGAATAGGGATCAATGGGTCATTTTTGAGTTGGCAAAATGAAACCAGTGAAATCTCACAGGAAACAGTGCTGGATCTCAACTATTTATAATCTATATAAATGAGCTGCATGTTCTCCTCCTCTCCATCTTAAATTGAAATGCCGAGTTCCAGATTCCCCCATGAGGGAAAATATCCTCTCAGCATCAAGCTTGTCTACTGCCCCCACCCCAGAGTCATTTGTGTATCAATAAGATCATTTCTCATTGTTCTGAACTCCATAATGTGTATCTGTTCAACCCTTACAAGACAGCAAAGTCTAAACTCGCCAAACCGCATCCAATTAAAGAATATCCCTCTTCAATAAGGAGACCAATATCTGTTACAGTGCTCTGGGTGTGGTCAAGACATTGTAACAAGACATTGCTGCTTTTATAACCTATACCCCCGCAATAAACAAAGGCATTTCATTTGTTTTCCTAATCACTTGCTGACTCTTTGTGATTCAAAAACACAGTCTCCCTCCACTTCATGTAATTTCAGTGCAATTGTCTATTTTATCCCTCACATTCTGAATGTTTTGAGTTGACTCCTTCCTCACTGAGTTACATCGAACATTCTGTGTTTGAGCATCTGAACCCTGTGTAAACCAATAGAAATGATTACAGCACCAAGTGTCCGGACACTCTGCCCCCAAATGCAATGTAATTCTAAGCAGTGCTCACTCACTGATCTCTCATTTTCACTCAATTTGATTACGCTGCCTCAGCACAGCTTTGAGTACAGCCTTTGCTTTGGAATTTGGGTAGATATTGACAGTAGCCTGATGCTGTTATACTTTTACTGTATTTGAAAGATATTTGAATTAATTGTTATGTCTATGCACTTTGAACTGTTGCTTTGCAGTCTTGAATCAGTCTCTCAGAACTGAAGGAGTTAACGCAAAGAGGGGAAATATCTCTGAACTGTCTCCCCTCCCCTAGACACTCCACATCCCAGTGAACAAACCAGAGACAACCTAGATACCCCAGAGCTTCAGAGCCCCAGATACTCCAACACTCCACATTCCAGAGACCAGACCAGAGAGACTCCCCCCAGCCTAGGCACCCCCACCACCAGAACCCAGACCCCAGACCCACACCCCGCAGGCAGTGCCAGCTGGACCACACTCCGAACACGTAACGCGGGGATCGGACCTCACTCCCGGCGGGCACTGCGGGGATCGGACCTCACTCCCGGCGGGCACTGCGGGGATCGGACCTCACTCCCGGCGGGCACTGCGGGGATCGGACCTCACTCCCGGCGGGCACTGCGGGGATCGGACCTCACTCCCGGCGGGCACTGCGGGAAACGGACCTCACTCCCGGCGGACAGTGCGGGGATCGGACCTCACTCCCGGCGGGTATTGCGGGAGGAGGTGGTGCCTGGAGGTGAGTTTGAGGGTTTTCTTCTGAAATGTTGCCGAAGATTCACATAATCTGATAGAGTCAGTACTGAGGGAGTGCCGCACTGTCAGAGGGTCAGTGCTGAGGGAGTGCCGCACTGTCAGAGGGTCAGTGCTGAGGGAGAGCCGCACTGTCAGAGGGTCAGTGCTGAGGGAGTGCCGCACTGTCAGAGGGTCAGTGAATGAGACTCCAGGGTGGTAGTCTGCTTTGCTGGTGCCAGGTTCCTGGATGTCTCTGAGCAGGTAGAAAGCATCCTAAAAAGGGAGGGTAATGAGACAGATGTCCTTGTCTATATTGGTATAAGTGATGTAGGCAGAAAGAGCAGGGAACAAATTAGGAAGTTGGGTAGAAGGTAGCAATCCCTGGATTACTCCCCGTGCCACTTGCTAGTGAGGCTGGGAACAGGGAGATTGTGCAGCTGAGCCCGTGGCTGAAGAACTGGTGCAGGAGGGAGGGTTTCAGATTCGTGGATAACTGGGAAGTCTTCCAGAGAGGATGGCACCTGAACAAGAAAGATAGGTTACACCTGAACTGGAGGAGCACCAATATCTTGGCTGGGAGGTTTGCTAGTGTGGTTCGGGTGGGTTTAAACTAATGTGGTACTGGGGCGGAGATCAGAACAATAGGTCGGTAAGCGTAGAGACTGGGGACGAGCATGGGGCTAAAATAAGGCTACCTAAGAGGAAGAACAATCTGGGGGAGGATGAACTCAGTGGGCCTGGAGGTCTGGAATGCATCTGCTTCAATGCAAGGAGCGAAACAGGCAAGACAGATGAACTTAGAGCCCTAATACATGCGTGGAACTTGGATGTGGTTGCAATGACAGAGACTTGTTAAAATAAGGACAAGACTGGCAGCTGAATATTCCAGGGTATAAGTGTTTTAGGCGAGACGGTGGGGGAGTAGCAATTCTAGTTAGGGAGCATATTACAGCGGTATAGAGGGTGAACAATTGGGAAGGATCATGTAACGAGACACAGTGGGTAGAACTCAGAAACAGGAAGGGCACAATCACTATGCTGGGGGTATACTACAGGCCTGCCAGCAGCCCACGGGAAGTTGAGGAATGGATATGTAAGGAGATTCTGTCAGGTGTAGAAAAAATGTTTGTTGTAGTGAGAGATTTTAATTTCCCTCGTGTAGACTGGAATCCCCTTCGGGCTGGGGGTCCAGACGGGGATGAATTTGTAAAATGTATCCAGGAACGTTCTTTGGAACGCCGCATTGTCAGAGGGTCAGTGCCAAGGGAGAGCCGCATTGTCAGAGGGCCAGCGCTGAGGGAGAGCCGCACTGTCAGAGGGTCAGCGCTGAGGGAGTACCGCACTGTCAGAGGGTCAGCGCTGAGGGAGAGCCGCATTGTCAGAGGGTCAGTGCTGAGGGAGAGCCACACTGTCAGAGGGTCAGTACTGAGGGAGAGCCACACTGCCAGAGGGTCAGTGCTGAGGGAGAGCCGCACTGACAGAGGGTCAGTGCTGAGGGAGAGCCGCACTGACAGAGGGTCAGTGCTGAGGGAGTGCCGCACTGTCAGAGGGTCAGCGCTGAGGGAGTGCCGCACTGACAGAGGGTCAGTGCTGAGGGAGTGCTGCACTGTCAGAGGGTCAGCGCTGAGGGAGTGCCGCACTGTCAGAGGATCAGTGCTGAGGGAGAGCCGCACTGTCAGAGGGTCAGTGCTGAGGGAGAGCCGCACTGTCAGAGGGTCAGTGCTGAGGGAGTGCTGCGCTGTCAGAGGGTCAGTGCTGAGGGAGTGCTGCGCTGTCAGAGGGTCAGTGCTGAGGGAGAGCCGCACTGTCAGAGGGTCAGTGCTGAGGGAGTGCTGCGCTGTCAGAGGGTCAGTGCTGAGGGAGTGCTGCGCTGTTTGAGGTGCCATCTCTAATGAGATGTAAACCCAAATTCTCTATCAAATATGTGTAAATAATTCCAATGAAACCTCATCAATTTTCAGTTTAGGTGACAATTAATATCCCACAATCTGCTCTGTATCTGGAAATGGAAGGAAAGAATTAATTGAGAAAAATTGCAATCGCACTAAAGTGGTACTCATTAAATTGTAGAATTACATGAGATGGGGTCCTGATGGACTTCATTCTAGAGTATTAAAAGAATTGGCTCTGCAGATAGTTGGTGTGTTTTTTTTTGAATTATCCAAACACCCTGGATTTGAGAATAGTGAAGTACCTCTGTTATTCAGAAAGGGAGAGAGATGGATGGAAGACAGGCTAGTTAGCTAACATCTGTTGTAGAGCATATGTTATGAGCTACTATTAGAGATATTATAAGCGGGCACTTGAATACGTTCAAGGTAACCAGGCAGATTCATCATGGTTTTGAGAAACAGAAATTATGTTTTTGTGTTGATCGATGAAGTAATCTGTGATGTGGATAAAGGATAACTAATAGACGTACTGTACTTAGCTTTCAGGAAGGAATTTGATAAGGTGCCACCTCAAAGGTTATTGGTGTGGAGTGTAATATGTTGACAGAGATAGATTGGCTAGCTAACATCAAATGGAGAGTAGGTATAAATGAGTCTTTGAGATGGCAGGATGTAAAGAGAGCTCTGCCGCAGGGATCAGTGTGGGGGCCTTGGCTTTACTATATATAAACGATTGGATGGAGACTATTTTTGCAGATGACTCAAAGATAAGTGGACAAGTAAATTGTGAAGAGGACTTAAGAAATCTTCAAAGGGTTATTGATAGGTTAAGTGAGTGGCAAAAATCTGACAAATGAAGCATAATGTGTGATGATAGTAGTGCAATTGATCTAATTTTTTTATGTATCTGAGGAGAATAATTAAAAAATCAGCTTTGTGCTACAGGCAGTCAACTCAGACTCCGGGACAACAAGCTAATTACACATTTCGGCCTTACAAGTTTATATTTTAAGTATAGGTAATGGACTTTGTTTACTTAAGTTCCCCTAGGAGTTCTGATTAGAGTGATTGACAGGGTCATGTGATGATGTGGCTTTTGTGCAGTCCTGGGTCTGTACCAGAGAAAAGCTTTTTCAGCAAGCAGTTTAATTGCAGCTGAAGCATGACTGAACTTGGAAGGATTATGCAGGTTCTGGGACTCTATCTTTCTCTGAAAGGTCCACGACTGTTAACAATGTTAAAGTATGCCTGAGTTTGCTAACTGTTTAAAAGTGGATTTGATTTATACATGAATGTGGCTTAGTTGGAACTAGAACAGTCATAAACTGGAAAATAAAGTTGCTTCCTTTTGTTATTAAATATTGTTCAACTATTACTAGTTAAGTTGCTAGATTTCATAGAATTCTACTTATACTGTGTTAATGAATAATGTTTGTTACGATAAAAGATCCCTACTTTGTCAATAGAATCATTCCTGGAAGGAAGTATCCTTTCCTCACATTTATGCCAAAATACAAAAAAATTGTTGGGGTCTAGTCTGATTTCATAATATAATTTGGGATTAATGTGTGGGCAAATATGAAATTGTCTGTTTCGGCAGGAAGTGAAAAAGAAGCTTATTATCTAATGGAGAGAGATTGCAGAGTTCTGAGGTGCAGAGGGATCTGGGTGTCCTTGTGCATGAATCACAAAAGGCTGGTATTCAGGTACAGTGAGTAATTGAGAAAGCTAATAAAATTTTTTACCATTTGTTGTGAGGGGAAATTAATAGAAAAATAGGAGGTTATGCTTCAGTTGTATAGGGCATTGTGAGATTACATCTGTAGTACTAAAGAGCAAGAAACAGTACAGCTTCGGAACAGGTCTTTTGGCTCTCCAAGCCTGCACCAATCATGTTTATCTATCTAGATCCACCACTTATATCCCCCTGTTCCCCGTTTTTCATACGTTTATCAAGATAAGTCCTCAACCACCTCACTTAGCAGTGTATTCCAGGCCCCCAACACCCTTTGTGTAAAAATATTTCTCCCGCACAACTCCACTGAACGCCCCCTTACTTTGAACTTGTGCCCCCTTGTAATTGTTATTTCTACCCTGGGAAAAAGCTTCCAACTGTTTACCCTATCTGTACCTCTCATAATTCTATAAACTTCTATCAGCTCACCCCTCAACCTCCATCTTTCCAGGGAGAACAATCCCAGTTTTATTCAATCGTTCTTCATACTGTCCATACCAGGCAACATTCTGGTAAATTTTTTCTGTACTCTGTCCAAAGCCTCCACCTCCTCCTGACGGTGCGGTGACCAGAATTGGATGCAGTATTCCAAATTTGGTGTAACCACCATTTCATACAACTGTAACATAATTTGCCAACTTCTATACTCAATACCCCGTCTGATGAAGGCAAGCATGCCATATTCTTTCTTCACCATCTTTTCCAACTGTGCTGCCACTTGTAAGAATCTACGGACCTGTCTGTATGTCCATGCTGCTGATGGTTCTGCCATTTATTTCATAGCTCCCACCGATTTGGATCTACCAAAATGCATCATCTCATATTTGCCCGGATTAAATTCCTCCTGCCATTTCTCTGCTCAGTTTTCCAGCCTATCTATATCCTGCTGTATTCGCTATCTGCAACTCCAGCAATCTTAATATCATCCACAAATTTGCTAATCTGACCAGCTACATTTTCTTCCAATATATTACAAGCAGCAGAGGTCCCAGCACTGATTCCTGCAGAACAGCACTAGTTACAGACCTTCATTCAGAAAAACATCCTTTCACATCTACCCCGTGTCTTCTATGGCCAAGCCAATTCTGAATCCATTTAGCTAGTTCACCCTGATCGTGTGAGATTTAATCTTTTGCACCATCCTGCCATGAGGGGCCTTGTCAAATGCTTTACTAAAGTCCATGTAGACAGCATCCACAGCCCTTCCCTCATCAATCATTTCTGTTACCTCCACAAAAAACTCAACTACATTAGTGAGACATGACCTCCCTTGTACAAAGCTATGCAGTTTGTCACTAATAAGACTATTCAGTTCCGAATGTGTACAGATCCTATTCCTAAGAATTTTCCGCAACAATTTCACCATTATTGACGTCAAGCTCATTGGCCTATAATTAACCGGGTTATCCTTGCTACCCTTCTTAAATAATGGGACAACATTGGCTAGCCTCCAAAACTCTGGGACCTCACCAACAAAGAAACAAAGATTTCTGTTAGAGGCCCAGCAATTTCACCTCTTGTATCCCTCAGTAATCTAAGATAGATGCCATTTGGCCCTGGGGATTTGTCTACTTTAATGCTTGTTAACTCGCCCAACACTTCCTTGTAATGATGACTGTAATGAATACTGTGTACAATATTAGTTTCCTTATTGAAGGAAAGATTTGATTTGCTTTATTATTGTTGTATATATTGGTATACAGTGAAAAGTATTGTTTTTTGCGCACCATACAAACAAGGCATACAATAAATAGAACATAGAACATTACAGCACAGAACAGGCCCTTCGGCCCATGATGTTGCGCCGACCAGTTAAAAAGCAATGACCCTCTAACCTAAACCAAACCCTTTCCATCCATAAACCTATCCACGGATCTCTTAAATGCCCCCAAACTAGGCGCATTTACAACTGCAGCACGCAGGGCGTTCCAATCCCTCACCACCCTCTGGGTAAAGAACCTACCCCTGACATCCGTCCTATAACTACCACCCCTTAATTTAAAGCTATGCCCCCTCGTGCTAGCTTTCTCCATCCGAGGAAAAAGGCTATCACTGTCCACCCTATCTAAACCTCTAATCATCTTACATGTTTCAATAAGGTCCCCTCTTAGCCGCCTTCTTTCTAACGAAAACAACCTCAAATCCCTCAGTCTCTCCTCTTCTTCGGGGTATTGAGTATAGAAGTTGAGTTAAATAGAGAAGGAAAGCAGAGGGTGCAGAATGTAGTGTTACAGTCATAGCTAGGATGTAGAGAAACATAGAAACATAGAAAAACTACAGCACGAACAAGCCCTTCAGCCCACAAGTTGCACCGATCATATCCCTACCTACTAGGCTTAGCTATAACCCTCAATCCTATTAAGTCCCATGTAATCATCCAGAAGTCTCTTAAAAGACCCTATCAAATTTGCCTCCACCACCACCGAGGCAGCCGATTCCACTCACCCACCACCCTCTGAGTGAAAAACTTACCCCGCCATCTCCTCTGTACCTACTCCCCAGCACCTTAAACCTGTGTCCACTCGTGGCAACTATTTCAGCCCTGGGAAAAAGCCTCTGAGAATCTGCCCAATCTATATCTCTCAACATCTTATACACTTCTATCAGGTCACCTCTCATCCTTTGTCTCTCCAAGGAGAAAAGACCGAGCTCCCTCAATCTATCCTCATAAGGCATGCCTACCAATCCAGGCAACATCCTTGTAAATCTCCTCTGCACCCTTTCAATAGCTTCCACATAGAACATAGAACATTACAGCGCAGAACAGGCCCTTCGGCCCACGATGTTGCGCCGACCAATTAAAAAGCAATGACCCTCTAACCTAAACCAATCCCTTTCCATCCATAAACCTATCCACAGACCTCTTAAACGCCCCCAAACTAGGCGCATTTACAACTGCAGCAGGCAGGGCATTTCATTCCCCCACCACCCTCTGGGTAAAGAACCTACCTCTGACATCCGTCATATAACTACCACCCCTTAATTTAAAGCTATGCCCCCTCGTGCTAGCTTTCTCCATCCGAGGAAAAAGGCTACCACTGTCCACCCTATCTAAACCTCTAATCATCTTATATGTTTCAATAAGATCCCCTCTTAGCCGCCTTCTTTCTAACGAAAACAACCTCAAATCCCTCAGTCTCTCCTCATAGGACCTCCCCTCCATACCAGGCAACATCCTGGCAAACCTCCTCTGCACCCTCTCCAATGCCTCCACATCCTTCCTATAATGTGGGGACCAGAACTGCACACAATACTCCAAGTGCGGCCACACCAGAGTTTTGTACAGTTGCAACATGACGCTGCGGCTCCTAAATTCAATCCCCCTACCAATAAACGCCAAGACACCGTTTGCCTTCCTAACAACCTTATCTACTTGATTCCCAACTTTCAGGGATCTATGTACACATACACCTAGATCTCTCTGTTCATCAACACTATTCAGAGTCCTACTGTTAGCCCTATACTCTACACATCTGTTATTCCTGCCAAAGTGAACTACCTCACACTTTTCCACATTAAACTCCATCCGCCACCTCTCAGCCCAGCTCTGCAACTTGCCCAAGTCTCTCTGTAAACTATGACACCCCTCCTCACTATCTACCACACCTCCGACTTTGGTGTCATCAGCAAATTTACTAATCCACCCAACTATACCCTCATCCAGATCATTTATAAAAATTACAAACAGCAGTGGCCCCAAAACAGATCCCTGAGGCACACCACTTGTAACCGAACTCCATGACGAATACTTACCATCAACCACCACCCTCTGTCTCCTATCTGCTAGCCAATTCCTGATCCAATTAACTAAATCATCCTCAATCCCCATACATCTGCATTTTCTGCAGAAGCCTTCCATGGTGAACCTTATCAAACGCCTTACTAAAGTCCATATATACCACGTCAACTGCCTTACCCCCATCCACCTCTTTGGTCACTTTCTCAAAAAACTCAATAAGGTTAGTAAGGCACGACCTACCCTCCACAGAACCATGCTGACTATCTCCAATCAATTCATTACTCTCTAAATAACTATAAATCCTATCCCTAATAATTTTTTCTAAAACCTTGCCCACAACAGAAGTAAGACTCATCGGTCTATAATTCCCGGGGAAGTCTCTGTTCCCCTTCTTAAACAATGGGACAACATTCGCTATCCTCCAATCTTCTGGCACTATACCTGTGACCAACGACAACCTGAAGATCAGAGCCAGAGGTTCTGCAATCGCCTCTCTTGCCTCCCAGAGAATCCTAGGGTAAATCCCGTCCGGCCCAGGGGACTTATCTATTTTCAAACCCTCAAGAATATCTAGCACATCCTCCTTATCAACTGCAATACTATCCAGTTTACAACCCTGTAACCCAGTGTTCTCCACAGCTACATTTATGTCTCCCTGCGTGAATACCGAAGAGAAATATTGGTTCAATGTCTCTCCAATCTCTTCCAGTTCCACACGTAACTTCCCACTGCTGTCTCTAACTGGCCCTAATCTTGCCCTAACCAGTCTTCTGTTCTTGACATATCTATAGAATGCCTTAGGATTCTCCTTAATCCTATCAGCCAAAGTCTTCTCATGTCCTCTTTTAGCCCTTCTTAATTCACTCTTCAACTCCCTCCTAGCCAATCTAAAGCTTTCCAGTGCACTACCTGAGCCCTCAAGTCTCATCCTGACATAAGCCTCCTTTTTCTTTTTAACCAACGAATCAACTTTTTTAGTGCACCACGGTTCCCTAGCTCTACCATTTCCTCCTTGCCTGACAGGGACATACATATCAAGGACTCGCAGTAGCTGCTCCTTGAAGAAACTCCACATTTCGGACGTTCCCAGACCCTGTAGTCTCCTGGTCCAACCTATGCTTCCTAATTCTCTCCTAATAGCCTCATAATTACCCTTCCCCCAGCTAAAACTACTGACCCGAGGTTCATGCCTATCCCTTTCCATCACTAAGGTGAACATAACCGAATTGTGGTCACCATCACCAAAATGCACACCAACTTCCAAGTCTAACACCCGGTCTGGCTCATTTCCCAGCACCAAATCCAATATAGCCTCACCTCTAGTTGGCCTATCTGCATACTGAGTCAAAAAACCTTCCTGCACGCTTTGTGTAAAAACTGACCCCTCTAACGAGCTAGAGCTATAGCTATTCCAATCAATATTAGTAAAGTTAAAGTCCCCCATAACAATTACCCTATTACTTTCACTCCTATCCAGGATTGTCTCCGCAATCCTTTCCTCAACCTCTCTAGAACTTTTAGGAGGTCTATAAAAGACTCCCAACAGGGTGACCTCTCCTCTCCTATTTCTAATCTCAGCCCATGCTACCTCAACAGACAAGTCTTCATCAAACTTCCTCTCTGACACTGTGATACCCTTGACTAATAATGCTACCCCTCCCCCCCTTCTACCTCCTTCTCTACTCCGACTGAAGCATTTGAACCCCGGAACCTGCAACAACCATTCCTGTCCCTGCTCTATCCATGTCTCTGAAATGGCCACAACATCAAAGTTCCAGGTACTGATCCACGCTGAAAGTTCATCCACTTTATTGCGAATACTCTTCGCATTAAAGTATACGCATTTCAAACCCTGCCCCGCTCCACCCCCACGATGCCGTGCATTGCAGTCCCCATCTATGTCCCCCTCACTTTCATCCCTGCTACTCAGGATCCCACCCCCCCTCTGAATCAGTTTAAACCCCCCTGCATAGCCTCTGCAAATTTTCCCCCCAAGATATTGGTTCCCCTCTGATTCAGGTGCAGACCATCACTCTTGTAGAGGTCCCACCTTCCCCAGAATGAGCCCCAATTGCTCAAGAACCTGAACCCCTCCCTCCTGCACCATCCCCTCAGCCACAAATTCAAACTTTCCCTCTCTCTCTTCCGCTCTAAACTATCCCGTGGCACAGGCAAGAGTCCCGAGATAACCACTCTGTCTGACTTGGCCTTAAGTTTCCACCCCAACTCCATAAATTTCTGCTTAATATCTCCTTCCCTTAACCTCCCTATGTCATGCGTCCCCACATGAACTATGACTTGGGGCTGATTCCCCTCTCCCTTAAGAGTCCTGAACACCCTCTCTGAAACATCCCGGACGCCAGCCCCTGGGAGGCAACACACCAGCCCTGAGTCCCTACCATTACTTCTGACTCTCCTATCTGTCCCCCTAACTGTGGAGTCCCCAATCACCAGGCCCAATCTTTTACATCCCCTAACCACCTGAGCCTTCACAACAGGCTCACCTCCAGAGACCTGCTCCCTTTGGCTATCTCCAGTTGATTCCTCCTCAACTGTAGCCTCCAGGACAGAAAACCTATTTTGGAGGGGAACAGCCCTAGGGGATTGTCCCCCCAATTGCTTCTTTCCCCTCTTCCTAGCAGTTACCCAAGACTCATTTTTAGGAGTGACTATCTCCTTGTAACTCCTATCAATGTCCGCCTCAGCCTCCCGAATTATCCGGAGTTCCTCCAATTCCAACTCCAGCTCTTAACATGCTCCTCCAGAAGCTGCAATCGTACACACTTCCTGCAGGTAAAATCAGCAGAAACACTACTGGTGTCCCTCACCACATACATACCACAGGAGGTGCAGCTTACTGCCTGAACTGCCATCCCTGAAACAATTTCCAGCAGGAAAAAAAAACTTCCCACACACTTATTATTAGGTTAGAGGAGGGGGAGGGTGGGATTCTCTACCAGTGTAGAGGATCGGGTATCCTCTCTGTGCCAAGTTATAGGGTCAGAGCTCCTGTAATGAGGGATGAGACTTGATGCAAGATCAGTCCATTCAAAAGTGTGATGGCAGTAGCAAAGAAGCTATTCTTGAGTTGGTTAGTACGTGATCTCAGACTTTTGTATCTTTTCCCGACGGAAGAAGGTGGAAGAGAGAATGTTCGGGTGTGTGTGGGGTCCTTGATTATGCTGGCTATGTTTCAGAGACAGAAGGGAGTGTAGACAGAGTCAATGGAGGCTAGTTTGAGTGATGGGCTGGGTTTCATTCACGACTCTTTGCAGTTTCTTATGGTCTTGGACAGAGCAGGAGCCATACCAAGCTGTGATATAATCAGAAAGAATGCTTTCTATGGTACATCTGTAGAAATTGTAAATGTGTTCGAAGCGGTTCAGAAAAAGTTGATCAGGTCAATACAAGGAATGGATGGGTTGTTTTATGAGGAAAGGTTAGACAGGCTGGGTTTGTATCTGCTGGAGTTCAGAAGAGTATGGGACAACTTTATTGAAACCTTCAAGATCCTGAGGGGTATTGATGTGGAGAGGATATTACCTCTTGTGGAAGAACCTAGAACTTGGGTTACACTGTTTAAAAATAAGAGGTCACCCATTTTACGCAGAGGTAAAGGGAAATCCTTTTTTCTTAGAGGGTCGTGAGTCTTGGAGCTGTCTTGGATAGGTGATGGAAGCAGAATCTTTGAATATTTTAAGGCAGTGGTGGATAGAATCTCGGTAAGTTAGGCATTGAAAATTATTGGAGGTAGGCAGGGTGCAGATTTGAGTTTACTGTCAGATTTGCCATTATTAAATGGTGGAGCAGGACTGAGGGGCTGAATGGCCTTCTTTGATTGTGTGTTTGTTTGTCCTTCATGTCCTGGCTCTTGTGCTATGACTAGAAACAGATTATCTGGTCGTTATTACATTCTAACGGAAGCTTGCAATGTGCACCTTCTGCATCTTAGAACCATAGAAATGTTATGGTGCAGAGAGAGAGAGCCATCCTGCTCATTCTGTCTGCATTGTCCAAAAACAGAAAAAAGGAGCCATTAATTTTGATTGTGTTTTCCAGTACCTGGTCCACGGTCACTCTATTCTCTCTCCATAGATTTCAGACCTGTTGAATATTCCAGCCTTTTCTGTTGTATTACATTTCAGTAAATGCTTTAATGCTGCGACATTTTGATACAAGCCACAGCATTGAAAGATTCTCTTCGTTATATAGTTAAATTAAGCATGTATGGATCAATTGTTATTGATGCAAATTTAGAGATTATTTATGGTAGTACTGTGGTTATGTAACTGAAATAATTAATCCAGGGGTTTGGACATGGGATAATTAAATATATCTGAAATGAAAAGCTAGTATCAGTAATAGTAAAAATGAAACTGTTAGAATGTTGGTCATTTCAGCTTACTTTAGGGAAGGTCTGGCCGATATGTGACTCCAGACCCACAGCAATTAGACTGTTCAGTGCTGTAAGATGGTGATTTCTGTGTCAAACATCGTCAGGAGCAGCAGACTGCAATTCCCAGATTCTGCAGTCCAGACTTGCAGTATGCTTTGCCATATAGAATCATAGAAATTGTACAGTGCAGAAGGCGGCCATTTGGCCCATTGTCTCTGCACCAACAATCCCACCCAGGCCCTATTCCCATCACCCCACATATTTACCCTCTAGTCTTTGGATCCCAGGACACTAAGGGGCAGTAGAGCCTGGCCAATGCACCTAACCTGCACATCTTTGGACTTTGGGAGGAAACTGGAGCACCCGGAGGAAACCCACAGAGATGTTTGAAATTAGTCTGATTCTGTTTATTCCATTAAGGTCCTCATTCAGTGATTATCTGTACTTTTGAGTAGATTAACTAATTAATCTATAAATGTAGTACATTCCTTGAACTATTTAAACTTCTGCCCTGGCTGAAAGAAAAAGACAGTAAGAAGTCTCTCAACACCCGGTTAAAGTCCAACAGGTTTATTTGGTAGCATAAGCCACAAGCTTTCGGAGCACTGCCCCTTCATCATATGGGGCAATGTTTGTGAACAGAACTCCCATCACCCGATGAAGGGGCAGTGCTCCGAAAGCTTGTAGCTTTTGCTACCAAATAAACCTGTTGGACTTCAACCTGGTGTTGTGAGACTTCTTATTGTGCTTACCCCAGATATTGGCGAAGGCCAATATCTCCACATCATGAAAGAAAAAGAAACATTAAAACTCACCAAGCAATAACCTAGCTACTTCTGTAATGCCTGTGGTTGTCAGCTCTGTCTTGTTGTTGGCCCCACATCCCAGATGCATCCCTTCCTTCCCTGCACCAAATGTCCTCACTCGCCCAGGTCCCTGAGTAAAGTCAGGACTGTATAGGAGCAATATTCAATGAGCTGCACTCTATGCTGCTACTTTCTGCTCATCTGCATCTCTCAACATCAGACTTTTTATAAAATACTGACTTTTGTCTTTCCAAAGTGCATCACATCATAACTCTGGACTGCTACTTATGACTTAAGGTCATGGTGAAAGGTTACTTCAGTGATTTGACTAGCTTCTAACTGTGACCAAGAGGGAAAAGTGAATCTTTCACCAAAAGGAGCACAATGACAAATAGTATTTAGACTACACCTTGAACGTAGTGAAACATTCCAAACATTTCTTCACAATTTAACAAGAAATATTAGAGCATATGGACAAGAACATGGTAAAAAGGTAGGTTTACAGGAGCATCAGGAAGGAGGTAGAGAGGATGGGATATACGGGGGTCGGGGGGAGCGGTTTGTGTTAGAAATGGAGTGGGGAACTGAGGGAAAGTGTAGTGGACAGTGTCTCCCCCACCACAGTATTGAGGATGTGTAGTGGACAATGTTTCCCTAGCATAGTGTTGTTGGTAAAATAATACCTCTGAAACTGTTCGTGAGCCAAAATAGAGTGGTTTTTATTTCAAAGCTCTGGCTTTTATTCCAGAGCTTTGGGAGAACTGATTCCTAAGAATGGACTACCAGACTTCTCGTGGAACACAAATACAAAGAGGTATTTACATATCATGAGTCTTAGTAACAAACATAACACAAACTTCCAATTCCAGTCAAAATCTTTGATCTTCCTTCTTCATTTACTGCTTCAGCATCTCTGTCTTTGAAGTTACTTGTGTGATTAACATAAACAGGCAAGGCTTGCAATGTCTGCAAAATAACATTCACACCTAACCATCTATCTTTATATTCACATCTGTCCATTTGCCTTTACATTCACAGTGGACCATTTGTCTTTATGAGAGTTAAACAATGAAAGAGCAGTATAAGCCTGGGAAGATCAGCCATGATGATGGGTTATGTTTGAGATATATTCTAGATACAAAACCCTTTCCCTTCTTCAATCCCCACTTTTGGTCAGGGCCAGGCCCAAGCATGGCCCCATGACCAATTCAAAGCCAAATATTATCAGCATATGGGCCTACCCCCAGTTAAAAACAAAAGACAACTTGGGGTTCTTTGTGCCCACACAATCAATAAGCACCCACTCAACCAACAACTAAGTTATCATACAGGAAAATACCAAAGTTCAAATCCAATACGAGACCTTGTCTTAACCTTGCGTGACCGGCAAGCACCCAAGCAAACATTGGCCTTTTATTTGTGCATCAGTCTCGATTGTCCTCTGTGTAGTCTAGTTCTTTGGTCTGGTCTGGCACTCTGGCTTTGGTTTTCCTTCCTTCTCGGGTGTGTGGCTCTCCTCGTGCTGGACATCACTGGTGATGGTCACCATTGTTGTAGTTCATTCCTGGTTGAGTTTTGCGTGTCTTTTGGTTATTGCCAATCAATCGATCAGGACTTGATCCCCCTCATCGATAAGAGTCCAGACAGGTGCTGCCACACTGATCTCTGGGTATGTCCCCAGCAGCCATGTCTGTAGGCGCTGGAGGCACACAGGTCACACAACTTCCTTCAGTCTTGAACGCGAAGCATGATAGGTCACAAACTCAGGACCAGTGTCTGTCAGGAATTCCCCAGTCAAACAACAGTCAAGCAAGGCCTAGACATTGGCATGCATAGTAATAATACATCTCACAACATATTGATACTCCAGAAGTTGTAGACAACAATATGCTACAAATAGAAATAATCACATATTCTAAACACCATTTTAGATTCAGATTTATGCACAGGCCAATAATAAATCATTGATACAAGTGCAAAGGAAATAACATTCCAATTTGGATTTTGGAGGGTCATGCACCCAAAAACTGCTGAAGAGGTCGGTTTAACTCTCCAAAGTATCATAATTTAAAAATGATCCAAATTTGCATAATAAACACTGTTTTGTCACAGTTACCATTTAGATTTGAACTTCCACAGTCACAGCTCAAAATCTATCACCTTCTGGCATACACATAGTATGTTCTTTTATGACCCAATTAACACAATGTAACCAAAGCACAAGCTTTTTTCCATCTGTTTAACAAATTATAGAGGAAACTCCTCCATCATTCTGTCCACTTTACCAGTTTATTTATGAATAACGTAACTCGCACAAATGGTTTATTTGTCCTCCAAGCATTTTAACTCTTGTAACCCCAAATAACTAAGTACTAGGAAAAATCCCATCATCTGTTGTGAAGTCATTGACGCTCTCCAGAGCCCTTAGCTTTTCAGAAAAATTAACTCCCAACATGTTAGCATTTACGTACATTGAATTGAAAAACTTTACATGTGAACATGAGGATTACCGTAGATAACATTTACTCATTACAGGAAAGTCACAAAACAAACAGATATTACTTAGTAGCATTATCTCACATTCAAATAGTTATATCATAAACTGAGAACATGTTTCAATGCATCCCTCTTTGAAATATAAAACCCATACAGACTCTCTTTCCATTACCTTTTATTTGTCGTGCGGTACCTTGTCAAAGGCCTTGCTAATATCCATGTAGACAACATCAACTCCACCACCCTCATCTACCTATTTGGTTACCCCTTTCAAAAAAGTCAGTCAAATTTGTGAGATGTGATTTGCCACTCACAAAGCCATTCAGACTGTCCCTAAGCAGTCCTCGCCTCTCTCAATGTCTGTAGATCTTGTCTCTCAGAATACCTTCTAACAACTTACCCACTGCAGATGTTAGACTCACCAGCCTGTAGTTCCCAGGCTAATCCCTGCAGCCTTTCTTAAACAAAGGCACAACATTTGCCACCCTCCAATCTTCAGGCACCTCACCTGTGGCTGTCAATGATTCAAATATCTCTGTTAGGGGACCCATAATTTCCTCCCTAGCTTCCCGCAATATCCTGGGATGCACTTCATCAGGTCCCGTGGATTCATCTATCTTGATGTGCTTTAAGATTTCCATCACCTCCCTTTTCTGTGATATATACACTCCTCAAGACATCAGTATTTATTACCCCAAGTTCCCTAACCTCCATGCCTTTCTCAGTGGTAAATACTGATGAAAAATATTAATTTAGAATCTCACCCATCTCTTGTGGCTCCGCACATAGATGACTTTGTTGATCGCTAAGAGGCCCTACTCTCTACCATGGTTACTCTTTTGCCCTTTTTGTATTTATAGAACATAGAACATTACAGCGCAGAACAGGCCCTTCGGCCCACGATGTTGCGCCGACCAGTTAAAAAAAAACAATGACCCTCTAACCTAAACCAATCCCTTTTCGTCCATAAACCTATCCACGGATCTCTTAAACGCCCCCAAACTAGGCGCATTTACAACCGCAGCAGGCAGGGCATTCCAATCCCTCACCACCCTCTGGGTAAAGAACCTACCCCTGACATCCGTCCTATAACTACCCCCCCTTAATTTAAAGCTATGCCCCCTCGTGCTAGCTTTCTCCATCCGAGGAAAAAGGCTATCACTGTCCACCCTATCTAAACCTCTAATCATCTTATATGTTTCAATAAGATCCCCTCTTAGCCGCCTTCTTTCCAGCAAAAACAACCCCAAATCCCTCAGTCTCTCCTCATAGGACCTCCCCTCCATACCAGGCAACATCCTGGTAAACCTCCTTTGCACCCTCTCCAAAGCCTCCACATCCTTCCTGTAATGTGGGGACCAGAACTGCACACAGTACTCCAAGTGCGGCCGCACCAGAGTTGTGTACAGTTGCAACATGACGCTGCGACTCCTAAATTCAATCCCCCTACCAATAAACGCCAAGACACCATATGTCTTCTTAATAACCCTATCTACTTGATTCCCAACTTTCAGGGATCTATGTACACATACACCTAGATCCCTCTGTTCATCCACACTATTCAAAGTCCTCCCGTTAGCCCTATACTCAACACATCTGTTATTCCTACCAAAGTGAATTACCTCACGCTTCTCCGCATTAAACTCCATCCGCCACCTCTCGGCCCAGCTCTGCAACCTGTCCAAGTCTTCCTGCAAACTATGACACCCTTCCTCACAATCTCTGACTTTGGTGTCATCAGCAAATTTACTAATCCACCCAACTATACCCTCATCCAGATCATTAATAAATAATATTTAATAATTAATAATATTAATAATTAATATTTATAGAAGTCCTTTGGACTCTGCTTTGCCTTATCTGCCAGAGCAATCAAATATCCCCTTTTTGCCCTTCTGATTTCTCTCTTAACTCTATTCTGAAACCCTCCATATCTTCAAGGAATCCATTTGATCCCAGCAATCTATTCATGTATATGCCTCCTTCTTCTTGATCAGTACTCAATATCCCAAATCATCCAGGGTTCCCTACTTCCCTCCCAACACAGTATTAGGATATGTAGTGGACAGTGTCTCACTCAGCACAGTATTGAGGATGTGTAGTGGAGAGTGCCTCCCCCAGCACAGTATTTAGACCATAAGGTATAGGAGCAGAATTGGGCCATTCAGCCCATTATTGTGAGGCTTTGCCCTTGGATCCTAGTTTAGCCCAGTAATTTTCCCCATGTTTGCTCTATCCAAGCCTTTATTATTCTGTAAGTTTCAATGAGATCCCCCCTAATCCTTCTAAATTCCATCGAGTACAGACCCAGAGTCCTCAAATGCACCATTATACATCAAGTTTTTAATTCTTGGGATCATTCTGATGAATCTTCTCTGGACCCCCTCCAAGGCCAGCATATCCTTCCTTAGATACAGGGCCCAAAATTGCACTCAATATTCCAAATGTGGTCTGACCAGAGCCTTATAAAGCTTCAGTAATGCATCCCTGCTTTTGTATTCTAGTCCTCAAAATGAATGCTAATGTTGCATTTGCTGTCCTAACTACCAACTCAATCTGCAAGTTAGAATCCTGAACTTTAGAATAAAATACAATCCGTAGAATCCCTGCAGTACAGAGAGAGTGATGTGGATATGCTGGCGTTGGACTGGAGTAAACACAGTAAAAAGTCTGACAACACCAGGTTTTAGTCCAACCGATTTATTTGATAGTAAACTCACAAGCTTTCAGGTTAGCCCCTTCGTCAGGTGAATGGAGAGTTCTGGCCTCAGACAGAGCATATAAAGCACAGACAGTTTAGAGATTACTGATTAGAATGCAAATCTTTATACCTAACCTGCTGTTCAAGTCCTAAAGTGGCTGACAATGTGTGTGGAAGGAGCACTGATACAGAGAGAGACCATTTGGCCCATCGAGTCTGTACTGACCACAATCCCACCCAGGCCCTACTCCCGTAACCCCACACGTTTACCCTGGTTATCCTAGGATCTATTTAGTATGACTAGGGTCAATTTAGTATGGCCAATCAACCCTAACCACACATCTTTGGACTCTGGGAGGAAAGTGGAGCATCCGGAGGAAACCCATGCAGAGAAAGGGAGAAAGTGCCGCCTCTATACAGACAGTAACCAGAGGACGGAATTGAACCTGGGTCCCTAGCACTGTGAGGCAGCAGTGCTAACCACCAATGCTGTAACTAGGACTCCCAAGTCTCTTTGTGCTTCAGATTTCTGATAAGATGAAAGGTAGTGGACAACGTCCCTCCCATCTCAGTAAGGATACTTTGAGGATGGTTTCAGACTGGGTTATGAGGTATTTATGTCTACTGATTCTGCCCCCACACATATTTTCGCAGCCAGCTGGAAATGAGTCCTGATCGATTAGCTCACCAGGCGTTTTTGACTCTGAAAGGTGATGCCTGGGAGGCCAGTAGAGTTCAAAAGACAAGCAGAAAAGGAGCAACATCTGGGGATGCAAGCAGGTAAGAGTTTGTGTAAAATTCAGTCGCATTCAGCGAGAGGCCATCACAAAATAAATTAAAGAATTTGGTTCCAGGCCACTTGGAAGTGCCAGGAAAGGGCAGGATGAGCTTTACTTTCCAATCTTCCTGAAACTAACTTGGTTATGGTGTGAGCAGTTTCCTGGAAAATCTTTTCTTTCAGTGGATGCTCCGTACTCTCAATTGACACAAATCTTCCTTTTGATCACTCAGCTTTTATGAATTCCTGTGATAATTTGGGGCACACATGTTGTCTATGCTTTCTTTCCGTCGTCCCATCCCGTCCACTCCCCTGTCGTCCCGGCGCCCCCCCCACCCTCCACCCTCACTCCCATTCACACCCCCCTATGTTCCCATTCGTCCCCCTCTCAACGCTCCCGTCCGCCCCTTTCACCCCTCACTCCCGTTCGTCTGACCCCCCTCGCGCTCACCCCGGGGGCAGTCCCTCCTCACTCCCATTCCCTCTCTCACCCCGGGGGCGCCCCCCCCCCCCCCCCAACTCTCTCACTCACCCCGGGGGCGCCACCCCCACCCCCACTCTCGCTCATCCTGGGGGTGGGCCCCCACTGCCTCGCTGTCCATGGGCCTCTGCGCTCTGTGTGCCAGTAATGTCTCCATCACCCATACACACACACATGAACAGGATGGAGGGTAGCAATACATGTTATTTATACGCACTTTAGCAAGGTCTCTGACAAGATCCTGCATGGCAGCCTAGTCTGGAAAGTTAGATCACATGGGATCCAGGGGGAGCTAGCAAATTGAATTCATAATTGGCTCGATGGTAGGAAACAAAGAATGATGGTCGAAGGTTGTTCTTCAGACTGGAGGCATGTAACTAGTGGTGTGTCTCAGGGGTCAGTATTGGGACCCTTGTTATTCGTTCCTTATATCAATGATTTGGTTGTGAATGTACAAAGCATGGTTAATGAGTCTGTGGATGATAATAAATTAGGAGGTTGATAACAGAGAAGGTTATCAAAAGTCACAGGTGTATCTTGATCAGTTAGGGAAGGGGGTCAAGAATTGGCAAATGGATTTCAGTACAGATAAGTGTGAGATGTTGTGATTTGGAAAGGCAAACCAGGGTAGGATTTATACAGTGAACCATAAGGCTCTGGGGAGTGTTGAGGAACAGAAGGACCTAGGAGTACTTGTACTCCTACAGGACAGCATGATGGTCCAGTGGTTAGCACTGCTGCTTCATAGCACCAGGGACCCGGGTTCGATTTCCAACTTGGGCCACTGTCTATGGAATTTGCACGTTCTCCCCATGTCTGCATGTATTTCCACCCACAGTACAAAGATGTGCAAGTTAGATGGATTGGCCATGCTAAATTGCCCCTTAGTGTCAGGGGGACTAACTGGGGTAAAGCATGGGGTTATGGGGATAGGGCCTTGTGGGATTATGATTGGTGCAGACTTGATTGGCTGAATGGCCTCTTTCTGCGCTGTAGGATTCTATGATGATTCTGCATAGTTCGTTGAAAGTAGCATCACAGGTGGTGAAGAAGGCATTGAGCACACTGACCTTCATCAATCAGGGCATTGAGTATAGGAGTTAGGACATTATGTTATAGTTGTATAAGTCATTGGTGAGGCCACACTTGGGCTGTTGTGTACAGTTTTGGTCACCCTATAGGAAAGACATTAATAAACTGGAAAGAGTACAGAGGATATTTATAAGGATGTAGCCAGGATGAGTGGGCCTGAATTATAGGGACCAGTTGGCCAGGCTAGAGCTTTATTCCTTGGAACGTAGGAGCATGAGGGCTGAATAAGGAATCGGTAGATTTGTTAAAATAGAACCATAGAATCTCTACAGTGCAGAAAGAGGCCATTTGGCTCATCAAGTCTGCATCAACTCTCCAAAAGGGAGTCCTTCTGAGGTGTATAAAATCAATGATGAGCATACAAGAGATGAACACACATAATCTTTTTCCCAGGGAAGGGGAATTGAAAACTAGAGGGCATAAGTTTGAAGTGAGAGAGGAAAGATTCAAAAAGCATTTGGTTAAGTACATGGATGGGAAAGGATTAGAGGAATATGGGCCAAACCTGGGCAATTGGGACCAGCTGGGAGGGCAACATGGTTGACATAGTTGGGCCTTTTTTCATGCTGAATTGCTATGACTCTGACTGCCTGTACTGTCTCTCCACTTCCCTCTCACTCACACAAACTGTCTATACCCCTCTCCATCACTGTTAGCCGCTGTTGACTGTACTTGATCTTGATTCCTAGGAACTGTAAAAAAAAGAATAGCTCACCCAGCAAAGTGAGGAGAAACCAGACCCGTGTACAGTTGTGCAGTTTCAGCACGATTGATAAAGCCCTTTCTGAAGAGGTGAGTTCATGTTTGATTCTGTATCTTTGTCATTGCAGTACTGTGAGAATCAGGGACAGTATTGTCATTGCAGACCATACGGATCTGAGACAAGAGTATCATTACAGCACCATGAGAATCAGAGATAGGACTGTTGTTACAACACTGTGCGAATCAGGAACAGGACTGTTGTTCATGTCATGTATTAATTTTAGGGAAAAAATAATTAGAAATACCTCCCAGGAAACAGGAGAAAGCCGTTTACCCTTTGACTTCGCTACACTGTTTATATTAGTGTTTTCTTTCTCTCTTTATTATATATTTCTTGATATACAAAAAATCAAATGTATATGTATTAGTTGAGCCTTTTTACTCTTTGTGAAATGATCTTCCACTCTTAGTCACATCATTCTAGAAAGAAATTCAGAAACATCTGTTGGAAATGGGTGATTACTGGTTAGTGTTATGTTCCAAGTTCTACACCCGCCACCAACAGAACAAGTTTTTCTCCTTTATCTCATCAGCTCGTTCCAGAATCCTTAATACCACAATCAAATCATTCCTTAATCTTCTATATCAAAATAAACATAGTTCTCTTAGAAAATGAATCTTGGGAGATAACTATGGGAAGCAAAGATGTGGCACAGGATTTAAAAGATATTTTGCATCAGGCTTTATAATGGAAGATGCTCTGAACATCCCATTAATACTAAAGAATACAGGGGAGTAATTAAGTACCATGACCACTGGAGAAACAGTACTGGACAAACTGATGGGACTAAAGGCAGATACGTCCTTGGCCCTGATGGGTTGTATCCTAGGACCCTAAAGGAAGTAACTGCAGAGATAGTAGATGCATTGATTGTAATTTTCCAAAAATCCTTGGATTCCGGAGGATTGGAAAACTGCTAGTGTGACACCCCTATACAAGAAGGGAAGGAGGTCTAAAGTTGAGTAACTTTAGGTCATGTAGTTGGAAAAACATTGGAATCAGTTATTAAATAAATAATAGCACATTTGGGAAGCATAATCTAATCAAGCAGAATCAGCATGACTTAACGAAAAGAAAATTGTTTTTGAATAATTTATTATAATGGATAGAAAGGAACCAGTAGATATGTTGAAATAGAACCGTAGAATCTCTACAGTGCAGAAAGAGGCCAGTTGGCCCATCAAGTCTGCACTGACTCTCCAAAAGAGCATCCCACACAGGCATCTCCCTTTCACCCTAACCCTGCAAACCCATACATTTACTATGGCTAATCCACTGAACTTTTAACACTAAGGAGTAATTTAGCAATTCAGTCCACCTCATCTGCACATCATTGGATTATATTTGGATTACCACAAGGCGTTCGAGAATCCATGATTTTGGAGGTAGTATATAGGCACGAATAGCAAATTAACTAATAGGCAGGAAACAGTGATGGGGATAGAGAGTTATTTTTTAGGTTGGCAACCTGTAACCAATGTTGTTCTACAGGATCAATGTTGGGACCACAACTGTTTACAATATATATTAATGAATTGGAGGGAGGAAGCGAATATACTGCAGTCAAATCTGCTGACAACACAAAAATAGGCTGAAAGGCAAGTTGCAAGAGGGGCATCACGACAGCTCAGTGACTATCACTGTTTGCTGTGCAGGTACATGGATTTGGGCCGGTGTCTGTGGGAGTTTGCGCATTCTCCCTGTGGTTGCATGGGTTTCCTCCGGGTGCTCCGGTTTCCTCCCACACCCCAAAGATGTGCTCTTAGGCTGATTGGTGTAAGAAATTGTCCCTAAATTATTCTCCCCTTAATCTGGCTTCCAATGGGGGTGCCATAAGCATAGACATAGGTCAAGGATGGAGGAGGAAAAACACATCGTTAAGATGGCGGCGCAGGCTTGTTGGGCCGAAGGGCCTGTTTCCTGTGCTGTGTTGTTCTTTGTTCTTTGTTCATTGTTCAAACAGTTTACAAAGCGATACCGATAGATTAAATAAGTGGACAAAAAGTTGACAAATGGAGTATAATGTAGGAGCACAATGTGAGATTCTTCATTTTGGAAGGGAAAACAAAAGAATAAAGTTTTATTTAAATGGAGAAAAACTGCAACAATAAAAAGGGACTTGAAGATATTTGTACACAAAACACAGAAAGCTAGCACACAGGTGTAGCATGTAATCAGGCAGGCTAATGGATTGTTACCCCTATTTCAGGTGGATTGGTGTATAAGCGTAGGAACTTGCTGCAACTGTGCAAGAACTGGAGAGACCACATCTTAGAGTACTCAGAGCAGTTTCAGTCCCCTTATTTAAGGGGATATATAATTTCATTGGAGGCAGTTCAGAGAAGGTTCATGAGAATGAACCCCAGTATGGAGATGATGATTAAAGGTTAAACAGATTGGGACTCTGCTCATTGGAATTTAGAATAATGAGATGCAATCTCGTTGAAATATAAAGAATTGTTAAGGGGTTTGACAAGATAAATGGTGAGAGGATGTTTTCCCTCATGGGAGAGTGTAGGACCAGAATAAAGAGGCCTCAATTTAAGACTGAGATAAGAAGGAATGTCTTCTCTCTGAGGGGTTTTGGATCTCTTTGCCACAGGGAACTGTGGGGGCAAAGCCCTTGTGTATATTGAAGGCTGAGATAGGTTTTTTTTGATTAGTAAGGAAATCAAGGGTTATGGGGAAAGGGCAGGAAAGTGGACATGAGGAATGTCATTGGATCAGCCATGATCCCATCTAGCGGTGCAGGCTCGACGGTCCAAATGGCCTGCTCCTGTTCCTATTTCTTATGGCCTTGTATCTGAAGAATTACAAGACTACTTTAAGTAATCTCTTCTCATTATGTAACTTTTGATGTCCAAGTAACAGAAGAGTTGTATCTATGTTGCACTTGATCCAAAGCTGATATATTTCTATAATGTGATGCCCTGAATAATGCTCAGTTCTTTAGAGCTAATTAGGACTTTGTTAGATGTATGTTCACCTTCTCATTATAATGATTAATGTACCATTAATATTTTGACGATATTTTGAACAGACTGCTACATTTTAGTAATGTGCATTCACAAACTCCTCAATCTCTTTGGTTCTCTGCTGTTGCGGCATTTCACTATTTAAAGAATATGCAACACTCAGAATGTATGAGCCCAGGTTTGTCTGCTGAAATCCATCGGCCACAGTTTCACCCACTCACTTCATCCATTAATGTCTCCTTATAGGTGATAGAGGAACATCACACTAACCCCAGTGTCAGGAACAAACTTGTGTTAAATATAGTGAATAGCTGAGGCCTCAACACAGATCTTTGTGGGATAGCAGAGTCCTTCCTGCCAGTGCATCCCCATGATTGCCAACTCTTTGTTTCCACCATCTAATCAATCTCCTAAGATTTTATTTGAGTTAATAGTATCTCATATGGATCCTTATAGAATGCCTTCTAGAAGTTTATATAAACTACATCCATAGTCTCCTGTCTAATTTCCTCAAACATTTCTAATTGGTTCAAAAAACAGAACTCAAACTTTACAATTCCTTCTTAGCTCTCATTCTAAACAGCTCAAATTTCTCTACATAGTCACTCTGGAGGGTGACATGGTGGCACTGTGGTTAGCACTGCTGCCTATAGCACCATGGACTCTGGTTCGATTCCAGCCTTGAATTGGTGCAGAGTCTGCAAGTTCTCCCTGTGTCTGCTGGGCTTCCTCCAGGTGCTCCATTTTCATCCCAAAGATGTGTGGGTTAAGAGCATTGGCCATGCTAAATTGTCCCTTAGTGTCCAAAGATATGTAGGTTAGATGGATTAGCAATGATAAATGCATGGGGTTACAGGTATAGGGAGGGGATTAGGTAAGATGCTCTTTCAGGGAGTCAGTGTAAACTCGATGGGCTGGGCAGTACAGGTAGTGTGGGTGAGAGGGATGGAGCGACATTACAGGATATGGGAGGGATGGAGGGACAGTACAAGCAAGTGTGGGTGTGAGGAATGGAAGGACAGTACAGGCAAGTGTGTGAAAGAAAGGACAGTAGATGCAGTGTGGGTGTGAAAGAAAGGACGGTACATGCAATGTGGTTGTGAGAGAAGGGACAGTACAGGCAGTGTGGTTGTGAAAGAAGGGACAGTACATAGAAACATAGAATAGTACAGCACAGTATAGGCCCTTCAGCCCTCGATGTTGTGCCAAGCTATGTCCAAACCCAAGATTATGCTATCCCACTCCCTATCATTCTGGTGTGTTCTATGTGCCTATCCAATAACTGCTTGCAGGCAGTCCATTCCACACCCCAACCACTCTCTGAGTAAAGAACCTACCTCGGACATTCCTCCTATATCTCCCACCATGAACCTTATAGTTATGCCCCCTAGTAACAGCTACATCCACCCAAGGAAATAGTCTCTGCAAGTCCAGCCTATCTATCCCCCGTGATCATCTTATAAACCTCTACTAAGTCACCTCTCATTCTCCTCAGCTCTCTCAACCTTTCCTCATAATACCTACCCACCAAACCAGGCAGCATCCTGGTAAATCTCCTTTCACTCTCTCCAATGCTTCCACATCCTTCTTATAATGATGTGACCAGAATTACACACAATATCCCAAACGTGGTCTCATATAGTTGCAGCATAACCCCACGACGCTTAAACTCTAACCACCTGTTAATAAACGCTAACACACTATAGGCCCTCTTCACAGCTCTATCCACTTGAGTGGCAACCTTCAGAGATCTGTGGATATGAACCCCAAGATCTGTCTGTTCCTCCACATTCCTTAGAACCCTGCTGTTGACCCTGTAATCCGCTTTCAAGTTTGTCCTATCAAAATGAATCACCTCACACTTATCAGGGTTAAACTCCATCTGCCACTTTTCAGCCCGACTCTGCATCCTATCAGTGTCTCTTTGTAGCCTACAAGACCTCATCCACTACTTCACCAATCTTGGTGTCATCAACAAATTTGCTAACCTGCTCTTCAGCCCCCTCTTCCAAGTCAATGATAAAAATCACAAATAGCAAAGGACCCAGCACTGACCCCTGTGGTACACCACTGGTAACTAGCCTCCAATCTGAAAATTTTCCTTCCAGCACCACCCTCTGTCTTCTATGAGACAGTCAGTTACGTATCCAATCGGCCAAATTTCCTTCTATCCCACACCTCCTTATCTTCATGAGCCTACCCTGGAGAACCTTATCAAACACCTTACTAAAATCCATGTATACAACATCAACTGCTCTACCTTTGTCTACACACTTAGATACCTCCTCAAAAAATTCAATCAAATTTGTGAGGCAGGACTTACCCCTCACGAGACCGTGCTGACTATCCCGGATTAAGCTGCATCTTTCCAAATGGTCATAAACCCTATTCCTCAGTACTCTTTCCATTAACTTACTGATCACCGAAGTAAGACTAACTGGCCTGTAATTACCAGGGTCATTCCTATTTGCTTTCTTGGAGAGGAACAACGTTTGCCACTCCCCAGTCCTCTGGCACAATCCCCGAGGACAACGAGGACCCAAAGATCAAAGCTAAAGGCTCCGCAATCTCATCTCTTGCCTCCCAAAGTATCCTAGAATGTATCCCATCTGGCCCAGGGGACTTATCGACGCTCAAGTTTTTCAAAATTGCTAATACATCTCCCCTCAGAACATCTACCTCCTCTATCTTATCAGCCTGTATCATACTTTCATCCTCAAAAACATGGCCCCTCTCCTTGGTGAACATTCGACGTTCATTCAATGCCTCACCTGTCACTTCTGACTCCATGCACAAGTTCCCACTACTATCCTTGACTGGCCCTAACCTCACCCTGGTCATTCTTTTATTTCTCACGTAAGATAAAAAGCATTGGGGTTTTCTTTTATCTGACCCACGAGGACTTCTCATGCCCCCTCCTAGGTCTCCTAAGCCCTTTTTTAGCTCATTCCTGGCTACCTTGTAACACTCAAGCAACCCAACTGAACCTTTTCATCCTTGCATACGCTTCCTTTTCCCTCTTGACAAGACATTCAACCTCTTTTTGTGAACCATGGTTCCCTCACTCGGCCATTTCCTCCCTGCCTGACAGGGACATACCTATCAAGGACACGCAGTATTTGTTCCTTGAACGAGCTCCGCTTTTCATTTGTGTCCATACCTGACAGTTTCTGTTCCCATTTTATGCTCCCTAATTCTTGCCTAATCACATCATAGTTACCGCTGCCCCAATTATAAACCTTGTCCTGCCGTATGACCTATTCCTCTCCATCGCAATAATGAAGGACACTGAATTGCGGTCACTGTCTCCAAAGTGCTCTCCCACAAACAAATCTAACATTTGGTCCAGTTCATTACCCAGTATCAAGTCCAATGTGGGTGTGAAAGAAGGGACAGGACATGCAGTGTGGGTGTGAAAGAAGGGACAGTACAGGCAGTGTGGGTGTGAAAGAAGGGACAGTACAGGCGGTCTGGGTGTGAAAGAAGGGACAGTACAGGCGGTGTGGGTGTGAAAGAAGGGACAGTACAGGCGGTGTGGGAGTGAAAGAAGGGACAGTACAGGCAGTGTGGGTATGAAAGAAGGGACAGTACAGGCGGTGTGGGTGTGAAAGAAGGGACAGTACAGGCGGTGTGGGTGTGAAAGAAGGGACAATGGAGGCAGTGTGGGTGAGAGAAAAGGAGAAACAGTACAGGCAGTGTGGCTATGAGAAAAGTGACAGTACTGGCAGTGTGGGTGAGAGAGATGGAGGGACAGTACAGGCAATGAGAAAATGAACAATACAGGCAGTGTGAGTGCGAGGAATGGAGAGACAGTAGAAATGACGTGGAACAATCTTATTTAATTGTTGTAAAACTAACAGCTCCTCTCTCTTGGTAGGTTCCTCACAGAGAGTGTGCAACCAAACTAAAGAACCTTTCTTTGGGTCACAGGAACAGGAATTCAAGTAAGGTCAGTTGTTCTTATTTCCCGCAGCATCCCTGTCGTTGCTGCAGTTCCAGTAACGTTGTTCAGTTACTAGAATATTATCACAGTCAGACCATTAGTAGTCACCGGACTATTCTCTTTGCAGTAAGTATTGGACACTTATTGGCTTGAGGTAGATTTGACAAAGAAGAGCTGTTTCCATTTGCTAATAGTACAAGGGCTCAGGGATACAGGTTAAAAATATTTGGTAAGCGATTCAAGGGGTGAGGTCATAGAAGTTTGAGTTAGAACATAGAACATAGAACATTACAGCGCAGAACAGGCCCTTCGGCCCACGATGTTGCGCCGACCAGTTACAAAAACAATGACCCACTAGCCTATACCAATCCCTTTTCGTCCATAAACCTATCCAGAGATCTCTTAAACGCCCCCAAACTAGACGCATTTACAACTGCAGCAGGCAGGGCATTCCAATCCCTCACCACCCGCTGGGTAAAGAACCTACCCCTGACATCCGTCCTGTAGCTACCCCCCCTTAATTTAAAGCCATGCCCCCTCGTGCTAGCTTTCTCCATCCGAGGAAAAAGGCTATCACTATCCACCCTATCTAAACCTCTAATCATCTTATATGTTTCAATAAGATCCCCTCTTAGCCGCCTTCTTTCCAACGAAAACAACCCTAGATCCCTCAGTCTCTCCTCATAGGACCTCCCCACCATACCAGGCAACATCCTAGTAAACCTCCTCTGCACCCTCTCCAACGCCTCCACATCCTTCTTGTAATGCGGGGACCAGAACTGCACACAGTACTCCAAGTGCGGCCGCACCAGAGTAGTGTACAGTTGCAACATTACACTGCGACTCCTAAATTCAATCCCCCTACCAATAAACGCCAAGACACCGTACGCCTTCTTGACAACCTTATCTACTTGATTCCCAACTTTCAGGGATCTATGTACACACACACCTAGATCCCTCTGTTCATCCACACTATTCAAAGTCCTCCCGTTAGCCCTATACTCGACACATCTGTTGCTCCTACCAAAGTGAATTACCTCACACTTCTCCGCATTAAATTCCATCCGCCACCTCTCGGCCCAGCTCTGCAACCTATCTAAGTCTCCCTGCAGACTATGACACCCTTCCTCACAATCTACCACACCTCCAACTTTGGTGTCATCAGCAAATTTACTAATCCACCCAACTATACCCTCATCCAGATCATTAATAAAAATTACAAACAACAGTGGCCCCAAAACAGATCCCTGAGGCACACCACTCGTAACTGCACTCCATGATGAATATTTACCATCCACCACCACCCTCTGTCTCCTATCTGATAGCCAATTCCTGATCCAACTTCCTAGATTACCCACAATCCCATACATCTGCATTTTCTGCAGAAGCCTACCATGGTGAACCTTATCGAACGCCTTACTAAAATCCATGTATACCACGTCAACTGCCTTACCCCCATCCACCTCTTTGGTCACCTTCTCATATAGAGGATTACAGCATGGAAACAGGCCCTTTGGCCCAATTTGTCCATGCTGCCTTTTTTTAAACCCTTAAGCTAGTCCCGATTGCCCTCATTTGGCCCGTATCCCTCTATACCCATCGTACCCATGTAACTATCTAAATACTTCTTCAAAGATAAAATTGTACCTGCCTCTCCAACTACCCCTGGCAGCTTGTTCCAGACACTCACCACCTTGTGTGTGAAAAAATTGCCCTTCTGGACACTTTTGTATCTCTCCCCTCTCACTTTAAACCTATGCCTAGTTTTAGACTCCCCTGTCTTTGGGAAAAGATATTGACTATCTAGCTGATTTGTGCCACTCATTATCTTATAGATCTTTATAAGATCACCCCTCAGCCTCCTACACTCCAGAGAAAAATGTCCCAGTCTCTCCAGCCTCTCCTTATAACACAAACCATCAAGTCCTGGTAGCATCCTAGTAAATCTTTTCTGCAGTCTTTCTAATTTAATAATATCCTTTCTATGATAGGGTCACCAAAATTGCACACAGTATTCCAAGTGTGGCCTTACCAATGTCTTGTACAACTTCAACAAGGCATTCCAACTCTTGTATTCAATGTTCTGACCGGTGAAACAAAGCATGTCGATTGCTGCCTTCACCACTGTGTCTACCTGTGACTCCACTTTCAAGGAGTTATGAGCTATAAAGGGTATGAGAGAGAACGTTTTTATACAGCGAGTGTAAATCCAGGATGTGCAAATACTTGGTTTCCGGGAACTGAAGGGAGCAGTGGGTTAGGAAGATTATCTGTGATTGTATTGAGATAGGTTCAGTGTGGCATCTGGGCTATTCTGCTCTTATCTGTTACGTGCCTTTGATCTAACCTTGGTTCATCTCTGAAACAAAAATACAGCACAGGAGGAGTGGGGGAATTACAGGCAGTGTATTCTCAACTTGCTTTGGTTGGGATTGGCATTGCAGAATCCCCCCCACTATCAACCTGTTGGGGTTACCATTGGCCAGAGATTAAACTGGACCAATTAAATACTGCAGTGAGTAACTCACCTGACTCCCCAAAGCCTGTCCACCACCTATAAGTCAGGAGTGTAATTTTTCACTCAGAGGGTGGTGAGTGAGTGGAATCGGCTGCTGTTGGTGGTGGTAGGAGCAAACTCGTTGGGGTCTTTTAAGAGACTTCTGGATGAGTACATGTGATTTAATAGGATTGAGAGTTATGGATATGATCGGCGCAACTTGTGGGCCAAGGGGCCTGTTTGTGCTGTAGTGTTCTATGTTCTATGTTTTATGCAATGGAAAACTCCCAACTTGCCTATATGATTGCAGCTCCCATAACACTCAACATGATTGTTACCCCTTCCACAAACATTCGATCCCTCTACCACCAACACACAGTGGCAGCTGTGAGTACCGTGCACAAGGTGCACTGCAGCAACTCACCAAGGCTCCTTAGGCAGCATGTCCCAAACCCAATATTGATATCATCTAGATCATGACAGCAGCAGATACCTGGGAGCACCTCTACCTGGAGGTTACCCTCCAAGCCAGACACCATCCTGACTTGGAAATATATCGCAGTTCCTTCGCAGTCAATTTTTGGGTCAGAAATTCTGGAGAGGCCTTCCTAACAGCACTGTAGGTGCACCTCTGCCTCGGGGACTGCAGCAATTCAAGAAGGCAACTCACCACCACTTTCTCGAGAGCAATTAGGGATGGGCATTAAATGCTAGTCTTAGCCAGCTAGCCCATATCCCAAAGTGAAGAAACTTACAAACTATGTGTGGAGAGAGTACAGGCATTATGTGTATGGGGGGAAGACAGAGTACAGGCAGTATGTGTATGGGAGAAAGAGAGAGTACAAGCAACATGTGTATGAGAGAATACAGGCAGTATGTATGGGAGAGAGAGAATAGGCAGTATGCTGCAACTATACTGGTCGTTGGTGAGACCACATTTGGAATATTGTGTTCAGTTCTGATTACCCCAGCATTGGAGAGAGTGCAGAGGAGATTTACCAGGATGCTGCCTGGTTTGGAGGGTGGACCTTATGAGGAAAGGTTGAGGGAGCTGGGGCTTTTCTCTTTTGAGTGGAGGAGGATGAGAGGTGACTTACTAGAGGTTTATAAGATGATGAAAGGGATTGATTGAGTGGACACGCAGAAACTATTTCCTCGGGTGGATGTAGCTGTTACTAGGGGGCATAACTATAAGGTTCATGATGGGAGATATAGGAGGGATGTTGGAGATAGATTCTTCACTCAGAGAGTGCTTGGGGTGTGGAATGCACTGCCTGCTGTGATAGTGGAGTCGGACACTTTAGGAACTTTCAAGCGGTTATTGGATCCCTCCAGAATTATAGGAAGGGGATAGCTTGATCTTGGGATTGGACATAGCTCGGCACAACATTGAGGGCCGAAGGGCCTGTACTGTGCTGTACTGTTCTATGTTTCTATGTGTATGGTAGAAAGAGAGTGTACAGGCTGAATGTGTCTGGGAGAAAGAGTGTGTACGGGCTGAACGTGCCTGGGAGAAAGAGGGTACGGGCTGAATGTGGCTGGGAGAAAGAGGGTACAGGCTGAATGTGGCTGGGAGAAAGAGGGTACAGGCTGAATGTGGCTGGGAGAAAGAGGGTACAGGCTGAATGTGGCTGGGAGAAAGAGGGTACAGGCTGAATGTGGCTGGGAGAAAGAGGGTACAGGCTGAATGTGGCTGGGAGAAAGAGGGTACAGGCTGAATGTGGCTGGGAGAAAGAGGGTACAGGCTGAATGTGGCTGGGAGAAAGAGGGTACAGGCTGAATGTGGCTGGGAGAAAGAGGGTACAGGCTGAATGTGGCTGGGAGAAAGAGGGTACAGGCTGAATGTGGCTGGGAGAAAGAGGGTACAGGCTGAATGTGGCTGGGAGAAAGAGGGTACAGGCTGAATGTGGCTGGGAGAAAGAGGGTACAGGCTGAATGTGGCTGGGAGAAAGAGAGAGGGTACAGGCTCTTTATTCCTCACTCAGTACAGGCAGTGCGGGTATATAAGATGATGAGATAGTATAGGCAGTGCGGATGTGTAAGGTGACAGGCAGTACAGGCAGGGTGAGTGTGCCTTCCATACCGCTACCCCCCAAACTAATTCCCACCTTGGTGTGCAGTTTGCATGTTTTCGCCGTGTTTTTGTGAGTTCCTCCCGGTGCTCCATTTTCCTCCCACACTCCAGCGGTGTGTTGGTTAGATGGATCAACAATGCTAAATTGCCCCTTAGTTCCAAAGATGTGTAGGTTAGATGGATTAGCCATGCTAAATGTGTGGGGTTACAGGGAAAATGTAGGGGAGAAAACTGAGGTCAGAGAGCTGATGCAGACTCAATGGGCTGAATGGCCTCCAACACTAAGGATTCTATGATTCTACAACATGGAATTTCCACTGCCCACTCACTTAATCTATCAACATCTTCTTCTGATATTCTGATCCCATCTACGCTGTTAATTAGGCCACGTCATCAGTCAAGATGGATAATTTGGTCCTCTATTCCTTCATTCATCTCATGAATAAATGTGGTGAAAAGCTGAGAATCCATTCTGTTTGGAATGTTGTCCAAAGAGAACCACCTCATTCTCTCAATGGTTCAAATATCAATATTTGTTTTATTATCTGTATCATTTTCACACCAGTTAGAAATTGGCCGAATCTGCCATCACTGATTGCCATGCTGTTACTCTTCAAATGAAGCTACTGGAATCCTGATTGTTGAAGGTTGGAAACTCCTGTTTTGTAGGTTATCAGGACATTGTTAAGTCCAGTCAGGAAGGACAGCTTTGTCCTCAGACCTAACAGTTCTACACAAAGGAAGGAGATGAGTGGCCGTTCACCTGAGAGTCATCTGAGGTAATTAACTTTGTATAAACCCCTGTAATCCTTCAAACTCCACCAAACATGTTTAATCTGCATGGGGTTCTGCCCTGGAAAGAAAAATAAGAGAAACATATCTGTTGGCCCTCTCATTGCCTGCACGACAACTGGCCTTTGACCGGCTCGTGGTTTACATTTGGGTTTTGCACACCCTAGCACATAGCGAGTGTGTCTGTGTGAACATGAATTGGTGTGCAATACTTGATTATGTGAAATGCAATATGTGGGAAGTCGTGGACACTAAATGTGGTCCTAAATGATCACATGTGCAAGAAGTGCTGCCAGCTGCAGAAAACTGAGATCCGGGTTCCCCAGTGCGTGTAGTTAGATGGATTAGCCATGGTAAATGAGCGGGGTTACAGGCAAAGGGGAGGGCTTCCTTAGTGTGTATGTGCCTGCGCGCGAAGGAGCCAGGTTCCGCGGTGCATGCGCGCACATGAGGGGGCTGGCTTCCCCGGTACCCGTGCATGAGGGCACCAACTGGAGCTCCAAAACCCCTGCAATAACTTAATTTTTTTTCTCACAGGAACACAAAGTCAGCATCAAATTTGAAAGAGCCATCGAAATTACCAGCCTCCCAGAGTAAATTGTTCAAGTTATCTTTGGCTATCAGAGACTCTCCTTCAAACCAAAGGCCAGTGGCACAGATTATATCCCCAGGCTGCGCAGTGCTGGAGAAACCCACGAGACATCAGGTAGAAAACATCAGTCCCTCCTGCCAGCAATCTGCCTGCTATCCTACAACGCACACACTGTTTTGGAAAGATGACCAATTGCCAGCATTAACCGACAGCGATGAGGACAGTGCGAGTGATCTCTCCGATTCTGAGAGAATTCCCGTCATCTCAACACCCTGCGACCCACCAGATCTGAAACTCCGAGCTGAAGTGATAGCCCCGATGGAGTTGGCATTGATGCAGCCTTTGAACTGCATTGACTTCAGCTATCCAGATGTCCTGCCAGAGCCCTATGCCAGCTGGGACCTACGGGAGCTGTCTCTGCTGGTTAACATGAAGAACCCTCTTACCACCCAACCTTTAGGGCTTTTGGAGAGCTTTGTGCAGCGGCTGCTCGAACTCGAGTGGCTGCAGCTGAGGACAGAGGAGACGGAGAGGAGTAAGTCCACCCGTCAGCGCTCCAACACTGTCCCTCGGAGCTGTCACTCTGCCAGAAATCCAGCGAGGGGCAGGAAGGCAGTGTGTAATGCAGCCAGTAACTGCAGCCATTGCCAGTTGCAATACCCTTACTGCAATGGTGCCTGTCATCCCTACACATATCAAACCTTCTCGCATAATCCCAGCGTAAAGCAGCATCGCTCCAACTCGCAGCTGAAAGGTCAGTCCAAGACCTGGGCCAAGGATATGCCCTTATTTCGCCCTAAGGAGCTGATGCTAGGAAAAGGAGCCTTGGCAAAGACCCACTCACGCCACACCCCAGCAGCTGGTAAAACTAAGACGTGCAAAGAGCCCCCGTGCCCAGTGCAGTGCCCAACTCCTTCCACACAAATTCACTCCTTGAGGCCAGGCAGGTCACGTCAGATAACTGACACACACAAAATTGGGAGTATGGACAAGAGCATGGAACTGGGGAAAGACTTTAATCTGATGAACAAAATCCAAAGGATCAGAAACCCCAACAGAAAGGAAAGGAGACCACACACACATCCCAAATAGAGAAAAGCTGCTGAGATGATGGAGAGACCTGAGACTACCTAACTCATCAGTACTATTTATTTATTCTGATGGGATGGCGCATCCAATAGCTAGTCTCCCTAAATCTCACACGCCCGCCCATTGTCCTCTGCCTCTGACCCCATTCTCCCTCTGCATGTGCTAATGGGCATTGTGACAGTGCAGAATTTATACCTATTCCTCCCACCAGGTCAAAAGTGCCGTTAAGCTATCTCTTAAACTGTTCACCCTGACTGTTGTACAGAGCAGGCCTCCATTCTCAGCAAGTAATACACAGGGATGCAGTTTAGTCATTCTGTATCGGAGTATTGCTGTATGTTGGGTACATTAAAAAACTAAAATTAAGCCACTGGATTTGTGGACAAATTCTAGATTCTCCATGTACATAAAAATACACTGTACAAGGGGAGCGGGTACACAGCGCAGACTGTACACAGGGAGTGGGTATACAGCGCAGATTAACAAAGAACAATACAGCACAGGAAACAGGCCCTTCGGCCCTTCAAGCCTGTGCCGCTCATTGGCCTAACTAGACCATTCTTCTGTATCCCTCCATTCCATTGTACATAGGGAGTGGGTATACAGCACGGATTGTACACGGGGAGTGAGTACACAGGGAGTAGGTACACAGCATGGGCTGTACACGGGGAGTGGACTCAAACTCATGATTGTAAAGGGATTGAAATATTGTTATCTAATTTCTCCCATCTGTATCTGTTTAAATCAGCAGTGTGGAGAATGTCCTTGTGGGATTACTGATTAATGTGAGTGTTTAATTGGGATTTCCAAAACATTCCCACTTGGAGTTGTGAGCTGAAGATTGAAGCTGGGTGCAGCTGTTTTATATTCATTGCGTTAATGCCTCTGCTGTTAATAAAGTGATCTGGTCAAACCTGCCCAACGTTCTTCATCTCTTCAACAGGAACCTTGTATCAACACTGTCAAATATAACAATTACCATTGCCCCCCCCCCCCGCCCCATACACACACACTCATGCACCACTGACTCATGCACACATTTGTCCACACATGTGTACCCAGGCACACACATATGTTGTGTACATTAAAAAACTAAAATTTGATCACTAGATTTGTGGACCAGTTCTTGAGTCTCAGTATACATAAAAATACACTGTACACAGGAGTGTACACAATACAGACTGTACACGGGAAGTGGGCACACAGAATGGACTGCATACTAGGAGTGGGCACACAGTGCGGGCTGTACATGGGGAGTGGGTACACAGCATGGACTCGCACCCAGATGCACACACATACTCGCATGCATACCCAGAAATACGTACTGTCCTGGACACTTGCGCGGGCCCAGACACATGCGCAAGCATACACTCATCTGGATATGTGCACACAGTAAAAAGTCTGACAACACCAGGTTTTAGTCCAACCTATTTATTTGATAATATACTCACAAGCTTCCGGGGTTAGTCCCTTCGTCGGGTGAATGGAGAGTTCTGGCCTCAGACAGAGCATATAAAGCACAGACAGTTTAGAGATTACTGATTAGAATGTGAATCCTTACACCTAACCTGCTGTTCAAGACCTGAAGTGGCTGATAATGTGAGTGGAAGGAGCACTGATCACAGGTTAAAGAGATGTGTATTGTCTCCAGACAGTACAGTAAGTGAGGTTTTGCAAACCCAGGCAAGTCACGGGGGTTACAGATAGTGCGACATGAACCCAAGACCCCTGTTGAGACCATCCTCGTGTGCAGAACTTGGCTATCAGTCTCTGCTCAGCGACTCTGCGCTGTCGTGTGTCGTGAAGGCCGCCTTGGAGAATGCTTACCCGAAGGTCAGAGGCTGAATGCCCGTGACCACTGAAGTGTTCGCCAACAGGAAGGGAACAGTCTTGCCTGGTGACTGTCGAGCGATGTTCATTCATCCGTTGTCGTAGCGTCTGCATGGTCTCCCCAATGTACCATGCTTCGGGACATCCTTTCTTGCAACGTATCAGGTAGACAATGTTGGCCGAGTTGCAAGAGTATTTACCATGTACCTGGTGGATGGTATTCTCACGTGTGATGATGGTATCCGTGTCGATGATCCGGCATGTCTTGCAGAGGTTGCTGTGGCAGGGTTGTCAGCAACCTCTGCAAGACATGCCGGATCATCGACACGGATACCATCATCACACGTGAGAATACCATCCATCAGGTACATGGTAAATACTCTTGCAACTCGGCCAACATTGTCTACCTGATACGTTGCAAGAAAGGATGTCCCGAAGCATGGTACATTGGGGAGACCATGCAGACGCTACGACAACGGATGAATGAACATCGCTCGACAGTCACCAGGCAAGACTGTTCCCTTCCTGTTGGCGAGCACTTCAGTGGTCACGGGCATTCAGCCTCTGACCTTCGGGTAAGCATTCTCCAAGGCGGCCTTCACGACACACGACAACACAGAGTCGCTGAACAGAGACTGATAGCCAAGTTCCGCACACATGAGGATGGTCTCAACAGGGATCTTGGGTTCATGTCGCACTATCTGTAACCCCCATGACTTGCCTGGGTTTGCAAAACCTCACTTACTACTGTCTGGAGACAATACACATCTCTTTAAACTGTGATCAGTGCTCCTTCCACTCACATTATCAGCCACTTCAGGTCTTGAACAGCAGGTTAGGTGTAAGGATTCACATTCTAATCAGTAATCTCTAAACTGTCTGTGCTTTATATGCTCTGTCTGAGGCCAGAACTCTCCATTCACCCGACGAAGGGACTAACCCCGGAAGCTTGTGAGTATATTATCAAATAAATAGGTTGGACTAAAACCTGGTGTTGTCAGACTTTTTACTGTGTTTACGCCAGTCCAACGCCAGCATACCCACATTATGTGCACACACCCAGATGCGCACTTGCACATGCATCCAGACACGCATGCGCACACACATTCCTGCAAGTCCCCAGACACATACCCAGAGCACGTGTGCACACCCAGAGGAAGGACATGAAAGACCCCAAACGAGAGTACCACCCACAGAGTAATGAATGTAGTCAGATGGTCAGAGAACTGAACTTGGTAAGCAGCAAGCATGCATGGAACAGCTCCTTGCAAGACCATATTTGGAACTGTCTATAGTTAAAACCTAACAAAAGCATTCATGTTTAAACATGCAACCTTTAAGATCTCATCAGTAAGCAATCACCACTGCAATAATAAAAACCCCATATTAAGTACAATATGACATGGTCCATAGTTTGAGACTTCAGTAGCAGATCAGGTTAGATTTCTGCAATTATTTTCCCTGTGTTCAGTGGGACATGAAGGGATGGATAGTTTGTAAACATATGGATCACTTGAAGAGTAGTGAGATGCTGCAGCAGTCAGATTTGATTTATTATTGTTACGTATTAGTAGACAGTGAACACTATTGTTTCTTGCATACTATACAGACAAAGCAGACCATTCATAGGAAAGGAAAGAGTGCAGAATGTAGTGTTACTGTCATAGCTAGGGTGCAGCGAAAGATCAACTTAGTGCAAGGTGGGTCCATTTAAAAGTCCGATGGCAGCAGGGAAGAAGTCGGTTGGTACGTGACCTCAGACTTTTGCATCTTTTTCCCAATGAAAGAAGGTGGAAGAGAGTATATCTGACGTGTGTGCAGCCCTTAATTATGCTGGCTGCTTTTCATAAGGCAGCGGGAAATGTAGACCAAGTCAATGGATGGGAGGCAGGTTTGTGTGATGGACTGGGCTTCATTCACAACCTTTTGTAGTTTCTTGCGGTCTTGGGCACAGCAGGAGCAATACTAAGCTGAGATACAACCAGAAAGAATGCTTTCTATGGTGCATCTATAAAAGCTGGTGAGGGTTGTAGCGGACATGCCAAATTTCCTTAGTCTTCTGAGAAGTAGAGGTTTGGTGGGCTTTCTTAACTATAGTATCAGCATAGGGGACCAGGACAGATTGTTAGTGACCTGGACACCTAGAAACTTGAAGCTCTTGACCATTTCTACTTCGTCCCCATTTCTCTGCTACTCTTCCTGAAGTTGATGGCTATCTCCTTCGTTTTGTTGACATTGAGGGAATGATTATTGTTATCACACCAGTTCACCAGGTTCTCTATTTCAGTGTTGCCAACAAGAAATGTTTTCAAACCTTTCAGCACCAAAGTACTTGATTGACCTGTTATAGATAGAACCAGTGTCTCTGTGGAAGAAGTAGTAATGAACTGCTGCTGCCAGATGTGGTAGCCATTATTGCAGTTCCTTTTAATGTCAATCTTGTGGAAGCATCTCAGACCACAGATTACAAGAAACGTAAAAACATCTCAAAACCTCGACGTAAATTGTCCAACTTGTTTAGCTAGATTTGGGACTGTGTAACTTGACTTTGGAAGATTGTATAAAAGAGTTAAAGCAGGAGAGATGTGCTAATTGTCCCTCTAAGGGCAATACAGCATAAGAAGGACTGACGGATCACTTGGGACTGAGAGGCAGCCCTGGAGATGGAGCTCTCAGGCAGAAGACAGTATGAAGACACATCGGGACTGGGGCAACTGGTGGGTTACCAGCCTGTGCATTGTTATTGCTTTTTAATAAATACCTTTTCTGTTCTAACAAGATCTGTCAGCATGCGTTGTTCATATGTTCCTGGTCTAATAAAAAGACAGACATTGTTAAATCTTGTCCTGGGATGTGTTAGTCAAAGTGGATTAAATATCAGTGAGAGAGCATTTAGGAGACGATAACTATAGTATAGAAAGGTAATGAAAAAGGAGAAGGAGCAATCCAGAGTAGGGATAACTAATTGGGGAAAGCCAACTTTGATGAGATGAGAATGTGTCTGAGTTCAATCATAGAACCCGACAGTGCAGAAAGAGGCCCTTCGGCCCATCGAGTCTGCACCGAACACAATCCTACCCAGGCCCTACCCCAATATCCCTACATATTATACCCTCTAACCTACGCATCCCTACACACTAAGGGGCAATTGCTTAGCATGGACTGTGAGAGGAAACCGGAGCATCCGGAATTGAGTGAGTTGGAATCAAAAGTTGGCAGAAAAGACGATGGCTGAAAAATCGTAGAATTCTGCGGTGCAGAAGGAAGCCATTTGGCCCATCGGGTCTACACTGACCACAATCCTTTCCGGGCCCCATCCCCAAAACCCCATGTATTTACCCTAGCTAGACCCTTTACACTAATGGATAATTTATTATGGCCAGTCAACCTAACCCACACATATTTGAAGTGTGGAAGGAAACCCACACAGACATGAAAAGAATTTGCAAACTCCATACAGGTATTGAACCAAGGTCTCTGGTGCTGTGAGACAGCAGTACTAACCACTGTGCCATCATGCGTGCCATCCTCAAATAGGCTACCTTCAAAGATATAGTATTGAAGGAAATTTGGGGATGTATTCCATTGAAGGGGAAAGGTAGGACCAATAAATCCAGAGCATACTGGATGATGCAAGAGATAGAGAAGAAGATGAAAAGGAGGATGCATACGAATGATAGATGTCAGTTGGAAAATACAAAGGAGAATCAGGCTGAATATGGAAGGACCAGAGGGGAAGTGCAAAAACTAAACAGAAAAGCAAGGAGCGAGGCAGTGAACTTAAAAGAGAATCCTTCCCCCAGTCTGAAAAAAAAAATCACTATTCCCAGTTTCCTGTTACTCAGCTAATTTCTTATCCAAGTGCCTTTTATTCCATGAGCTAGAATTTTGTTCACAAGCTCAGTGGCACTGAACGGAATAGAACCATGATAGAAGTCCTTGGGATTCTCTTGGTTCAATACCTGTATGGAATTTACAAGGAAGGCATTGTAAAGATTCTGTGTCTGATTCAGTGAGTGCCTGATTGACACTCGGTATGGTGGGCCTTCCAGAAAGTAGGCAATGCAGGTCTCTTGTTGGATCCTCAGCTCACGGGCAAAACACCTATCAGCTACAATACATTCTGCTCAGCATCTTCCAGTCCATTTCCACCATTACTGGAAGCCCAGTGAGTGTGAGGGATCAACTTTCATTGATACGTTACATTTTCAATCTCAATTCTCAAAATTTACAAAGCAGAAGACAATCTGTGGACAGTGAAAAGGATGAACTGAAACGGCTGACCTGTCACTTGCAACCACAGTGTGGGGCAGTTTGTTTATCAGACTATGACTCCCAGAAAAAGCTCAGCAATCTTCCCAGGGCAGCCACTGTAAGATTATTTGTTTCAGGAAATGTTGAACCCTTTCTCTAGCACAGATTTATTTCTTTATTGAATGTCATTAAACAGATGTCTGGATTGATGTCGCAGTTCCCACAGTGAACATAAATTCAACAATAATGATGATACACTGCAATAAGCCGGATGTAATATTCCCCTGAAGTCCTTATTGGAGCTGTAACATTCCATTGTGTTTAGCAGTGACTTTGATGAAGGAACTGTGGGCAATATGTGTTTCCTGGTGACATTAAGGTCTGCATTTCTGCCACCAAGGAGTTGGTAAATTTCCAGAATTTGTTTAAAGGGCCTTGTCATGTTTTTGGGACAGAGAGGGACCCACTGACCTGGAAAAGGATTGTAGGCAGCCACGGGGCTGTAACATAGTTGTCTCCGAATTTGTCTCAATTGTGTGAAATTCTATGTTATGATCACTCTTACCTAGGAAATTCTATACTCTGAGGTCAATAATTAAGACTGTCTCAGAGAGACAATATGAAATAAAGAATATAATCCTAAAGGGGGTGCAGGACTTTATCTGCTGGTGATACTTAAGCTTGTACACACTGTCACTTCCTGCCACACTCTGGTTAACATTGTCCATATTACTATTGCCCTGTCCTTTCTCTTTAAGTTCCCAAATTTTCTCTCATATGAACCATTGGCACTATTTAGTTTTCTGTACAAACCTGTGTGTTTTAACCTCTGCAGCGAATAAAGACACAGTCAACTTTAAATACTTAAACACAATTTCCTTTATTCTGTAGCTACTTAAGCAACAGTAAATATTTGAAATGCATAGACCAAACATTCATTATTTGTTACTTCACTCAACTTAAGGTTGATTTCTACTTGCACATCAAAACCTGGCCAGGATTTTGTCACATGGAATCAGTCCTTTGTTCTCTTTTTCTTCCAGTTGTCTCTCCTTGTGAGCTTGGTCCCCGGGCTCTTCACACTGCCTTCTGAACAAGAGTTAGCATAGTTAAACTCCAATAGTTCTTTGATCAGAAACCCCAATTGCATCGCTCGATTAGGCCAATCAAATTGGGTTCCAAGTGGAAGCAATGATAAGGTTCAGGAAAGGTCAGATACTATATGAAATAGGAAGCAGATTCCATGGGAATCTCGGGATTACATCCCCGGCCATGTGTAAGAACAGAGAGAGCAGGATGATAAGGAAACTCAGCAGCTAGATACAGAGGCTCTCAGGAAGGTGGGTTTACTGTGTTGACCACTGGGCTTTGTTCTGGGATAATTGAAGTTGGACCACAATGGGCTACAGCTCAACAGCATGCTCCATGTTTTAATGGGTAATTTAGAAAGTGATGTTAAACTGGGGGACTGGGAAAATAATATCAACCAGAAGCTTGTATAGAAAAGGTATCAGTGTCCACATTGGGATCAACAATTAAAAGAAGTGATCATGAAATGATCACAACAACAAATCAGTGTACAAGATTTCAACTTATTTTTGTATTTCAATGTTATCGTCAAAACATAATCAATATGAATTATAGATAACAAACTGGATCCCACAAAGTTAGATCTTGCTTTGTTCTGTGGCTGCCTGTTAGCAATCTATGGTGAATGTTTTGTTATAATTATGTCAAATTTGAAATCATGTTATGAAATCAGACTCAGTCCAATAGTGAGGGAGTAAAAGGTTAACAGACCCAAAGCTGACAGAACAATTACCTCTATAAACTGCGAGGAAGAGCTCCGTCCACACATGTTTCAATCATATGTATCCGCACACATTTCAATGGTGCCGACTAGTGGAGCAGTAATGGCCCATTGCAATGTTCCATTGAAGCCCAACACAAACTAGACGAACAGCACCTAATTCAGCTCTTTACAGTCTTCTGGACATAACATTGAATTCAATAACCTGATATTGTGAACTCTCTTCACTTTCGCCCCATTTTTTATTTCTAGAAATTTATTTTCTTTTTCTCCATTGATTCATTTTTCCATCCCACTTTCCCTCTTTTTTCCCTTACCTCCCCTCCCTCCCCTCTCCCACCCAGCATGGCCATCTGTCTCAGGTTGACACACTCTTATCTTTGTTCTGCCATGAACACTTTCTGATCTCTTAATGGGCCATTATCAGCACCATTCTTAGCCTTGATCACTACTGTTTACCTTCCCTTTGACATCTTTGCCAATCTCTCCCTAGTCTCCACCTCTCTATCCACCGCTACCTCAACAATATAAATCTCAGCCTATTTCCAATATTCTTCAGCTGTGATGAAGCCATCTAGACTAAACATTAGTGCTGGTCTCTCTCCACAGATGCTGTGAGACCTGCTGAAGTCTTGCACTTATATTGTGTACACAGTCAACATCTCAAAGTAATTCACAATTAACAATGTATTTCCTCAGTATAATCATTTTTGATTTGATTTGATTTATTATTGTCACATGTATGAGTATACAATGAAAAGTATTGTGCCCTGTACAGAGCATACCATTTATAGAGTACATAAGGGAGAAGGAAAGGAGGGAATGGAGAATATATTGTTTTAATCATAGCTAGGGTGTGAAAAAATGTTATGCTGGCTGCTTTCCCAAGGCAGCAGAAAATGTAGACAGAGTCAGTGGCTGGGAGGCTGGTTTGTATGATGGACTGGGCTGCATTCATAACCCTTTGCAATAATGTAATGTACAGCCAATTTGTGCACAGCAAGATCCTATAATATTTATTGAATCTGTTTTAAAGTATTGATTGAGAGGTTACTACTTGGCAGAACTCCTGACAGAGCATTTACTAAAGAAGCAACTTATGCTGTACTGTGGGTGATTGCGGGACAGAGGGAGGATTACGTTATTTGGATTGCGTTTCACACTTGGTGTTGGAAAAGAGTCATAGTCAGGTCAGAGGGAATAGGAATAGGAATAAATGTTAAAATCAGTAATTAAGGATGAAATTACTGCATAGCTACATCACAAGAAAAATGGTTAACATACGCAAAGGGGACAGTATGATAACCATCCCTCTACAAATTCCAGGATGGAGACTGTGAAACAGATGTATGGACCACTGAACACTCCATTTGAATGACAAGCTTCTCACATCTGTTGAATGTAATAGCACCAGTGTTGTTAGCGAAATATTATAAAGCAAAGTGAGAGTTATTGAAAGGCAGACCTTAGTCATTAAAGAATATTAAACAACGGAAATCAAAAGTTAGGATTTGGAATTTCATGAGGAATGTTATGTCTGGTGCTGAAGGTCAACAAGAGGGAGTTGATGTTCCTGTGGGAAAGTGTAGGACACTTGGATCATGCACCAACAGCAAGTTTAACTGGGAAACCAGGAGCTGGGAATAGACAACAGTGACAAGAAAAAAACTCACCAACCTCTCATGGTATAACATGGCACAAGAACAGAGAAAATCTTTGCTTTAAGCAATGGAGTATGAGTATGTGCGTCTTGGCCCTGGAAACAGGACAGAGTGATTCTGGGAATGTGTGGTTCCCAGAGAGTGCTTAAAATGAGCCTAATAAATAAATGGAGGCCATCTGATTATTATTTCTATTTCTCAGTTCTCATCCAAAAGCAGAACATCAGGTCTACATGTACAGTGATTGAATTCATCACCAGCACCATTCTCAGGCCCATGCCACTCCTGAATATGCCATATCCATCATACAATCTCCATTCATTTAGAATTCTATGATTCTATAATTTCACTGTCCCTCTCCCTGGCAATTACCTGAGGTTCTCCTAACAGCATTATGGTCATCCTTGATGCTGAGCTGGGCACCTGACCACATAGTGGGTGTGTGCAGAAGGAAGCCATTTGGCCCATCACGTCTACACTCAGTCTCCAGCACAGCATCTTACCCAGGTGCATACCCCACCCTATCCCCATAACCTCACCATTTACCATAGAACCCTACAGTACAGAAAGAGGCCCTTCAGCCCATCGAGTCTGCACCGACTACAATCCCACCCAGGCCCTACCCCCACATCCCTACATATTTTACCCACTAATCCCTCTAACCTAAGCATCTTAGGACACTAAGGGGCAATTTTTTTTAGCATGGCCAATCAACCTAACCTGCATATCTTTGGACTGTGGGAGGAAACGCACGCAGACACGAGGAGAATGTGCAAACTCCACACGGACAGTGACCCGAGCCGGGAATCGAACCCAGGTCCCTGGAGCTGTGAAACAGCAGTGCTAACCACTGTGCTACCATACCGTGCTACTGTGCCATACCCTGCTAATTCCCTAACCTGCACATCTTGGGACACTAAGGGACAATTTAGCATGATTAATACACACAACCTGCACAACTTTGGACTGTGGGAGGAAACTGGAGCACCCAGGGGAAACCTATGCAGACATGAGGAGAATATGCAAACTCCACACAGTCACCCGAGGCAGGAATTGAACCTGGGTCCTTGGCGCTGTGAGGCAGCAGTGCTAATCACTATGCCACTGTGCCATCTTTTTAATCATTGAATCCCTACAGTGTCTACTTCAATGGTGATGAAGTGGAAATGCTTCATATTTCTGGGTGTCCAGATCACCAACAACCTGTCCTGGTCCCTCCACGCTGACACTATATTTAAGAAAGTCCACAAACACCTCTACTTTCTCAAGAGGCTAAGAAAATTCGGTATGTCTGTTATGAGTGTCACCAATTTTTACAGGTGCACTATAGAAAGCATCCTTTCTGAATGTATCACAGCATGGCTCCTTCTCTGACCAAGAACGCAAGAAATAACAAAGGATTGTGAACATAGCTCAGTCTATCACGCAAACCAGCATCCCATCCATCGACTCCGTCTACACATCCTGCTGCCTTGGAAAAGCAGCCAACATAATCATACACACCACGCATACTGGACATACTCTCTTCCACTTTCTTCCACTGGGTAAAAGATACAAAAGTCTGAGATCATGTACCAATCGATTCAAGAACAGCTTCTTCCTTGTTGCTATCAGATTTTTGAATGGATCTACCTCTTATTAAGCTGACCCTTCACACTAGCTGTGACCGTAGCACTATATTCTGCACCCACTCCTTTCCTCCTCCCCCCGTGTGCTCTATGATCGATATGTTTTTTCTGTATAACAATACTTATCACTGTATACAAATTTGGTCTCCTAGTCTGAGGAAGGACCTTCTTGTTATTGAGGGAGTTCAATAGATTTACCAGACTGATTCCTGGAATGGCAGGACTGACAAGTAATGAGAGATTGGGTTAACTGGCCTTGTACTCACTGGAATTTAGCAGAATGAGAGGGGATCTCATAGAAACATATAAAATCCTGATGGGATTGGACAGGCTAGATCAGGGAAGAATGTTCCCGATGTTGGGGAAGTGCAGAATTAGGGGCCACAGTCTAAGAATAAGGGGTAAGCCATTCAGGACTGAGATGAAGAAGAACTTTTTCAGTCAGAGAATTGTGAACCTCTATTCTCTACCAGAGAAAGGTGTTGGGGTCAGTTCATTAGATATGTTCAAGAGGGAGCTTGACATGGCCCTTGTAGCTAAAGGGATCAAGGAGTATGGAGAGCAAGCATGAGTGGGATATTGAAAGTGCATGATCAGCCAGGATTATATTGAATGACGGTGCAGACTTGAAGGGCTGAATGGCCTATTTCTGCACCTATTTTCTATGTCTCTATTTTTCTAATAATAAATCAAATCAAAATCAAATTAAATAGTGCAGGAGCAGCACCAGACATACCTAAAAATGAAGTGTCAACCTGGTGAGGCTACAAATCAGGACTACTTCTATGCCAAACAGCATAAACAGTAAGTAACAGATAAATATTAGATAAATAAAAATAAAATACTCAGCTGCCTGTTTCCTCCCATCTCATTATACTTCCCTCATTTGCTGCTGAAATCTTCATTCATATCTTTGTTACTTCTGGATATGCCTTTTCCAACCCATCTCTCCCACTTTGCTCTCCAGAAACTTCAACTCATCCATCTCTCTGCTGCCCATGCCTTATCTCTCAGCAAGCCCTATTCACTCAGCAGCTGCTGTGCTCACTGACTACATTGGCTGCCAGTTCACCATTCCTCCATTTTCAAATTCTCCATCTTGTTTTCAATTCCAGCCATAGCCTTGTCTCTCCTTATCTCCAATCCCACTAACTTCCCACTCCTGTTGCTCTGCATGTCCCTCATTCCCTTTGCCTCACCATTGGATGTGTGCCTTCTGTGCTCTGGAATCCCTTCCCAAGCTCCCATTCTCTCTTTCCTCCTTTAAGGTGATTATAAAGGCAGCTTATTTGAATCATGCTTCTGGTCACTGGTCCTGATATTTCTTTCTGTGACTCTGAGTCGAACTTTCTTTAACCATTAAGCTCTAAACCCCTTGAGAATATTAACTCCACTAAAGGGGCTACATAAATGCATGTTATTGTTGTTACTGAAAGGCTAAAAATAGGGTCAGGATTTATATCGAGGGCTCATCTTCAGCCTTTCTAACCACCATTTACATTCCCTTTGTCCTTTTTCCAATAACATCTTGGGCAATTACACAGCCAACACCCCCCTGTCCACCAGCCTTACAGTATAAATCTCATCCCATTTTCTTTGCCTTCAGCTCTGATGAAGGGTCATCCTGACTTGAAATGTTGGCTCTAGTTTCTTTCCACAGATGCTATCAGATCAGCACTTTCTGTTTTTGTCTCAGATTCCACTATCTGCAGTATTTTGCTTTTATATTATATTACTATCCAGGGAATTGGCCTGTTACTGAGAGTCAGGCTTCTTAAGAATAGTTTTTTATTTACATATAGATTGGGACAAGCACGCTAACTCAGAAAGATAATGTTTACTTTGTTTTTCTTTAATTGTCCTGTTAATTTCTGTTGCTACTTTTAATGAATTATGTATTTATTTTCACAAATTACTTTGCACCTTTATATTCTTATTTTCGAAGTAGTATGTAATCTCCTTTTTAGGCAATTTGTGATATCTCACGTTATTCAGTGTTGAACTTTATTATTTTCCCATTCTTCAAGTTTATTAATGTCGCTCTGTGAATTGCTGCAGTCCTCCTCAATATCTACATCCCCCCCCCACTCCACATTGCCCTTTCAACAAGCCCTCGGGATTGACTTGTTTGAATGAGTTCTGAGATGACTAATCAGTCCAATGTGACGGGAGGTGATACTAGTAGGGGCAGGTGGGTGAGTTAGTTTGAAAGTTTGTGCGCTCCCTCCAATATCTCTGCACATTCCCAATAAAGCTTCTCAATGTGTTCATTCCCAAATGAAGCTTCTCTGCATTGATCAGTCATAACAGTAAGAAGTCTCTCAACACCAGGTTAAAGTCAACAGGTTTATTTGGTAGCAAATACCACCAGCTTTTGGAGCGCTGCTCCTTCGTCAGGTGAGTGGGAGTTCTGTTCACAAACAGGGCATATAAAGACACAAACTCAATTCCCAGAATAATGATTGGAATGCAAGTCTTCACAGCTAATCAAACCTTAAATGTACAGACAATGTGAATGGAGAGAGGGTTAAGCACAGGTTAAAGAGATGTGTATTGCCTCCAGACAGGACAGTTAATGAGATTTTGCAAATCCAGGCAAGTCGCGGGGGTTACAGATAGTGTGACATGAATCCAAGATCCTGGTTGAGGCTGTCCTCATGTGTGTGGAACTTGGCTATCAGTCTCTGCTCAGCCACTCTGTGCTGTCACTTTCTTGGAGAAAGCTTACCCAAAGATCAGAGGTCACGGTCATGGGCATTTGGCCCCTGATCTTCGGGTAAACGTTCTCCAAGGCAGCCTTCACGACGCATGACAGTGCGGAGTCACTGAGCAGAGACTGATAGCCAAGTCCTGCACATATGAGGACGGCCTCAACTGGGATCTTGGGTTCTTCTCACACTGTCTGTAACCCCCGCGACTTGCCTGGACTTGCAAAATCTCACTAACTGCCCTGTCTGGAGGCAATACACATCTCGTTAACCTGTGCTTAATCCTCTCTCCACTCACATTGTCTGTACCCTTAAGACTTGATTAGCTGTAAAGACTGGCATTCCAATCATTATTTTGTAAATTGAGTTTGTGTCTTCATATGCCCCGTTTGTGAACAGAACTCCCACTCACCTGACAAAGGAGCAGTGTTCCAAAAGTAGTGGCATTCGCTACTAAATAAACCTGTTGGGCTTTAACCTGGTGTTGTGAGACTTCTGTGTTTACCTCAGTCCAATGCTAGCGTCTCCACATCTTGGTCAGTCATAAGCCAGAGACTCCTGTGAGGTGGTGGGGATGTTTGATCTCTTCAGGATTGTTTTGTGGACGTCACTAAGCATTCAGAAGGCAAATGGTATGTTGGCCTTCATAGTGAGAGAATTTGAGTATCGGAGTAGGGATGTCTTTCTGCAAGTATATAGGGCCTTGTTGAGGCCACATCTAGAATGCTGTATGCAGTTTTGGTCTCCTTATTTGAGGAAGCATGTTCTTATTTTACAGGGAGTGCAGCAAAGCTTTACCCAACTAATCCCTGGATGGTGGAACTGACGTAGGAGAGATTGAATTGGTTAGGATTGTATTTGCTGGAGTTCAGAAGATGAGGGAGTGGGGGGGAGGTGGGATCTCATAGAAACCTATAAAATTCTAACAGGATTTGACAGGGTCGATGCAGGAAGATGTTCCTGATGGTGGGGTTGTCAAAAACCAGGGATCATAATCTGAGGATACAGGGTAGACCGTTTAGCACAGAGATGAAAAGTTTTTCACCCAGAGAGTGGTCATACTGTGGAATTCACTAATGTAACTGTAGAATTCAAGAAGCAGTTAGGTATAACACTTGGAGCAAAGGGGATCAAAGCATATGGGTTTGGGGAGGAGGGAGGATCAGATTTTTGAGTTTAATGATCAGCCACTATCATACTGAATGGTAGAGCAGATCTGAAGGGCAGAATGGCCTCCTCCTGCTCTAATAGTCTATGTTTCTACTGGGAGTCTCCTATAATCGATTTCTCAGTAACACAGGTTTTTCAGGAGTCTAGTGTCTGACACATGAACTACATACGCCATCCAGCAGAGATGGTTTTGAGTGATTAGTGCTTTGTTGCTCAGCAGGTCAGCTCTGACACACGAGGACATGAACATTCCATTAAACACCTGGAAAACTAAAGTTATCTTGTAATCAGCTCCCAAAACACATTCAGGGAGATCCTGAATGAATACTTTGCGTTGGTATTCACGAAGGAGAGGGGTTTGGTGTCTTATAATGTCTTGGAGGGAGCTGTAGATCATTTGAGGGAAATATCCAATACGAGGGAGGAAGTGTTAGGGTTTTTAGAACATAGAACATAGAACATTACAGCGCAGAACAGGCCCTTCGGCCCACGATGTTGCGCCGACCAGCTAAAAAGCAATGACCCTCTAACCTAAACCAAACCCTTTCCATCCATAAACCTATCCACGGATCTCTTAAACGCCCCCAAACTAGGCGCATTTACAACTGCAGCAGGCAGGGCATTCCAATCCCTCACCACCCTCTGGGTAAAGAACCTACCTCTGACATCCGTCCCATAACTACCGCCCCTTAATTTAAAGCTATGCCCCCTCTTGCTAGCTTTCTCCATCTGAGGAAAAAGGCTATCACTGTCCACCCTATCTAAACCTCTAATCATCTTATATGTTTCAATAAGATCCCCTCTTAGCCGCCTTCTTTCTAACGAAAACAACCTCAAATCCCTCAGTCTCTCCTCATAGGACCTCCCCTCCATACCAGGCAACATCCTGGTAAACCTCCTCTGCACCCTCTCCAAAGCCTCCACATCCTTCCTATAATGTGGGGACCAGAACTGCACACAATACTCCAAGTGCAGCCGCACCAGAGTCTTGTACAGTTGCAACATGACGCTGCGGCTCCTAAATTCAATCCCCCTACCAATAAACGCCAAGACACCGTATGCCTTCCTAACAACCCTATCTACTTGATTCCCAACTTTCAGGGATCTATGTACACATACACCTAGATCCCTCTGTTCATCCACATCCATTTAGGTATCATAAAAATGGATAAAGCTCCAGGGCCTGATGGCATTTATCCCAGGCTGCTTAGGGAGGTGAAAGATGAAATTGCTGGGCCTCTGACGCAAATCTTTGTCTCTTCTTTGGACACAGGTGAGGTCCCAGAGGACTGGAGGATAGCTAATGTGGTACGCTGTTTAAAAAGGGCAGTAACCCTGGTAATTACAGACCAGTGAGTTTGACATAGGTGGTAGGAAAATTGTTGGAAAAAATTCTTAGGGATAGGATGTATAAGCATTTGGAGCGTTGCGATCTGATTAGGGATACACAACATGGCTTTGTTCAGGGGAGGTCTTGCCTTACGAATCTGGTAGAATTTTTTGAGGAGGTGACAAAAACGGTTGACAATGGACGAGCTGTTGATGTCATCTATATGGATTTCAGTAAGGCATTTGACAAAGTCCCTCATGGTAGGCTGGTAGAAAAAGTTAAGGCACATGGGATACAAGGACAGGTAGCTAGATGGATTGAAAACTGGCTAGGCAATAGGAGGCAGAGAGTAGTAGTGGAAGGGCCCTTTTCCAGCTGGAGGTCTGTCACCAGTGGTGTGCCGCAGGGCTCAGTACTGGGACCTCATCTTTTTGTAATATATATAAACGACTTGGAAGAGGGCGTACGTGGTGTGATCAGCAAGTTTGCGGATGACACCAAGATGGCAGGATTGGCGGATAGTGAGGAAGATTGTCAGGTGACACAGCAGGGTATAGATAGGCTGGTATACTGGGCAGATAGATGGCAGATGGAATTTAATCCTGACAAATGTGAGGTGATGCATTTTGGAAGGAATAATGCAGGGAGGAGTTACATGATAAAAGGTAGACCAATTAAGAGTATAGAAATGTAGAGGGACCTGGGAGTGCAAGTGCACAAGTCTCTGAAGGTGACAACACAGGTGGAGAAGGTTGCAAAGAAAGCTTATGGAATGCTAGCCTTTATAGGAAGGGGTATAGAGTATAAGAGCTGTCGTCTAATGCTTCAGTTGTACAGAACATTGGTTAGACCGCATTTGGAGAACTGCGTCCAGTTCTGGTCACCTTACTATCGGAAGGACGTGGAGACCCTGGAGAGAGTGCAGAGGAGGTTTACCAGGATGCTGCCTGGTATGGAAGGACTGGGTTCTGAGGAAAGATTGGGAAAACTGGGGCTCTTCTCCTTAGAAAGACGGAGATTAAGGGGGGATCTGATAGAGGTGTATAAAATAATGAAGGGTATAGATAGAGTCAACAGTGGCAGGCTTTTCCCTAGATTGGAGACAACTATCACGAGAGGTCACGATCTAAGGGTGAGGGGGGAGAAGTATAATTTCGATACTAGAGGAAGATTTTTCACACAGAGGGTCGTGGGGGTATGGAATGCGCTACCAAATAAGGTGGTGGAGGCAGGCACGCTGGACTTGTTTAAGGTTTACTTAGATAGGCACATGAGTGAAACAGGGATGGAGGGTTATATATGTCGGTTTTAAAAAGGGACAGAGCCTCGGGTCGATACTGGAAATGTAATACTACATGTTAATGTTTTGTCTCTTTAATCCACAGGTGTCGGTCCACCTTGTTGTCAAATGAGGAGCATGCACACGGTGGGTCGTGCGTGGGCTGCTCTTGGATGTTTTGAGAGTAGCCTAGTACTTTGTGTCGACGTGTGTTCTTAAATCTGGACCAGCAGACGGGCACCACAACAGCTCAGTGACTATCACTGCTAGCTGTGCAGATACATGGATTTGGGCCGGTGTCTGTGGGAGTTTGCACATTCTCCCCGTGGTTGCGTGGGTTTCCTCCCACACCCCAAAGATGTGCTCTTAGGCTGATTGGTGTACCAAATTGACCCTACACTATTCTCCCCTGAATCTGGCTACAGTAGGGATACCATTCGCATACACATGGGGCAAGGTAGGTGTAGGAAAATGCTTTAAAATGGCGGCACGGGCTCGTTGGGCCGAAGGGCCTGTTTCCCGTGCCAGGTTGTTCTTTGTTCTTTGTACCTCCCCCACCATTAAGAATAGCTGTGAGGTCCTGGAACCATGGAAGGAGGTGGCCATTTGGCCCGTTGAGTCAGTAAAACATGGACTCTTTTCCATTTTCCTCCTCGACAGAGGTAGACATCGATGACAAAATTCAGCATCACATCCACACCATTTGGTTTCATCCGACTTTGATTCCACAGTCTAAGTTGTTAATGTAAATTGTGAACAGCAGTTATTCCACTATTTATCTCTGTGGATCATCACTTCCCACCTATTGCCACTCTGTACCCATTCTCTGCTCTCTCGAGCTTTGCCCCATTGTTGTGTTCTACATTATCCTGAAACTAAACTATTGTTCCTCAGCCTTACTTCAATTACTTCTACTTTAATTCCTCATTATTAGCAAGTACTGAACCCTTCTTTGGGCTCCTTGCATATTGGCTAGTAGTCTAACTTTTTTTTGTAGGAATTGTATTCTCTTTGCATATATTTTTTGCTCAATACATTCTGAGATAGTGAAATGCTCAGGATAATTATTCTGCCTCTCATTTCTTCCTTGCACCCTGTGCTAGAACCAGTAGGGTTGACTAGGTTCAATTTTATCAGCCAAAACATTAACAGAGTCATAGTTAACATTGTAAAGCAGTGTTGCTGGAAACATCAGTTATATTGTAGATGGAAATATAAATGATCTGAATGGTCAAAACTGGCAATGGGTTTCAATGTGGAAAAATGTGGGGACATTCACTTTGGATTAAAAAAAGATAGAAAAGGAGAGTTTCTAAATGGTGAAAAACTAAAAGCAATGGAGGCCCAAAGAGAGCTGGATGCCCAAGTTTGTAGAAGATTAATAAATCATTGCCAGATACAGAAAATTTCAGAATCACATCTAACACCAGTCATTTTGTTTTGGGCTTTACAAGTGTGGACTGGTTGAAAATGGCTTTGATTTTGTGCTAGCGCAGCACTTACTGAATAATTCTGAGTACGCTAATAGCTACATTAACAACCAATGTAAGATAATCAGTCAGACGAACAATGTGGCTCATTTACACTTGCTAGAAGAGCAAAGTTCGAATTTATTTATTTATAAAAGTTTATTTACACTCAGACACAGTTCACAAACAAAATGAACATGTTCAAAACCTTTGTCTTTTTCCAATTACTCAGGAACTTGGGGAGCCAATAAATTCCCTGTTGCTTTCTCCATAGCAATGACATGGCCTATCACACCATTTCTCCTGTTGATATGTTCCCAGTCAGGAATATCACCAAATTGGACCTGATACACACAGACATCAGAAAATTATGTGAGGGGCTACGTTTTTGGTCCCACCTTTGTGCAGCATGGTCATTTTGTGCCAGATTATTAGTTGGATTTAGTATCGACCCCAGAATAATGCAACACTAAGACAGAGACTAATTTCTAAAGGCTGGAATATTCTCTGCAAATGGCAGAGGGTCTGTCACACTGACTTGCCATTTCAAACAACGTTTCTCCAAGTTTCAATCTATGTCGGGTGTCACAATATTGTGCTGACTGTGTATCTGATGTTTCAAGAGCCCATTTCATTGTTTGGGTATTGGCGACTGAACTCTTTTACCCTCTAGCTTCAGACTGAGCTGTTGAATATCCTCAGACAGTGAGGAATGATCAATAAATGAATAAACATGGTACTGTGAGTAATCCCACATCCTCACAACAAACAGAACTAAGACCCGGATCTTCCTCTACATTTCTTACCATTTCTCTGGAAATGCTACACTGTCTGGTTGTTACCACAGGGTGCTGTTCAGAACAGTTCAGCTCACAAGCTCTTCAAAATATTAACTGGCTCTTGAGTTTCCAATTACCTAGTCAACTGAATAAATATCACAGAATTTCGCATTAACTGATCGATAAATCAGCGTACTCTTCTCTACAGCAATTACATAAATACAGTGCAGAAGGAGACCATTCCACCCATCAAGCCTGCACTGACAATAACCCCACCCTGCTAATCCCCCTAACACTAAGGATCAATTTACCAATCCAGCTAACCTACACATCTCTGGGCTGTGGGAGGAAACCGGAGCACCCAGAGGAAACCCACACAGAAAGGGAAGAATGTGCAAACTCCATACAGACAGTGACCTGGGGCTGGAATTGAACCTGGCTCCTGGCACTGTGAGAGGACAGCACTAACCACTGTGCCACCATTAGGGATGGACAACAAATGCTGCCCTTCCAGTGACACCTACATCCCATGAAAGAATAAAAATATTGTGTAACTCCTACTGCACAGTCCTTTCAGCACCCCCTCCTCCCCAGTCTATTAAACTAATATTCTGATGTCAACCTCAGCCTGTTGAGAATGTGATGTGCAAAGGGTTCACACAATAAACAACATGAGAGGCTCCAGCAGCCAACCATCCAACATTAGACTGGGAGCAAATACACAAACTGACCACTTTCCCATTTCACTGAGGGATTTCTACAACACAATGGTGTTTAATCACTGCTAAATCACAAAGACGGGGGCACAGTTTCTCACATTAAATCCATCTTTACAAGACACAAAAATCATCCCAAAAGAAAATCAAGGGACTAAGGGGAGGAATTTAAAACATGTATTATTGCCTGAGGATAAGTAGTGGGAATACTTAAAATTAACGACAGTGTTGAGGAAGAATTTCTTCTCTCGAAGTGTCATTGGTCCTTGTAATTCTCTTTCCCCTGAGAGATTAGTGGGGGCTGAGAGTCACTGAGTACCCTCATAGCTAAGTGAAGCAGATTTTGGACTGATGAGGCTTACAGGAGTATATAGACAGCAAAGTGGAGTTAAAGCAACAATCAGATCAGCCATGGTATTATTGGATAGTGTATATGATCTTCAGCCCCTGGGTCAGAGATAAGGAGAGGGGTATAACAGTAAATTACCTACCCTACCTTCCACAGTAACTGGTCCTGAATGAGTTGGGTTATGAAAGAAACTGGGTTTTGGATGGGTCTGAGTAGAATAACCTTTGCATTAAAACCAATTATTCTCCAGTTTTGCGTGGGACTTTGACATATTCTATGCTGTCCTTCACTCAAGCATTAATTCCTCATTACAAGATTCTCAATTACTAGGTGTAAAAATTTGGTTCAAGGTATCCTGAGCACTGACCAGCAGTCAGTGAAATCAGACTGGGGATCAGTGACATCAGGTGGAAATCATTGAGCTCTGACCGGTAATCACCAAAATCAGATTGGAAATCATTGAAATCAGATTGGAAACCACAGAACTCCAAATAGAATTCATTGAAATCAGACTGGAAATCAGTGTGCCCTGTCAATGATCTGGTGTCACTTGATAAATCTTACTGCTCTCATGTCCATTATCATCAAATGGCTAACATGGCATTAATGACACTGGTCAACTCTTGATCCACATCATTACTACAGAGAATTCAAACAGAATTCAATCATCTTGGAGATTCATCAGAGATATAGAGCAGTAAAAAGATATATTTCATTGTGATCAGAGCTCCTGTTATTAATTGTCACACAAAATTGAGAGATTCAACAGCAAGATTCCAACAATTCTACACTCAAAATCTTCATTTAAATTTCCAATTCTTAGCCGATCACTTCCACTTCTTGAACGAGTCCACAGTGCCTGCAATGAACAGTACAAGTATAGTCAGAGCAAAAGATAGTAGGAGCAATGGTCAGTCGGTAATCTAATCTTAGATACCTGAGAATAATTATCACAGTCTGGAACCTAAAAAACAGCAAAGTTCCATTACAAATTCAGAGTGAAACTCCAGCTGGCTGCAACAAACACTCCCAGGACAGGTACAACACAGGGTCCGATACAGAGTAAAGTTCCCTCTACATTATCCTCATTAAACACTCCCAGGACAGGTACAGCATGGGGTTAGATACAGACTAAAGGTCCCTCTATACTTTCCTCTTGAGACACTAACAGGGCAGTTACAGCACAGGGTTATATACAGAATAAAGCTCCCTCTATACTGTCCCCATCAAAACACTTGCAGCACGAGGTTAGATACAGAGTAAAAAACCTCTACACTTTCCTCATGATAGCACTCCCAGTTAAGGTACAACCTGGGGTTATATACAGAGTAAAGGTCCTTCTAATACTGTTGTGATGATACTGTGCCTTTAAGATATGTATTTTCGTCATGTTTCTGCTGCAGGTTCTGTTCTATGCACTCAGAGCCATTCTGTCTCTATACCACAGTATTACTGCACAACATAATTGATCTTAATTGCTACAATGTTTGCTTTAACCTGAACGAATGCATGGATGTTACTTTGTTTGCCTCTGGGATATTGCAGGGTCATCCTGACTTGAAACATTGGCTCTATCTCCACAGATGTTGTCAGGCCTGCTGAGATTTCTCAGCATTTTCAGTTTTTGTAAATTACGGTAGTTTTTGCAACAGTTAACTACCACAGTGATCTCTGGAACCATGGTTGCAATGGATTCTAAGACCAAGGAAGAAAATCAAATGTGTGTCTTTGCCAAAGAATGTGTAGAAAGTGATGATGAAAAACCAGAGCAAACAAAGGAGTTGGACTGTCTGACAGAGGAACTAAAGCAAGTTAACAAGAAAGGAGACAGAGATAAAGTGACCTATCCAAATGCCCCTAGCCATTTACAGTTTGAAGTTGAGACAATGCACAAAGGCTCACTTTGATAGTTTGTGAGCAGTTCAATCCTCTGGGAGAAGATTATTTTGATTTCAGGTTTTGGGACTTTTGGCGATCAAATGAACTGGACTCAGCAAAGGAAAGTAAAAAGCAAATTCAGTGGTTTGTGCCAGTCTCCATCCAATGTACCCTCCTGATCCTGTCTAGAACTTGAAGACATCACTACAGCTAATCTATAATCATAACTAAGAAATTGAGCTCAGACTTGGAATCACAGATTATGGACTGAAGATTTTTGGAAAGAGTAAATAGCAGTGTGTTGAAAGAGGAAATATTCAATAGTAGATGAAAAAGATTGAAATGGACTATACTGTTGTAATGATTTTATAAAATGTGTACATATATTTTTTGTATAGAGAGTTAGCGAGCACGAGAACAGTGTGAAACTAGAGGTTTTGAAAAATGAAGCTTTGAATATTGATGGTTCATTTTTCTCTTGAGGGAAGGTAAATGGTACTGTGCCTTTAAGAAATGCATTTTAGTCATGTTTCCAGTGTAGGGTCTGTTCTATGACTCAGCTGATATGTCTGTATACAGCAGCACTTACTGCAGCAGCATAATTGATCTTAATTGCGACAATGTTTGTTTTAATCTGAACTAATGCAGTGTTCTGTTGTTTTGTGTTTTACCCTGGGGTATTGGGGCTTGATTGACAGGTATTTTCACAACTAGGCTTTCACAGAGAACTCGAGGCAGTCTACTTTTAGGGATCTTGAGAGAGATGGGAAATAAATTTCTTTCTCTGAGATTCTGCTGTTTGAGGGTGGAGTTTCCTCTGGAAGTTGCTGTATGAGAATTAGAAGACAACAGTTTGTCCTGATCTCTATCCAGGTGTTAAAACGCCAGAAATCTAGTTCCCACATAAGTATAACTGGTTTCTGTGCTAACTTGTCCTAAAGAAGGGATTCATGTCAATGGTGGATACTGCTAAATTGGAACAATAGAAATAGCTCACTGTTAAGAATTATACTTTATGTTTCTAATGTATTTTAATTGGTAAAAGTTATGCTAATTATTTTTGTTATATGCTTACTGTGTTCTTAAATAAAGTTTGTTTTGATTAAAGCTTCCTAATGGGTCATTGGAATTATAGCTGGAGTGAAACATCTTATGCTTACCAATGCCAAATTCAAATGCAAAAATTAGGGCCTTGGCTAATTGCACAAAATGCCTTGGAGTTTCTGATCTGATCCTGACACTGCCCCATCAATACTCCCAGGACAGGTACAAGCACAAGGTTAGATAGAGTAAAGCTCCCTCTATAGTGTCATCACCAAACACTCCAGAATAGATACAGCACAGGGTTAGATACAGAGTAAACTCCCTCTACACTGTCCCTATCAGACACTCCCAGGGCAGGTACAGACAGGGTTAGGTGCAGCTGTAGACACCTATACCCACGCCACACATTCCTGTTCTCCAAAGCCTGCTGTTCTTGGTCTGTTATCTCACAACTTACTTTCTGTCCATTCATACAAAGTCTCTGGCCAGTGTTTGCCTTCTTACAACAAGGGCTAATATTGATGTGAATGTTGTCCACATTGAGGCTCTGATAGACACCATGACTGACAATGGCTATAGCTAAGACTGATAACACAGCGCTACATTGAGGGTCTCCTCAGTTAGATACTCAACACTCAAAATCCGATCTAATCTCAGGAGGACACCACTCATCTGCACAGCTGTAGCAATATGCTGCTGAAGATCTGGGAATAGTTGTGTGTCTGGGGAGATGGGCCACCGTGCAGGAAGCTAGGTGGCTGAAGACTCGGTGTCAGGAAATGATTGAACTGGTGGTGGGAGTGAGACAGACAGACAGAAAATAAACTGGGTGAAGTCAGTCTAGGGACACACACAAACCGATCAAATCTCCAAACACAGTGCAGGGTATGTGTAAATTAAGGAAAACATTTTCTAATTGAACACAAACCAGAGATGAGAATGAAAGCATCTTCACAAGAAAGTCACAAAATACAGAGAGGCACAGAGCCCCACCCCCCCCCCCCCCCCCAAACACACTGCGACACAGGGAGCACCCCCCCCACCACGCACGTTGCAACACAGGGAGCTCCCGGCCCCCCCCCCACCACCACCACACGCGCCGTGGCACAGGGAGCCCCCCCCACCACGCGTGCCGCGGCACAGGGAGCCCCCCCTCCACCACCACCACGCGCGCCGCGGCACGGGGAGTTTCCCCCTGCCGACACACACACACGAGCACCACCACCCCCCCCGCCACAACATGCGCTGCGACACAGGGAGCGCCCCCCCCGCCCCCCCACACCCCACACATCTTGACACAAAGGTCTGAAGTCACGTACCAACTGACTTCTTCTCTGCTGGTGTCAGACTTCTGAATGGACTTACTTTGCACTAAGTTGATCTTTCTCTACACCCTAGCCATGACTGTACCACTACATTCTGCACTTTCTCCTTTCCTTCTCTATGAATGGTATGTTTTGTCTGCAGAGCGCACAAGAAACAATACTTTTCACTGTATGTTAACACGTGACAATAATAAATCAAATCAAAAATCAGAGAACCCCCCGCACTGTGACACGGGGAGTCCCTGCCACACACACACCGTGACACAGGGAGTCACCACACACACTGCGACACAGAGAACCCCAGCCACCCCCAACACATACAGACTCAGATCTCCTATCAGTAGTGATGCTGAGTTGATCACTGCAAAGATCTCTGGATTGGGACATTTCAGGCTGAATCTTCCAATGCCAGAATCTGCAGTGATCCTTCAGAGCAGCATATATCCAGGGAGGAACAGTAAAGGGATAGAAGAGACTCCAGCCCTTGGTCACTACATCAGTTGCTGTATGTAGGAGTTCACAGATGTCAAAGGAAAGCAGTGAATAAGTGAGTGAGTAGTCAGGTCAAGGGGGGAGAGAGTGAGGGAAGAAAGAGGTCAAGTCAGGGGAAGAGTCATGTCAATTTGAGGGGGGGTAACAGTCAGGTCAAGGTGGGGGGGGATGAAGAATCAGGACATGTTGCGGGGGTGGGGGGCAGTTAAAAAGGTTGAGTTGAGGGGGAGAGTTAGGCCAGGGGAAGAGGGGTCAGGCCAAAGTGTGAGCAATTTGTGGAGGGGGGAGTGGTGGGAGAGAGTGGATTAATCTTTGGTGTAACTTGATTAAACAGTCAATTCTTGGATAAGTATCAGGTAAACAGTGTGTAAATAGGCCAATCTCTGACACACATATTTGTAAGAGACATTCATGGAGGATTCTTTCAGCACACAGCAGCTCCTTGGAATATTCAACTTCCTGGAAAATTGTTTGTGCAAAAGTCAGGAATTCTGATGGATCCTGAAGAACGTTCTCACCATTCACTATCATTGAGCATTCTGTAACACAGGGATCTGCTCCTCAGCCACAGTGACAGAAAACCCCACCAGAACAGATCCAGAATGATGACAAGAAACAAATGGTAAAGTTAATAGATGTCTACGTGAATGGAAACATTTCCAGAGGCATTCCATAGGGTTCGGTGTTGGGCTCATAGTTATCATAGAATCCTACAGTGTAGGAGGAGGCCATTCAGCCCATCAAGTCTGCACTGACCACAAACCCACTCAAGCCCTATCCCCATAATCCCATGCATCTACCATTGTGTGCCCCCCTGACCCTATTGGCAATTCAACATGGCCAATCCACCTAACCCATGCATTTTTGGAATACAGGAGGAAACCGGAGCACCCAGAGAAAATCCACACAGACATGGGGAGAATATGCAAACTCCACACAGACCGTGACCCAAGCCAAAAACCCGGTCTCTGGTGCTGTGAAACAACAGTGCTAAACCACTGTATTATGGTGCCACCCGTAGTCCTTGTTCTTTGTTGTATAGATTAAAATGAGCAGCTAGCTTTTTTTCTGTGATGGGCTGCATGGCCTTTTTCTGCACTGTAACATTCCTATGGGTGAGTTAGCCAGTTTATTAAATGCTAAAATAAGGTTGCACATGATTTGTACTATGATAATTTTATTTGTATGCTTTACAGTTTTTAAAAAGTAAAAATGGTGTCTGACCTGACAAATAGCAACTCCTTCTGCACAAACTGGGACCAAGAATATGGCTTTGGTATCTCCAGGTACATGTACATCAAAGAACAAAAACAGCCCGGGAAACAGGCCCTTCGGCCCAACGAGCCCGCTCCGCCATTACCAGTCCCCCCCCCTCCACCCATGACCCTTATCTATGATTATGGCATTCCACATTGAGGGAAACTAATTTAGGGACAATTTAATACCTCCAATCAGCCTAGTAGCACCTCACTCAGCTTCCTGCCTGAACACAGCCCAATCTCCACTCCACATCACCCATTCCGGTCTGCCCATATCAAACACTATGGTGAATGACACACCCTGGAAAAACCCAGATTCTCTGGAATTTCAGCCCCATTATCCAAAAGGAGATTCCTGCTGGGAGATGGGGAGAGACAATAGGTGCTCAGACCTTCAGGCAGTGCACAATGCATTAGGGCAAACATCCTGCACAGAGAGCAGCAGTAGCTTCTGTCTCAGGACTTGAAGGAGAAACCAATTTTCTTTGAAAAGTGAGTTGAATGGGGGTTGGTGGTTTGGAGGGAGATTTCTTCTTTCAGCAGAGCAATATTGAGACAACTACTCACCTTTATATGGCAAGAAAATGACCCTCCACTGAACATGCCCATAACCCTCTGATTTGAAGCACTGGCTCCCATTTATGGTCCATCCCCAGTTGCCCTTGAAACTAAGTGCCTTGTCAGGCCATTTCAGAGGGCAGCTGAAAGTCAACCCCTCTGGAGTCACATGTAGGCCAGACCAGGAAAGGACAACAGATTTCTTTCCCTAAAGGACATAAGTGAACTAGATGGGTTTTTCTGACAATTGACAGTAGTTTCATGCTCATCAGTAGATTCTTAATTCCATTTTTTTATTGAATTCAAATTCTGCCATCTGCTGTGGCAGAAATGAAATCTGGGTCCCCAGGACATTAGCTGAGTTTCTGGATTAATAGTCTAGTGATAATACCACTAGACCATCATTCAGTATCACACCATCAGGACAACTGAATCACTAACTCTGACCAGTACCCCACAGCTCAAACACATCCCCCACTCCCAAGCAAACAGCCATTTCTCCCCATCTCCCGTATCCCTGCAACTAATAATGAAATTTTTAAAAACATGTATACATTTAATGTCCCCATGATATCCCAGCTGAGCTGCTCATAACCGCACTCAGGGTGTATATTCCAGGCTTCATCCAACTGACTGGGAATAGCTGAACTTCCCAGCCTCCCCCACTCCAAAGTATCCAGCAGTGCTGAGGCCAATTTATACCTCCCTAAGTCAGAGTATTCAAGAAGTAAACTAATTTATCACAGAATCAAGGCTGGGGAAAGGGGGTTCTGCCTGTCTCAATTCCACACTTGGTGCTATATGCACTCCTGAACTCACTGAGGCACTACCTTTCATTGCCCTTCTGAGACTGGGCAGCTGGCTTTTTAAAGGGAGGCGAGTATGTTTTGGATTGCTGATCTTTTCAGCATCAGTGACCAACTCTGGCTCCCCAAGGGACACACCAGCCGGCTTGCTTTGTACAAGGGTGGTTGGGTCAGCTCTGAGACTAACATTGGTAGGAGACAGAGAGCGAACCACAGGCTCAGCTGGCTGGACCTGGCCTTGGGCAAGGACACTCAGACACTGAGCGATATTTCCCATCAGGTCGATCATCTGGTCCAACTTTCTTGCCAGATGTTCAAAACCCTCCTTTTGAAGATCTAGAAGCTTCTGTTGGAAAGGGTCTGGGAGCGGGGGAAGCTTCTTGGGGGACAGGGAGTCATTTGGTGTAATGGGTGGAGACGGAGGGTCAGAGCAGACAGGAATGTCAGGATCACTGAGTTTCTGACAGCCAGCCTTGTTGGCTAGCTTTGGCTGGCTCTCCTGTACTTGCTCTTGATTGATGCAGAATGATTCATTTCCATGTTGATCCAGGAGCCCTGTGGGAATAAAATTCAACCTTATTAATAAACAACTGCAGCAGCCCACACAGAGTGCAATGAAACTGAAATACCATCATGCACTGTTACAAAGATTCCACATCTGAATGAGTAAGGGGTTGATCAAGAAATAAATTAAGATTTCTTTTATTTGCTTTTGACCCTCAGACCCTCACCCTTCCACAGCCCCGGATCCTCAGCCCCCCAGCCTATCCCAACCCTCTCTCCCACAGTCCCGGGCCCTCAGCCTTTCCCCCTCTCTCACAGTCTCAGACCCTCAGCTCCTTCCCCCTCTCTCACAGGCCCTCAGTCCCTTCCTGTTCTCTCCCTGCTGAGGGAGCTAGGTGAGGGAAGAACTCCTTGCAGGAGTACCTTCTTTTGGAAACGGTTCTTGCTCTGGTAGCTGCTAAGTATCTGACCCTGAGAAGGAAGAGCAGAGTAGGCCAATTGGCCCATCAAGTCTGCTCCCCCAAACAATGAGATCAAGGCTGATCTGATAATCCTCAACTCTACTTTCCCACTTTATCCCCATAACGCTGGATTCCCTTAATGATTAAAAATCTATCTTAGCCTTGAACATACTTAGCAACTCAGCCTTTACAGTTCTCTGCTGTAAAGAATTCCTCAGATTCACTACCCTCAGAAGAAATTCCTCCTCGTCTTTGTCTTAAATGGACAGCCCTTTATTCTGAAATATGCCCCTTGCAAGGGGAAAAAACCTCTCAGAATCGACCCTGTCAACACCCCCCTTCCCGAGGATCCAATAGTGTCAATAAGGTTGTATCTGGAGAGTAGTTAAGGTCTATTTCATTGCCAAGGATTAAAACAATATATGAATTTTGTTGCAAGATTAATAGAATACATAAAATCAGTAATTGGAAAAAATAGTTAATAAAAGTACATTAAGGATCACAGGATGTGTTACATTTGCAGCATGTGGGAGCTCCTGCATAATACTGTGATCCAGGACAAAATGTCTGCACTAAGTGTTTGCACAACACTTGAGAAATTTCAACAGTCATGCTGCTGGAGGCTGAGCTACAGATACTGTGACTGAGGGAGGGAGGGAGTTACCTGGACACTGATTCAGGAGGCACCACACCCCTTAGGATAGAATTTTCCAGTTTAGAAAGTGGTCAAAAAATGGGAGGGTGCGACTGCAACCGAGGCAGATAAGGGGATTCAAAGAGCAGGAGTGCAGGAGCATCAGTCTCTGCAGTCATCCAACAGATCTGTGGTTCTTTCAGCTGGTTTGGATGAGACTGGATGAGCAAACTGACCATGTCAATGTGGTATCTCCAGTTATGTGTATATTGCTCAGCTTCCTCCCTGCATACTGCCTGATCACCATTCCACATCACTCATTCCGGTCTGCCCACATCAAACACCAGGGTCAATATGACACACCCTGGAAAAACCTGGATTCTCTGCCCAATTATGCAATGTTGAGACATCTCCTCTCACCTCTATATGGCAGGGAAATGACCATCCTCTGAGCATAATCCTCTGCCCTCTGATTGAGGTACTGGCTCCCATTCTGCTGATGGGATCTTAGACACATTTTTTTTAATTCATTCGTGGGATATGGGTGTTGCTGGTTGGCCAGCATTTATGATCCTTCTCTAGTTGCCGTTGAAACTGAGTGGCTTGCTAGGCCATTTCAGAGGGCAGTTGAAAGTCAACCCCTTTGAAGTCACATGTAGGCCAGACAGGTAAGGATGAGAGATTTCCTTTCCTAATGGACATTTGTGAACCAGATGGGTTTTTCCTCTCATCAGTAGATTCTTAATTCAAATTCCACCATCTGCTGTGGCAGGATTTGAACCTGGGTCCCCAGAACATTAGCTAAGTTTCTGGATTAATAGTCTAGCAATAATATCACTAGACCATCACTCAGTATCACACGATCAGGACAACTGAATGACTAAATCTGGGCAGTACCCCACAGCTCAAACCCACTCCCCAGCAAACAGCCATTTCTCCCCATCTCCCATAACCCCTGCAACTATGTTTAATGTCCCTATGATATTCTGGCTCAGCTGCTCGTAACTGTACTCAGGATGTATATGCCAGGCTTCATCCAACTGACTGGGAATAGCTGAACTTCCCATCCCTCCCCCACTCCAAAGTATCCAGCAGTGCTGAGGCCAATTTATACCTCCCTAGTCAGGACATTCAAGAGGTAAACTAATTTATCACAGAATCAAGGCTGGGGAAAGGGGGTTCTGCCTGTCTCAATTCCACACTTCGTGCTATATGCACTCCTGAACTCACTGAGGCACTATCTTTCATTGTCCTTCTGAGACTGGGCAGCTGGCTTTTTAAGGGGAGGAGAGTGTGTTTTGGATTGCTGATCTTTTCAGCATCAGTGACCAACTCTGGCTCCCCAAGGGACACACCAGCCGGCTTGCTTTGTACAAGGGTGGTCAGGTCAGCTCTGAGACTAACATTGGTAGGAGACAGAGAGCGAACCACAGGCTCGGCTGGCTGGACCTGGCCTTGGGCAAGGACACTCAGACACTGAGCAATATTTCCCATCAGGTCGATCACCCAGTCCAACTTTCTTGCCAGACGTTCAACACCCTCCTTTTGAAGATCTAGAAGCTTCTGTTGGAACTGACCATGGCAATGTGGTACCAGAAGCAATTCATGTGCGAATCTGAGGGAGGAGTGGGGAATAGTATTAGTAGGGGGCTGTACAGCGAGGGGATTGACACTGCAGCAAGGAGTGAGAGATCAGATTGCTGCTACCTGCCCAGTGCCAGGTTTGGGACTCACCTCTGAGCTAGATTGTGACCTATTTATGACACGGGCAGGATGAAGAAGGCTGTCCGACCTTGTCAGAATGAGGAGCAAGACACTAATTAAGCAGAATCTCAAAAGGTAATGGGCAAAGATCAGGGAAACAAATGCGTGACAGAAAGACTCCCTTCCCTACACCCCCCTGAACCCCTCCCATCTCCTTATACCACCATGCACACCCTACCCTGCAAACTCCCTTCCCCTCCCTGTACACTCCCCTTCTCTTTACACATCCTCCCCCCTCCCTGCACACCCTCTCCCATTTTCAAATTTCCCAGAGTGCTCCATACTCTATCACAGGCCTTACATAAAATCAGAGATCATAAACAATATGTGCAGGTTGAGGAGGGGGAGTGGTGATGCCGGATAACAGGACACAAAGCCAGAATGTGGCAGGATAAGAAGGGGCAGCGGGGTGCGCCGGGTGTGACGGAGGACAGAGAATGTCAGGCAATGAATGCAGTGTGTTGGCGTAGTGGGGATTATGGGTGCGGGCTCATTGCTTACCTTGGCAGGAACTCCTGGCCACGATAATGATGAGATGCTGATCAGAGTCTCAACGTAGGCAGCTGGTTGAGTTCACAACCTGTGTCACTAAAAGCAGCTCAGCACAGAAACACATTAGGCAGCGCGCACCACAGCTGGCACCGTCGTCGGGGTCGCACGCGCGTGCTCCAGATGCAGCACTATCGCACTAGCGCATGCATGCACGCATACACACATAAGCCAGCAGCAACACGCACACATATAAGCCAGCAGCAACATGCACAGAGCCCCTGCTAATATTCAGCACTGGTAGTTCAGTCATTCCTGAGACCAGTCTCACTCTCACTAATTTTCTAACTCACCCTGGGAATGTCAACAGTGCAATGTTGCTTGCGCACAGACTTTGTATAATATATCAAGCATTGAACTAGCCAAGTGTGGGTACTACACAATGGTTAACGCTGTATTTCAGGGCGCTAGGGGCCTGGGTTTGATTCTCAGCTTGGGTCACTGTGCGGAGTTTGCACATTCTCCCATTATTGCATGGATTTGCTCCGCTGCTCCAGTTTCCTCCCACAGTCCAAAGACATGCTGGTCAGGTGTATCGGTCACGTTAAATTTTCCCTCAGTGTACCGGAACAGTCGCCGGAGTGTGGTGACTAGGAGATTTTCACAGTAACTTCATTGCAGTGTTAGTGTAAGCCTTCTGGACACATACTTAAATTGAAAACCTAACTTCAGTGCCAAGCATCCCAGAGCATCATAACCCTGGACTAGCATCAGTTAGTGCTGCGCAGCATCTCTTTATTGCTTTATCTCCGCAGGGACCTAATCAATATCTATGGCATCTACAACTGTCCTGAGAGTGTTTGATGGGGAGTGTAGAAAAAGCTTTACTCAGTATCTGACTCTGTGTTGTACCTGTCCTGGGAGTGTTTGATCAGCATGATGTAGAGATTTTGTACCTAACCTGGTGCTGTATTTTCCTGGGAGTGTTTGATGTGGACAGTGTAAAAGGGGCTTTACTCTGTATTTAACCCCTTGCTGTACCTGTCCTGGGAGTGTTTGATGGGGACAATGTAGAGGGAGCTTTACTCTGTACTTAACACCGTGTTGTATCTGTTCTGGGAATGAGCCAGGTCAGTGTTACTTACCCCAGCGCCAGTGATGCAATTTCGTACCCACAGCATACAGAGCGATGGTCACCATGACAGCTGCAGAGAGGAAAACTGCTGTGCCAACAGGGCTGAGTACCTCGAGAATTGGGTAGACCCAGATTGCTGCCCTGTGGTGAATCCACAGCACCCTGGAAAAAGGAAAAGACAGCAGTGCTTACATGTAGTATATCAGCCCTCTGCCTGTACTCACGGTGTGCACCTGCCATGTTCAGGACATAAGAGAAATTGGAAATATGTAAATGTACAGCTTCTATCAATGATATAAGATCACAGAACAACACAAAGCTGAGAGATAGTCCTGTATAAAACTGCATGTTCAGCTGTGTCCTGTACATAGTGAGTTAAAAGGTCATTAAGTTGACCAACAGCCTTGCCTAGACAGGGGACAGAGTGGAGTCTGGCCCTTTCCTATTGGCACGTCCTTGAAGTTACAAACTCACCAGATTAAATAGGAGCTGCAAAAAGTGATGAGAACGGCTATGCCTCCCTTGTGACTGGGCCAGCTATGTGGCACAACGATCAGCTCCAACATCAGTAGCAGCAAAACCACCGAGTGCTGGAAAGAAGAACAGAATAAGGTGGTTATCTCTGGATTACTACCTGAGCCATGCGCAAATTGGTGCAGGGTAAACAGGATTAAGGTGATGAATGTGTGGCTCAAGGATTGGTGCAAGAGGAATGGGTTCAAATTTATGGGGCACTGACACCAGTATTGGGGCAGATGGGACCTGTTCAGATGGGATGGTCTTAGCCTGAATCGTGCTGGAACCACAGTCCTGGCGAGTCATATAACTAGCACTGTAGATAGGGCTTTAAACTAATTAATGGGGGGGGGGATGCAGGGGTGGGGGAAATTACAAAATCTAAAGTAAAGGAGAGGGTACGTGTGCAGGTTAATGTTGAGGATGTTCCGATAATTAAAGGAGTAGGGGGCATGAGAGAGGTTAGTAGCGTTTCTACAAGTAAGGTCCAGATAAAGGCTGGTATGAAGACACTTTACCTGAATGCACGAAGCATTCGGTGCAAAGTGAATGAGCTGATCGTGCAAATCAGCACAAATGGATATGATCTAGTGGCCATTATGGAAACGTGGTTGCAGGGTGACTGGGACTGGGAACTGAATATCCAGGGGTATCAGGCATTTAGGAAAGATAGACGGGAGGAAAAAGGAGGTGGGGTAGCTCTGCTAATAAAGGATATCAGGGCGGTAGTAAGAGAAGATGTAGGCTCCAAAGAGCAAAACATGGAATCGTTGTGGGTGGGGATAAGGAATAGTAAAGGGAGGAAGACACTGGTGGGTGTGGTCTATAGGCCCCCAAATAATAAATTTGAGGTGGGGCGGACTATAAACAAATAGTTGATGCATGCAAAAACAGAACGGCGATAATTATGGGGTATTTTAATCCGCATATTGATTGGATGACCCAAGTCGGACACGGTGGTCTCGAGGAAGTGTTACTGGAATGCTGTCAGGATAGTTTCCTTGAACAGTATGTAATGGAACCTACCAGGGAGCGAGCTATCTTAGATCTGGTACTGTGTAACGAGGCAGGCAGCATTAGGAATCTTCTTGAGGGATCCTCTTGGGACGAGTGATCATAGTATGGTTGAATTTCTGATGCAGATGGAGGATGAGAAAGTAGGGTCCCGAACATGTGTCCTCTGTTTGAACAGAGAGGAATTATTAATTCCTTAGTAATTATTTATGAAAATTCGCTGGATTCCGGGGAAGTGCCGGAAGATTGGAAAACGGCTAATGTTACGCTGCTGTTTAAAAAAGGTAGCAGACAAAAGGCAGGGAATTATAGGCCGGTTAGTTTAACGTCCGTAGCTGGAAAAATGCTAGAATCCGTCATCAAAGAAGAAATAGCGAGGCACCTAGAAAAGAACGGTTTGATCAAGCAGACGCAGCACGGATTCGTGAAGGGGGAGTCGTGTTTAACGAAATTACTAGATTTCTATGAGGATGTGACCAGTGTGGTAGACAGAGGGGAACCGGTGGATGTGGTGTTTTTAGATTTCCAAAAGGCCTTGGATAAGGTGCCTCACAAAAGATTGCTGCAAAAGGTTAGGGTGCACGGAGTTGGGGGTAAGGTGTTAGCGTGGACAAAGGATTGGTTGTCTAATAGGAAACAGAGAGTTGGAATCAATAGGTGCTATTCTGATTGGCGGTTGGTGACTAGTGGAGTGCCGCAGGGATCAGTGCTGGGGCCTCAACTGTTTACCATTTACATAGATGACGTGGAGGAGGGGGCTAAGTGTACGGTAACAAAATTTGCTGATGACACGAAGATGAGTGGAAAAGCAAATTGCGTGGAAGGCGCGGGAAGTCTGCAGAGAGATCTGGGTCGGCTGAGTGAGTAGGCAAGGACCTGGCAGATGGGGTACATTGTTAGCAACTGTGAGGTTATCCACTTTGGTAGAAATAATAGTAGGAAGGATTATTATTTTAAAGGCGAAAAGCTGCAGCATGCTACGGTGCAGAGGGACCTGGGGGTCCTTGTGCACAAATCGCAAAAACCCAATCTGCAGGTGCAGCAGGTGATCAAGAAGGCGAATGGAATGTTGGCCTTTATAGCAAGGGAGTAGAATATAAAAGCAGGGAGGTCTTGCTGCAACTGTACAGGGCACTGGTGAGGCCGCAGCTGGAGTAGTGTGTGCAGTTTTGGTCGCCGCATTAGCAGAAGGATATATTGGCCTTGGAGGGACTGCAGAGAAGGTTCACTAGGCTGATACTGGAGATGAGGGGGTTAGCCTATGAGGAGAGATTGAATAGACTGGGTCTGTACTCGGAGTTTAGAAGGCTGAGGGGGGATCTTAGAGACGTATAAGATAATGAAGGGGATAGATAGGGTAGAGGTAGAGGGATTCTTCCCGCTTAGAAAGGACAGCAGGACGAGAGGGCACAGCCTCAAAATAAGAGGGGGGGGGGGGCACGGGCGGTTTAGATCGGAGTTGAGGAGGAACTTCTTCATTCAAAGGGAGGTGAGTCTCTGGAATTCTCTGGCCATTGAAGTGGTGGAGGCTACCTCGCTAAATATATTTCAGTCACAGGTAGATAGGTTTCTGATAGACAAAGGAATTAAGGGTTATGGGGAGAAAGCGGGAAAGTGGAACTGATCCACTTAAGATCAGCCACGATCTTGTTGAATGGCGGGGCAGGCTTGAAGGGCTAGATGGCCTACTCCTGCTCCTATTTCTTATGTTCTTATGTAGAATCAATGTGAATGGGGTCAGGAGCAAGGGAGGCAGGATGCACCAGGAACAGGAGGGGGGGTGGATTGGGCACGGAGGCAGCGGCTGGGGCGGAGGTGGGGGGAATATTGGGGGGCCAAGCTGTGTTGGGCTGGGGAATTTGGAAAGTGCTAAAGAACAACACAGCATAGGAAACAAGACCTTCGGCCCTCCAAGCCTGCAGCGCTCATAGGTCCAACTAGACCATTCGTTGTATCCCTCCATCCCCAGTCTGTTCATGATAAGTCTTAAATGATCCCAGCATGTCCGTCTCCACCACCCTGCTTGGCAGTGCATTCCAGGTTCCCACCACCCTGTGTAAAATATGTCCCTCTGATATCTGAGTTAAACCTCGCCCCCTTCACCTTGAACCTGTGGCCCCTCGTGATCGTCACCTCCGACCTGGGAAAAGGCTTCCCACAGTTCACTGTATCTATGCCCTTCATAATTTTATACACCTCTATTAGGTCTCCCCTCATTCTCTGTCTTTCCAGGGAGAACAACTCCAGTTTACCCAATCTCTTCTCATAGCTAAGACCCTCCATACCAGGCAACAGCCTGGTAAACCTTTTCTGCACTCTCTCCAATGCCTCCACGTCCTTCTGGTAGTGTGGCGACCAGAACTGGAAGCAGTACCCCAAATGTGGCCTAACCAACATTCCATATAGCTGTAACATCAGACGCCAATTTTTATACTCTATGCCCTGTCCTATAAAGGCAAGCATGCCATATGCTTTCTTCACCACCTTCTCCACTGTGATACTGCCTTCAAGGATCTGTGGGCTTGCACACCCAGGTCTCTCTGTGTGTCTACAATCTTAATGGTTCTGCCACTTATTGTATAGCTCCCCCAACATTAGCTCTACCAAAATGCATCACTTTGCATTAATCTGGATTAAATTCCATCTGCCATTTCTCCGCCCAATTTTCCAGCCTACATCCTGCTGTATTCTCTGACAATGTTCATCGCTATCCGCAAGTCCAGCCATCTTTGTGTTGTCCACAAACTTACTGATCACACCAGTTACACCTTCTTCCAAATCATTTGTAGAATCATTTATAGATATCACAAACAGCAGAGGTTCCAGTACAGAGCCCTGCAGAACACCACTAGTCACAGACCTCCAGCCGGAAAAAGACCCTTCCACTGCTACCCTCTCTTCTGTGGCCAAGCCAGTTCTCCACCCATCTAGCCACCTCTCCTTTTATCCCATGAGATTTAACCTTTTGCACCAACTTGCCATGAGGGACTTTGTCAAACGCTTTACTGAAATCCATACAGATGACATCCATGGCCCTTCCCTCATCAACCATTTTTGTCACCTCCTCAAAAAACTCCACCAAATTCGTGAGGCATGACCACCCTCTTACAAAACCATGCTATCACTAATGAGATTCCGTTCTAAATGCACATACATCCTATCCCTAAGAATCCTTTCCAACAATTTCCCTACCTCGGATGTCAAGCTCACCGGCCTATAATTACCTGGGTCATCCTTGCTACCCTTCTTAGGTAACGGTACCACATTCGCTATCCTCCAATCCTCTGGGACCTCACTTGTGTCCAAAGAAGAGACAAAGATTTCTGTCAGAGGCCCAGCAATTTCATCTCGTCTCCCTGGGCAGTCTAGAATAGATGCCATCAGGCCCTGGGGATTTATCAGTCTTAACATTTCCTGAAAAACCTAACACTTCTTCCCTTGTAATGGAGATTTTCTCTAACAAGTCCACACTTCCCTCTGAGACACTTCCAGTCAACACATCCCTCTCCCTTGTGAATACTGATGCAAAGTATTCACTTAGGATCTCCTTTACTTCCTTGGGCTCTAAGCATAATTCCCCTCCTTTGTCCCTGAGAGGTCCGATTTTTACCTCGACAACTCTTTTGTTCCTAACATATGAATAAAATGCCTTAGGATTCTCCTTAATCCTGTCTGCCAAGGACATTTCATGACCCCTTTTTGCCCTAACTCCCCGTTTGAGTTCTTTCCTACTTTCTCTGTATTCCTCCAGTGCTCCATCTGTTTTTAGCTGCTTGGACCTAACGTATGGCTCTTTTCTTTTTGATCAGACCCTCAATTTCCCTGGTTATCCACAGCTCTCGAATCCTACCTTTCCTATCCTTCATTTTTACAGGCACGTGCTTTTCCTGCAGCCTCATCAACTGCTCCTTAAAAGACTCCCATGTGCCAGATGTGGATTTACCCTCAAACAGCCTCTCCCAATCAATGGCCACCAATTCCTGCCTAATCTGGCTATAGTTAGCCTTCCCCCAATTCAGCACCCTACCTGTAGGGCAACACTCATCCTTTTCCATTTCTATCCTAAAGTTTACAGAACTGTGGTCACTGTTTGCCACATGTTCCCCTACTGAAACTTTGACAACCTGACCGGGCTCATTCCCCAGTACTAAGTCCAGTATAGCTCCTTCTCTAGTTGGGCTATCTACATATTGTTCCAAAGAACCTTCCTGTACGCATTTTACAAATTCCTCAGTCCAGACACCCAGCCCTAAGCACTTTCCAGTCTATACAAGGGAAATTAAAGTCTCCCACTACAACAACCCTATTTTTTCTGCACCTATCCAGAATCTCCTTACATATCCGTTCCTCCACTTCCCGTGGGCTATTGGGAGGCCTGTAGTATACCCCCAGCATAGTGACTGCGCCCTTCCTATTTCTGAGCGCCACCCACAGTGACGTATTACATGACCCCTCTAAATTGTCCACCCTCTGCAGTGCTGTAATATGCTCCCCAACTAATATTGCTACTCCCCTAATTCTTTTAGCCCCTCCTCTGTCTCGTCTAAAACACTTATACCCCAGAATATTTAGCTGCCAGTCATGTCCTTCTTTTAACCATGTCTCTGTCACTGCAACCACATCCAAATTCCGCGTAAGCATTAAGACCCTAAGTTCATTTGTCTTACCCGTTACACTCCTCGCATTGAAGCGGATGCACTCTAGACCTCCAGATGCTAGATGAAACACAAATTCTCAATACCTTTTCCAATTACAGGCAGACTGAAAAGTTTGAGAAGTAGTGAACAATGATTGAAAATGGCAATCCAGACACACAGACACACAGACACACAGACACACAGACACACAGTACTCACCATGGCGTGGTTCAGCCACGTGGGGATGATCTGGTCGAGAACCTTTGGGTAAACAAGCTCTCGGTCATAGCCATAAAGAACCCAGAAACTCACTACCACAAACTGCAAAAGAAGAAAAGCATCAGCTCGCCAACTCCTATCAGAGACCTGGATTCAGTCCCACTCAGACCCTCAACACCCCCCTCCCACCCCATTCCCAGGATCCCCCAATCCCAGAAACCCCAGGACCCCGGAGGCTGTGTGGATTCTTGCTGATGGTGAACACTTACAAAACCAATGGGAAACGCAAGGGCGGCGAAAAGCCAGTCCTGGAGAGCGCTGACCCTCAGGCACAATCGCTGCACACGTTTATCACGTTGAGGGAGAAGCCACAGCAGGTCTGCAAAGAGACACACTCCAAAATATGTGGTCTGCAGAATCTAGAGAGAGAGAGAACATAAATCAGCATCAGCAGTGGTTTACACAAGGTAACTAACTAACAGTAAGCTGACAGTGCAGAGACAGAAAGGTGAGGTCGAGGGGAACACAGGGAAAGTCAGATTGTCCAGACTGGAGCTCAGATTGATTGCTGATTCACTTACAGGCAGTTTTACAAATCTCACTGCATAAACTGACGGGCCAGGAGGTGGGAGACATGCATCACAGTACCTTCGATGACCAAGTTATCCCAAAGCACTACAGCAATGGAATATTTTTCAAGGGCAATTCTTTCCTAATTGAATAATTAATAGCACAGGCCATTCAGCCCATTGAATCTGGCCAGCAGAGCAATCCAGTCAGTCCCACTGCCCAGCTAGACCCTCCTAACCCTGCAATTTAATTTCCTATTAGTGTAATAGGATCCAATTTCCTCTTGAAATCATTGTTTTCATTCTCTGGTGGGCAGTGAGTTCCAGCTCATTACCACTTTATGCAAGGACATTTTCCCTCACACTCCTCCCCCGCCACCCCACTATCTCTGATCCAAAACTTAACCCTGTTCTCCCTCGTTCTTGTACCATCAGCCAATGGGAACAGCTTTTCCTTGTCTATCTGTACCAAGCCCATCCTAATCTTGTCCATCTCGTTCAATTCCCTCCTCAATACCTTTTATCATTCAGGGAACACAGATAGTGTGCAGATGCAGCAAGCAATCAAGGAAGTTAATAGCATCTTGGTCTTTATTGCAAAAGGATTTGAATACATAAAAAAAAATCCTGCTCCAATTGTACAGAATTTGGGGAGATCACATCTAGGTTACTATGTACAGTTTTAGTCTCCACATTTAAGAAAGGATAAACTTACTTTGGAGGTGGCACACTGTAGGTTTACTGGATTGGTCCCTGCGATGGGTGTTATCCTATGATGAGAGCTGAGTAAATTGGGATTATATTCATAGAATCTCTACAGTACAAGACAAAGCTATTTGGCCCATCGAGTCTTCACTGACCACTATCCCACCCAGGCCCTATTCCTGTAACACCTCATAGTTACCCTGCTAATTCCTCCTATCACTACGGTGAATTTAGCATAGCCAATCAACTCAACCTGCACATCTTTGGACTGTGGGAGGAAATCCACACAGACACGTGGAAAATGTGGAAACTCCATACAGACAGTGTGGAGTTTAGAAGAACGAGAGATGATCTCACTGAAATCGACAAGATTCTGAAGAGGTTTGATAGGGTGGATGCTGACAGGTTGTTTCTGCTGGTCAGGGAAATCTAAAACACGGGAGCACAGTCTCACAATCGACGGCTGATCATTTAGGACTGAGATGAGGAGAAATTTCTTCACTCAAAGGCTGTGAATCTTTGGCATTCTCTATTCCAGAGGATTGTGGATGCTCCATCGGTGAATACATTTCAGGCTGGGAAAGACAGATATTGGTCACTTGGGTAGGGAAGGGATACGGGGAGTGAAATGGAGTTTAAACCCAAGAGATCAGCAATGCTAGTACTGAATGGTGGAGCAGGCTCGAGGTCTTCTCCTGCTCCTATTGTGTCCTTATAGATAGTCACTCAGGTAAGTTTCCTCACAGGCTTGAAAATAAATGAAGTAAGGGAGGGGTTAATTGGATAATAGGTGGTGGTGGATGCCTGCAATTGGACTTTTGCATTGAGTGAGTGAGTGAGAGCGAGCATCCACAAACAGAGCAAACAACAGTGAGAGAGAATTAGGTTTAAAGGTCAAAAGACCAAAGCTGAGAAAGTTGTTTATCCTACTGTCTCATTTCTTGGCACAGGTAACATCTTCGTGTATTGAATAATAAACCACTTCCTGGATTAACATCACTATTCTGACAACTTGATTAATCTATCCTGTTTCCAGAAAGCGAATTCACAGTAAAGCTTCACTGAAAAACAGGCACAAGAGGCCCAGATTCTAACATTGGGAGAATGCAGCGAATTTACTTACAGCAAGCTCCAATTAACAACAACAGGAAAATGAGCAGAAAATGTTTCTTGCAAGGTAGGCTGAGTGATAAATACTGGCCAGAACACTGGGGAGAGCTCCCCTGTGCTTAACAATCTGTGTTTCAACTTCACCACTCTCTTGGATTATACAAGCTCCTATGATTGAACAGGTCACCCAAAAACACCATTTCCACACGTTGAACTATCAATCCAGAAACAGAGAGACATCTCAATGACACACTCACTAAGTGCCACTGCACTGCCTCATCCCCAGTAATACTGCACATACTTCCTGATCAGATATTAATCTGCTTTCCCCCGCAAATTCTCAACTGAAGCAGTCTCCACCCACATGGAAAAGCATAGAAAACAAGTTCAATAGAATGCTGGAAAATGATCACCAATGCGTCCACTATTTCTAGGGCCACTTGCTCGAGTCGTCTGGGATGCAGAGCACCAGGCCCTGGGGATTTATTGGGTTTACTGGGTTGGGTGCATGAGCAGCGCAGGCTTGGAGGGCCGAAGGGCCTGTTCCTGTGCTGTACTGTTCCTTGTTCTTTTGCTCTTTTAATCCCAGCAATTTCCACAATACAGTTTCCTGATTAATAAGGATTTCTTCCAGTTCCTCCTTCAAGCCAGGTCCTCTGTCCCCTTGTATTTCGGGGAGGTTATTTGTGTCCTCCTTACAACAATCTGAGGTCCCTATCTTCTTCAAGAAGACGACCAACATCCCTGTACTTAAGGAAAACTAAAGCAGCGTGCCTTAACGATTATCAGCTGGTGGCTCTGACATCCATCATTAAGTGCTTCGAAAGGTTAGTCATGGCACGAATCAATTCCAGCCTCCCTGATTACTTGGATCCACTACAGTTCACCTACCACCGCATTTTCCTGGCCCTGCACTCAACTCTGGAACACCTAGATAACAAAGACACCTATGTCAGACTCCTATTTGTTGACTATAGCTCAGCATTCAACACCATTATTTCCATGAAACTCATCTCCAAACTCTGTGGCCTGGGTCTCGGCACCTCCCTCTGCGACTGGATCCTAAACTTCCTAACTCTCAGACTACAATCAGTAAGGATAGGCAACAACACCTCCACAATCATCCCCAACACTGGTGCCCCACAAGTTTGTGTTCTCAGCCTCCTAGTATACTCCTTATACACCTTTGACTGTGCAGCCAAATTCCTCTCCAATTCGATTTTCAAGTTTGCTGACGACATTATCATAGTGGTTCGGATCTCAAACAATGATGAGACAGAGTACAGGAATGAGACAGAGAATCTGGTGCGGCAACAATAATCTCTCCCTCAATGTCAATAAAAGGAAGGAGATTGTCATCGACTTCAGTAAAGAAGAATATGCCCCTGTTTATATCAATGGAGACGAAGTAGAAAAAGAGTTGAGAGCTTCAAGTTTTTAGGTGTCCAGATCACTAACTTGTCCTGGTCTCCCCATGCCGACACTATAGTTAAGAAAGCTCACCAACATCTCTACTTTCTCAGAAAACTAAGGAAATTTGGCATGTCAGTTACGACTCTCACCAACTTTTACAGATGCACCATAAAGAGCATTTGTATTTGTTCATCTAGTCTATCATCTTTGTTGCCCATTATGAATTCTCTCAATTCTAATTGTAATATTTGTCTTCACCAGTCTTTTTCTCTTCACATATTTATACAAGGGTCTGCAATCAGTTTTTATGTTTTCTGCAAGACTACTCTAGTATTCTATTTTCCCCTACTGAATCAAACCCTTTATCTTCCTCTGTTGGATTTTAAATTTCTCCCAGTCCTCAGGTTTGCTGCTTTTTAGAACATAGAACACTACAGCACAATCAGGCTCTTTGGCCCACAAGTTGCACCGATCATATCCATACCTATCAGGCCTATCTATAACCCTCAATCCCGTTAAATCCCATGTACTCATCCAGAAGTCTCTTAAAAGACCCCAACGAGTTCGCCTCCACCACCACCGATGGCAGCTGATTCCAATCACTCACCACCCTCTGAATGAAAAACTTGCCCCTGACATCGCCACTGTACCTACTCCCCAGCACCTTAAACCTGTGCCCTCTCATAGCAACCATTTCAGCCCTGGGAAATAGCCTCCGAGAATCCGCCCCAACTATACCTCTCAACATCTTATAAACCTCTATCAGGTCGCCTCTCAACCTTTGTCTCTCCAAGGAGAAAAGACCGAGCTCCCTCAGCCTATCTTCATAAGGCATGCCACGCAATCCAGGCAACATCCTTGTAAATCTCCTCTGTACCCTTTCAATAGCTTGATATTGTACTTCTTCATCCCATTGGACCTGCCAAAATGGACCACTACATATTTACCTGTGTTGAAGTCCATCAGTCACTTCTCCGCCCAGTCTTGCATCCTATCTATGTCTCGCTGTAACTTCTGACATCCCTCCCGACTATCCACAACACCACCAACCTTTGTCTCTTCGGCAAACTTACCAACCCATCCTTCCACTTCCTCATCCAGGACATTTATGAAAATGACAAACAGCAAGGGTCCTAGAACAGATCCCTGGGGCAATTGGCCAATTTATGTGCCTCCTCACTGGCTTTAACACTATCCCCGATTTCCCTTGGAGCCATGGATGAGTCACCTTCCCCATTTTATTCCTATCCATCAGGCATGTACAGTTGAAGTTCACCAAAGTGTTCTTTAAATATCATGATGTGGAGATGCCAGCATTGGACTGGGGTAAACACAGTAAGAAATCTTGCAATACCAGGTTAAAGTCTAACAAGTTTATCTGGTAACACAAGCCACTAGTTTTTGGAGCGCTGCTCCTTCATCAGGTGACTGGGAGTTCTGTTCACAAACAGGGCAGATGAAGACACAAACTCAATTTACAAAATAGTGTCTGCAGCTGGAGACAATACATATCTCTTTAACTTGTGCTTAACCCTCTCTCCACTCACATTATCTGTACCTTTGAGACTTGATTACTTGTAAAGACTCTCATTCCAACCATTATTTTGTAAATTGAGATTGTGTCTTTATATAGCCTGTTTGTGAACAGAACTCCTACTCACCTGATGAAGGGGCAGCACTCCAAAAGCTAGTGACTTGTGCTACCAAATAAATCTGTTGCATTTTAACCTGGTGTTGTGGGACTTCTTACTTATTTAAGCGTCCCCATTGCCTATCCACTGTCAATCCCTGTCAAAACAATTGAATTAACACATTAAGCACAGACTACATACAGCACGGTGACACAGTGGTTAGCACTACTACCTCACAGTGCTAGGGATCCAGGTTCAATTCCTGGCTTTTCTTCCACAGTCCAAAAGACACGAAGGTTAGGTGGATTAGCCATGCTAAATTTTCTCTCAGTGAACTCAAACAGGCACTAGAGTGTGGCACCTAGGGGATGTTCACAGAAACTTAATTAACTTGCAAGTTAATGTAAGCTACTTGTGACTAATAAATAAACTTTTACTCTAACTTTAAATATGAAAAAGTTACACTTCCTGCCATTATTCCACTGTGATTCACACCCGAGGAGAAAGAAAACTGCAAAAATAACTCCAATTACAAGAACAAATGTCATCAAACACTCCTAGAACAGGTAGCAACATTGTAAGATAGAGACAGGTACAGCACGGGGTTAGATAAAGATCCCTCAAAACTGTCCCCATCAAACATTCCCAGGACAGGAAAGGCATGGGGTCAGATATAGACAGGTCTCCTCGCCTCTAATCCAGCCCCAGGCTCTGGGCCTTTACCATGTTGATGAAGGTCAGGTATTTCCAGCGGCCGCCGTAAGTGGCAGTCCCGAGGAGGCGGCCGCCCGAGGTCAGTTTCACATCGCAGTGCACGGCGAACAGATACCAGAGCAGCAGCGGCAGGTGGAGCAGCAGAGCGCGGCGGGCCGGCATGGCGAAGGCGGGCAGTGTCCGGGGGCCGGGGGCCGGGGCCGGGGCCGGGAGGCTGGCAGTGTCCGGGGGCCGGGATGCGGGCAGTGTCCGGGGGCCGGGGCCGGGATGCGGGCAGTGTCCGGGAGGCGGGAGGCAGACTCCGGGAGGCGGGAGGCAGACTCCGGGCGCCGGGCTCGGTGTGCCGGGTTCTCACCCGCTTCCGGACTCACTGACCCGGGAAGTGTAAACTGTCCAATAGGAAATGAGGCCCCGCTTATTCGAAATGCACTTTGCCCCGGAAGAGCTTTCCCAGTCGACACCGCAGGTCACAACCTTCATTCATATCGCTCTCGGTTCTAAACTCCTCACTCCCCACGCTCCCTCCATCCAGCCATTCCCGACCCCATCACCCCCATCACCATCCCCCCATCACCATCCCCCCCAACCCCCTGATCCCCATCCCCCCATAGCCCCATCACCCCCATCCACCATCCCCATTCCCCCAATCCCCATCATCCCCGTCCCCCCCATCACCATTCCCCCTTTCCCCATCCCTCCCCCACCCCCATCGCTCCCCCACCCATCGCTCCCTCATCCCCATCCCTCCTTGATCCCCAGCGCTCCCCCAACCATCCCTCCCCCACCCCCATCGCTCCCCCACCTATCTCTCCCCCACCTATCTCTCCCCCATCCCCATTGCTCCTCCACCCCTTCGCTCTCCCACCCCCATCGCTCCCCCATCCCTCCCCCACCCTCTTCACTCCCCCACCCATCCCCATCGCTCCCTCTTCACTCCCCCACCCTCTTCGCTCCCCCACCCTCTTCGCTCCCCCACCCATCCCTTCCCCACCCCCATGGCTCTCCCAACCCCATCGTTCCCCCACCCCCATCGCTCCTCCCCTATCCCCCCCATCGCTCCTCCCCTATCCCCCCCATCGCTCCTCCCCTATCCCCCCCATCGCTCCTCCCCTATCCCCCCCATCCAACCCCCATCTCCCCCCCATCCAACCCCCATCTCCCCCATCCAAGCCCCATCTCCCCCATCCATCCCCCATCGCTCCCCCACCCATCCCTCCCCCATCTCCCCCCCACCCATCCCTCCCCCATCTCCATCCCCCTCCCCCCATCCCCCTTCCTCCTCCCCCCCATCCCCCTTCCTCCCATCCCAATCCCTCCCCCATCCCCCCCTTCCCAATCCCTCCCCATCCCCCCCCCACCCATCCCTCCCGCATCCGCATCGCCCCCCCACCGATCCCTCCCCCATCCCCATCGCTCCCCCATCCCCATCGCTCCCATTGGAGAGGGGTTTGGTGTCGTGCAGTGTCTTGGAGGGAGCTGTAGATCAGTGGCAGGAAATATCTATTACGAGGGAGGAAGTGCTAAGGCTTTTAGGTAGCGTAAGGACGGATAAAGCTCCGGGGCCTGATGGTATTTATCCCAGGCTGCTTAGGGAGGTGAAAGATGAAATTGCTGGGCCTCTGACGCAAATCTTTGTCTCTTCTTTGGGACACAGGTGAGGTCCCAGAGGACAGGAGGTAGCTAATGTGGTACCGCTATTTATAAAGGGTAGTAGGGATAACCTGGAAATTATAGACCGGTGAGTTTGACATCGGTGGTAGGGAAATTAATGGAAAAAATACTTAGGGGTAGGATGTATGAGCATTTGGAGCGTTGCGATCTGATTAGGGATACGCAACATGGCTTTGTTAGGGGGGGGTCTTGCCTTACGAATCTGGTGGAATTCTTTGAGGAGGTGACAAAAACGGTGACGATGGGAGAGTCGTTGATGTCATCTATATGGATTTCAGTAAGGCGTTTGACAAAGTCCCTCATGGTAGGCTGGTAGAAAAGGTTAAGGCGCATGGGATACAAGGGCAGGTAGCTAGGTGGATTGAGAACTGGCTGGGCAATAGGAGACAGAGGTTAGTTGTTGAGGGGACCTTTTCGGGCTGGAGGCCAGTGACCAGTGTGTGCCGCAGGGCTCAGTACTGGGACCTCTCCTCTTTGTAGTATACATAAACGACTTGGAAGAGGGCGTACGTGGTGTAATCAGCAAGTTTGCGGATGACACCAAGATGGCAGGATTGGCGGATACTGAGGTGGAATGTCAGGTGATACAGCAGAATATAGATAGGTTGGTATATTGGGCAGATAGGTGGCAGATGGAATTTAATCCTGACAAATGCGAGGTGATGCATTTTGGAAGGAATAATGCAGAGAGGAGCTACGTGATAAAAGGTAGACCGATCAGGAGTATAGAAATACAGAGGGACCTGGGAGTGCAGGTTCACAAGTCAATGAAAGTTGCGGCACAAGTAGAGAAGGTTGTGAAGAAAGCTTATGGAACGCTAGCCTTTATAGGAAGGGGTATAGAGTATAGGAGCTGCCGTCTAATGCTTCAGTTGTACAGAACGTTGGTTAGACCGCATTTGGAGTACTGCGTCCAGTTCTGGTCACCTTACTACCGGAAGGACGTGGAGACCCTGGAGAGGTGCAGAGGAGGTTTACCAGGATGTTGCCTGGTATGGAAGGACTGAGTTATGAGGAAAGGTTGGAGAAACTGGGACTTTTCTCCTTGGAAAGACGGAGATTAAGGAGAGACATGATGGAGGTATATAAGATACTGAAGGGAATAGAGTCAATAGTGAGAGGCTGCTCCCTAGATTGGGTACAATTACAAGAGGTCATGATCTAAGGGTGAGGGGGAGAAGTATAATTTGGATGTGAGAGGAAGGTTCTTCATGCAGAGGGTCGTGGGGGTATGGAACGCGCTACCGAGTAGGGTGGTGGAGGCAGGCACGTTGGACTTGTTTAAGGTTTACTTAGATAGACACATGAGCAAAACAAGGATGGAGGATTATAGTAGGGGGTATTAAATAGGGTCAGAGCCTCGGGAGACACCAGAAATGCAGACTTATATGTTAACGTTTTTGTCTTTTTATTCCGGAGGTGGAGGTCCACCTTGTTGTCAAACAAGGGGCATGCACACGGTGGGTCGTGCGTGGGCTGCTCTTGGAGGTTCCGGGAGTGGCCTAGTACTTCGTGTCGGTGTGTGTGCTTGATCCTGGACCGGTAGACGGGCGCCGCACAGCTCAGTGACTAGCACTGCTAGCTGTGCAGATACATGGATTTGGGCCAGTGTCTGTGGGAGTTTGCGCATTCTCCCTGTGGTTGCGTGGGTTTCCTCCGGGCGCTCCGGTTTCCTCCCACACCCCAAAGATGTGCTCTTAGGCTGATTGGTGTAACAAATTGACACTATTCTCCCCTGAATCTGGCTACATTAGGGGTTCCACTCACATACACACAGGGTAGGGTAGGTGTAGGAGGATGCGGCGGCACGGGCTTGTTGGGCCGAAGGGCCTGTTTCCCGTGCTGGGTTGTTCTTTGTTCATCCCTCCCCCATCCCCGTCGCTCCCGCCCGTCCCTCCCCCATCACTGTCCCTCCTCCACCCCCATCTCTCCTCCACCCCCATCGCTCCCCACCCATCCCTCTTCCATTCCCCCCGTCCACCACCCGTCCCTCCCCATCCCCATCGCTCCCCACCCGTCACCCCCCCATCCCCATCGCTCCCTCACCCGTCCCCCCCATCCCCGACCCCCCCATCCCCATCGCTCCCTCACCCGTCACCCCCCCCATCCCCGCCCCCCCATCCCCATCGCTCCCTCACCCGTCACCCCCCCCATCCCCGCCCCCCCCATCCCCATCGCTCCCTCACCCGTCACCCCCCCCCCTCCCCGCCCCCCCATCCCCATCGCTCCCTCACCCTCACCCCCCCCATCCCCGCCCCCCATCCCCGACCCAACCCCCGTCCTCCCTGTCCCTCCCCCGCCCCCGTCGCTCCCCCATCCCCGTCACACCCCCACCCCCGTCACACCCCCACCCATCCCACTTCCATCCCCACCCGTCCCTCCCCCATCCCTCCCACGTCCCCATCCCGCCCCCATCCCCATCCCTCCTCCACCCCCATCACTCCCCCACCCATCCCTACCATCCCACCCGTCCACCCCATCACTCCCCCACCCTCCCCCACCCGTCCTTCCCCACCCCCATCCCCCCCCACCCCCACCCCCATCCCTCCCCCACCCGTACCTCTTCCATCGCCCCCCCCACCCATCCCTCTTCCATCCCCCCGTTCACTCCCCCACCCCCATCTCTCCCCCACCCATCCCTCCCCCACCCCTTCCCTCCCCGTCCCATCTCCCCCATCCCCATCCCTCCCCCACCCCCATCGTTCCCCCACCCATCCCTCTTCCATCCCCCCCATCCCTCCCCCACCCCATCCCTCCCCCACCCATCCCTCTTCTGTCCCTCCCCCATCCCCGTCGCTCCCCCACCCGTCCCTCCTCCATCCCTTCCCTCCCCACCCCCATCGCTCCCCACCCGTCCCTCTTCCACCCCCCCGTCCACCCCCCATCGCTCCCCCACCGTCCCTCTTCCGTCCCTCCCCCCATCCCCGTCGCTCCCCCACCTGTCCCTCCCCCACCCCCGTCGCTCCCCATCCCCGTCGCTCCCCCACCCGTCCCCCCCACCCCCATCGCTCCCCATCCCCCTCGCTCCCCCACCCGTCGCTCCCCCCATCCCCCTCGCTCCCCCCCATCCCCCTCGCTCCCCCCCCATCCCCCTCGCTCCCCCCCATCCCCCTCGCTCCCCCCACCCTTCCCTTCCCTCCTCCCATCCCCTTTCCTCCCCCATCCCCCATCCCCATCTCCCCCACGCCCATCCCACCCCCATCGCTCCCCCACCCGTCCCTCTTCCGTCGCTCCCCATCCCCGTCGCTGCCCCACCTGTCCCCCCCATCCCCGTCGCTGCCCCACCTGTCCCCCCCATCCCCGTCGCTGCCCCACCTGTCCCCCCCACCCGCCCCTCGCTCCCCATCCCCCTCGCTCCCCCACCCGCCCCTCACTCCCCATCCCCCCCTCACTCCCCATCCCCCCCGCTCCCCCTACCCGTCCCTCCCCCCCACCCGCCCCTCACTCCCCTCCCCGTCCCTCCCCCCATCCCCCTCGCTCCCCTACACGTCCCCCCCCACCCATCGCTCCCCCCACCCCCGTCGCTGCCCCCACCCCCGTCGCTCTCCCACCCAGCGACTGGTGGGGAAGATGATTCTGCACCAGTTGGAGCCTGATCCTGAACCTTGGGTGGAAAGGCACTCAGAAGCCCAGTGCCATGGTACGACACTGGCCAGGAGAGACAACTGAAGGTGGGCGATAGGGTGTTATTGATTAATCATGGCAATAGCCCCACATTTCCTATTAAGTCCGTGTTGGAGATGTCATTCCTATGGAAACACCTTGACTATCTGTCATGGCTATGCTAGAACAATTGACACCCAGCAAGTTAGAACCTTCAGAAGGAATTCCAGGACCCTATGTCTCCATCAATGGTAACCTCAGAGTCCAAAATGGGTACAGCAGACTTTGCCATCTCAACTCCCTGCTACCTGATGAAGAAAGTGAACCTGTGTCATGATGTTTGCGGCAAAAGAGGCGAGCTCCGGTCCGATGAATCCCACTTATTTCCAAGGCTGAGCAGGAGGAATCGGGCCCAACGTTGAAATGCTAAAAAAGGCTTGCAAGGTTGTGGTTCCTCGGCCTTGGAGAGGGAGAGATGTAAGGACTTTCAACAAGGTCCATGAGTTGGATCCACTGGGAGATTAACTCCCTAATCGAGACCTGTTAAGGCTGGCCAATCAGGTAGTCACAGTAAAAAGTCTGACAACACCAGGTTTTAGTCCAACCGATTTATTTGATAGTAAACTCACAAGCTTTCGGGTTAGTCCCTTCATCAGGTGAATGGAGAGTTCTGGCCTCAGACAGAGCATATAAAGCAATCAGGTAGTTCCATTGAGACAAAATGGGCAGTGTCCGGGACTCGGCACATTGGGAAGTACCTGCCTAACTATTGCAAACCATTGGAAATAAATCAGTTTTGATGAAGGGACACCAGCATCTCTGAAGTTATTTCAGAGAAGAGTTTGATTTTATTCATCTTTTTGGATGGGGAGGGGAAGAGAAGAGGGGGAGAGGGAGGGGAAGAGAAGAGGGGGAGAGGGGAGGGGAAGAGAAGAGGGGGAGAGGGGAGGGGAAGAGAAGAGAAGAGGGGGAGAGGGGAGGGGAAGAGAAGAGGGGGAGAGGGGAGGGGAAGAGAAGGGGGAGAGGGAGGGGGAAGAGAAGAGGGGGAGAGGGGAGGGGGAGAGGGGAGGGGAAGAGAAGAGGGGGGAGGGGAGGGAAGAGAAGAGGGGGAGAGGGGGAGGGAAGAGAAGAGGGGAGAGGGGAGGGGGGAAGAGAAGAGGGGGAGAGGGGAGGGGAGGAGGGGGAGGGGAAGAGAAGAGGGGGAGAGGGGAGGGGAAGAGAAGAGGGGGAGAGGGGAGGGGGGAGAGGGGAAGAGAAGAGGGGGTGTAGGGGACGGGGAAGAGAAGAGGGGG